>NC_073694.1:159064994-159762494 GCF_029784165.1 Wyeomyia smithii
TCGACGGGCTGCGAGAGTTTCTAAATTAAGAAGCATGCAACGCGCGGTGTAGTCAGGTAAATTCACCGGATCATTCCACGGTAGTTGGCGTAAAGCATACCGAATGAACTGCTTTTGTATCCGCTCTAATTTCACGGCGTGCGCTAGTTGGTATGGTGCCCGGACTTGAACTGCATACTCAAGGATGCTCCGAACCAATGCACAGAAGAGGGTTTTTAGAGTGTATACATCAGTGAAATGGCGCGACTGCCTTCGAATGAGTCCGAGCACTGCAAACGCTTTGGCTGCAATGATTGAGACATGTTCATGAAATCGGAGTTTAGAGTCTATTGTGACTTCTAGATCGCGAATAGAAGTGACCCGCTCCAGGGTGTTACCATCGATGTAATATGTATGGTTTACAGAGTCAGAGCGTCTAGTGAATGAGACAATTTTGCACTTCGCTGCGTTCATTTTCATGCCATTTTGTGAACACCATAGCGAGAGTTCGTTGATGTCGTCTTGCAAAGCCAGACAGTCCAGAGGTGCCGATACTACTCTATAGAATGAGGTCATCAGCAAACATCTGCTTCTGGGACTTCAGTCTAGTGCATATGTCGTTTACAAACAAGACAAATATAAGCGGACCCAGTACGCTTCCCTGTGGGACACCAGACGTGAGGACGAACTCTTTGGAACACACGGAGTTCACGCAGACTGAGGCTTTACGGTTAGTGAGGTATGAGTGTAGCCATTCGGTGATGTGCTCTGGAAACCCCATACGTTTAAGTTTTTCGATGGCATAATCGTGTGGTACAACATCAAAAGCCTTAGAGAAATCGACGTAGATAGCATCGACTTGTTTTCTGTTCTCAATTTCAGGAAATAGTGCGTTTGTATAACACATCAGGTTGGAGGTTGTGGACCTTTGTTGCACAAACCCGTGTTGGTATTCTGATATAAGCGGTCGTGCTACTCTATATAGCACGACATGAACTAGCGACTCGAATATCTTCGCAAGTGAGCATAGTATTGATATGCCACGATAATTGTTGACGTGGTGAATATTGCCAGTTTTGAGGATCGGTACAATGCGTGCAGTTTTTCAGACCGTTGGGAAGACCTTCGAAGAGAGCGATAAGTTGAAGAGGCATGAAACAGGATGAGCCAGTGATGCTGCGCAATTTTTGAGAAGTAGAGGCGGATGCCCGTCCGCTCCAGCGCCTTTTGTGGTGTCGACATTTTCCAGTGCTTTTCGAACCTCTCCAATCGAAAACCTTATTTCTGGTAGACTTATGTCATACGAATTTACACTCTGGAAGCATTCGGGACGTATCGCAGGGGACGATGTACTATAGACACTTTGGAAGAAGTCGGAAAATAATTCAACAGCTTCATCAGCCGTATTTGAGGTTTTACTCGCATGTTGTAAACTGGACGGTATTCTAGGGCCAGCCTTAAGTGACTTAACATATTTCCAGAAAGAGGCCGGATTTTACCTTAGGTTTTGTTGTACATTTTGCAAATACGCCCTGTGAGTATCAGCAAGAAGATTCTTATACGTAGCTTCCATATTCCGAAGCACCCTACGGTTTTCTTGGGTTTTCGACTTGAAGAAGCTTTTTCTCATTTTCCGAAGCATGTTCCTTGAGTGGCGAAGTTCGGGAGTCCACCAAGACCTGCGAGTTGATGCATGGGGCGCACGACGTACAAGCGGAACATGTGTGTTGATTACCTCAAACAGTTTATCATAGAAAGTAGACATATCCAAATCGACGGATTCATTAACCAGATGCTGTTGCCAGTCGATAGAGGCAAGAGCATTATTCAGCACATCAAAATCGCACCGCCTGAAATTTAGCTCCACTTCGGCTGGTCGATCCGCAGCATATAACACATCGCAACGAGCATCGAGCAATACAACGAATGGTCTATGATGACAATCAACTGGTAGCAGCGGGTGTGGGGGCTCGTCTACTTCGACTTCATCCGGCATGTTACTGAAGAGCAAGTCCAGCCAGCGCCCATTCACATTTGTGAGATTGTTCAATTGAACTAAACCACAGGCGAGTAGTGTTTCAGTAAGTACTATCCCTTGTTCAGACGATGCATTACTGGGCAAATAACCGTTCAGATCCGCGTCACATTGCCATCTTAGGTGTGGGAGGTTGTAGTCCCCTAGCACCATTATAACGTCAGTATTGTCGACCTGATCAGACATTGCCCCGATTGCTGCAGAGTGAGCAGCGTACACATCAGCACTGGAATTTGGCCGTAAGTATATACAGCAGATGTAAAGTGAGCGACTTGGAAGGTGGACCCTAACAGCAACCTGCTCAAGATGGCTACTGTTCGGCAGTGAGATCAAAGTGCTTGTGATGTTATTTTTGATTGCAATAACCACACCACCACCCCGCGATAGTTCACTGGTACGCTCACTGCGGTCACATCTAAATAAGGAGTAGTCGGATGACAACTCCGAATCAATGATGTCAGGTCGGAGCCAGGTTTCAGTGAAGACTAGGACATCGTAGTCACAGCTGGAAAGCAACAGTCTCAGCTCGTTTGTTTTGGTACGTAGGCCCCGCACGTTCTGGTAGTACACAGTCAGACGAACGAAACTAATCATTCTATTACCACAGAGAACAGACTAACAGGCGACGAACAAACGGTCTGAAAAAAGTGTGTAGAATTTTGCATATGTGTCATGAATTATCCTCCAAATAATACCCCTCGTTATTCTTAATGGTAAAGTAAAGTGTGATGTCGCTACCGTCGCTAAACAGACTGTATTTTCATCAGTGTATGTAGTTTTCACTCCCGTTGGTACTGACGTTAAAATATATTGGCTAGGCCGTTCGCTCTACGGTAACGGTAGCGACATCACATCTTAGTTTACCACTCAGTATGACGGGGGCTGTAATTAGGAGAGTATATTTTTGCGTGTGCAATCTGTTTTACACACTTTTTATCGTTTGCTTGTTAGTCTGTTCTCTGTGCTATTAAGTCGACCCATATCGATTTTTTGGAATCCACGGTATTTCAACGTGTTTTGGCATTTGACGTGTGTAAGCAATAAAATCTGAATATGAAATGATTGATTTTGGTATGCATGACATGGCAAACCGAAATGTAAGATATTCGATTTTGTGCTGTGAACTGAAACGCAAGTGTATTCCACGTAGATATGAAATGTTGCATCTATTAGCATAGAAGTAAGTGTAATCAACTTGGCAGTAACGTGTCGATTTTTTACAGTGTACCCTTCCAGAGACACAGGCTAGATTAAAAATGGTAGCGAGACCTTGTTTGCTTCAACTTCAAGTTTTTGCAAAACAACACTATTGGCGATCGGTATTTGGCCACATGGGCGTGTATTGGCCACTACTGACCGAGTTCCGGAGATCAGTTCTGGGAATGGTTCCGAGACCTAGCATGCGACATATCAAGAACCTCGGACATGATAAATCAATGAGGTATACAAAGGTGAAGAAGAAGAAGACATTTATCTGTATTAGTAACGAAAAAGAAGTAAACAGAAGCACGTGTTGGGGTCGTGACGTAGATCTCCAGAAACAAGAAAAAGCCATTCGGAATTGTGTTTCGCATTGTTTAACGACGCAGGTAGGCGTTTTCAGTCGTAAACTGTCATAACTTGTGGAAATTTCTTGAAAAAAATGTACCAAACATTGATTTTTGGCATTGTTTTTTGACTTCTACGTCATCACTGTTAACAAAAAAGAAGCCCTTTAAACTCGAGACTCAAACCATCTCCGTACCTTTCTATTCCATTGAGGATAAATGCCATCTCTTGATAAAGCATATTTCAGGATTTTGAAGATTGCAAATAAACATTTGAAACTGGCATCTCTGCGGACAGCTGACAAAAGAAGTGGTATTTAATTTGTGATTTTTGTTGTTTTGGTTTGTTTGAATGGGTTGGATCCTAGAACGAATCCAGTAATTAAAATTGCATTATTTTATTTAAAGTATTTTGACCTTCTAGTACACATTATTGTGCAAATGATTAAGTTAGAATCCCGCTGGAGTAAACGGGGAATCAAAAAGTGTCCCAAATGTGGCACTTCCAATGGAAACCGAACGCTATGTTGTAAAAATAAAAGCTGTCGACATAGTTTTGCCACTCGTCCGTCCTCAACTAAGGACGAATACTTTAGTGCAGTTCAAATCAAGCATTCGTTGGAACAATCGGTAAAACTGTACAGCGTCCGTAAGATAAATAGTACAAAAATGATGCGAGGGTTTGTTGAAATTCGAGACTGCTCGGATAGAGTTGAAGATCAGCTGCTGCAGCATAAAACTGCTATTTGCTATGTGGATTGTCAACCGCATCCTGATGGAACCTGTCAGCATGTACGAGTAGCGTCTGAAACGAAAGAACTGGCAGAAGAGTTGGATTTTGACCACGAACAGCTATCGAAGCTTAACATTACAACTGGGATACGCAATGCTATTTTGGAGCAACACTTGAAATGTAGAGCTAATGGGATTCCGCTGGTGCAAAAGGTATCTGCAGATACCTTTGTGGTCAGGTGTGACGATGAATACCACCAATATGTGCCCTTTTGTCATGTCCAGCTAAAATATCCAGAGCGGTGTGTATAATTTAAATGTTTGTTGAAACAATATAATCCAAGTTTATTTGTAGCATAACCTACGATTGTACGGCATTTGATAGCGGTGAAGGATCCTCCTACTGTCACCATGCCTTTATTGCGGCCGCGGCCATACTTAGTACTCCGAAATACTATCCACTTTTCAGAAAACTCATCGATCGTGTTTTGGGTTCTACTGTTCCAGTTCTGGACAGTGCCGTTCTTCTCACCAGCACCGATAGTAATTTTTTAGACACACAAAGCGGTGACCATCTTCTGCTCACTACAATCGGACAGTCGGATGATCAGATGATCGACTGTAAAATGGATTTTGAAACGGAGTTGGCCACTATCTGTTTAACTAGTCCCGATGACGAGAACACTGCCTGCCCATCTCCTATTATTGAACTAGTTAATAGTAACGAGAACAGTACTTGTGGAACAGAAACGTTTGCTACAGCTTATGCTGATAATTTACAATTAATGGATTGCCAAATAGAATTGATGGACCAGTTTAGCCTCACAGATTGCATCGATTTTTGTCCTTCGGATATCGAACTTAGTGATGATAATTTTACCGTTGATCGAGGTTTGGATTCAGCAGTGATAACCATTGAACAGCCAGCAGAAGCAACCGTTAGTTCACCAAAACAGCCCAAGCCAAAGCTGTTAGAAATAACGACAAAAAAAGTTGCTTTGCGCCATTCGGCGAAAGTTGCTAAAGAGAAACTGAAAAAAGGAAGCTATAATGTGAGGAGATTAATGAGGATTCTCGAGTCGAACGGCGTTGTGTTTAACCGTCTGAAACGGAGCAAAGCAATTGAGTTGGCAGCTGCTGGGGAAACACCGTTAACAACTGATTCCTTACCGCCGTATGAAGCGATTGCATGTAATTTATCATTTACATGTTGGCTGGAGTCTGTGATAGAGCAAGTAAGAGTTAATTTTGATGCTGACATGTTACTGTTTTTTGACTAGGGTGTTTTCAATGTAGGTAAACTCTGTGATTGAATATGGGGGTGATGGAAAACCGTCACCACAGGTATTTAGCATTCATGAGGTAAGATTCGCTTGTAATGCCAGTTTCAATTACTTAGGAAATATATGTCGGTATTTGAAGGACTTTTTCAGTTGCCTTCGCGCACGTTTCTCGGTTGGGCATACTCGCCGGATGCCAGATCATGAAGTGATTATAAGCCATGGGCCAAGAAAGGGTCTCACCAGTCAGGTTTATAAATTTTCCTGCTACAAAAGCTTGCGAAACGTATTGAAAACGGATAAGGTGGGTTTCTAAGCAAATTTTCAAAAAAAAAAAAATGTTTCCTGTATTGCAGATAGCGCTTAAATTCGAAAAGTCTTTTTGTCGAAACGCTGATGGCTCTTTCGAAGAAATCGACCTGTGTGCACTATCCAGAAGTCAAACGCACACAACCAGAGGACCCCTGATCAAGCCCCTTCAATATAAGACGTACATCAAAATGGGCACTTACCGGAGCGACCCCAGCGGTAAGGTTTATCATTTTGTTATCGAATGGATCGCTGGAACGCTGCCCCGCACTCGATTTGGAGAGCTACGATTCACGTTTGAGTACGGACACAAAGAGAACCACGCGATTGTAGATCCGCCGGATGTTCGAAATAGAATTTCGGCACAGGATGAGACACACAGTTGATGGGTTTAAAGATTTGCGATATATTAGATACCGTTGTTGGAATGTGTACACTATATACATTTCAGGATAAAATAGCACCTGTGACATGCCAAGAAGGGTAATAAATATCTCCGGTATACAAATAAACAAAGTTGACTAACAATTTGGGTTTCTATTAATATAATAGCAAACATTAGTGCAAGTAGGGCTAATACAATTATTCTAGATTGGGCTGTATTCGGAACATAATCGTTTCGTTCAGCAGCCTGCGCCACTCCTTTCGGTACACGGACTTGTTGGCTGCTCTGAATAGTTTACATTTCGCTGCTCCGTTAATATCCGAGTACAGGAAATAACAGGTGGAAGCAACTAGCAGCTCTTGGTTGTAATTTTTCAGTGACCACTCAAACACATTCAGTACGCAGTCGTCGTTTAGCAGCGTTTTGATGATGTTTTGAACCGATTTTTCCACTGCCGGCAGCAGATATTTTTGCGATAAGCTTAGTGCGTCCAGACTGGCCTCTATCACCTTTGGGGGTGGAGCCATCCCTGTCAATTTGTTAACCGTCTGTAGTCTGATCAGGTAGAAGAAGTACTTCAGCCCGTCAACGCTTATGTTTTCCTGCAATTCCACCACATTTCTCCGTGATTCAATAAAATGATCGCCGTCGAACATTCTCTGGAAAACATCACTGCCTTGAATCAACAAGTTTTTGCTGACGAGCACTTGATTTGGTGTCCCATTTTCGCTGCGCACTTTGAAGATCACCTTTTCCTCGGGACTATTCTCGTCGCAAATGGTGAGCGTGTTGTCAAATTCCTTTGCTTCCAGTGTTTCACTTGGGGTTCCAGTATCCTCCTCTTCGCCACAAATGTTCAGATTGTGTGCCAACGTGGTAATTCCCGAGCAAGCTGCCACACTTAACCGTTGGTCGTAGACTTCTTCCTGCTCGTCGTCGTTCTCGTTCAGAATGATGTTCATCACCGTGTTCAGGATTTTCATATCGTACAGCAGTTTATGAAGTAGCTTCGGGTCCCGTACTACATAGGTGACGATGATGGAAACCTGCAGTTGGAGGGTCCGTTCACCTGTCCGAAGAATGTGGGCTATTTCGCCTTGACCGTATCCGGTTTCACCGATATTACCAAACAAGGACATCAGTTCGTTACAGGCGGATTTCATCTGAAAGATATAAATAAATCAGACTACCTTAATTGGTAAATCGCAGGAATAACTTACCTCATCACAGCTCCAGCAACGCGAATGCGCACTGTAGGGTATCTTGAATTCGTGCAGCCTAAAGACAAAATCCTGCTTGAGCAGTGGAAGAAAATGGTCCACATGTTTGATGATGTTCGCGATTATCTGGAATGCTCGGCCACGTGGTTTCTTTGTCAGCTTGCATATTTTCAGCAGAGTAACGAGCGTCTCCGGGTGTACAAATTCTAATCCGCGACGTGACTTGGAAATTGACCACAGCAAGGTAAGAATTGGTTGCATTGCATTTCTTTCGAACGCTCGCGATGAAACAATTTCCAGCTCAATATCGTGTATTTCATTATCGTCTATCGTGTCATCGAAACTGCACAAATTGTGCCGTCTTGGTTCAGGTTCCGAGGGTTCCTCTATATCGGCAGTTGGCATCTCATTCGTTAAGTAGGTATTGGAATTATCATCATACAAGTAAGCTAGAATGTCGAATTCGCTAGGTCTAGCGTCGTCCACTGTGTTGTCTTCATCGACGACCATGGCCGATGTTATTCGTTCTTCTTGTAATCCAACTGGGTCGGGGTCACCCTCGTCATCGCTACAGACGGGCGAGTATACGTCGTCGTCATCATTATCAAAATCGTCATCATTAAAATCGATCCGCGCCGGACTGGACCCTGAACTGGATGGGTTTTTATTGCTCACATAACCGCTACTTCCACTTTCCGGTGATTCGGGGGCATTAACGTATGGGTCAATTTTTGCCATCTTGGCTTCCCGATAGAAGGTAGAGCTTTTGTAGTTAAACAGTTCTACGCTGCGTTTTTGTTTTGCCTTTTGACTGCTAGACCGACGCTTTGAGTAGATGCTAGTATTTAGTGTTTCTTCGTCGTCATGTTTAATGTGATGTACTTGCTTTTCAGCGATGATATCTTTTAGTACGCCAATCAAAAAACTGACTAGCCCATTGCCTAGCAGAATATCAAAGCTAAGCGAATCGAACCGATACTGGTAGAGCGCATACAAAATTATACTCAGTTGTCGTTTTTCGTGACACTGTTTGGCCAATTGCATTAGAGCTTGGAGAGCACCACTTCGGCGGATGTGTCCCCGATTGCAAGCTTCTTTTGCGAGTAAACATATCACGCTCGTGCAGTAGTTTTTTTCCGAGTCATCTGAAAGAACCACATGATGAGAAAGGAAACATTGATTTCGAACTAAATTTACTCACCCAAATTGGCATACATGATCAAATCCGATGCCATTGTTATTACATCGCAAGTGGTTAGTTTATCGATTGCGTCAGGATTAGAGGCAAGGTTGTAAACAACCTTCAGAGCTAACGCTCGAAACTGGCTTGTTTCGGCGCAGAGAAATACCAAACATTTAACACCGCAACCATTCTCGCCGTACACCTCTTCGGCCACCTGTGCGCTAACCGTGCTCGTCACCATCTGTAAGCACTTCAAGATACCGATGAAAAGTTCTATGGTTTCCTTAGCCTCTGGCATTTTAAAGTCCTGAGAATCCTTCCACCGGTAACTCTTAACCAGCTGGTAACCAACGATATCGCAGTGATGACTGTTTTCCATGTGGCGTACGATGTTTTTAAATTTCTCTTTCGTTACGGTACGATCGGGGGCGTGCAACCGTTTTATGACCACTCGCTCCGTCTCTTCATCTAGCGATTCAGCGCAGGATGGACTCTCCGCCTCTTTCGATACATTTCGGGCTAGTTTAACGAGCAGCGCTACGATCCGCTTCACGCAGTTTTGGCTAATCATTACACTTCGAATGGATTTCTCGTTCCACAGCTGCCGAATGGCACGGATGGCCATTATCAGTACAGCGCTGTTGTCCGGCTCGGCGAGAATCGAATTCAGCGCGTAGATTGTGTTGCTGCAATCTTTTGCCAGTACATAGCTGATCGCAGGAAATTGGGCCAAGTTACCGAGCAGCCGGCAGCTTCGGCACTGGATCGCCGGGTTGGACAAGTGGATACAAGAAATCAGCGGAGTCAGTATACCCTCTTCGTAGGCCTAAAACAAAAATCAATTGATTTATTAAAATTGAACAATATCAGGAATGAATGAACATCCATAATTATTGATAAAACGTCTAAGACTCAAACCATTGTGCTTCAACCGGTTATTCAACAACATGTCACACCTCCTAGACCGGCTGTACTGTAATTGCTTTGTTTGCCCTATTCGATCGATTGTAATTAGAAAAAAATGGAAAATAAAATTCTCACCTGTTTGGCACAATCTTTTCGCATACAGCAGTTCCCAAGAATACTGAGGCTGACCTCCAGCAGCTTTTCGTTCGGTTTGTCGAGCTGTGCCACCAGCAGCTTGATGCCACCAAGTGAAAAGAAGTGCTGCATACCAGCTTCACTGTTGATGACCTCCGTTCGGATTCGGACCAATTTGCGGTAGAGGGTGGCCCGGTCTACCGGTTTTCGCACTTCCTCTAGCAGGCTGGCTACCTGAACACGATTCATAGCAGTTTTTGCACTGTTTCGGGGCCAATTTCCCAGGGAAAATCACAAAAAATTGCTCACACCCGAACCAGGTAAGATTTTTAACTTTTCTGTCAAAACTTGTTGGTTGCAAGTGTCCGCCGAGAGATGAAAGCGTGCTTAGTCGGGATTATCACCTCTCAGGGAAGGGTTCGAGCCTTCGGTTGAACATTAATTGGAAACGATAGAACCGATTGGACATAAAATTTATCATAAGCAGTAAATTATTAGATTAAATATGTGGCGAAGTTTAATACGGGACGATATAATTAAAAGATTATTCGTAGAAACTTAACAGGTAAAGTTGTAAAATTAAAACCTCTGCCTTGTTTGGGATCAGGAAGATGATCTAGACCATGTATTGTACGTCAATTTCAGGAATAAATTTAAAATTCAATTCTGTTTATTAATTCGTAGGTAGAAACCTAGGTTGTGTTGAGATCTGATAGAAATTTCTATTATTCTTTCTTGTAACTCTGATGTTACAAATTTTCGGTTGTTCTAAGTAATAGTTATAGTACCTAGTTAGGATTACCATTTGGACGGAGTTAAAAATCAGGAACTTTTTTCCAGCAAAAATTTGACCTAAGCTAATTTTATTTTTTTTAGGTATCAATAAATAAAACACGTAATTTGAGATTTGCACTTCAAAGTACGCCAAAAGACTATGATTTAACGTATTTCTCGAACGATTCAATTTTTCAACTTTGATTCATTACCTAGATACCTAAAAATGCAACACTAGTAAACTGTTTGAAATAAACTTAACAATTGTCAAAAAACGTTTAACGGTTTCAACGACTAGACGATTTCTCTCGTTAAGATTCAACCAAATAAAAATTTCTTTCGAAATAAGTTCGTTTTTTCCCGGAGTCAAGATGATAATACTGAACAATTTGCTACTTTTTGAATATCCGGCATCAGTCAGAAAAATCAGGACAAATGCTAAAATATGAAAAATAAATCAGGACGTTCCAAATGGTTTCAAAATCAGGACATGTCCTGCTAAATCAGGACGGATGGTATCCCTATACCTAGCAATAAAAGCATAAAAGCAAAGTGATAATAGCGAATTCGGAAGTTTTTAACAACTCTCCCTTGTTTCTGTTCAGCTGCCGTTTCAAGCTTTAGGACCAGAATGGCCATTCTGTTTTGGAACAGAGTGGTTTATGTACATAAATCGAGGTAATACCATCATGTAACATATTACATGTGATATATAACTTGTCACTTGTCCTGTAACATGTTACACGTGGTTTGTAATATGTTACACGTAAAGTAACTCGAAAAATGTAACATGTCAAATATCATGTAATATGTAACATTTTGTGTTACATGTAATGTTACACGTCACATGTTACATGTGACATGCCATGTACATCATATAACATGTGACACTAGCCATTTTATACGAGTTCACGTCATTTTTATTTGTGTTTATGTACATAGACCACTCTGTTCCGAAACGATACGAGGATTCCAGTAAAATATATATGAAGTCAGAGTAGTTGATGTACATTGGTATGGTGAATTCACTTATTTCGCCAAAAAATGGTAATTTTTTGTATTCACATGTTAAACCACTTCATAACCTTTATATTAAAACATTTTGTTTGAAAGAATCCGATGAACAGAATTTTATTCAAAGATTTTCTGAAAATTGCTTCTCCTGAAAAATTTGCTCGATGGCACATAGACCACTCTGTTCCGCAACGGCTCATATTAGGAGCGGCTTTCGGCAGTGGCTAGTCTGAAGAATGAAATATTTATATGCGCACACCATAGCAAAGATGGTAGCTACATAAGGGGACTCGAACTTGGTGACCCAATCTTTTTAAATTGGAACTACGAACAGTCATGAAAATATGATACGAAAGTTTTAACTCCGACCTAGGCCACGAAAAAACTAAACATCATGTTGAGTCGAGGCGCAAAGATGAAAATTTTGAGGGCCGATTATCCAACTGAAGCCTGATCAAAATCTACGCACAGACAAAGCTCGGAAAATGGACCGAGCACTTAGCAAGCACTCTTGTCACGCTCCTCACCAACATTTACCTCTCTGAACGGATCCACCACTGACAGCTTCTGAAATAATAAAGATTTGAGATGAAAATAAAAATATGCATTTTTTCAGTTTTTTTTTCGGAATTAAAAATTGTAGTCTTTGTTTTGAACATAATAAACTGCGTGGGATGCAGCTTGACATGTTTTAACCTCTACCAGAACGAATAGCTTTAGCTAATATTGGGTATCTATTAGATACTATCTAACCCCCGATGGAAACTTTGGTCGCATGCTGACTGGGAAGGGGAGTTGTACGCGGCTGTGTGTCCATGTTATGGGCGGCGTACAACAGTGTCTAACTCGGAGCGGGCGGCTGATTCATGAAATGCGGTGCTTCGCCAGCTATATCTAAAAAGTCTGTTGCGAGACTAGATATCGCCGGCCTAGAATATGAGTTATTATGAACATCCCAGATGGTCTCGAGGTACGATGCTGGCCTAACAAACCAGTCGTCATAGGTTCGAGTCTCGTCTCGGGAGAGACTGTTAGTGTCAGTAAGATCGTAGCGCTAGCCCCGCAAGTGTCCTGTACACTAAACAGTCGGCTGCGAAGTCTGTGTATAAATAAACAGAAGGTCAAGTTCCGAATCGGAATGTAGCACCAAGGCTTTGCTTAGCTTTGTACAATCCAGATAATAATACGGAATGAAATGATTAGCATGAAGCTAGGTGATCGAAGAAGGCAAACGATTATTGGAAACTCGATACTTGGAATGTAACGGCTCTACTCGAACTGGTATGCGCAAGAATCCTGGCTTTTGAAGGCTACGGAAGGTGAAGGTAGAGGTTGCAGCTTTCCAGGAAGAGCGTTGGCTGAAAACGGGAGAACGTGTATTCCGGGCAGTACATCCTATTGCGGACACTTCAATTAAGTGCCACATCTTTAGAGGCGAGCCAGCCAAAAGATAAAAGCCTCCTTAATAAAAAAGTACCGCATTTACTACAGTGACGGAATGAAGCAGCAAATAGAGTCGGTTTGTGCCTATAGGGAAACAGATGAAGTGTGTCATTAGATGGAGGCCGATCAGTGAGCTGATGCGCAGATCTGAAGGAAGACTTCTTCCGCCCAGTATTTGTGAAGCTGCCATTCTACTACAACTAAAAAGGGCCTGAGGCGTATCAATTTCGCTGTAGCACATATTTTGAATGCCGAAAGCTGTCTCGTGGTAAGCATAATCCGCGCCCGGTTGTCTAACGCAGGGCTAACTAAATCGTGCTCCGCGGAGCACTTAGTGGCCAGCCCACTGTAGCCTGCTATATTTTATCAGCTTGATGATAAGGGTTAGTAAGCTTGGTTCAACCGCCTGTACCACACTCTATTCTCCAGTTTTCCACCAAGTATTGAACACAGAATTTTACGCTTGCAGACTTCAAGTGCTCGCCAATCGGCCTCCTTCATCGACTAACATTCTTGGCCGTAGGGCACCACCTGGAGAATCAGTGATATCCCCTATGGCAATCTAATACCATGACTCGACGAACTTTCTACCTGCCTGCTATCTATCGGCCATCATGTACTTTGTTTCGGTAGACTTGATGATAAGTCCAATTCTCGCTGCAAATGCCTTCTTCACTACTTTACGGTTAATACCGACGATATCAATATCATCCACAAAATCAACAAGCATATGAGACTTCAAAATAATGGTACCCCTTCTTTGCACGCCAGTTCTCTGTACTACACTCCCCAAGGCAATGTTAAAAAAACCGATTCGATCACCTTGCTTCTGACCGACCAACGTAACGAACGGGTCCGAAATCACGTCGGCTACCCTGACGCATGATAAGAAACTGTCAAGAATGGCACCAATCAGTTTAATCAGTTTTGTTGGGAAAACCTTGTTAAAGCATTATCTGTCATAACTCGTTGCGCTTAACTTAATCGTATGCCATTTTGAAGTCTAAAAACAAATTGAACTAGTCAAGGATTTGACGCGAAGCACATATTTGTTTCATTCTTCCTGGAAACCACACTGGGACTTTCTGACGAAGGCTTCCTCCAACGGCCTCGGTATATAACACAAGAAGCGGGAGAAAATCTTATATACAAGATTATGGAGTGTTATGTCTCGATAGCTTTTTATAGGCTAGGCGATTGAAGTAGTTTGTCTTCGACCCTAACTTTTAAGATGAGCTAGGTGCACGGTCACTCCCAGCTTCATGAAACTCGGCTAGCAGCTGTCCTTTTCAGCTGTTTTGCGTGTGTGTGTGTGTGTTTTACCTTTGTTATACTAAACAAAGGTTATGAAATCGATCGAAAAACGCAAAATAGATCCAAGATCCGGAGGGCCCAATTGTATATATCATTCGACTCAGCTCGACGAACTGAGCAATGTCTGTTCGTGTGTATGTGTGTGTGTATGTGTGTGTGTGTATGTATGTTGTCTGTATGTATGTGCCGCAAAATACTAACGCACCTTTCTTATAGAACGCAATATCCGATTTTGATAATTTTATATGCAAATGAAAGCTACTGTGCTCCCCCAGAATGCTACCGAGTGGATTTTTGATTATTGGCTTAGATTTTGAGATATTGATCAAAGAGTTTTTTTTAACATAGGGTATTTAACTTTAAACACAAAATGAATCTGTTGAGGGCCAAGTGTCGTATACCAATCGACTCAGTTCGTCTAAATGAACATTGTCTATATACATGTGTATGTGTGTATGTACGTTAGCATTTGTAAATATTTTGTTTATTTGTGTCGTATATCAAAATCGAATAAAAAAAATAAATCCCACCTTTCACAGAATGTATTATTCGATTTAAGTGTTTACAAGTGCAAATGGAAGCTCCAAACCCTTTTGAAAATCATACTGAGCGAGTTTTTTATTGGTTGCTTGATTTTTAGAATATTTACCAAAGAATTTTTAAACATGGAGTAATTTACTTTTTGGATCTTTTCTCTCTCTATCCTTTTACCTTTGTTATACTAAACAAAGGTTATAAAATCGGTCGAAAAACGCAAAACAAATCCGAAGACCAGAGGGCCGAGTGGTATATACCATTCGACTCAGTTCGACGAACTGAGCAATGTCTGTTCGTGTGTATGTGTGTGTGTGTATGTATGTATGTTGTCTGTATGTATGTGACGCAAAATACTAACGCACCTTTCTTATAGAGCGCAATATCCGATTTTGATGATTTCATATGCAAATGAAAGCTACTGTGCCCCTTCAGAATGCTACCGAGTGGATTTTTGATTATTGGCTTAGATTTTGAGATATTGATCAAAGAGTATTTTTTTACATAGAGTGTTTAACTTTAAACATAAAATAAATCTGTTGAGGGCCAAGTGCCGTATACCAATCGACTCAGTTCGTCTGAATGAACATTGCCTGTATACATGTGTATGTGTGTGTGTACGTTAGTGTCCGTAAATATGTTGTTTACATGTGTAGTATATCAAAATCGATTTTTAATAGTTTTTTTTACTAACAATATTCAATAGATTTTAAAGGAAACTGCAATGCTCCGGTTCTCGTGTACTTGATACACTTCACTTTTGTATAATATAAATATTGTTTTCTAAATTTATTTAAATTTATTTTAAGGTCAGTGCAAACAGAGTATCCATGTTATCCCGATCCTCGTTTTGGCAGCAAGTTATATAAAGTTCCGAAAGTTTTCCAGATTTTACCAGACAGGCTAGGTCTCCAACAAAAGTTACGTTCCCGAGTACACTTTAAACAGTCAAAATCCTTAAGTCTTGCGAAAAACTTCAATTTTGAAAAAATGCATTTGAAATAGAATTAATTTAACAATTCTTAACAGCATCTGATGTGTACTGGGAATTGAAATTTTAACAGCAGTTATAAATATTTCAAAAAAAACTTTTAGCTCTTGATCCTCACAGATTTTATCAAAATTTTTGTTGATTTCTTGAAATAAACACACGTATGATTCAAGCATTTTTTCTATGGTAACAAAGCATTAAACGAAGCGGGGGCCTAGTGTGGTTGGTAACGTCTCCGCCAACCACGCTCGACGCCTGGGTTCGAATCCCACCGCCGACATAGGTGTCGATGGTTGTGAGGTGGCGTGATCCACTCACAACCAACCCAACTGGTCTAGATTCAATCCTAGCCGACACCGGGAGATTTTCTGAGGCGAAAAATCTCTGGGATCACGCCTTCCATCGCATGAGGAAGTAAAGCCGTTGGCGCCGGTCCGTTAATAAACGGGTCGTGAGTTAGGGTCCTGGGTGTGGAGTCGCCTCCCTGGGCGTCGGTGATTGGCCACAACAGTGGCGGAACTAGACCGACGGAAAATAAGCGAGAATAAAAAAAAAGCATTTAATGCGCTGTAAAATTATGAACTATAATTTCTTGAGAGCAAGTTTGTAGAACTTTGCTGCAATTCGTAGGAAATCTTCGACGCTAATCCATAATCCATAATTATTGTGTTCTTTTCTGGGTTTTGCGATTTTTGAAAACGAAGCCGTTGTGGTATAAAAAATGTATGTGAGAACCTCATCGAGGTTTGATTCGGTGATGTTATTTGGTTCACCCTCTGGAAGACAATCTTTTGAATATAATTTTAAACGATTTATGTTTTACTGGCATTACAAATTTATATGTAGTAATAGTTAGTATAAATTTATATGTAGTAATAGTTAGTATAACGAAGGTTTCTGCACTGCTAGGTGGATGAATTTTTTTTACAAAAACCAACCTCAAAAAACAGGGTTTTCTTCTGCTAACTTTCTTGATTTTTTGCTGGGTAGCACACTTTCTCGACCAAAATATTTACCGAAGCTCCCACATTTTAGAATCAATGAGAAAAACGTCCTTAATTTTCTCATTGATAAAACATGCAGGTGCTACGCCAAATGTTTTGGCTTGAAAAAGAGCTAAAGAACTGGGAATCCCGGGTCTCATGTATTGAAATCAAGGACAACGAGGATGATACGGTTGAACATCCAGTGGTTATCAACTGAAGGAGTGGCTGCAGAGTACTCGCAGAAAGTTGATGAGCGGATTGATCCACAGTACGATCAGAGTCGCAGCACGAGAAATGTTAAATACAACTGCGACAGCCACGTCCAATGAGTGGTGTCTGCGAAAGACGGATAGGAAGAATCGCGAGGTCACATGTTGACTACGGCCGTGACACGTCAGAGTGTAGGGAGATATCGAGCAGCTAGAGCCGCTGGAAAGAGACGCCATCGGGACTCCATTGCGAGGTGGTATGTGGTCATGTTCGCATACCGGAAGTCACCACACTGGATTTCAAAATGGTGTCTAGAGTCTCTGGACATTATCTTGATTCCAAAATTACTCATATTGGGTGGTTATCGGTCATTTCAGAATGCTTTCTGGAAACCAGATTCATCATCCTGACATCTTGGGTCGATTTCCGTTCGCTAGATATAACCTCGGTTTCGGAAATACTCATGTTGGTAAAGTGACCAAATAGTTGAAATGCTCCAATGCGGGACACACCTATTTAATTGTGCGTCGGATGGAAATGAGGAGGGGGGAGGGGACAAAGGTTGGGTGGTTTTCTTGGAACGGTTAAAAATCACACGTGAATTGCTTCAAAAGTCGGCGGAACAGTTCTTTAAACCAAAATATTTGGAGCAGCACAATCATCCCGAAAATGAACAATTAGGACATATTAACCCGGGATGACCATGCCATCTACCAGAGCTGCGGCAACACGCATGAGCTCGGGACAGCTTTTATAGTGATGGGCGAGATGCAGAAACGGGTGATTGGGTGGTGGCCAATCAGCCCTCGAATGTGCAGGTTGAGAATCAAGGGTCGTTTCTTCAACATCAGTTTCATAAACGTTCACAGCCCTCACCTCGGAAGTACCGAAAACGACAAGGATGAATTCTGCGCGCAGTTGGAGTGTGAGTACGACTGCTGCCCAAAACATGATATCAAGATCGTCATTGGGAATTCAACGCTCAGGTCGGCCAGGTGGAGGAATACAAACCGGTGATTGGAAGGTTCAGCGCGCAACAGCAGGCCAACAAAATGGGCCTTAGACTCATCGACTTTGCCGCCTCCAAGAACATGGTCGTGTGTAGTACCTGCTTCCAGCACAACCTCCTACACAAGTACACCTGGAGGTCACCGAATCAGACAGAAACACAGATGGACCACGTTCTGATTGACTGTCGGCACTTCTCAGACATCATCGACGTCAGATCCTATAGGAGGAGGTTAAGATGTGCCCAAAACTCTCCGTTGTTAACAACATTCGGTACCGACGCCCGCCTCGGTTAGGTCTCGCGCGACTTAAGAGCCTAACGTCGCCGAAAACTACCAGCTGGAGGAAGCTACTCTCCAGGATTGTTGGAACACCATCAGAACAACCATCAAAGAGAGAGGAGGGTGATGGATGAGGAGAACGCTGCGCGGGCGGCTAAGATGTGCAGTGCCACTCGTCAGAACATGGAAAAACATAAACAGTAGAAGCGAACCCATATCTTCCGGGATAAAGTGCGCCGTCTGTAGGAGTAGGAGTTTACAGAGTTGGAACAGTTGCATCACTCTCAGGAAACGCGAAAGTTTTATCAAAAGCTCAACGCATCCCGCAGAGGCTTTATGCATTGAGCTGAAATGTGCCGGGATAAAGATGGTAGTATTCTGATGGAGGATCGTGAGGTGACCAAAATGTGAAAGCAGCACTTCGACGAACACCTGAATGGCGTCCGGGCAGGAGACCATGGCGGCGGCGAAAGCGATCCCGCCGTTGCGACAAATGTAGAAGACATGCCAGCCCCAACGATTGGCGAAGTTAAGGATGCCAACAAGCAGTTAAAAAACAATAAATCGGCTGGAAAGGATGAGCTCGGAACGGAGCTTATAAAGATGGGCCCGGAAAAGCTGGCCATTTGTTTGCACCGGCTGATTGCAAGAATCTGGGATATAGAACAGCTGTCGAAGTAGTGGGAACTATCTTGCGATCACCGTTCTGAATGCCGCCTACAAAGTGATTTTCCAAATCCTTTTTCGCCGTCTCTCACTCCTAGCCAACAGATTTGTGGGAAGTTATCAGGCTGGCTTCGTGGAAGGACGGTCTACGACGGACCAACTTTTCACCATACGGCATATTCTCCAGAAATGCGGTGAGTACAGATGACCGGTCATAAGACCGGTTGTTCTATACGGGCATGAAAGGTGGACAATGCTCGAGGAGGACCTGCTAGTGCTCGGGGGTTTTGAACGACGGGTAATAATAGCGAACCTATACATTAGAGAAATGACAAGACACTCACCGTTAAGGCAACTGTCAACATCAAAACGGATAACGGCAATGCAAAATGATACAACTCGCCCGTTTTGATGTTGACAGTTGCCTTAACGGTGAGTGTCTTGTCATTTCTCTAATGTATAGGTTCGCTAGGTAATAAGGACGATCTTTGGCGGCGTGCAGGAGAACGGAATATGGAGGCGAAGGATGAACCATGAGCTCGCGCAACTCTACGGTGAACCCAATCTTCAAAAGGTGGCCAAAGCTGGACGGATACGCTGGACAGGGCCTCGAATCCGGCAGAAAAAAAAACGACCAGGGGCGCAGCGAGCAAAATGGGTAGGCCAGGTGGAGCGAGATCTGGCGGAGAGTAGATGGTGTACCAGGGATTGGAGAGCAGCAGCCAATAACCGAAAGAATTGGAGAAACTTTGTTTATCAGGCTATGTCATGACGTAATGCCAAATAAATAAATAATAAGGACATATTAAGGTTTTTCGAAGAAGACATATGCTCTAGAAATAACTTTGGCACTAAAGCTTTTTTATCCTTTGAAGCAACTCATGCACGCATAAGCAACTTACAGTTTTTGTAAATAGTTTTTCTGCCGTTTCTTTGCGGGAGTTTCTGGCAGCACGGCCATTGGTAGGCGCGTTAAAAATTACTCCGTAATATTTTCGTGTAATTCGAGTGTATTCTGCTGGATTTATGGAAATAGAGCCTGCAGTTTAAATTGACATTACAGTTCAAGTTTGTATTGTGTGAAGTTGGCATGAAAAAAGAACGATATCATGTGAAAATCGTCCGGCAAAATGTGTTTTATTTTTCTGTTTTTTTGTAAGCCAACATCCAAAGAAGAAAAAAATGTCAAAGTGTTACGTCATACAGTGGCAAGTGCTATAGTAAATATTGAACGAAGGCGAGAGGGAAAGGGTCGAAGAACCTATATAAAGCTAAGTATTCTGCTTTTATTCGTTCAATTATTGTTTCATATAACTAGCGCCAGTTAGAATAAATTGTTTCAATAAGAAAGCGCTAGAAAGATAATTCTAATTGGAAAATTTTGCTGTAACGCATTGTCTGTCTGTAGGGATGTGCAAGTTGTTACGTGTTAATCGATATATCTTCTATATATACACAGAAAAAAAAATATTTTAATTTTAAAAGTTAAATAAATCTACAAGCAGTAAGTGTTATGTTTAGTTTTTGCGTTTCATGCGTCTCGTGGAGCAGTGCACTGACGTCGGCAGGGATACTTTAAACACCCTGCCTGCGTTGTCAATTAGCCGTTTTGAAAATAATTGATCTATTTATTTGTTTATTTTCTTGGTAGATGTCAATCTGGGTGCATTGCTTACAATATGTCGAGATTTATTTTAGCGTGGTTTTGTGGAGTCGTTTCATTTGCTAAAGCTCTGCTTGAATAATCAGAATTGCCCCAATAGGTGAGAGCTTTAAACCTTTGTACACGCTGGCTCCCACAACACGGAACTGGTAGCATTAGAATATAATTCATAAACTTATCGCGGCCTGACCGAACGGTTACAAACATTTGGCCCAGTTTTATACCCTTGTTTGATGATTTTTATAGCTTTTGACAAATATTGAAACACATAGACAATTTTTATTAATTATGTGAAAATCTTGTTGGTTTAGCAACTAAATTTTGATTGCGATTGCTTTGGCATTTTATCAATCAACTTAGAATTCAGTCTTGTTCGATATGCATATTGCATTTTTTTTAATTTTTGAGCTATGAGTGCATGAAACTTTGCCAGTTTTTATACTCAGTAGGTATCTTAACTTAAATACAAAACAAAAGATTATCGGGGCGAAGCACCGTGTCCTCTTGCGTATGCGTCGGTGAGAGGGAATAAAGCGGTCCTACATAATGCTCCAGTGTAAACGTGTCTTCGGCCTTGGTGAGCTTTGCTCATCTAAGGATTATCGGTGTATTGTGATTTCCGGGATGTACCAAATCATTATTTCGGAGACTGTACGCCCGTCGGTTCTTTTTTAGCACGTTACGATTCAGAATAGGTTTCGTTCGTTCGATGAATATTGTAATTATTCACGACAAAGACAAACCCTGCATGGATGCCAAATCTATTCCTGTTTTGCCGGTTCCCTTTTTTTTTAATAAAGCGGGTGTTTTGGCTTTTTCGTCATACCAGTGGTCGGCACGCTCTTATTTGTTTTCGGAGAAGGCAGTTCAGTTTCGTGTGCGGTATTTTGACTGCGCTCAGTGTGACTATCTCAATACAGCGCTCTATCGGTTATTTGAGCTGGGACCAGTAGTTTGCGTAGTTTGCGTTCGGCGTGCGGTTGTTGCGTTTTACGAAATCCATTCGTTTTTAGGTAAATTTGAATTAAGTTCACGGCATTAAACGCAAAGTTTGGTGTGATATAGACTGTTAACGATTAATAGGTTGCCGAAGATAACTAGATCGTGGCGCGGTTCTATTTATATCGTCTCCTGGTGGCCGGCTGCCCAGAGACCGAGAAGTAACCATATCGTGCGCGAATTTGTGTAGAGAAGATCGCACCATCAACCTCGATGGATCCAGATCAATTCTTTTCCACTAACACTAATTTCTTCCTTTGATACTTGTGGATGATGCAGAGGATTCCTCGGTCTCTAGTAGCAACAAGTATTAAACTAACACTCCCGATATCCCTTCCTCTATTGATCTGCATTGGGCGTGGCCAGCTTCGTTATTGACCAGTGAAAAGAAAGATCACCAGAACTTGTACACTGAGAATGGCTTGCTACTCCTAGGCACCATTTTGACGGTTCTTTGTGCAATTTCAGCTGATTCTGGTCAATCGCGGGCAACACACGGGCGATCAAATATGCTATGCTATGCTATGCTATGCTATGCTATAGTTTTTCTGTCGTTTCTTTGCAATTTTATCGAATTAATGATTAGCGTTTGGAAGACCAACATTTTGACGACGCTTGTAGTTCATCTGAAAAATTAATCTTGCCAAACATGTGAAAAGGGCCCATGTGCCATATGTAAATAAGCCAAATTGTCTCGTTTTTTAATTAATACAAGCGAAATCTGCCCTTTAAATAAGCTTCATTAAAAAATTTACTCTGAATCAAACAATCTTATTTGTACGGGTATATTGAACCTGTATTCATTGAAAAACGTGAAATTGTGGCTTGTTAATGAAATCGCTTATCCGCTAACTAATATTCAGCGATTTTGCGAAATTGTACCCACCACTGGTTACAGCATTAGTTCCTGGTAAAAACAACGCGAAGTTTATTTTATAAATTTTGGAATACAATAATATTGAGTCCAAAATGAAGCAAGAGGGTATTTATGAGTAAATTGATACTTATCGAAGAGTTACGTTGTCCCAAAAGATATGTGAAATCTGGTGATACAATTTAATTGAAACCGCGGGACATCCTAAGGGCACGCGGGACATTTCGCGGGACGCATTTCTACGCGAGACATATTGTTGAAAAGCGGGACGTCTGGTCACTTTCACGTAAACAGAATAACGCGTTATTCATGTTCAAAAGTGTTCACGTTTGGTGTTTAAACTCCAAAACAAACAAATTTGTTGTTACTATCCCCTCTCCATCGCTCCTTTTTTTCCATTAATTCAAAGTCATTGAAACATATGCGCTACTATACGACCTGTATTTACTAAATTAAATGATAAGCAGTTTTAAAATTAATAAAGTTGACAACATTCATCTAGCCCCTCCCCTTCATTTTAACTACGTCACTGAGATATAGCAAAGTCTCAAATAACCGAGTTATGTCGTATAACCACGTCTTATGCTCGAGAACACCTGCATTTAAATTTTTATAATGAGCTTTTTAATAATTCACAAATAAGGCTGATACAAATTTTGAATTCTTTTTATGTCCAAGGTTATCAAAGTTATCAAAGGGGGTGGCAAAAAATAAATAACACCGAGACGAAAAATCACAGGAGGGTTGTGTGCAAAGCCACGACCGCGAGGTTGAAGTAGAATACTTTTACACAGCTCTACTTACGGCTGCACATTAACCTACGGCCGGGCGAAACGGTTCACGCCGCTTTTCGCGTTTAGCCTGGTAGAGGCCTAATGTGCACGGCCAACACAACAGAAAGGTGTTTTCACATTGAAAATTAGACACGGCTTTACTGGAGTAAGTGTTGGCAAATGCATCTACCGCTAATACCGCCGCTATCGTACGAAAGCGCTTCGTTTCATGTGGAGAATAATATCAACAACAAAAAATGACGCGCGTCTAAGCACACCCGAACTGTTTCGCCATGCCGCTTCTCAGAGCCGGATTTAAGGGAGGGCCCAGGGCCTCCTCATTTTTGGGGCCCCCACAAAACGAGAAAAAGTTCTTTTTCTCTATCAAAAATGAGATTCAATCAAAAGTTCAATTTACAGTAAGAAAATTTGAACAGACCATTTCAATCTGAAACTTTCCTTCAGTGTTATTTTTTCGCGAGCGCCAATATCACAACTACATCCATAAGAGTTCACCTTCGATTCTCTTGGAATGACACAATTTAACACACCATTTAAATCGAACCAGCGCGCATGGGAGATCCAGCAGAAAAGAAAATAATCCACAAATTTTTTTAATGCATTGCTGTTGATTCCGAAAATAAGTTTACCTGTCCGAATCAGGGATACTAGATTTGCGTTGCAAAATGCAGATTTTCAGAGTCCGTGTGCAGTTTTTATTGACCTGCAGAAGTGTGTATTTTTTTCCTAGTTTCTGTAGATTATTGCCAGCGTAGCCTTATATTTGCGCAGTCTTTCTTAAATTGTTGTTTAATTCCATATCGGATATAATGCAATCGCAGCTCTGTAATATTACCGACAGTAATATTCTTCTGAACAAAATGATCCAACTTTTCCATTAGAGGAAGTGCCGGCTGATGTACGGCAAAAATCTCGCCCGATCGCTCGCGTTGGCGTTCGTTCTCAGGCAGAGGCCTGAAACGTGATGACCAACCACAGGGCAAGTGATTTGTTTAATTTGAAGGCAGCCATAGGCGCAACCCGCTGATATATTCTGTTACCGCTGAGTGCTGATATCTGCTGCTGCTGCTGTCAACGTTGTGGACGGTCC
This sequence comes from Wyeomyia smithii, assembly GCF_029784165.1. NCBI lineage: Eukaryota > Metazoa > Arthropoda > Insecta > Diptera > Culicidae > Wyeomyia > Wyeomyia smithii. The sequence continues at coordinate 159,089,347 of NC_073694.1, forward strand.
ATCCAGCTCACCTTCCGACTAATGAATGTAGCTAGTTTTCCCAGAAACACTCTTTTATAGCCGAAGGGTGCTACGTAATAGGCCACGCCCTATCAGTTCAGTTGTTCCATTCCCTAATGTTCTTCAGACAAATTATTCCGCAATTTGCATTTGATTTTTGTATCCAGCGAATAAACACCGATGGTGCTCTCAAACACGCAACGGTTTTAACCCGTATCTTATTGGGATTTGTAACATCAAGCGATTTCGTTTGCTCGCTGTTGCGTGTTGCATCATGTTGCAACTTGGCAGCTGGGAGACGACGAAATTCTGTTTATGCTGATTGATTGAATCGTCTTCCTATTCGGGTTATTCGCGTTGAAAGAGATTTCGAAGGCTGTTCTCACCTACGTGAACTCTCATATGCAATTGTCAAAATGTGCGTGATGACAAAAGCAAAAATATTTCCTTCCTTCTTTTTCGCATGCAAAAACCAAACAAATATCAGCAACACCGTCAACGCGAATTAGCTCTGCATAGTCGAACTAACTGCTTTTGTGAATGCGTTCTAACAGGGCAGTTTATTATTCAAAGTCGGTTATGCTGATCGCAGCCTTTGCGCTGCCCCTACAGTGGGGGGTTTACTAAATAAGGTAAAAATTAGACAACTACAACAGAATTTGATTGCATCCCGCACAGAATGTCTGCTTGTGTTGATGCCAGAAAATTATTAACCTTCAATTATTTTTTTATTTTCTTTCAAAAAAACATTTTGCGGTTCAAAATCGGTTGCTAATTACAACCTTTGAGCTGCCCTAACATTGGAGGAATTAAGATACACGGACAACATGCACTGTGGAAGCTATTTCACATTCAGTAAATTAGACGGTTGCGACAAATTTAAATTGCTAGGATGCAACACAGAATGCTTGCTTGCGTTGACAAAAATTATTAACTTTCAATGACTTGTTTATTTGCCTTCAAAAAGGCATTTTGATGTTCAAAATTGGATTTCCTGATGGCAATCTTCATGCTGCCCCAACACGGGGGGAATAATGGCAGTCTGGCGACACACGCTGAGAAGAACCGCGCTGCTCCTGAGACGTGATGACCAACCACAGGGCTAGTGCTGCTGCTAAGGAAGGACGACTGTTGTCGCTGTCTAGAACTATTATGAGCGGCTCCAGCTGAAACAGGCTCTTATATAGGCCAAATAGGATGTTTTCAATTGCAAGGTATATGATCCGGTCGACCGTACTTGGGAAGCAAGCATATAACGACCAATCAGAGGTCGAATTTTTCGTTTTGACAAGGCTTGACTATTTTCAATAGTACAATAGTGTGAATAATAAAATTACAATTATCTTATTTTGTGAAGAATCTTAGAAGATTTTCCAATCTATTGCTGCGAGAACGAAGGAAATCCATCGAATACTAACCGATTTATTAGCATTTGAAATTGGACATATTTTTCACTTTTTTCGGTTTTAGATTTTCATTTCACATCCCTATGTAGCCGAACTTCCTGAGAGAAGTATTCTACTTCAAAAAAAAAGAAATATCTTTGATCAAAGTTTGTGTGCAAGTTATGACGTTTGTAACTTGCACTCAAATAAATGTTGAAAAATAACATTTTTTTATTATTATTATTTATTTCGCTTGTCTTTTGACGACACTCTCGCTGTCAGTGGACTTGTTTGTTGCTAAATAAAGCATTTATGCTGTCGGAAAACCAATAAAATGAACCGTTTTTGAGCTTTTTTTTTCTTTCCCTTCCAATATTCAAGATTTTTGAAGGGAGAGGGGGGTGACATAAAATGAAAATAAAATTTGTAACGACCTTAATAACAAAAAAATAACTCTATTATTTGAATCTATCTTTTCTGTAGTCACCCTGTCGATTTGGCAGCACTAAAAAGTCAGAAAATGTGAATAAAGTGTTTTTAGGTATTAAATTGATGTTTTCCACCAGCAAATAGTGTTATTGCATCGAATATATGTCGAGAAACATATTTTTGATAAAATATCGGTAAGTTTCAATGAGAATTACCGTTAGGTAACCAGAAACATTCTCTTGTTACGTTCGGGGCATAACGCTTCCCTTAGCTCGAGGCAAAAGGACTCTTTGTAAACAATTTTTTTGCTTACATTTCATCTCGTCTCCAGCATTGTTCGGAAGTCCAATCGGCGGTCATGGACTGTTGAACAGCTACGATCGGTGCTAAAGACAATCAAAAACAGTGTTTCCCAAAACCATGCTGCTCGAATGTATGTTTTCCATAGAAAACATTTTTGCCTTTATTTAGTAGATGACAAAATGAGTCGTACTGCCCCAATATTGTAGTGCGTTCTGCCCCGTAGACGGGGTGCATTTTACCTCATTTGCATGGTGCTTCTTGCCTCTTTGTTGCGGTGCATTTTACCCCAGGAAGAGTGCATTTTGCCTCGATTGACGACTTTTATAAAATTATTACACTTACTTAAAAATTGTGTGTTATGCATTTTCTATCAAGTTTTAGCATCAGATGCGAGTTTGAACGAATAAATAAGGGTTTTTATATATTGATCAGTATATAACATTGGTTTTATCTCTCAGTTTTAACAAGAATATACTCTGCTTTCGTTAACTGGCGCGTTTTACCCCAGGAACCCCTACAAATTGGTACGGAGATCAAGTTAGGTGGTTAAGAGTTCACAAATAACTTTTTCACTTTCCCCCTTGCCACGCTAATGGTATATATAAAATTTAAAGTCGTTGAAATACATCACCTACTATGGATTCTACATCCCGAGTTCAATGCTGATCGACCCAGTAGTTTTCAAATCATCTAAGGTAGACATCGTTCATCCCCCGCATTCTTGCAACGCCTCTGAAAAACAGTAAGGTGTAACATGACACAGTAACGTCGCAAAAATACATCTCAGACTCAAAATTATCTTGATATAAATTTGCACGTTACCTGGGAGGAAGTTTTGACGTTCATAATCGCAAATTAACTCCCCCGCCCCTTGACTACTCTTATGAAATAGAGCAACATTTTTTTTCGGTTCAGTAGTTCCTGAGTCTATAAGGAACAGGCAGACGGACAAACAGAAAGACAGACAGACATTCGCATGATATAGATGATGAACAAGCTGTGCGTTCACCCTTTATGGACGAGTTAAAAAAAGGAATGGAAGAGCTGAGAAACTACAAGACAGCTGGGAAGGACGGCATCAAATTCGGAAGCGAATAACTCGAATTTTTTCGAAGGTCTCATATGCACAATCTACAACAAAGGCCACTGCTTGGACTTAGCAGTTATCGAGGCAGAACTCTTCTAAATACCGTGTACAAAGTTCTCTCCCGAATCCTGTTCCACAGACTGAGACTGATGTGGTTTTCGAGAAGCCCTCCACTACGGACCAAGCGTTTACCTTGCGACAAATCCTCGATACACTTCGAAAATTCAACTCGCATACTAACCATCTGTTCATAGATCTCAGGGCAGCGTACAATTCAGTTAAGAGAAATGAGCTATGGCGGATTTTGCTGATGTTATTTTTTTTCCCCAAAAACCCATCTCTTGAATACTGACAACCTTAAAATATTCTCTCAAATCTAAAATCGAACTCGTTTGCTAACTTATTGGCATATTTCAAACAGGATCGTCAACTGAGGTGAGGAAATAAGTAAAAAACCTTATCTTAAATTAAAACAACTGAATGGTTCGATTTATTAAAATATCTAAAAATATATGTACATAAAAAAATCCTACAAAACTTACTGTCTAATGAGATTTTCACAGTTTTGAATGAATTTAATAAATACACACACCCTCACACTGTGTCAGAACTTTCCACTCTACTGAATTACACTTAAGAAATGCGCCGCACGTGTATACTGTATGAAATGTTCGACTTGATTTATAGTTGATATTCTTTCTTTCTATCCTGTCAAAGGAGTTATGTTGATTCAGTTTACCTACTGCCTAAGCTCATCGTCATTTTGGTTGGGGTCGGGTATTCATATACTGTGCAGATCAGCGATCACAATAAATAGGATTTAATGCCACAATTCGAATTGGTTTCAGCAAGCTTGCTAGGGTTGCAGGTTATTATTTCTTATTTGTTTTGTGTCCTACTCTAAATGAAATATCGTGCGCTCGAATTATGCTTATCTACATTTTGTGTATAAATACAAGAAGGTCGCACATTTAAACTCTTACACTCGTAACTGTTCTTAGGTTTCTGTCTTAGTTGTAGATCTTAACCGTTATAAATGCTCTTAATACACTTCGACCTATCTATAGAAACAGATTTAACCGATTGGAAAATAAAATTAAAACTTTGCTGGCCAAGTACTGATCCATATCGTGCAATACGAAATCGCGCTGAGGTCGTAGTTAAATTAAAACGTTTATCCAATTTGACTAGTTCGATCAATTGATTGATTGTTTGATTAACTGATTGAAATGACGTTTGACAAACGTAATGAAATCCAGTTTGCTTGAAAGATCTATAAACGGATCGAAGAACACAGCTTCCAAATCAAAAAAAAAAAAAAGCGTTCACCTAAACCATAGTGACATTGCGTCGCTTTTTGGTGTCGGTTCCACTAATGCCCTGGCCACTGTTGACGGAATTGACCGAACCGTTGTTCGATTGATTGGCTGCTGGTTGCCCGTAGACGTAGGAGGTGCTGCTATTGCCACTGATCGTCGTCGTGTAGATGGGCAGCGGCGGTACGGGTGGAGTGCTTTCATTCAGGTGATTATTATTCAAAAGGGACATCTGATCGTGCTGGATGTGCGGCTGGGTGTTGTAGAATTGGTGCGGTACATTGTTGTCTACCAGATCGTCGATTAGCGCCTGTGGATGGTGATGATGCGGATGATGATGTTCGTGCTCTTGGAGAAGCTGTGAAGCAGACCAGGACTCGTACGGGCTAAGGGTACGACCATTAGGGACCATCGGGTTAGGGTTGTACGCTCGTGTTAGGGTAGTGTTGTTGGAGGCGGTGGAAATAATACTGACGGCGCAGTTGTTATTATTTGCCGGCACGATGAAGGACTGGGAATCGATGATGTGCTGCTGCTGTTTCAGCTCTTCGATCAGTTGCTGTTCCATTGGGTGCGTGGGTCCCATGGCACTGTAGCGTTTTTTACTCAGCATCATATCGTCGTCAATGCTGTAGATGGTAGGAATGCCAACCGTTTGGTGGTCGTTTAGATTCATGTCGTACGAAACCGATGACGGTATGTGCGGCTGTTGGTTTCCGGTCGGATGGTTTGGCGATGAAGAAGAAGAAGTCGTAGTATTCGACGAGGGAGACGATGCGTTTCCGGCAGCGGTTACAATCACACTGTGGCTGTTTGAAAGCCTGTGATCACTTTTGAAGCATTTTATGGGCTTTTTCTGATCGTCGTCATGAGTACTGTGGCGTTTTTTAATCACACAAAAGTAGCAATAGATAAGGATGACTGCTAGCAGTAGAATAATCCCTGCGATTATTGGTAGTAGCAGCTCTAGGCCAAGATCCATGGTTTTTGCGATTCTGGGGATTATGTCCATTCCGTCATCCTGATGTTTACTAATTCCATCGTATGACGACCAAATGGAATCGTAACTTTCAGTGCCACCAGAACTCGAAGGGGGATACAGCGTGGTCGGTTTGGGTTTTGACACGAATACCCTCACGTAGTTGGATATTGGTCCAGGCTCGGCGTCTTTCGTCAGTTTCGAGTACGGTCTAACGGCAAAGTACAAAATTTGTCCTATCAAATGCGGCTCGTGAGTAATATTCAACGTGAAGGTGCTGTCGTCTCCAATTGAGTAGGTAAGGGGATTGTCGTGATGCCAGAGAACCGCCGCTGTGTCGAAGTTGTCCACAATATCCTTGATGGTGGTAGCATATTTTACTTCGTAGCGAGCAACGGTTCGACCGCCCATATCTGGGGAGGTCCAGCTGAGGCGCACCTTCATGCCTTCAACATTCGCGCTTAGATCGGAGATGCGTCCCGCCAACCGACGGCTTTCTTCGTTCAGTTGGTCCTGGGATACGAAGAGGGTCATCGGTTGCAGCGTTCGTTGGAAAGGCGTTAGTGGCTGCTTCAGCGGAATGGCGATCGTGCTTCCGCAACATCGGTCAGGCTGAGATTTCGCTGAGGGCACTGAAAAAAAAACAAAGAAAATTTACTGCAAAAGTTTTGATTCTCGTCGTTGTAAGCTCATCTAAGATAATATCATTGATATCAACGAACAAACTACGATGGCGCTTAATAATCTTAAGATTGAAGTCGCGGTTAGACAACCTGCGGGTTGTTATTCGTTTTTTTAAGATTTCATTTGAGAATGTATTTGGGAAAATTAGGGACCACGAGCACTGTATAAAATACAAAAAAAAATCGGGTAAACGAAAAAAACAGCATATAAAAAAATATAATGGAGTCAAGAAGGCGAGTAAACCAAAAATGAGAGAATAAAAACATTAGAAAACTAGGAAAACACAGAACACTCCGGAAACTAGAATAGTACGATGATCATGAAATATTAGAAACGGAGACAAATCAAAGAAATAAAAAAAAATTACACCCACAAAATAGAAAAATCGCAAACTACGAAAATTTAGAAAAAGTTAAGTTAAAAAGCATCGTAAATCAATCGTAAACATACCTCCATGGCCGGCACTTTCCGCCAGCGAATACGCAGTGTTGCCATTGTCACTGACCGTCACCTCGAACTGGTACGCTCCCATGCCTCCGTACTCTTCCGCGTTAAAGTACCGCGAGTAAACACCATCCCCCTTGGTGACATCGGGATCTCCGGCGCCGGTATCCAGAAGTTTGAATTTTTCACGACATTCATTAACCATGCCGGTACCAGCTTGGCAGACCTTGTCGGGACGCGTTACGGCGACCTCCACCAGGGCGGAACTGATCGGAAGATCTCCTTTCCGAACCTCAGTGTAGATGATCGGTGGGCCACCAGATTTACTTTGATGTATCCAGGATCGAGCCTGGATGACCGGGGCATAGCGCGAACGGGGTGTAGCAATTACCTGCACATAGTGTGGCTGAGGGTTACCGTTGAACCGATCTATGGTGTATGTCCAGGTTCCGGTTTCGTTGAGAACGGCTGAAATCATCAACTGCTTCACCAAGGAACGAGAGTCACTTCGTGCGGTATAAACATTTCCATTGGGACTAGTTAGCTTGAGATTCGTGATCAGGGGATTCTCCGGGTTGTGAATGTAGACGAAAAAGTTCGCCGGGGGGCCCATGAAGGAGTCCAACATGAAGCTTCCGGTGACCGTTCGACTGGTGCGCTTCGAGATTTGATTGGAGTCGTCGATCACGTCGACCAACTCTTTGCGGTAGATTTCCGCTGGCAGGTCGTTAACGTTTCCTTCGTAGTACAGTTTGCCGATGTTGAAGAGGACATTCGTTAGTTCGAAATAGGTGGTGAGATAAGTTTTTTCGCCGTTGTACTTGCATTCGAACACGGAGAAGGCGGAACCACCGGTTCCGTCAGCCAAAGCATCCAGCGGTTGACGGCGAATCACGCTCGGATAGTTGATGGTGGTGATACGAATCCTGGAGGCACGAGCTGCGTTCGCTAGTGATTTGTAGTCGATCGAGAAATCCATTCCGGGAGCGACGACCAGGATCACCGAATTTGCCGGACCGTAAAGACGGGTTCGCTCGTTAAGCATGCTAATGGCGTCCGATATGGCACAGGTGAGACAAGCCGGTTGTCGCGAATCACTGGGAGAGTAGGGAATGAATGAAGCAACGAGATCTTTGTTCTCCTGGATGTGAAGTGAGGAAATTTGCAGAATTTTTTCCGTTGCTGTGTCGTTTGCCAGTACCATTCCGATTTCGGTGTTGGCTGGTAGATCATAAACTACCCACTTGCGGATGGCACTTCGCAGGAAGCTCCAGGACTCGCGCAATTGCATGTCGAGGGTTTCGTCGATAATGATTACATAACGAGTGGATTTGCGCGTTGTATAGCTAAACTTGGGGCTTGTGTTGACGATCACCGATGGATTTACGGCAATTTGGGCATCGCTTGCGAAGTCCGGATGTTTGAGAATAACATCCAGGGTACTGCGTCGGTCACACATCTGGTTGTGCTTTGAAGGAGCATATCGATTGTGGGTTCCTTCATCGCAAAACATCGTCACACTGGGAGCTTCAGCCGCGAACATGATGCTAGTGCGTGCGTTTCTATCCAATATATCACTTATGTTGTACGGTACGGGTGGTGAAGTTGGACTACCGCAAAGACCGTGATCGTTAACCGGGGCATCCGAGCAGCCCGTTAGTTTCACTTCGTGATCATCGTTTATGTAGCACCTCGGATAGATCGGATCTTTGTCGTAACCGATTTCGTCGAAAACTCCGTACCGATATTTAGCCCATTCGCGCACGAACTCTCGCCCAATGGTTTCACGGCCGAGAATCTCCGAATCGATGTAGATCTGATCGCCTGGCTCACCGCAACCGGAAAACTGATCCGTCCAGATGAGAGATTCCGCGTGTGTATTTGATCGAATTGTTACATCCGATCGTTCACCGCTGGCCGACGTCCGAGTTTGGTTGTAGGGAATGCAAGAGTTTGGCCAGCGCGCTGGCAGAACTATAGAAATCTCGCCAAAATATACACGGCCATCAATGGCGGAGAACAGGTACTGCGAGGCAGATGTTAACATGATCTGAAAAATAAAGCAAGAGACGAGAAAGAAAATAATTAGTCGATGAGCAATTTCTACTTTTCTCACGGTCATAAGAGCTCTATCGCTTCTAGGATCACTTGGTGGAAGCGCGGCGAAAGAGGTTGGTACTTGAGTGCAACTGGTTGATTGAAAAGGAAAAAAAACGGTCCAAAAACAACGAGGAAATCGATTTGAAAAGATGATTTCTAGAGTGGCTGCCGGGGCTAGTGGCCCGGCCTTCGGTACCGGTGTGAGAAATGATTGATTTCATAATAATGAATCGGGCGTCAGGCTTCGGGGAGGAAATTAATTTGGTGGAAAAATGATTTAGTGACGATATGTTGATGCTAGAGCGGCGCCACCACCGCCGATCGTCGCTGATTCATAAGCTGTGGATTTCGATCGTTAGGTGATCGCATCAATAATGATTGAAAAATCATCCTTGTTTACCTCTTCTGCTTGTGCTGCGATGTTTTTTTTTTACTTGAGAAGATAGCTAGACTAAATTGTGTGAAATTTCCGTAATTGGTGGAATTTTCTAACGTCGATCGAGGCTGTGATTCGACAGTGGTTGCGGAACTACTGCAACTAAAAATTGACGGGATAATTTGGCGGACGGTAGGTTATAAACCCAGTTATTAGCGATGTTCATCTGCAGTGCACCCATCTGGCGCAGTCTCCAATATCGCTTGAAAGATCTGTTCACTCGCGCCAAAAAAAGATCCCCTTGAAACCGGTTTTTCGCAAAAACGGCAATGTGCACCAGTTTGGGTTCCTTTTTTTCGGGCACAAGATAAACGTGTACTTTATCTAAATTAACATACGCGTGCGAGCAGGTGGCACACGCTCCCGATGCTCGCTAATACTAGGGTCTGATTTTTTTTGGAAATCTTGCAGGACCACTTTCTTCCGGTGTGCTTTGGGGACAGCTGCGTTTCTTTTTTACTTTGGGGCTTGACGGTTTTGGTCCATGATGGTCGTCCTGAGTCGTCACGTTATACAAGCAACAGCGTACAGCAGTACGGATGTATCAAATTGGCTAGTGAGGCTGCGAATGATGGTTTACAGTGCACCTGGCTTGGGTAGTAAGAGGTTAAGTTGATCGATTACATCGCTCATGATGTGTGCTAGCAATTATTTCCAATGAGGCTGAACTTACAAGGTTTTATTTTGGTAAAAAAAACTTTTTCTGCTTAATTTTAATCGAGACAAAAAAAAGATCATCTTATCATCCTATAAGTAAAAACTGGCAGGCTTGAAAAAGTTCTATACAATTTTAAAAATTTGTTTTGTACTATTCGGTTGTGCTATTAAATTATTATGGAAGAAAAGTGAAGTACATCTACAATTCGAAATTCGACCTCGTGCAAAGCTATTATCAAAGATGACAAGTAACGTCAAAGTTGTTTTGAAAGCACCCTAATTAAAATCTTTCGAATTCTTTGAAATTGAGATGGTTGTTAAAGTTTTCCAAGTAAGCTTCGGGAAACCTGTTTCTTTTCGGCTCTACTATTTCTGCTTTGTTCAAGATTCCAATAACGTTGTCTAGCACTTAGCAATTTTACATCGAGGAATGGCGGTCATAATTTTAATCAAATTGTTGAAAATTCAAACTGTAATTTAAGTGAGGCTTATTCCGTCGACCTAAAAAGGTGCGTGGTTTTGTCGATAATACATCGTTCGAATTCAATTCAATTCTACTAAATTCTTCACTCCATATTTAGTCAATCGAAAATAAATCGACATTTAGTATAAGTCAAAAAAGCTGTATGTATTGGAAGAAGAACGTAACTTTCTTTATCTGTGCGAATGGTGCAAAAACTACACCCAACGCAAACGGGGAACATTTTATTACTTTTGGGCAATTTTTTATTACTTTTTGTGTCTTATGACTGCGCATTATACACAAAAAGTAACAAACAAAAAGTAATAAAAATTATGACGGCCACACGCTTGTATGTGTTTCTGCAGGAGAACATACAGCCAAGCACCGCAATGCATGTGTTGGCAAGACTTCACTCGCTGCATTTGTATTGATGCAACGATCTGGTTCATTTTTGTCTCCCTTCATCCACACATAATCAGAATCTCAACCGTCAACCTCAAATGTCCAATTAGAAACACTTTCGTTTCGTCCCCCAGTGTTTACTTGAAATGGAAATATGTAATACTGTCTGACCAGAGTTGCCGAAGTTGCGAATATTGTTCTGGATGGGCACGAGTTTTGTATATTCAAACAGGTCCAAATGAGTTTCCATGAACCAATGATTATGTGCTGTAAATAGCTAGCAAGAAAGCGAATGTTTTTATTTTTCTCTAACGCAGTTTACAGATCGTGATGTCATTTTAAGGCGCATTTCAAGTCTTTGAAATCATCAACGTTTGCATACTCTATGACGGGGAAAATGTTGCTTGGCAGCTCTTGTCATATTTTTTCGCTACTCCGTATGCATACAACAAGTGAACTAATACACGCCCACCGGATGAATTGGAGATTGGAAAAACTTGTAACATGTGCAACTTATGCGACGGTGTGTGATTTTTTTTGACTTGAGGTGGAAAGGGAGCATTTTTCGACAGGAAAAACGTTGCATGTGGTTGAAACGACCATTATTAGATAGTCGTACTCTCATAACACGTGCTAAATATATGACAGTATGTGTTGTTACTTGACTGGGGAAGAATTTTGTTTCTTTTTAAGTAATGGATTTGTTACCTAAAAGGTAATTTTGCGCTATTGCTTCTAAAGTAATAAGGAAAAGTTTTGCGTGTAGAAAGTACCAATAATTCTCAGAATCACCGACAAAGGATCTAGAATCGCATATAACTACAATGATTATGTATGATCTAAAATTTAGACTATAATCATAAAAAAAGAGAAATGAGATGAGTAGTTTTGGAAGACAAAAATGACCTCAAATATAAATCACTAATGAGGTGCATATAGATTCTAATCTCAGAAACCATGCATGAAAAATGTAATCATGGATATAGTCTAAAATTGCTATAATAAAAGCTTTGGAAGAATTTGAAACTGCTGTAAGAAGAGATACAGATATGAATTCAGCTTAAAATGCAAAGTAGTCAAAATAGATTTGAAAGATCAAAAACTAAGATTAGAAACCCCACTAGAAGAAATTTATTGCAAACAAAGCTAAAAATTGCTTAAAAAACTTTTTAAGAGGAGAAATATCACATAATTAAAAGTACACACAAAATATTTACTTATTACTTCAAAAGCAATAACGAAAAATTTTCCTTTTTGTAACCAGTTTGTTACCATAAGAGCAGTGACATTCATCCTCAATCAAGTAACAGCACATACTGTCGTATACTTTGCTCATGTTACTAGTTTACCTCATCTCCAATTCATTTACGAGCGTAAGTTTGTTCGTCGTATGGAACTGCAGTTCCGTATCTTTAGAATTGTTTTTCCCTAAACTTCATGTTTACCGTGAAGGAAAACGAATTTCGACCTGTCTGATAGAATGAAATTCGTACCAATCTAGAAATCCCATAGTTGATTTTTAAAGCCTTTTTAATCATTTTCGGCATTTTAACACTTTTTAACACTTTTGTTTCTAAGAAAGTAATAACATCTTCCTTAGAAGTAACGAAATTTTCTCCGTTTGTTTTGGGTGTATCTAATCTTAAATTGTTGAAATAAGCTCAAAAGGTTATGAAACCAAGGTCGAAATGAAGAACTTCAAACGGTAATTCTTTTGTAACCACATGATGCATTACAATAATCAATACGTCGTTGAGCTTGGGTTCAAGCTTCAGCTTGACGACCGCACATTCCGTAGTTGCTCCTCTGTGATCGATCTGAGCTAGTGAAGTTGCACATGGCAACTTGGGATTAGTTTACCATCTTCAATGTATAACAATTCCGTAGCTTCCGCTTTGTATAGATCGATAACGGTGCCGGCCACGTTCTTACGGTCGTGAGGGTGAGGAAGAAAACTGTAGGCAAGGAGTTGTCACGGTCGTAGGTGTCAGAGACCGAGTTTACCTCTGCAATGGAAAGGAAGGGTTGCGTCACCGTGGTTAGTGACGGAATCGAACGATGTTGCGCGCGAAGTTAACACGAAAACCATTCACTGCTCGAAACTTACTAATGATTCAAGTATTTATCTATTACCATTCCCGAGTACCCTTAAAAAGGAACAATCGCATTTCGGTAGACGTTACATTGCGTATTCATTAGATTAGTCTCGATATTCATCGAAGGAACGACACCTACTCCGATTTATGACACGTTTATATAAAAGCAACTGGTGGGCAATCTCCGGCTAAACGATGAAACTAAAAATGAGTTTTTTCTAATTCCTACGGCTGCAACGGAAAAAAACCTAAATTAATCCACCTAGCGGTCAGACCCAGCCTTTCTCATTCAAACTTATTATTTATGAAAATAGATTTACAAGAACGCTTCAATCCAATAAATGTATATTCACTCTTAAGGTTCTGAAAAATTGATGTTGTAATCTATACATATAAAAATGCAGTCCGGTCTGTCTGTCTGTCTGATCCATATAGGCTCGAAAACTACCGGACCGATCGGCGTGAAAATTTGTATGTATGGGTTTTTGGTGCCGATAGAGGTTCCTATGATAGTTTGAGACCCCTCTTTCTTCTGGAAGAGAGGGGTCCCATACAAATGAAACACAAATTTCTGCCCATCTCGAAAACTAATCAACTAAATGGAACCAAATTTGGCAGGTAAATGTTTTTAGTGGTAAAAAATATGTTCATAATGTTTTGACACCCCTCCTTCTTTTGGAAGGGAGGACTGCCATACAAATGAAACACAGATTTCTGCACATCCTGAGAACTAACCAACTGAATGGAACCAAATTTGGCAGGTGAATATTTTTAGAGGTAACAAATATGTGCATGATGGTTTGACACCCCTCCCTTTTCTATGAGGGAGAGGTCTCATACAAATGAAACACAATTTTCGCACAGCTCTAGAACCAATCAAGAAAATACAACCATTTTGAGTTGTTTAATGGCAACTTCTAGGAAACAGTCGAAAATAACCGAATAATACTCAATATGGATATCGAGATGATGCATAGAAACCAAACATTGACCCTGGACACTATTTTGAATTTAAAGACGACCACTTTTAGTTTCTGGAAAACATCCAAAACAACCTAATACCTGTGTCAGATTGATGCCAGAAAATCTGCTGAAAATGACCGAATACCACCCAATATGAATATATTCAGAATTAAGGCGGTGTACAGAAGCCAAAAGTCGAGGATGTTGTCATTTCGATGAAACCAGTCATTTCAAACGATTTGTTATTTGACTTTGATCATATCATATGGCCGATTCTCCGTGCATTTGCAGACTTTAAACACATCGCAAGGAATCAACGAATTTGGAACGTTCAAATAGTACGATACCGCATTTAAATTATATTGAGGTCACAAATATCGATCAAGCAGGTATCGTTTTAAATAGTCTTTGAATTTCTTTTCTTTCCATAACTTTTGAGCCACATATCAAATTGTTATGAAATTTGTTTTTTGTAAGTTTGAGAGATGACTCGTTCGTATGACACTAGTTATGTTCAAATAAGTCATGTAATTTTTGAGATAATAGATTTTCGTTGTTTTACTAACAATTTAATAACGATTACTTAAGTTCGATTATAATCAAATTAAATGGGAACGTATAGGGCAGCCAAACTTTGAAACCACGTGTTCAATCATAATTCATCAGTTAACGCTTAACTAGTCCGCTCGTCTGATAATAATGTTGATTGTGTAGTTTCTGAGATAATGAAGTTTCGTGATTTTCACATTTCGGTACATTACAGACGAAGTTACAGTTCGATTACAGTAAAATTCAATGGGGTGTTATGAGGCAGCTAGACTTATCAATTGACATTAATTTTGTGGGTTCAGCCATCTCTGAGAAAAGTGAGTGAGTCCAAGTAGTCTTCGGAATATGTTTCTTTTCAAAGCTGGATTTCACATTTTTAAACATAACAGTCAAAGTAATAGTCCGATTGCAAAACAAATCAATAGGGTCTTATGGGGCAACTAGACCTTCCATTTGACACTGATTTTATGAAAATCGGTTCAGCCATCTCTGAGAAACATGAGTGAGAATAAACTGTCTTTAGAACACGTTTTTTCCGTAACTTTTGAACCAAAAGTTCAATCTTTATAAAATTCAAAAGTTAAGAGTTTTCAAGGTAGCCCGTTCATTTAAAACCAATTTTGTTCAAATCGGTTGTGTGGTTTTAGAGATAATAATGTTTCATGATTTTTACATTTTGATACATAACCTCTAAACTAAAAATCCGATTACAATAAAATTTAATAAGGTCTTATGGGACAACAAGACCTTTCATTTGCAATTAATTTCATAAAAATCGGTCCAGCCATCTCTGAGAAAAGTGAGTGAGAATAAAGATCTGCACATACACACACACATACACACACACACGTACAGAAAATGCTCAGCTCGTCGAGCTGAGTCGAGTCATATATGCCATTCGGCCCTTTGGAGCACTTCTATATCTTCGGTTTTGCAAGTGATTGCTATACCTTTCTAGGAGAAAGGCAAAAAGGTTTGTGTTATCATGTTTCCGTGGTAATCGACGGAATCGACCAAAGTTGCGCGCGAAGCTCGCTCATTATGATAACGAACGATGAATATCTTTACAATAATTAATAAGTCGTTGAATTGATAGAATGATGGACCGTTTTGTCACATTTCAGCAGCGAAAATTGATGAAAAGTTTTAAGGTCATATCAGTGGCAAAAAATTGACAGAATCTTCCCTTCCCAATAGGTCAACTAATGTTAGCGTTCATGAGTTCATGACTATTTGATATTGATTTTGTGTATTTTTGGCGCGAGGGTCAGAAAACGCAAAAAGAAAATGATTTTCACTTCACCACAAAACCGCCTGCAATCTTTTCTTGAGTCGTGAAAAACTACAATGGTTTTAAATTAAGTTCATATTGGTCATCAAACGCTTGTAAAGACCAGCTTGAGTTCAGAATCGCAAAAAAAAGTGTTTCTTATGGCCAAAAAAAGGGGAACAAGAAAATAATTCAAAATTAAACTCAGTATCAGCAAAAAGAAATGATCCCAAATTTATCTGACTGGAAATACTCCTGAAGGCTAGAATCTGCAACAACAGCACGTGATTCAAAGGATGCACACTGTTTCCAAAGCTGCAAAAACGTGGTCTAAATTATTTTGACCTTGATTATAGAGGCGTAGTGCTTCAGGCAAAGTTCATCCATAATTTATTCTCCATGTTATAAGAGTCGCAATTTTGTGATTAATCCATCTAAAATTGGGAAACTAATTTTCCTTTTTTTTCAATTTTGCATAGAAAAATTCATTTTGTTCGGTAAACATGTAGCACATTTTATAAGAAATAATTTTATTAAAGACACCATACTTTTATTTGCCTGTTGAAATGGATTTTTGTAGAGTTTTATATAGATTGCCACTAAAAATCCATTTTTTAATATAACATTTAATAGTGATTTTCTAAAATTTTCTTCAGAGAACTTTTATGTTTTACTATAGTAAACAACATTGGAAAGCAAAGCCTTGGTGCTATATTCCGATTCGGAACTCGACCTTCTGTTTATTTATACACAGACTTCGCAGCCAACTGTTGAGTGCACAGGACAATTGCGGGGCTAGCACTACGACACTACGATCGGCACTAACAGTCTCTCCCGAGCCGAGACTCGAACTCACGAAACCTGGCTTGTTAGGCCAGCGTGGTACCTTGAGACCGTCTGGGGGTTTGTAGGGATTTGTAGAACATTGAAAAATTTAAGTAAATCATCATAAAAAGTTATGTTACAAGAAAAAAAAATTATGGGGCATTATAAAGAAAACTTCATAATAGTTCATTGAAACAGGCAAAAAGAAATATGGTGCCTTCGATAAAGTTGTTTCTTATTAAATGAGCCACAACTTTGCCGAACAAATTGGATTTTTATATGCAAAAATGGAAATATAAAATTCATTTCTCACTTTCAGACAGATTAATCACAAAATTTCAACTGCTATAACATGGAGATTACAAACAACTAAAACAACTTTGCTGAAGACATTATGGCTTCAAAGTCAGTTTTTTTGAATAAAAAGTGTAGTGAAATTTCCGTTAGGAAAACCGAGATTACGAAACCCGAGATTTACGAAAAATGTGTCATTCTTTTTTAACCGAGCACTCAGTGGTTTAAGTGTGTAGACTATTTTATGATCGATCCTTTGTTTTTATCTAGTAAACGGGAAAGAGTATAGGTACTTTATTCTGTCACACTAGGTATTTTGTTTTACTCTCGCTTGTACTCCTTCGATTCAGTTGATAACGTGTGATGAATGACGCAATGGCGATTTGATAGGGTATATTTTTCATTGCACTGTATAGAAAACTATAGTAAACCATAAGAAATTTTCTTTTTGAAATATTTCTATTCCCAGGATCCGGGAATCTCGGAGCTTGCATTCCTTATTTGGGCGCTAAGGAGAATTCCAGATTTTTGCAGTCTTTAAATGAAAGGGAAAAAAAGCGGCATCTTGGACCCAACATATATTTTCTGCCCTTAAATATCCACAAAACCAAAAAGGAATTCGTTTGAAGAACCTGTCCGGTCCACATCAAAGTTCAAGCACTTCGGCACAGAGTGACTCTACCACAGTTGAAACAGAAAAGTATACTAATTTGGGTCAATCGGTTAAGTGGCGCAAGCTCAAATACTAAAAACATTCAGACCACATTTGTGTCAAACAACCATTCGCAGGTTGAGGTTCTATCATTTCACTCTGCTACCGTAAATACCGTACACCTTTCCTGCTCCTCCCCTACCTTCTTTCACTGCACACACACAGCACATTTAATGTTAACCCCCCATCGCAGTGCAATAATGCAGTCCACAGTAGAGATGCTGCTCCAAGCCGATAGCTAAACCACAGCAAACGGTCTGAAAATTAAATGACACCGGTTTGTGTCCGTTCACGTTTAGAGACTGGCATGGATTTCAATTGACGGGGTCGGAAAATTATTGCCATGACTATAAGTCCACTCTTGCGCCATATCTTGGCCAGATCACGAACGACGACAGCCATAAGCACACTCACACACAGCATTGCAAAACCCGGTGCCAGGAAGACCACATCGGAGCCCATTATGGTCGAGAAGTGGCTCACTCTTCGCAAATCCCGAAGTAGTCATGCTCGACGGAGACTCTGACGGGTGGCAGCTTGATTGCAGTGACGTACTAACGAGACATTGTCGGAATCGGTCCTCGGTCATATTTTCGTTTCTCACGGGGTCCTCTCAGAAGCCATTCACCAGCAGTCGCGTGTTCTAACCAAACAAGCTATGAACGGAACACCGAATTACTTTTAGAAAACATAACACAAAGCTCGAACGAGAGCGCATTACTATGCAGCATATTGCATCTATTCGGCGGTGGATCGCAGACCCTTACCTGCTTTGCCCGTTGGTCCGGGACCGTTTAATACGTTTTGTGTGTTCTAGCTCCCTATCTAATATAATTTGTTGCACCAGACCGATATTCGATATGATCTTTAGCTGGTCGTTTAGATATCTTTCCGTGCCGCATATTGGTTTCTTTGAAGTGCTTTCCCCGTCAGCCGCAGGTCGTTTGAGCGCGTATCCCGAAAAAATGTTGTTTATTCCGTTTCAACCGCCTTCTCTCGAGGTCGGTCTCGACCTCTCCAGTGCGGTACGATGCGAACGAACCGAGGCAGAAGCAAGTTTCATTCATGCTCGAGCATAAGCGCTTTCTATCACGTGAGCATGAAAGGCTACCCCGCCTGATCCTTCTCTCCGCATAGCCACTGACGAATTCGTGTTCGGCCTAGCCAAGAGGTGGCCACGAATAGAGGCAAAACAACAGCAACAGGTGGTTAAGAGATGAGCCGCGCTTTCCAGATGAGAACACAAAGTGGAATGATTGTTTATTTTTTACAAGAATACACATTCAGGCTACGTGTGGCTAAAATACTTATTCTTTTCCCGACCCAAGCAGCAGACAAACTGTACGGTTGAACTCTGGAGTGGTGGTTCGTGGCCCTTGAACCTGACACACATGGAAGCGCCACCGAGAGCGCAGCGACGTCTTCCTCCGCGCGCGGTCGACCAACACAAAATTCTGCACACCCCCCTCTTCTTGGCTTTCTGCCACGGGAATGCTCACGGTATGGGAAGGTAATTATGATGATTGAGCAGAAAATGCGCCAGGTTGGGTTAACAAGCAAAGTTTTAATCACTTACGTACCAACGCCGTCGTGGCAGGCTCTAGTGGGGGCTGTAGGAAGTTTCTCTTCTTCTCGAAGGAGAAATTGATTCCTTAACGTCTTCGCCGAATAAAGAAATCGGAACCGCTGCTCGTTGGAAGGAAGGGTGCAATAAATCCGTGACGGGCGTTGTAAGGTCACGCAAAGTCTCAATTTTGTTGTGAAACATTTTCCTACATAATGGCGACAGCGATTGTTTGTAACGGCTCGTTTCGTTTGTAGGCAATTGACAAACCACCCGAACGGTTCGTTTCTCTAGACGACCACCAAAATAAAGTTATTCACGTTTATGGAATGTTATGCGAAATTGATTGAGTTGTGATGAGTTCAGCTTGAAAGAGCTTGCAAATAAAAATTGGTGCGTAAATAAGTCAGGGAAGCTGATTCGATACTGTTGTGATTTCAACCATACCATACCTTACAACTTTCTAATTTGTATTGGGTCCCAGGACATTGTGGCATTGCACAGTGGTCTAAACTCAAAAAATCATGATCGTTTTAGATTTGACTGTGAAATATTGGTTTTATGTAAAGTTAAAGTTTCATTCTTTGGTCGACGAGAAACTGCACAGAAATTCTCGAAACCGAACATTTTTTGAAACCAAATGTCATAGAGAAGCATAAAACTTCGATATCTAGTGTTGTCTCACATTTTTTTTGAATCGACTTTCTGGGAGAGTCTTATAGTTCAAAAACTTTCTGGCTTTTAGGGAGTCGTTTCGAAAAAATAGAGACTACACCAGATCTCGACATCGAGCTGAAATTTCGATCACGATTGAGCTGAAATTTCGCATGGGATTTTTTTTGCGAGATAACGAAGCTTTTGGGTCCTAACGATAAACCAAATTCGAAAAGTTGGTTTCCATTGGCACCCTACTGTTTATGTCATGCGATAAACAACAATTCGAGTATTGCTCTCGAATTGGCCATTGACTAAACTATGCAATGGTTTATTTCAACAGCACGTGCGTTGCACGGTAAGCGGTATCGATAATAATAGTGGGAAAACACTAAATCTTTTAAGTTGTTCTGTCTTACTCTCTTTATTCAATATTATACCGTACTCATATCTCTACTACAACGCAACCGTTTTGCTAAATGATAGTCATTGATTTAGGTTACTCTCTCTTCAATTGACAAAATTAATGCTTTTAATTTTTTTAATTTCTGGCTTTGGCAGAAAATTGGCCTCTGTGCATCATCCCGATTTGGGTAGTATAGATGTTGGGTAGTGTATAGTCATTTTAAACTGTTTCTGGACAACCATCATTGTAAATTTCAAAATCGCGCTTGGATCCGGATTCTGGTTCCGAAAATAACCGTATTGGGTATTTGGTGGTGTTTCGCCATTTTTGGCCGTTTTCCACCAGCCGGAAGAAACCATCATTTAAAATACACAGTAAAAAAAATTACATTTCTTTAAATACACATAAATGGAGCATTGAAAACCATGTAATATTCCGTGTGGCATTATATTCACATGCAATGTAAATGAATATATTGTTGATTTGCATGCATATTTATATTCAAAGCTTTAAGTTTATATCACTTAACGTACAAATTTATATGGTTTTAAACGATTTGGTATTGTGCATTATTTACGGTGTGAAATTATATATGTTTTCACTTTATGTGTTAGAAACCGTTATGTGCTTTCATTTGTATTAGTTGTAAATTTCATTTTTTGGTACTGTGTACATCTGAGGTAGATTTTTGAAAATACTAGCTGCTATTTCACTTTAAAAACAATAAGCTGCGCATTCACTCAGTGTTGTAAGATTCACAATTTTCCGGCATAATTGTAGATAATAATTTTGTCCATTTAAGAAAATTGTACACTGTGAAAAAAGTTTTGAAAAATAAAAAAAATAAAAAAGATTTTATCTTTTTTATTTCGTGTTCTCCAGGTTCAAATAACTATCAACAGCTAACATTGTATAAGTTTCGTACAAGTAAAATCAGACTTTCAAAAAAGTTGTGCTTCGACTATTCATGGTAAATATTTTTGGAATTCCAAGGGAAACACGGCTTTTTCAGTCTCGACGGTGGATCAAAACGCTACTATGTTCTATGTCCGACGTTCCGGCCTTGGGACTTGGCCTTCCTCAGGGGATATAAAGTTGTACCGTTTTTTGTTCAGCGTACGGTACAACTTTATATCCCCTGAGGAAGCCAAGCCCCAAGGCCGAAACGTCAGACATAAAACATAGTAGCGTTTTGATTCACCGTTAAGACTGGAAAACCGTATTTCCCTTGGAATTTCATGTTAGAGTCGTCTTTGAATTTGAATATTTTTGAAGCCAAAACTGCTTTCTTTCTCGGTTTAGTGTTTTTGGCATAATTGTAGATCAAAATTTTGTCCATCCACAAAAATTTACACTGTAAAAAAATTGAAAAAATATTTTATTTTGAGAAATTTTATTTTTTTCAAGATCAAACAACTTTCAATGTTTACCAAACATCATGTAGTTTTTGTAAATAAAATCAGATTTTTTAAAAGGTTGTGTTTTGGGATTTATTTATTTTATAATAATATATTATTATATATTATATATTATTTTATAATAATATATTTTTTAAATTGCTTCTGTATACGGTGTGTTTTTTAAGGAGAAATTTACTGTCAATAATTTTACCAAAGACATCATTCGAATCAAACAAACTATTCTGGTTCCAAATATTTTTTAGGAAATATTACTTTTTTTCTCATCGAAATTCACGATCAGACAACCATTCATGTTTAGCTAACCTTTCGTGGTTTTTTATTCAATTGTTTTAAAGATGAGCTTTAAAAATAAAAGCGTTTCCCCTGCTCTCACCCTACTTTCGCACGTGCTTATTATTCTAAGTCTGACTGCTTATTATTCTAAGTCTGACCTGTGTATAGGATCTGTGCAAAGTTTCAGTCGAAAAAAAATTACAATTAAAAAAAATAAAATTGGGACATTTTCTATGAAACTGCTCTATTTTCGAATGTTTTTTAGAATTTTTAACATATTTTGTTTGTGACATTGATTAGAAATAGAATATGTGGAATCAATGTCGAAAACGTTGAAAAGCAATCTTTTTACTCTCTCCTGTTTTTGTACTGAAAATATGTGAATGGGACAATTTAAAATAAGAATGTATCTTAACGGTCACTTTTTATTGTATATTTCAACTGTTTCTGGAATTGCGAATACAGCAAAGATAGGGCATTTCTGTCGAAAGTTATTTGAAGTTAAGCAAAAAGAAATTCCGCAGGGATTATAAGGTGTTAGAATGTTATTGTTTCTCTGTAAATCCAGTTTTTGTTTACAATTAAGATTCGGAAAACTAACCACATTTACATATATGAAAACTAATCAAAATTACAAACGAAAAACATAGAATAGTAACTTGGACTAGTCCATTGCGATTACGAAACTATTTTCACTAAACAAACCATCGCATGTTTTGGATAAAATAGCTATCGAATCAGTTTGATAGAACAGCGCACATCATCCTTTCACATTAGGTTCCCACTTTACCGCAGCAGGTTTCGAAATGGCTCATACCAAATTACTCAACCACTCAGCAATACGGAGGAGTACACCGTCACTTAAGTCACCGTATGACTTTAGTTCGGCAATAAACTAGTCACACACAAGATGCCTCTCGGCCGGTGGAAATCTTCATTCCACCCGAGAAGCGTAGTGTGTCTCAACCAAACTGCCTTTTTCTCCAATTACCAGTATATTTTATTCACATCGCTGTCAAGTTTGATTTAAGTGTACATTCAGTTACGAACGGTTTAGGAGTCATGCTGCATGAGCTCGGTAAGACTACGATGAGAGTACAGGTGATCAGCAATGGAAACCGGTTGCGGCGGTGTTGCAGTTAGGCAATAATCATACCAATTGCAGCGGGATCCCACAAACGGCTCGGTTTACCTAAATTGAATAACATCAAGCTGATGGCACATACAAACATGGTCGCTCCGATAACTAACCCTGCACTGACATATTCGAACATAAGACAGCCTTCTAGCATATTGACATTTTGTTTGCGCAGCATTTTAGAAAAAAAGAAATGCATTTCCTGCTGTCGAACCAGAGAGAAGATGATAGGTTTCAAATTACGAATCCATTCCCATCGTAAGGTCCCGATCGATTCTCACCCCGGAAGCAGCAAAGTGCATCGAAAATCCGATCAGTTTAAATCTCGTGGAATTTCGGTACAAAATCCCACGACAAATGTCACCCATCGCACCCTGCGCTCTATAGGCATTTCTTCGGGGTCGGCTTTTTCCCTGATGGGTCCTTGTCCGATAGAGCACCCCGACCTGAACCGAGACGAAGAAGAAAAGAACAAACGCAACGTGAAGCGTGAGAAAAATCATGTAATCTTCCCACCAGATCGACCACCGCCGCCGGCTGCACCGCCACCTACTCAGCCAATCCGTTTGAATTCCAGTTCAGTTTTGTTTTCATGAATAATTCCCAACTCCGGTCGGCTCCGCACTATTGCAGTGTTCGTTTTTTATATAAAAATATTTCACATTTCGTACCTGTTCTCTAGCTCTCCGCCGCTAGCGCTTCCACACCGTTTGTCTCGTCAATGTGTACACAACTGCTTTGGATGAACAGGTATAGACGGAGGACGCCACGAAGTGGCGGGGATGGCCGTATCGTAGTTTTTTTTTATTCAATCGACCATCTGGCAAGCAGCAATTCATACAGGTTCCTCTTGCGCTGTGACGGCCAGCATGGATCCGAATGATGATTTGACTGGTAGCTGGGAGGCGGGAGGCTCACGATGGATCCAATCAATAGAACCCAGCACATGTGTGCAGCGGCATCGCCGCTTGGGCACCCAATAATCGACTTCGAATTCATTCCGAAAGTGCCGGTGGCTAATAATTAAGTGGACATGTGGAATCGCGATTTTGTAATATGTACCGCGCTCGAACCGGCGCGCGGGAAACCAACGGCAATGATAGGCGATTGGCCGGCGCGCTGGCGGCGAATCTTCAAATTGGATTTCGATTTCATATGAAGGATTATGGCTGTCGCAACTCTTGTGATGAGAGCTTGCTATTGATGCGGTGCGGTACGATCAATGCGCACTCGGGGAGGTTTAGAGCTAAAAAACGTGCAACCTTGAATACCTTCTGAAGTATTGGAGGATAATTAGATTTGTTGGGCAACCGAGTGGATTGGAATGAATTTGACAGTAGGAAATTATCGGATGTATCGGAATGTCAATTGAAACACAAAAAAGTCCAATTGATCTTTTTTAAATTTGAACTAAATTTCGCAGATGTATTCGGGTTAGCAATTTTTACAAGGGAAAGATTTTTTTTGTCGCAAGCGTACTTTTCTAAAAGAGCGTATGCCAAACGATAGCTTCTGAATTATTAATCCAATCTTTTACATTAATCATATATTTCAATTAATTTATATTTGTTTCTGGGGAACCACGAATAACGTATGAAAAAAGTATATTTTCATACTTACTTATCTTAACAGCCTAGAGCCGTGATGGCTGGTGCCGTATCAAAAATTTTTCACCACTCTTCTCGGTCCTGGGCTACTTGTTGCCAATTTCCTAGGTGTCTCGACACTCGCAGATCCGCTTGGGCCCCTTTGTTCCTGGTGCCAGTCAGGAAGAGAACCGTTTTTATCTGGCATCCTTGCGATATGTCCGGCCCATCGCCGCTTCCCGGCCTTGGTCTGGTGCACAGTCGGAATCTCTCCAAGTAGTGCCTACAGCTTGTAATTAATACGCCTGCGCCACTCTCCGCTTTCGGTTTGTACTTCACTAAATATTGTCTGCAACAGTGTAATTGTGGTTTTATACATCGTCAGTTTCATGCAGCGCCGTATTCTCAAGCATCGAAGCGTCCTGCGAAGGTCGAAGTAGGCCCGATTTACAACTTGAATACGTCGTTGGATCTCCTTACTTGTGTCAATATCGGATCCTAAGTACCTATACGAACTAATTTATCACTTCGAGTTCGTTACTGTTCGAGATCACTGTCAGTGGGAAGCGAATGTTGGTCCCTCGAGCCTCTCCTTTTCATATATTTTGTTTTCGACGCATTAATTTCTAGTCAAACTCTCTTAGTCTCTACTTTCAGTCTAGCGTAGATTGCCTCCGCCGTCGCAGAGTTTTTCCTAATAACGTTGAGGTCGTCTGCAAAGCCTATGTGTTGACTACCTTTGCTGAAAATCGTGCATCTCGCTTCGATGCCCGCTCGATGGATTACACGTCGGATGTTGAACAACGTGCAGGATAGTTTATCTCCTTGTCTCAACACTCTGTGCGCTTCGAGAGGGTCTCCGATCTGCATACGTAGGTAAAACTTCACTCGATCCAAGGGAGCTTTGATGTCGTGTCAGTTCATCCGGAAAACTGTTTTCGTGCATTATTTGCCATATAGCTGGGCTCGATCAACCGTATCATACACTGCCTCGAAGTCCACGAAGACGTGATGCATTTCTGAAGGATCTGCCGGTGAGTGAAGATTTGATCCGTAAGGCGCGTGCTTGTGTGAAGCCCGCTTGGTACTGCCTCACGAATCCTTCTGCTAGAGGAGACATATGGCGGAGCAGAGTTTGGGAGGGGACTTTGTAGGCGGCGTTATGCCCCGGTAGTTGCTGCATTGTAGCCGATCGCTCTTTGTATAGATGGAGCATACAACTCCTTCCATCCATTCTTCCGGTAGTCTCTCTTCCTCCCAAATTCTGGATATTACACAGTGGAGTGCCGTTGCTAGTGCTTCTTTACCGTGTTTATAGAGCTCTGTCAGTAGTCTTCCCTTACCTGCGGCCTGATTGTTTTTTAGTGACAGAATTCTCCGTTTGATCTCCAGAATATTGGGAATCATGACACTGCTATCGTTTGTAGGCACTCCAAGGTTAATTTTCCAACTGAAGTTGGTTGCTCCGCCGCTGAGTTTCTGGCAGCACGGCCATTGGTAGGCGCGTTAAAAATTACTCCGTAATATTTTCGTGTAATTCGAGTGTATTCTGCTGGATTTATGGAAATAGAGCCTGCAGTTTAAATTGACATTACAGTTCAAGTTTGTATTGTGTGAAGTTGGCATGAAAAAAGAACGATATCATGTGAAAATCGTCCGGCAAAATGTGTTTTATTTTTCTGTTTTTTTGTAAGCCAACATCCAAAGAAGAAAAAAATGTCAAAGTGTTACGTCATACAGTGGCAAGTGCTATAGTAAATATTGAACGAAGGCGAGAGGAAAAGGGTCGAAGAACCTATATAAAGCTAAGTATTCTGCTTTTATTCGTTCAATTATTGTTTCATATAACTAGCGCCAGTTAGAATAAATTGTTTCAATAAGAAAGCGCTAGAAAGATAATTCTAATTGGAAAATTTTGCTGTAACGCATTGTCTGTCTGTAAGGATGTGCAAGTTGTTACGTGTTAATCGATATATCTTCTATATATACACAGAAAATAAAATATTTTAATTTTAAAAGTTAAATTAATCTACAAGCAGTAAGTGTTATGTTTAGTTTTTGCGTTTCATGCGTCTCGTGGAGCAGTGCACTGACGTCGGCAGGGATACTTTAAACACCCTGCCTGCGTTGTCAATTAGCCGTTTTGAAAATAATTGATCTATTTATTTGTTTATTTTCTTGGTAGATGTCAATCTGGGTGCATTGCTTACAATATGTCGAGATTTATTTTAGCGTGGTTTTGTGGAGTCGTTTCATTTGCTAAAGCTCTGCTTGAATAATCAGAATTGCCCCAATAGGTGAGAGCTTTAAACCTTTGTACACGCTGGCTCCCACAACACGGAACTGGTAGCATTAGAATATAATTCATAAACTTATCGCGGCCTGACCGAACGGTTACAAACATTTGGCCCAGTTTTATACCCTTGTTTGATGATTTTTATAGCTTTTGACAAATATTGAAACACATAGACAATTTTTATTAATTATGTGAAAATCTTGTTGGTTTAGCAACTAAATTTTGATTGCGATTGCTTTGGCATTTTATCAATCAACTTAGAATTCAGTCTTGTTCGATATGCATATTGCATTTTTTTAAATTTTTGAGCTATGAGTGCATGAAACTTTGCCAGTTTTTATACTCAGTAGGTATCTTAACTTAAATACAAAACAAAAGATTATCGGGGCGAAGCACCGTGTCCTCTTGCGTATGCGTCGGTGAGAGGGAATAAAGCGGTCCTACATAATGCTCCAGTGTAAACGTGTCTTCGGCCTTGGTGAGCTTTGCTCATCTAAGGATTATCGGTGTATTGTGATTTCCGGGATGTACCAAATCATTATTTCGGAGACTGTACGCCCGTCGGTTCTTTTTTAGCACGTTACGATTCAGAATAGGTTTCGTTCGTTCGATGAATATTGTAATTATTCACGACAAAGACAAACCCTGCATGGATGCCAAATCTATTCCTGTTTTGCCGGTTCCCTTTTTTTTTTAATAAAGCGGGTGTTTTGGCTTTTTCGTCATACCAGTGGTCGGCACGCTCTTATTTGTTTTCGGAGAAGGCAGTTCAGTTTCGTGTGCGGTATTTTGACTGCGCTCAGTGTGACTATCTCAATACAGCGCTCTATCGGTTATTTGAGCTGGGACCAGTAGTTTGCGTAGTTTGCGTTCGGCGTGCGGTTGTTGCGTTTTACGAAATCCATTCGTTTTTAGGTAAATTTGAATTAAGTTCACGGCATTAAACGCAAAGTTTGGTGTGATATAGACTGTTAACGATTAATAGGTTGCCGAAGATAACTAGATCGTGGCGCGGTTCTATTTATATCGTCTCCTGGTGGCCGGCTGCCCAGAGACCGAGAAGTAACCATATCGTGCGCGAATTTGTGTAGAGAAGATCGCACCATCAACCTCGATGGATCCAGATCAATTCCTTTCCACTAACACTAATTTCTTCCTTTGATACTTGTGGATGATGCAGAGGATTCCTCGGTCTCTAGTAGCAACAAGTATTAAACTAACACTCCCGATATCCCTTCCTCTATTGATCTGCATTGGGCGTGGCCAGCTTCGTTATTGACCAGTGAAAAGAAAGATCACCAGAACTTGTACACTGAGAATGGCTTGCTACTCCTAGGCACCATTTTGACGGTTCTTTGTGCAATTTCAGCTGATTCTGGTCAATCGCGGGCAACACACGGGCGATCAAATATGCTATGCTATGCTATGCTATGAAGTTGGTTGCTCCGCCGCTCTGGTAGAACTGCTGCTCAAGCAGCACCCTGGCTCCGCCAACAAAATCTAGTGACTTTCAATGCCAGATACCGAGTTTCCAATCGTGGCTAGCTCCGTGCCGAATGCTCCGAGTTATATTTTTTGATTGTTCATAGTGTAATTGTTCGGGTAGGTTCCTTACAAGGGCCCCGCTACGGAATCTCGTGATGGGGCTGCCATCTTGGCTATAGCGTTCGAGACAATACGTCCGTTGATTCAGCCGCCCGTTCCGAGTCAGACGCTGTTGTGAGTCGCCCTTAACTTGGGAAACAGACGTTCCGAGGAAATAAGCCTATATTTTTATGAAAAATTCTAATTTTCCAAACTCAATTTGAAAATAACACTAAAACGAATGTATTTAGAAAGTTGATCGCTAAACCATTATAATTTGAAATTATTATCGGAAGCGTATTGCGAAATTTGATTATTTTTATAACAACTAAAATTTTAAATTATTTGTTTTTTTTTGTCTCTGAGGCTTAAAGTTTTTAGGCGGTTCGTTTTCTAGTTTTGATAGTTCATTCTACACGGTACGAGAGGCGGTTAGCCTCTAAAAGAAAAAAAAAATAAAAGCTAAAAAATTAGTTTAATATTTATCCATCCTATTTTTCAAAAAAAGTTTCAAAATATTGTCAAGTTGGAATGAAAAATGAATTTTAAGGGAAAATTATAATATTACAGAGACGTGTCGATTTTATCATGGTTCGTTTTTTAGACGTTTCGTTTTTAACACTTTCGAATTTATCACGCAAAGCATTTTGTTTTAAATTTTTTCCGTTTCCGTTTTTTGAAAATCGAGAATGGATTCGCTCTTTTTGAAAAGGAAAAGGGAAATGTCACTAAAAGTTAGGAGTCGGATTGACGCAGACTTTCTTTCTAGGGTTAAGGAAAAGTTTTTTAAATACCGGATGATGATTTGATTGCCGATCAAATTTACCATTGTGACGATTCTAAATTGTATTTTAATGTGACTCCCCAAACCATTAACTCATTCGGGAAACAAAATCGCTTCGGGGATTAAAATTGATAAAAATCTAATAACTTCTCGAACATGTTTGGGACTCAGAAATGGCCATTATTGCTTATTGGAAGATTAAAAATGCCTAGATGCTTGAAAAATATTACGATTTCGTTCCATTGCCGAGGCTGGTGCTTGGATGAAACGGGAACTTTTCAGCCGCCCACATGGAATATAGATGGTTTCAACCACAATTACAAAGTTTTGCAAGCGACTATGTGTGGTTCAAAACAATCATCCTATCGATGAAAATGAAACTCCTTTGGGCACATTTTTTAGTTTTACAAAACCCGAACCACCAATAATTTTACCCAAACTGGAGAAAAACGAATTAGCCATTTGCGATTTTCTTACAGTCAAAAGGTCAAAAAGTATTGTCAAAAAAAAACCTAATTTTCCACCTAGCGGTCAGACCCAGCCTTTCTCATTCAAACTTTTATTTGTAAAAATAGATTTACATTAACACTTCAACCCAATAAATGTATATTAACTCTTTAGGTTCTAAAATATTTATGTTGTAATCTATGCATATAAAAATGCAAGCCGGTCTGTCTGTCTGATCCATATAGGTTCGAAAACTGCCGAACCGATCGACGTGAAAATTTGTATGTAGGGGTTTTCGGTGCCGATAGAGGTTCCTATGATAGTTTGAGACCTCTCCCTCTTCTGACAGGAAGGGGTCCCATACAAATGAAACATAAATTTCAGCACAACTTAAGAACTAACCGAGTAAATGGAACAAAATTTAGCATGTGAATGTTTTTAGAGGAAACAAATATGTGCATAATGGTTTGAAACCCCTCACTCTTCTATAAGAGAGGGGTTCCAGACAAATGAAACACAAATTTCTGCACATCTCGAGAGCTAACCAACTAAATGGAACCATATTTGGCATGTAAATGTTTTTAGTGGTAACAAATTTGTTCCATAATCGACCTTAGGCAACATTTTGGATTGTAAGATGGCAACTTCCGGTTTCTGGAAAACAGCCAAAATGGCCGATTTCCACCCAATATAATAATATCCGGATCTAGAATGATACACAGGAGCTAAAATCGATCGAAATTGTCTTCAAATGCCATTAAGAAATCCAAAATGGCGACTTTCGGTTTCGGAAAAACAGCGACAAACGACAAAACACCACCCAATATGGGTATTTCCGGAACCGTAATGATGCACTGGAGCCACAAATCGACTTCAGACAACATTTTGAATTGTAAGATGGTAACTTCCGGTTTCTGGAAAACAGCCCAAAATGGACGATTCCCATTAAATATGAGTATCTCCGGAACCAGAAAGATGGACAGAAACTAAAAATTGATCACAGACACAATCTTTAATTTTAAGATGGTTACTTCTGGTGTCTGGCAAACAGCCGGAAATGACCAAATATTATTCAATATGAATGTTTTCGGAACCAGGATTTCGCTCAGATGACAGAAATTGATTTCACAGGCAATTTTTAAGTCCAAAATGACGATTTTCGGTTTCTGAAAAACAGCCCAAAGTGACCAAATACCACCCAATATGAGTATCTCTGGAGCCAGAATGTTGCAAGAAGCTAAAAATTGACCTCAGACACTATTTTGAATTGTAGGATGGCAACTTCTGGTTTCTGGAAAACAGCCAAAAACGGTCGATTTCCGTCTAACATGAGTATCTCCGGATCTAGAATGATACACAGCAGCTGAAATCGACCACAGACCCCATTTTGGTTTCTAGGTTGGCGACTTCCGGTTCCTGGGAAACAACCGAAAATGATCGAATAACACCCAATATGGGTGTTTCTTCAACCAGAATGACGCATAGAGGCCAGAAATTATCTTAAATACCATTTTGAAATCAAAAATGGCGACTACCGGTTTGTGAAAAACAGCCTAAAAAAAAATGCTATCCAATATGAGTATCTCTGGAACCAGAATGATGCAAGGAGCTAACAATTGACGTCAGGCACCATTTAAAATTGCTAAATGGCAACTTCTAGGAAGCAGTCGAAAATGACCGAATAATACTCAATATGGATATTTCAGTAATCGAGATGATGCATAGAAACCAAACATTGATCCTAGACACCCTTTTGAATTTAAAGACAACCACTTTTAGATTCTGTTAACCTGTGTTGTTCATCAGTTAACCCTCAGCTAGCCTGCTCATCTGATAATAATATTGATCAAATCGGTTGTGTAGTCCTGTGATAATAAAGTTTCGTGATTTTCACATTTCGGTACATTACAGACGAAGTTACAGTTCGATTACAGTAAAATTCAATAGGGTGTTATGAGGCAGCTAGACTTATCAATTGACATTAATTTTGTGGCAATCGGTTCAGCCATCTCTGAGAAAAGTGAGTGAGTCCAAGTAGTCTTCGGAATATGTTCCTTTTCATAGCTGGATTTCACATTTTTAAACATAACGAGCAAAGTAATAGTCCGATTGCAAAACAAATCAATAGGGTCTTATGGGGCAACTAGACCTTCCATTTGACACTGATTTTATGAGAATCGGTCCAGCCATCTCTGAGAAACATGAGTGAGATTAAACAGTCTTCAAAACACGTTTCTTTTCATAACTTTTGAACCACAAGTTCAATCTTCATAAAATTCAAAATTTAAGGGTATTTCAGGTAGCTCGTTCTTTTAAAACTGATTTTGTTTAAATCGGTAGTGTAGTTTTTGAGATAATGATGTTTCATGATTTTTACATTTTGATACATAACCTCTAAACTAAAAATCCGATCACAATGAAATTTAATAGGGTCTTATGGGGCACCAAGACCTTTCATTTGCAATTAATTTCATATAAATCGGTCCAGCCATCTCTGAGAAAAGTGAGTGAGAATAAAAATCTGCACATACACACACACATACACACACATACACACACACATACACACACATACACACACACATACATACAGAAAATGCTCAGCTCGTCGAGCTGAGTCGAGTGATATATGCCATTCGGCCCTTTGGAGCACTTTTATACTTTCGGTTTTGCAAGTGATTGCTATACCTTTCTAGGAGAAAGGCAAAAAAAGTTTAGCGTCACCTGAAATAACCAGATATCTTGTGTTCACGACGACCTGCAAATTTACGGTCTTCAGCAAATTTGTTCAGAAGGTCAAGGTCTTCTGGTTGATGAGCAGTTCAGTGCAGGATTTTGTCGCAACGTGAACGCAATTCTTCATTATCCCAGCTTATCCTGTGATTCTTACTCTCTAGAAAGCTACGGTCTTCAGCGAAGTTGTTCAGTAGGTCAAGGGCTTCTTGATAGTGGAAAGCGGTATTCCACCACTATGTGTGCAATTCTTCGTATTTTGATACTGATTTACCTACACTACGATCCTCCTAAAAACTGTGATCTTCAGCAAAGTTTTACACATGATCTTCTGAACAAATTTCCTAAAGACCGCAGCAGATAAGTAATGTTCAAAATTTGCAAAACTGCATGCACACTAGCGCCACGTTGCGGTCAAATTTTGAACAAACTGTGCTTCAAATAAAAGCCTCCACAAGTTCCTGAACAACTTTTCTGAAGACCACAACTCTCTAGGTTATCGGTATCCGAGATAGAGTTGTATAAATTTGCCCATATTAGGTGATGATAAACTTTTCGGGGTGCTGCAATATTCAAACTTGGTGTTGCAACACTCAGTGGAGCGATTCCAAACTCATGACAGGTAGTGTGTATATTATTAGCGAAAAATAGGTGAAATAGCTACGAAAAAGTGACTAAATCAATAGTTCTTTAAATATATTCTTGAGTTGTTATATGTTACATTAAACTTCGATTGGTTATTTCGAGTTAGTAAACGGTTGAGAATATGCATGTTGAACTTAAAATATCGTTTGAATCGATTATACAGAACTACTTTTCTAGTTTTACTTTTCTACTAGTTTTCTAGTTTCTTTTCTTTTTTAAAGTTTTCTTTTCTACTACAACTTTCTAGTGTTTTATTTTTCATTTTTTTCGAAAATTTGTCGCTCGAAAATTTGATTGTCCATCTTGATATATATTAAGAGCTTTTAGGACTAAATGTTGAATTCCTAATAAAAAATTTTTTTTCAAAAAAAGGATTTTTTTAAACTAATAATTGATTCCAGTATACGAAGTTTTGAAAATAATTGCAATATTTGTAAATTTTATCTTTAAAAATTTGAGTTGATTGCAAAAATCCTGAAAAATATTTACTATTCTGATGAAGACTACATTCTTTCGATCTACATTCTTCTAGATATTAAGTATGATCACAGTTCATAGTGTCTATCATTATTAGCACTCCACGATATTTCATAATCTAAAATCTGGGGTCTCGATGCACGACGCTGGGCTGAAAATCTAATTATCGCATGATCGAATACCGATCGGAAGAGATTGATTGGACTAGCAGAATCACGATGCAATTGTCCTGCTGTGAAGTCGGCGTCAAATATTCCAGAATGTTCCTCGATAACATCAGACTTTTAGTTTTAACTGATCTCAGCACGACCAACAGAATGTGAGGTGATTCAACTCATAATCTCATAAATCAATAAAATGACGGAAAAATATGTTCGAGGGTTCTCCTAGTCCTACAGGAGAAACACTCTAAAGCTGTTTATCGCAAAATCAGATGGCTTGGCTCGGAAATCGCAAAACCCACAGTGGAAATAAGATTATTGACGGCGACGAGAGAGGTTCGCATAATTGGCCGACTCAGACTAGCAAACCAATTATCACAATGTTTAGTTTCTAAACAAATGTTGATTCGGTAACGTTGGATGTTTACTTTTTTATTCTAGTTTACAAAGTTCCTTCTCCTAAGCAAACTGAGCGACTGCTGTTGATAACATGGCTTCAATCCTGTGCCGTATGGCTAAAAACTGTGCAAAAATAAATCATCATTCAAGTTCGGGCCCGCAAATTTAATTTATCTGTTAATACAGAAGAGTAAACTCGGGATCTTTTCTATCTAAATGACAGCATAGTTTGATGCTGCCAATTTTACTGCCAACCCTTGCCGGAATACCGGAACGTGACTGATAGCACAATCGTTAGATGCGATACCATCTTTTTAGCTATTGGTTGCTGTTGCACTTGTGCCGTCCTGCAGCTGCTGATTTCGCTTTTATTCGAGCGTGTGCTTTTGTGCGGTCAGATATTCATCTAAGCCGTACGGAAGGCCGTCAGCTCCCATATGGCAGCCGGAATGTTCTAATATTTCCACTTGAGCGCGTGAAGTTCATTTTCTAGCTTCCGTTTTCACCACAGGAACCAACAGCCTGCGAAGCACTACTGTTTATATTCCACTTCAAAGACAATTGTCGCATACCGTGTCGGAATTGATCCACACACACATGACTGTGGAGTCATGTCCCGTACGCTTCGTTTGGCGCTCTAACATGAATGCCCCAATTGCCGGTCAGCAATTAACGCTAGTTGTGCAGTTTTCCTCTGTAATCACTGTATGCAAAGAGCACCAAACAACACGCTCCCTTGTACGTAAACGCTGACGACGACGACGCAAGAAGTTCACCCAAAAAGAAAGCAATAATGTTTGCCAGGAGAGTGTCCGTTTTGGCCGGTTAACCCAGTCGGCGAACCGACGAACGGTAGCAACGTTCTACCCGTCGACAAGCGATGAAATCGAAAGTAAACCATTTTAATGACCTATAATTCATGTTCCATGTATGTGCCAGTTCCACTGGGAGCATAGAAGACCCATCGATGCAGCCAGTGAAAAGGCACATGTCGTTGCCGTGGCTGGTTCCGATGCGATAGCAGTAATAATAATGTGGCAAGTTTGGCCTCGGAAAGACAAACCAAATCGAAAACTAATTTGTGAATACATGACAATCTGCCATTTCTGAAATTGACTCATCCGTTCCCTTCAAGAGAGCCGCGCGAACGCCCAACCAGTGGCGCGGCTGCGAGCAGGAGTAAAATCGAAATTGATCATAAAATCAAGCCACACGTAGACCGCGGCCACGGAGCATGCGACCGAAGGAGGAATAAAAATCTCAAGTAATTGACAGTTTTAGCAGATGCTGCTGCTGATGATGCTGCCACGATGTCGCCTCCCGGGACCCCTGCGTTGGGTCAACGATGGCAATTTTGAGTTCTTTATTTTATGATTACGACCAACCTGAAGAAAGGAAAAGAATATTTGTTCAAATTTGTGTATTCATTAGACAGGGAGAGATACAGAAAGATGAGAAATCCGGTTGTTCGAGCGCAACTTTATGGCGGTGTCAGTTTGGAACGTTTGAGCATCGAGTGGATCACAGAGCATAAAACAGACAAATAATGGTTTATCACACTTGAAAATCGGACGCCGGAGTTAGAGTTCGGAGCGGACTTGATTGTTGCCGGGGGATGTATAGCAGGGGTCAATTATACTCAGAAGGATTGGTCAGCAGAGAGTGGCTAGATTTCGTTTTTTAATTTACGACCCGGGGTATGCCCTAAGGATTGTTCATGTTTGGCGGAGAAATTGGCAGTATATCCGAGGGAATAGTTAATTTGAAGTTTAGAATAGTTCGATATTTCAAAATTTAGTTACGGTTGAAGCTGAACGAAAATAAGAATTTATTGTGTGCTCCACGAATTAAAGTTCCAACTATCAGCTTAGAGAATCTTGTATTTAGATGATACGGGGCACATCTTTTCAAAAATATGACATGTATTTCGTAATTTTTCCAAAACTTGAGGGTCCAGAAAAAATAT
Source organism: Wyeomyia smithii (assembly GCF_029784165.1). NCBI lineage: Eukaryota > Metazoa > Arthropoda > Insecta > Diptera > Culicidae > Wyeomyia > Wyeomyia smithii. Next base: position 159,125,275 of record NC_073694.1, read on the forward strand.
ATACTAATAATGTTCATTCTTTCTCGAAGAACTTTATTTGACTCAGCAAAATTAGATAAAAAATAAAATATACACAAAATAAAGCATATCTTTGTATTTTTCTTCATTTCGTATTGGAACTTGAGCGTGAAACATACACCGACAAAAATCTAATTATTACAAGCCTAAACCAATATATGAGGAAACTATGAGGAACTATTTTGATACGAATGGTTTTAAAATGAATTTCGCCAACACTGAAAAAATAGTAAGTAAATCTTTCTCTAATATTTCTTAAATTGTGGTTATTTTCGACGTTTTTAATACTATTGAAATGTTCGAAACATTGCAAATTAGAAATATTTTGTACATATTTGAAATAATCCGGAGATTTCCGTGAAGAAAAAAAAAATCGCGAATATACCGAAACTTGCGTAAAAATTTCAAAATCAGTACAAATTTCGAAATCCAAGTCAAATCTTGAATCTGCCTAACGAAACTTCTTTTGTGAAAACTTTTTTCTAAGTAAAAACTTTTCCGCTAAATAAACGCATTCAGAAGATATTGGAAGAGCAGAGTTAATTTGATGAAAGTTAGAAAAAATATATTGTAAAAACATATTAAAATTGTTGAGAAAAAAATTTGGATTTTGGTTTCGGATTTTTACTTTTTGGACCAATTTTTTATTTTTATAGATATTCGTTCATGTCTCACGGTGGACGTTTAAATACTGCTCGCTCGTTGGTTTTATTTAAGCACGTTGCAATCAAAGCAGGTTTCGTCCGGTCGATAAATATCGTGATTGGCTACGCGATGTATACCTTTTAAAGAACCGCGTCTACCGAAATGCTTTTTTGGAGGTATTCGGGATTGAAAATTGACATTTTTATAAAAATTACTTGCTTCGGATGGTAGATGATTTTCACGCTCGTCAATCGCATAGGATCGCGGTGTTTGACATCTCTCGTTTTCGCAGTGAGCGACATTTTCGCGCACCGATCTCATAGATTAACGATGTTTGAAAAGGAAGATAATCATCTTTTGCTTTCATAATAAATTAACGTCACGCGCAACATCGTTCGACTCGGCACTTACCACTTTTACAAAACCCTTCCTTTTCGTCGTAGTCGTGGAGATGCAGAGGTAAACTCGGTCTCCGACATCAACGACTATTACACCACTTTCCTTACAATATTCTTCTTCACCCTAACGACCATAAAGACGTGGCCGGCGTCGTTATCGATCTATACAAAGCGGAAGCTACTGAATTGTTGTACATTGAAGAGGGTAAACTAATCCCAAGTTTCCATATACGTGGTTCTCTGTGCAACTTCAGTAGCTCAGATCGATCACGGAGGAACAACTACGAAATGTGCGGTTGTCAAGCTCAAGCTTGATTTTTATTTTTATCCATGAATTTATGAGAAATTCTTAGAAAAAGGTTGCGCAAAGCCTAAAAGTCTGTATAAAAAACATGTAAATTTTAAAGTTGCATAGATAAAACCGCGTAAATTACTTATAAAATGTTCATAAACAGCCTCGAAAAAGGACTTTAGTGTAATTTAAAACAAAGACAAACCCTTAAAAGGACAATAGGATGTATACCTTTAAAAATATAATAAAAAACCAATAAGAAAACCTGACGGAATAAATTCAACATGAAATGATTAAAACATTTCACATCGACGGAATTGAGCATTCATATTTAAGAATATCGCCAAAGCGGGTAAAAGTAAGTAAAATCGCTATTAAAATTGACCAAGTGTTATCGAGAGAAACAAGCGGTCCCATTTGAGCATTTCTATGTAATTTTCAACGACTTCGGCATTATGAGGCCGAGCGTTGTCATGCAGTAAAATCACTTTTTCGTGCCTATGCTCATATTGCAACCGTTTTTCACACAGGGCTGGTCTTGATCGCGAAGTCGAAGCCGTTCCCCACTGATGGTTCCGAAGTTTTAACAGTTCGTTGTAAAAATACAGACCTCCCACCTGGTCCCACCAAATAAACAGCGCAATCTTCGCAGAGTGTATATACGGCAGAACCGACAACGTAGAAACATGAACGGGCAGTCTGCATGACATGCTGTCATAAATCCATTTCTAATCACCCGTCATGATGCGATGAAGAAAACCTTTCCTTTTCTGCCGCTGGAGCAGTTGTTCACAGGCTCAACGTTAACGCCTTGGCTTCAAACTGTAAGAAATCCTAGTTGCTTATTTTTGAATCGTTTCCACAACATACAATCGCTTGAATATGATTTGAAGTAACCCTTTAAATACTAATACTAAGACTGAAGCTTATACTGAGCAAGCTGTCCCCGCGTTTAGCATGGATTCTCATTGAGCAATTCCTCGAATTGACTTTGCTTCACACGGACTGTCGTTAATTCCAAATTGCCCGCTCTTAAAGCGATGAAATCAATTGCGGCACGTTCTTTCACTTGGAGCAGCATTGCCGTAAACTTTTTGTCAACTCTCGATGCGCTTCAGCTGCCGATAGTAATATTTCCCGTAAATGAATTTACCATTGGTAAAATATGTCAATTATAATGCCACAAGTTTCTAGAGCTTATTGATGGCTTCTGACAGTATGCCTACTTGGAATCGTATCGTATATGTCTAAGTTAAATATAAAATTCTCAGTATTTGTTCTTGATACTAGAAACAATTACATTTAATTTGGTCCAAACAGATCGAAAATCAATCAACTGGTTCAAAAGTTATGAACTTTTGAGAATAAAACACATCGAACAAACCCGTTTTTTCTGGTCACCCTATTTCGGAACTAATCATCCAAAGTGTCGTTGGGTTGTTAGAGCGAACAGCTCAGAAATAGTGTGACCATAAAAATTTCAATAATTCGTAACTTTTGGAACAGTTGAGCGATTTCAATTTAAAAAAAAAATCATCATAATCTTTGTCATGTCTTCAAAGTGAATTTACTCATAGATAAAAAATAACATATTTTCACAAAATTTTACATACATAGAGTCAAATATGCCCTTCAAAGTGATGCCAATAAATATTTTCTATGTTTGCCATAAACAGTACACCAAAAAGAATGAAAAGGTATATTTGAAAAAACATCAATAACTTTTAGTAGAATCGAGATATTTACGACGCAGCAATGCAAATTGTTTGTCTTAAAAAGCCCTTAAAGTAAGTCACATAAAACATGTAAAAATTTAAATAACAACATATTGTACAATATTGTAGAACCACTTTTTTCTTTATCTACAAAGATGATAGAGCTAGATACCTACTTTTTTGACGTATAACAACTTTGTGAAAAAAAATTTTTCTCTAGAATATTACTATCGAGCTCCGGATCCAAATTTCCCTCAAAATTCAGTTTCTGGACATATTGCGCTGACATATTGGAATTGACTATTTGATAAAAACGCTCACCTCGAATCGTTCCATAATGGAAAAAATCTCGATGCGCCATAATCACTGCCGAACGTTCTGCTAGCTTTCTGGTCTCGAATTTATCAAAGGTATGAAAATAATTGCTGTAGTAGCACCAGTTACAGCGGCCCCCTCTGGGCGGTATGGCTCAACCATTCCCGTCTCCCATGCATGCCAACGTGGCAATTGTTGTCCTACAAGGGATGTTGCATGTCACTGTGCCCCTGACTGCCGGCATCGGTTCTAGTTAGCATCAGAATGCAGCTCGGCCGCGCTCCGGCTGCGATGTGACTAATTAATCAATCACGGCAAGCTGCGATGTTGCCGGTGCTGCTGCTGCTGGTGCTGCTGCTGCTGGTGCTGCAGTATTTCACTACCTATTAAACATTCCAGCGACGAATTCACCATCGAAGCTGTTTTTTTTTTCAACTCTGAAATAAGCCAGCCGGCTAACTAGCGAACGAGTACCCGCAGGCGGATGCAGGCACATTTTTCGCTTCAATCTCGTGCTGATCAGAGCCCTCCGATTGGGGGATGGGTATCGCATGCATTTGCATTCGTAATACCTTCACCTGATTCAGCTGTATCGCCTGATGGCTACCGTCGTCGCTTTACACGGCACAGGCAGGTCGGAACGGAACTAGGGGAACTTGTACCTATTCAGAGCTTGCAATTGAATGTGAATCTCTCTATTGAGGAACTCACCTGCTGGGGTGGGGGAGTTTATGTCGTAAATGTAGCCGACTGTGCCGTCTCGTCAGTCAATGGCAGCATAGTTGATGGCCCTGAGTGGACCGGATTCTTTACACGTAATGTGATGACTGAAATTATCCGCAGGTAATCTGCTACGAGTTTTGATGCCGTATATCACAAACGGAAATTCTTTGTGTGGCTGTGTGCGCAAAGCGCATGAGGGCTTTTAATCCTAATCTGTGATATAAATTAGAATGTAGGATATTCCACTTGCTCACGCTTCCAGTTTGTGGTGGAGTATGCGAACCATTAAACCGGGTGCCGCTGGCCATATGAGAGCGCTAGATAAAATGGAATTCGAGATGATGCTTGAGCACGGGTCTTATTACCGAAAGCTTCCTGTGTCCAACTGTTTGATCGTTCTACATTCTTGCATCAAAGGAACGGAATCATTCATGTGTCCAACTGTTCGAAATACTGCGACATATGCCATGGGTTGTGGTTGTGGTTATCATAAGTAAAACACATTTAATTTGGGTCTTTTATCAACGCGTTCATGCAGAAAAATGAAGTTCAATTACCTTTCAATCGGTATTAATTGATTTGATTAGAAGGCACCTATTCTATCTAAATTATTTCTCCCCGATATAATGAATATCTATTGTCTGATCATATTTTACGAGCGCTTTTACGCACACAGCGAAACAAATGTGTTTGGATTGAAAACATAACCTGCGAGTGGAGTTAAGATAAATTTTAAACGCTGAGAAAGAATTAATGTCTTTACAATGTGATTTTTTCGAGAGTGCTTCAACATTTTGATTAAAAAAAGCTGGCTAATCATCAGAATATCATTTTCACGCCTACTCAAATGACGTAACGCTACATTGATGACGGCGATTTGATCTACCGATTGAATTGGAAAACCCTAGAGCTGGAGCTGGAGGTCAACCTTTAAGCTCGTTAGATTAATTATCCAACAATTAATGAATAGATATTATAATTAGTTCTGCACGATAATCCCGGTAATGTGTGCACACCATCCACATCGATAAGGTGGCAACGAGCCGTCTATACTCTCGTACCTGTGGCCGGTTTCGTTTTGCACAGGCTCCAGCCGTACCGGTCAGTGCAATTTCAAGAGCCATAAAGCAAATGCACAGGTGGATAGTAATGTTGTTCTGATGTTTGTGGCTAACAACACAGAAAAAAGAGCGGTGGTTCAACTTCAACCAGCCGGAAAATGGCAGTGTGGATGATGCTGCTGCTAGTGGTTTGTTGCCGCAGATTAAAGGGGCAAATCGGAAGGCATTTATACATGAACTACGGTTGGATAGGTTGGACGGAATGATTCGGAGTGATTGTAAGGTTACATTCGAACCGAAACAATTGTGAATGAAACGTTTCGAATGATTATTCTAAGGGTTTTTCATACGTTATGTTTAATCAGCTTCCTCCGTCTTGGATTTCAAATGGCGTTAAATGATAACACTGGTCAACACAAGTACACTCCAAAAGCTAGAACCTAGGAGATCATAGCTATTCAATCATTTCTGTAAATTATTCTGTAAACACTCTCTCATTCATAGGAATGATTGAATAGCTATGATCTTTCATTTTTTTCCGATTTGAGTTTTTGAAATGCACCTTTTTTCATTTTGTTGACCACTGTAGTTGTTCACCTTCACCGGTCTTTTCTCTGCTGAACGGGTTTCGAACACTAATATCTGGATAAAACGTAACCATATATCTTCAGAGGTAAATTACCAAAAAGTGGAGCTAAAATTCAAAAAGTTGAGTAGAATTCCCTAACACAGACTTGAGAATGATACATTATCTAGCAATTGGAATCGCTTCCAAGCAAACCGTTTAATTTTTGTACGACCGTTGGGATAAGGTAGCTTCGTGTTGTGTGAACCTTGTTCATAGTTCGTCGTTCTGTGTACACAGAGAGTTCTATGTATCACAGAGCTTAAACTGAAAAAAAAAAAGAAAGATTGTGGCTCACTAACCATTTCTGAGAATTTGCCCCAAGCAAAGATAGAAGTACGTCATAAGACCGCAGAGTAATTGCACGTCGGGTTCGTCGCTTTTACGTTTGCTTACGTGAAAACTCCAGCTGGATACATTACAATTCACAGGAACGGTTGAAGAGCTAAGTTTTTTTTTATTATTTCATTGATGAAATTTTCTATAGAAAAGGATTCTCAAGCCTCAGAGTTATAAATTTTCTAATGTAGGCGTTCATATCTCAATTATTTTTACACCAGAAACAGCATTGTCACCAAATAACTTCAACAATTCTCAGTTTCGGTAAATTACCTAGTTTTCTTTTGGTTTAACCGGAATACTTAAGGTTTAAATGAATTGCAGTGTATTTCCAAAGATTACCTATATTATTTTTTTAAGAAGCAGTGTTGGCAATTGTTTTTTTATACTTGTTGAATAATAATATTGATCTTCAATGCAATATTTTATTATAATCGGTGGTAAAATTCAAAAACATTCATTTCATTAAAGAAAACCTATTCCTAGAGAAAATTTTATTAAAAAATAACCTTTGTTTAAGTTAGAACTCAAAAGTTCCAAATGAATGAAAAATGTTGAAAATGTTTTCATGGATATCCAAGCAACTGGCAACACCTTCGGTCAAAATTAATATATTTTTCGAACTCTTTGGTTGATTTCCTTCAAATTGCAACGCTAAAAATATCCGTAATCGGAAGAGTTCCAAAGATATTAGCAAAATAGGAATAAAAATTGTAACCAAATCAGAATAAATTTGACTTTATGTCTTAGAAGTGCTGTAACTTAAAATTTGGCTCATAATTTTTGTGAGTGATATGTGATTTACATGTAAAATTTCGTAAGAAACAGTATGAAATTGTAAAGTTTGAAATTAGAATATGGATCATTCCATCTCAAGTGTCCGTAGAAATGCATCGGTGTATTTTGGGCTGGTACTTATAAATCCAAAGTTCTATGCCGATTGATGAACCCATTGTCCAATGGGAATGTCCCACTTTTTGCAAATCTAGAAAACAACTGCTTTATTTGCAGATATCTCGGGTCATAGCATAGCTTGAAGTGACCTTTACATTCCATTTCAATGGGTTGCAGATGAAGAATCGAACCACGCGGTCAATTTATTCTACAATAAACTGAACGCATCCCGTTCCGGCCTTGTTGCGAACCGGTTTTGTGGATGGGCGACCGACAACGGACCAAATCTGCTGCGGCAGATCCCCCAAAAGTGTTACGAAAATCAAATCTCCACGCAAAACCTATTTATTGATTTCGAGGTCGCTTACGATACTATCGACTTATGGACGAAATTTTTGACAAGAATAGTTTCCCTGCAAAACTAACAAGATTACTCAAGATCACGATGGACGGTCGACAAAATAGCTGCCCTAGAAAAATTGTAGCTTTTTAACCATTTCTGTGAATTTTGGTTCCCCTAGCCATTATCAAAACGCGTCAACGTAAGCGAAAGTGTCCCATAGTAATTGCTCGTTGGGTTCGTCGTTTCAGCGTTATGTTTACGAAAAAACTTATTCAACTCCTTGAAAAAATGTTGCTGGCCGGGGGCACCAAAATTCACAGGAATGGCTAAAAACCTATAATCTTTCATATTTTTCTATTTCGAGCTTCAGGGCCACTCCTGTGTTGACCAGTGTTATCAAACCCACAACACTAAAACGCGTAGCGTAGTAATTGCAGACAATAGATGGTCGACGAATTTGTGTACGGATCATTGGTAACGTCAGAAAATAACTGCAGCAGAGGAATCCACAGATATATCGTAGTTGGAAGTGTTGCCTACTACGGACTTCACAAGACCTTTAAATTTCGCATTTATATCAAGTGAATCATATCCAAGACGTAGAGGACTACCGGTCTTACAACTCTACGGGCACGAAACATGGACAATGCTCGAGGACTCGCAAGCAGTCCATGGCACATTTACATACAAGCAAGCGGTCAAAACTATTTTCATCATTTTTTTAACACTTTTGTTATTCTTTCTACTTGTTATAATCAAAACCAGTTGCTTGAAGGGGTGTATTTTTTTGAATGAAAAGCAGAAATTTTACAATTGTTCTTTAATTCATCCCCTTGTTCGGAATTCACCCCTTCGCCCTTTTCAGTGGCTGCCCTCTTATTTCTCTTTCTCATACGCTTTTGAATACCTCTAAAATGTAAGAAGCATGCAAGCAAGTATGGTGGAAATCGGCCAATGCGTTTCGGTGATATGGTAAAGGATGTAGGGGAACCGCTCCCATATTCATCTCAGTACCTATATTCATCTCATCATGCCTTTTTGATAAATTTATCGTCAAATTTTACCATATTATCAACGTTAAACTTTTAGCCACTTGAGAAAATCGAGAAGCAAATAGATTTACTTTCAAAAATTTGTAGAAATTTGACGGTAAATTGGACAAATGAGAGAAATAAGATGAATATAGGTGCACCAACCTGTTGAGATGAATAATGGAGCGATTACCCTATATACTGCGATTCTCAGACAAAAATAGATCCATTAGGTTGTCCAGCAGTGTTGTTAGTCTCGCTCGTGAGTAGCATGCAACGCTTCATGTGAGGTTCTCATTGCTACCGCTATCATGCACTGGAGAATTCTTCATTCAAGCTATTTCTCATTCTTTTTCGCTTTCTTTCTTGCTCGCTTTCGCTTCCGAGTAGGGATGGGCGAAACGGCTCTTTTGCAAGAGCGGCTGTGAATCGACTCATATGAACGGCTCATGGTTCACAATGATTTACGAGCATTGACAGTTCGTGTTGTCTCGGTAAACTTCGGGTTCACGCGAACTAAACAGTTCTGGTGCGCTCAAAGAACCGTGGTTCTTTTTCGTGAGCCGTTCGTTCTATCGCTCTTTTCTGAGAACCGGTTCATATGAACGGCTCGTGAGCCGTTCGCCCATCCCTACTTCCGAGGTTATATGCACACACTCCTGTCAACTCTCGTCGTGTGTATCGTTTGTACCTACTCCCCTACTCGCGAGAACTACCAGCTGAAGACAATTGTTTCAAGATGCTTTGCGATGGTTGCATAGGAACAAAAAAAATAATAGGGTATCGGAATCGAAATACTTCGGCAGCGGTTTGCTTCGGCTGGTTTTGCATTAGACTGCTAGAAAAAATAACCAAAGCTGTCCGATACCCTACACGTTGGGATACTTTACATATTCCTCGTTCCACTGTCGGCTGTTGGTGCATGAAGCAAAACCGGAAAGAAAGCATTTTCGTTTTCGAGCACAGTTTCTCAAGCACTCTTCCTAGTCGAGCAATTTATGTCGAGTACTCCTACTCGCAAGCAGGAGCTCGCGAACTTTTTTACAGTCGCTGAGTAGTAATACAAAAAAGTTTTTGGGTGTCGGTGCGCGCTTGCATAAAGAATGCAAAAGGCTTGAGAAGCGTAGTATATGTCTCGTTCTCAAGCAAGAAGGAGGAGAAATGCTTCTTGTCCGCTATGCAACTCTGATGCTCAGTCCTTAAATAGGGTGATAATATTTTTGATTTAATGTATTTCATAGAGCGACCAGAGTTTTTCAGCACGTTCCAAATCGCTTGGTCACAGCTAATCGCGGGAAAACTCTTCAGAACTTGTGAGTAGACATCCAAACTTTGAAAAAAAAAAAAATGAGGGCCTAGCCCGGGAGCTCCTCGTAGCTAACAGATGACGACCAACAAGGTCCAAAATAATGATTTTTTCAGACTTGGTTTTTATTTTGAGAAAATTGCAAACTAAGTTTTGATCGAAAAAAAACGCTGTTGGCAGCACTGTAGAAAAAAAATGATCACGTGATTCGATTCTACATCTAACACTATTCAGAATGGAATGCCAGGGTCCCTTGAAGCTCTTCAGGGACCCGAGATATTTGTAAATTAGATAAGAAAATCTCATTGTTCGAAAGTTCAAATTGAATTTAAATGAGGAATAAATGTACGTGACTTGTAATATTCAGATTTTTTTCTGTGCTCGGACACTTGAGATCGAAAAACGCAAAAATAAAATATTTGATAACACCGCCGCTCAAAATAGATAATATTTGGATTCTCAAAATACTCAGTAACTTATCATACAATGATTTTATTATTTGAATGAAGTGAAAGCAGGACTTAATGGTACTTGATTAGTTCTAACTGCCCAACGCGGTAATTTTTCAAGTGATTTCGTCATTTGTTTCTAAATTATGCACAAAAAAATGTTTGGAGATACTTCATAGGGCATATTTATTCATTAGGTTCACCTTTCGTAGTTCTTTCCAAACCTCCTTCACCCGTTCTCTCGCTTGGCACATGAAGCATGGAGTGACCCCGGTAACTACCACTCGACGGCGACGGAAGCCGAAGGAATACCAGATGAAAATCATGAGCTGCTCGTCGAAAGAAGCACTTCTTGAAAAATCCTCCGTAAAAGTTTACAAACCGTATGCAGACATCGAAGTCAACTTGTTGTTATTTGGATTTCCCACCGAACATGGGAGCATCATTTTTGCGCTAAATGCTGGAAAAGTATGAGGTACCGGGAACTTTTTTTTTCATTTCTTTCTCTCATTTTCCTCTCCCAGCTGTAAATGCTGCATATCATTACAAGCGGCTCGATCTTCAAGTCGCCACCTTATGGTATTTGGACTCAGCAAAGCCATAATGTTTCGCACGAGGTTTCGTAATGAGGGGAAACGAAGAAACCGAGAGAAGTCTCCCTGGCCTGTGTATGCCATTGCGCAGCGCTGCGCTGCGGTTTCTAGGTGAAGTCGTTTAAAGGTCACTCACATCAGCAAGAGCTGCGCCGTTTGCGGTCGCTGCTGTACGGGGTAATAGACACCGAACCAACCCGCTTCCATTACTACCCTCGCATTGTAGAACCCAGCCAGTGCCGAATGCCACCGTGTTTCCAAGTGCTGCAGTCATCAATAACAGAACCACCGTTTTCGATGGCTTTGAAATCGCGACCCAAACGGGCTTGCAGTCGTGGGTACGGATAGCCGTGTGCCATATTCATTGGTGGTAAGAAAAAGCAAGCAAAAAACCGCACGATTCAATCCTGAGGCTTTTCACGCGCGCGCATTTTTTTCGTGTGCATCCAACAGCAGGAAACTAAACTTCGCGTGTACCATCAAGACATTACGCGGCTTGGGAGTTGGGACAATTTACGGCCCTGGTGGGGCGCTTACCAAGTTCCAACTTTGGTCGTTGTCGTTGCCATCCTCGCCGCTTACTGCTGGCGGAGAGAAATTTGCATCATAATTTCCAATTCATCACACCAAATGCCAGCCAGCCAGCAAAGAGCAAACCACCGGGGCCAAACCGCATCCAGGACCATTGTGCTAGACAACACAGAACGAACCGGATTGCCCCCCGGCAGAAGACATTCGGATGGTTCCGGTGTGTGTGTAGGTAGGTTGGCTCGTTGATTTCCCGCTGCGATTGGAGGACGCGCTGTTGGGTCGAATTCCCATGGCTTCTTATATAGGGGCGATGGTGCTGATGGTGGTGGCGGTGGTGGCGGTGGTGGCGCTATTCTGTGTCTGAAGAGCCTGAAGGCATGTTCGAAGAGTGGGAGGACGAAATAAACTCTCGTAGGTGTCGTCCTGAAGTTTATTTGCATCGGTGAAATCGCTTGCCACGAGATCAGGGCAGCACCAATGCCGGCAATTCACAAACCAATCCATCGTGTGATCTGATCTTTGCTAGTTAGATGCCATCGTTCGATTGCGAGAGGAACTTTTCGCTGGGGCTGGTGGGTGGTTTTCAAATTCGTTGCAATAATTGGCAATAGACTGTAATGGGGATCTGAGATGGCTTATCTAAAGTTTTACATTTTGCTCAAAGATTCATAGCAATCAGAAAGCATCGGAAAATGCAGAAAATAAAAATAGCGAATAAGAAAAAGAATGGAGGAACGTACCATTAACTTTACGATATAACCAAAAAGAAAAAAAGAAAAAAAAAACAAGACCTGAAACTGAAACCAACTTTGAAAAATCAGCGAAATCGAGCGACTTCCTTTTCACATATAGGTTTTCAAAACACAAATCTACACTTACAGCCCATCCTTTGATTTATGATTTTTGTAAAAAAAGCTCCAAACTAAATGATGAAATAAATAAATTCCGAAACATCGACGCACTGTTGTTTGGGGTCATAAAGCAGACCACCCCGGATTTATTCTTTATGGTAGATAATAAAAGAATTGCGTACGTAACAGACCGATTCCATTCGAATGGTCCATTTGGGTCACACCAATATGTGCTGGAGATGTGATTTATGGTAATCGAATTCAAGATCAGCTCCGAAATGACGGATAGCTTGCGATCCGCTGAAAAGGCCGTGGCGGTGGATTGCCGATTGAACAAAGTTGATAAATGTGACAGATAGAGTGGAGATAGTGAAGCGTCCGATGAAATGTGTAAGCAATTACTTATTTACATTATCGCATATCGGAGAAATGGAAGAAATTTGTTACAATACATTAGAAGCCATCCAACCTGAGAACACTCATCTGGAGTGTACTGTAAAACCTGCAGAAAAATGAGTTGTGGCTAAACAAGGAATATTAGTCCCCTGGGGGTGAGCACTTACCCATCCCAGCGATTCTCTAATAACCGATAGTGGAACACAACCGGCTGGTAGCAACAAAAAGTACGATTTTAAATTAGTAAAACTAATTTTCGTCGGTCAAACTAAAGTGGGGAAAATGGCATGGCCACCACCGGCACCGACTGATACAGTCTGGCTTAGGGTAAACCGTCCGTCTATACTGTGTATAATCGCTGGTAGAGACCCTCAGACGGCTCAGGTGTGGATGGAAGTAAATATTTATAACTTAATCAACCCATATCGAATGTTAGCCACCGTCAACACCGTTTTACCGTCTGCTCTGAGTCGCCGATTATATGGGCAGTGGGATGGAAATTGCTCGCCAGTCTTCTTCTGCAGGGGGAACTTCAAAATTTGTTCTGACATGCCTGTAGTTTGAAGAGGGTGTCTTTTTGGAGACGATTATGAAATTTTGCTACTTGGGCAGGTAATTTGGATGGTAATAACCTGTCGTTTTTGTGATGGCCATAATGAATGCCTAGGAAACTGTCATGTAAGTTTACTTTCGATTTCGACAATCAGAAAGCTCTTGAAGGGTCCAAGTGGTAGCTTATGATCAGGAAGTTTGCTTCTCATCGATTTGCTCGTCGTAGAGTGCCGTAATCGCTGCTATTGCTGCCTCTGGTTGCAGGCTGTAGAATATGGAGCAGAGAGAAGTGTAAAACTGAATGCTACAAGATTTGTAGCACCAATTTATCTTCACTGAAACCATAATACACACCCGCGAACAAAGAAGTCGGTTCCGTAGACCGAAAGGACGGAAGCGGTTAAGCGAGAGAAAAAAGGGACGGGAAAACTTTGCACCGAGCGTGACAGTCAGAACAATCTCTGCACATGTAGACGAAGTGCAGTGCTCTGTGAAAGAACACTGCAATCGCGGAATCTGGGACATCGGTTAAAGCTGCCGGCTCGATCCACTCGGCAGAACGGAATAGAATTTAATCTCCCATCGCTACATAGCAGGCCTCTACACTATTTTTTTGAAATTGTATGTACGAAAACGACTTTTTATTTTAGGCAGAGTTCTGAAATTTCTAAGAAAAGTTCACTTGAAGATATTTATTTTCTGTGCAAACCCGAAGTAAATTGAACCGTCTTCTTGCATTATAATGCCAACATTTAGCGGCATAAGAATGGTAGTAGAAAAATGTATATCTTTGCATCACCCGTCATTCCCCCGCAGCATCCACAGCAAACATGCGCTGCACCCGCAGTGATACACAATAATGACTGTCGTGATTCGAAGTCACGTTTTGCTACACATTAGCATGGGCCGTCTTCTTTTTTTGGCTCTCTATGGTTGTGATCATTCTGCAATTTGCAATATCCCCAGAGGGTCTCCGGCCTTCGCGCCGGCCACGAAACGAAGACGGTGACGCGATGATGCGCTAGGATGCGCGTCGTCAGATCGGTCGAAAACAGGACAGCAAGTCTCCATTCACCCTTCCCCATAGAAAGTGAGAAAGAAATAAAAAAAAATCATGACAAACGAGCCAAGATTGTTTATCTCACTCTCAGTTATTCAGTTCAAATTAAAGTTTTTTTTTATTGACTCACGAATTGTATGTATTCTATTTTTTGTGTTTTATTTTCAATCAAAAAAACGAGGCATAAAACATAAACGGTCTCATCTTGCCGGGCTAATCTGGTTCCCAGCCTGACGGAACCAGCAACTGAGAGAATGTTCGTTCGTAAAGATAGACTTCGGGCTTCCAACGACAACGTTAGAAGATGCTCGGGAGGATCCGTGGTCTGCCTACGATTTCGAGTTTCTGACGTTGTGTGTTTGTCTGCTAAAAGCTTTATCTTTATTTCGACACTATAAAACTGAGTATCACTTCACTTGCTCACTGCTTGGCACCATTGTGGATCGTGTGTGTGTTTTATGTTTCTCAATTACTTCCCACCGGTCCAGCAGTGAAATCGGTTTACTGCCTCCGCCTCAATTCAAAGGGTCTCCTTGTTGTTGTTGTCTCTATGATGAGATGGAAGCCTAATAGATAGTACGTACAATGGATTTATTTCATCACTATAAAACGGATGCTGCTGCTCTTCATACTGGACTGTGACGCCTCTGGCAGGTGATAAGATCTGTACAAAGAATTTTAGTATGGCCGAGTTGAAGTGCGTAAGATGGGGAAATACCATATTGGCGGAACTCGGCCTGGCGACAAATTCGTACGAGTGAGAATTTGTTGTCGTGACACAGATAAAAGAAAACAATATTTGCTGCGTTCGAAGCCGTATCAACTGAACTAACAGTGACAGAAATTTAGGTGCTTCAGCGATGCACAATCAGTTTTAAACCGAAATGATACTTTTGTGTGTGTGAAAGTGATTAAAAATTGGCAAATTGTTGAGATTAGAAACTCAAAACTGCTTTCTATCATTGAGATCAATGGCGATGTTGATATTGTTTTAGTTTAAATCAATTGTGTCACTTCGTTTGTTTTTGTAACCAAAGAGCGAGTGAATGAAAATTTGATTTCATTTCAGAGGCGAACCAGCTTGAAGCTTAAGGCCTCTTTAATGAAAACAATAAAAAAAAAATATTCCACGACCGACTTCTAATCACCATAAATTCAAACAGTTGTAAACTAGGAAGTTTTATTCCCCGAATTGCGTAAATTTTCAATGACTCGAGCATAAATTTACCACTTTATAATTAAGATTGTTCAGATATACAAGTAGAGTGGTAAATTTTCTGCGCAGGATGGATGATTTCCGGTTTTGAGTTTTGAGGCTAGTTTATCGAGATTTTTCTTTTTATAGCCTGATCATGGAAAAATGAGCAAAAAAATAGTTTGAGTTTTCTAAATAAAAGAAAAAAAATGCTATGGCGAAGTTGTTATTAGTAATTTTGTCCCTTCAGAAAAAAACATACACTGTAAGACAAAAATAAAATTTCTTCAAGGATTTTTTTGTTTAAGAAATCTTAATTTTGTTTTTCTACTCAAAAAACACAATTTAATCATTGGTAGTCGTTTGCACTTGGAGAAACAAAAAATAAAAAAGTTGAAATCTTCGAAAAATGAAAACAATTTAAATTTTTCTTTTACCAGGAATTTATTTTTGAAAAAAAATAAAAATAAAAATACTATCCACAACTTCGAAGAAGACACGAAACCGATCAACCAAACCGTTATCAACAGCTTTCCTGAAGATATCACACCGATCAAACGGATCATTCCGGCTCTAAAAATATTTGTAATCATCAACGTAATACCTTCTCAAAATATAGTCGTGATACAAACAAAAACTACCTTTAACACAAATTAGTATCTTTAGCCCGCAGGAACATATTTGTAAAGTTTCAGCCAAATCAAAAATGATAATTAAATAAAAGGTAATTAAATTGAGCCATTTTTTATAGTTATAAATAAATAAAAAACACGAAAATAATAGTATAAATTAAATAAAAAATTATTTGAATTTATTCTCAAAACTTGACTTTTTAAAAATTTGAGATTTTTCTGCGAAAACTACACCATGTTACCATTGTTAAAACACAAAATTAAAACTTTTGAAAATGTTTTTTTAATTTTTTTTGCTGAACGTATTTTTTTTTTTTGAAGGACAAAATTATGATCTACAGCTTTGCCGAAGTCATTCAACCCATCCAACAAACCGTTCTAACTTTAAAAATTTTTCCTTAATAAATAGGCAACGATCCAGCAAGAACTCCTAAAATTAGATTTCCCATTAACACAAAGAGCTTCGTGCTGACATATGAATCGAACTGATTGAGCCGAGTGCCTCGTGAATATAAAAATATTGAGCAATTCCATAAAAAACGGGTAACCAATGTAATCGACCATTTTTTATTTGGCTGAAACTTTTCATAGATGTTCCTATAGGCGAAAGATTCCCTTTTTTGCTATTTGTTGGATTTTTTGGAACACGACTTATTTTTGAAAATACTATTTTGGGATGGTATTGATGATTACAAATATTTTTCGGGTCAAAACGGTTTGCTTGATCGTTATGATGTCTTCGGCAAAGTTGTAGATAACAATTTTGTTTTTCCCAAAAAAAAATACATACTCTAAAAATTTTTTTTTTGAAACAAAGTTGAAATAGAAATTCAAAATAATTTATCTAAAGTAGCTCATTTATAAAAGTTATATTTTTTTTATAAGAACTACAAAAGATTACCTAAACAATGAAACCGGTCCAATGAGAAAAATATTAAAACTGGGACTTTTTTATAATCAAAACGGTTAGTATATATGATCGTAATATATTCACGGTGTTCCAAATACCGTTATTATAAAATAAAATACGCCATCAAAACTGTTAATGTCAGTTTGTTTGTATTACTGTCCTGCACTTCTGAACCAAATTTGAAAATCATCGTTGGACTAATTTTTGAGTTACGCCCTTTTAAAGTTTTAGGGAGGATTTCTCATACAAATATACTCAAACAACCCTTCCAAAGAGAACATAAATCATAGTAGGTGTTGTTTCGCAGGCAACATATGCCCATTGACGGCCCTTCTGGAAGGTTTGAGCTGTATTAGGACCATCAGAAAATTGGTACGATTAAATAACTCCGGGTAAAATGCAAAAATTGCCATTTTGCCCGGGGCCTTACCGAAAAACATTATTTGACACCTGAGCAATTCTCGCTGAAACCAGGCCACCAGGTGCACAAGGTCTTTCGAATTTGATATAATTGCACATATTGGTTAGGAATAGAGAAAAAATGATTATGCCATTTTCGTTTGATTGAATTTGTTGACCCCTCGGTCACCAAGGGGTGAAATAGTTTCTAGAGAAGTGGAAAATTTAACAATTCTTGATGTTTTATTCGAGCGATATCTCTGAAATTCGTTATGGAACCTACCACAAGTAGCACTTTTTTTATTTATGTTTAGTTGTTATACAAGATGAATGGAGCACTTACAATAAAGTAACACACAAATCCTTTAACATTGAAATGTATATGTAATAACTAGAACTCAACTGAACCTTTTTAGGTCTATTATGTACATAATATGAGCAATTTGTACATGTTGAAACCTCATATTTTTATCTTTTCTATGATATTCGAGGTTTGAGGCAACCAACTTATAACTCCTGATTTTTTGCAAATTTCGGAAACGGGTCTTTGAGGCATCATTTACCACCAAAACTAAAAAAAATTAATTGTGCCAATCATTAATTCAACTAAGGATAAATGCACCCTGTTTCACGATAACTTGGGAGCGACAAAAACCCTTCATATATAAAAATCATGCAAATCACAATTTTAGCTCGCAGGCATCAATTACAAAAGAGGTTATTTATCTAAGACGATTTAGGCTAAACATAGTTTATAACTTTGCCAAAGATATCCCGGTACACATAGACATAGACTTAGTATATGAGGAATATTATTCTTATGATAAATCTTCGAAAAACCATCTAACGTGAACAGTTTTTAAGGTATATTTTTTATAATTGAAACATGTTCGTACTAAGCCATTAAGATATAAAGTTTCCATAGGTCTAGTTTTCAAATACCAGTGTGAACTGAGGTTCAAATGATGTTTTTTTGGTAAATTGACAAACGGCAATTTAATCCAAGGTTTTTTGATCCGGAAATGTTCCCAATGGTTCTAATACTGTTCAAATCTTCCAGAAAGGTTGTCAAAGAGGCACATGTTGTCTGCTAAACAATACTTACTATGATTTATGTTCGTTTTGGAAAGGTTGTTTAAGTACATTTGTATGAGAAATCCTCCATAAAACTTTAAAAGGGCGCAACTCAAAAATTAGTCCAACGATGATTTTCAAATTTGACCCAGAAGTGCAGGACAGTAACACAAACCAACTGGCATTAACAGTTTTGATGGCGTATATTATTTTAAATAACGGTATTTGGAACACCGTGATATTCCTCAGAAAATTTGTACATAATAATTTTCTCCTTCCAAAGTAGTTCAATAGTATGTGACTAAGTGTACAAATGCAAGCTCAAAATAGGACTACGGTGAGTGTAAAAAATTCATTCTGCCAGCTGTCTGCTCTGCTTTGCATAACCCATCCACCAGCCGTGAGAGCAAGAAAAAATTAACTAGCCACACAGGCATATGGGCTGGGTAACACCGAGTACGCACACGAAATGATGGTAAAAGTGGAAGCAAAAGGGCGAAAATACTGGTTCACTGATCAACTGAATCTACATATATGGACGCAGGCACTTTTATCGCGAGCTGATTAGAAGAGTCTATTCTTTGAAAGAACGATCCCTTTCAGAAGATCATTGAACCAGTTCTTTCGTTCTTTTCGTTCCATCTTCGTCATCTATTTGTGTACCTGTGTGTGAACTGTGACAAATTAATTTTTTGCTTGCTCTCGCGGCTGGTGGATGGGTTATGCATAGTAGAGCAGACAGCCTATGGCAGCTGGTTGCTAGGAGTTCTACTGTAGTTTCGCACTATACACATACACACACCGTACCTATACACACATTTACACACACACACACACACACACACACACACACTATACATACACATACACACACATTATACAGTATACATACATACACAATGGTCTCTTCTAAATTAATGCTGATGGAACCCAGCCTAGACTGGAGAAGCCGAATATTTCGCCTTGACGATCGACTAAGTGATGGGAAAGTCATTGATATTTATCGGTTATATCGATAATTGCTTCTTATCGACAATATCGTTAAGTTTCAATTCTTACGACAATTATCGATATGTCGCAGGTGGCACAGAACATGCGGCACAGAACATGCGAATTATTTCTTGCACTTGCAAAATATCATATAAGAATTAACCTTTGGAATTCACCCGATTTTTTTACGCGGATTTCGGAATTTACGCCGTTTTTTGGTTGAAAAAAGACTTTTGTGTATGTTAATATTTGACCTTGAAACTTATTTGTATTTTGCAACATGTAATAAGAAATTGGTGGAGATAATCATCGTATTATGAAAATCTTGTATGTTTTGAATAGCTAAACATATTAATTATTACAACCGGTATAGTTGTTTGAGAGCTATCAACAGGCCCGGATTTAAGGGGGGGGGGGCAAAGGGGGCAAATGCCCCGGGCCTCCCGATTCAAGGGGCCCCCCTAGTCCTTGGGCGACCTTTTTTTTTGCTCGTCACCTTCCAGAACGTTACCTATAAATGTTTTAAGAAAAGAGGGCCTCACAGACAAATTTGCCCCGGGCCTCCCAGCGTCTAAGTTCGGTCCTGGCTATCAACATTGCAAACTTCTCCACTATACGAAAGTGGAGAAAGACGTAGTCCTACGTCAACAAATATACATATTTAAATTTTTTTGATTTCTTTTTTTTTTTAAATTTTTTTATCTCAATTTCCCCAAGTTCAAACCAAGCAAATATTGTGGAAAGGGGTTTTCAATAAGAGCGCTACCAAAGTAGACCGCTAGGGACAGCAAACGACACCATATTTTATCCCGCTCTCTTGACATTTCTCTTCAGTAAGTTTCGCAAATTTTATAATTTACTGCCAAAATTCGGAGTCAGTGGCCTTAACGTCAAGAGCGCAACGTCCAATTTTTGGTCGTCTCAATCGTCTTGCCAGTCAACAATTGAGCTTCTAATGGGAAGATTTAATCCACAGGCACAGTTTTTCGTAGATTTTCAACAAATGGATTTTGTGAGATATTTAATTTTTAATATTTTTGTGGTTTAATTTTTGATTTTTTTCTCGTCTTATATACAGAAGCTTTCTCTTTTTTCTTCATGCCAGCATTTTTTGTTTTGTTTCTGCATGTCCAGTTCTATTCAAAATGGCGTCGAGAGAAAAAGTCTTTCGCCAGGGAGAAAATGCAAGATCGGCCAGAGTTGTGAACAGAAAAGGATCTCTTCCTTCTTGTCAAAATCATGGTTCAAGCCTATTGGCTTGCTCGTCAATCAAAATGTATACCAGAACAAATGTTTGAACAAAAGTATGATTCCATTTTTTCCAAAATACCATACCGATGAAAAAAAAGGGTCAGCCACTCGACTCCATTTGTACCCCAAATACGCAACCCAACGAATCTAACTCAGTGTCGTCCAATCGAAAATTTGTTTGGAATTTTACGCTCCTGCGGTGCAAAAATAACTGAAGATCAACGAACTGCAAACAGGTGATAATCAAGTAGAATCAAGAGATGCTTTCGAAAAGTCGACGTGAAGATCGTTCAACGCTTTTCTTCCGGAATCATAAGAAAGCTTCATCGGAAGGCCGGAGACGGAACTTTCTACAAGTGTTCAATTTTTTTTTCGTTTGTAATAAATGTACCTTCATGAGTAATAAATCAGTTTTTTAAGGCAGTAGAAAAAATTCAAATTTGTAGTTATCATCCGTTAATTTTAATTTTTTTCTTTTTTTTTTTAGAAAATTTGAACTGTTTGGCTCCTCATTTCTCCATGAGCCCATCACAGTTTAGCTTTTTTTTGTTTTCAATAATAAAATAAACGATTAAATTTTGATTTGTTTCTTAAAAAATAGTTTTTTTTCATTACATACTTACACATCAACTTACTGAGTGTCTTAGTAGCACGAATTGAATATTGAGAATAGGTTATGTTGTAACATCTCCAACCCACAAAAACATCCATGTAAGGTTTTAGCCAGATTAAAGATTGTCGATTGAAATGGTTACCCTTTTTGTATAGTATCTCGGGTGGAGAAATTTTTTGACTTCTTAGTAATTTTCTAGAAGGGCGTAAACTTTATTCAAAGTATTGGGAAAACTTTTGGTTAAACAGGAAGAACTGGCTGAGAAGTATATGGCTTTATCAATAGCAGATGAAAAATCCAACCCAGTTTTATTCATAAAAACAAATTGCCTATTTTAAATTTTTCTGTTGAAACCTTGAAATTACAGGAAAACTTTTGTTAACAAATGCAAGATGGAGAGAGTAACACAATTGTTACTCTTGAGTCTTAGAAACATCTTCCATTCACGTGAAATAATGAGTTCGGTAAGCCAAATAAGAGACACTTGAATTTAGACGGCATAAAACCATCGCAAGTTTTGAACACCACCAAGGCATGCATTTCGCGGACATTCAGAAAACATCGGAGAGATCATCATTTTTTTGTTTAATTCAAATACCAGATATCAAATTTACCATACACATGTGCGCAGCAGAAAGCTGCCGTGAGTACGATTAGTACTCACAAATCGACGGTCAGGCCGTGAAACAGCACACCGTCACCGGGGTGAATATTATGTATATTTTACCAGCACAAATGCACAGTCCAGAATTAGCTTTTGGAAGTCCCTCCGGCACAGGTGCATAAAATACGCATGGCTCGGTAGTAAAAGTTGATGAAGCACAGCAACCAGGAGCGACCGCGTTGTTGGTCAAAGTTTATTGCAAATAGAACCGTGGAATGGGTTATTGTCTAACATGTGCATATATATTTGCACAGAATGTAAATTTCAAACGTTTCATTGGTGTCCAAATTGGAATTGCCGATGTGGCCCGCAGGGAAAACTCTGGTGATTTATTTTCTGGATTGCATTCCCGAATGATGGCGAATTGGTTTCGTCTACTGTATTATTTATAACGCAATTTAAAGCATTGCGTAACATTAAGCGTTGGTGCACGCATCTGTGCTCCCGATCGTGCATAAAATGTGAGTCAATCGCAAAACCAGCGGCATTCAAGAAAGCGATTTCCGTCGATAACTGAATTCAATCGAAAACAATGTATCATGTTTGTTCCGTAAATTGTACGGTTGAATGGCGACCTGACTGTTCCACATTATCTAGTTTCATGTAAATTGCTTGCTGCGGTTGTTGTTGCTTAGTGGGTATGTATGCAGCTTTGCCTCCTAATGTCAACGGCATGCAGTCAAAAGCATTATGAACTCACAACTTAAGGGAACTCGCGGTTTGCGGCACCGCGAGGTAGAGCTTTTGTGAAACTCGTCGTCAGTGAAGATTAAATGTGTTATTAGTGTATACGTTACACTGCTGTTTTGGGGCTGCAGCCGTGAGTTGGAAGGCGGTTGTGACAACGCGTGTCGTTACCTCTTCGCAGCTGGGTTGGGCTCTGTTTGTTCGTTTACTATTTGCCGAACTTGCATGAACGTTGTTTAGTAACAACAGGCTCGAGTGAGAACGGTTTTGTAGAATTGTGTGCTTGAAGGTAAACTTACCTGAAAGAAAAAGAGAAAATAATTTATTAATTCTAATCTAGAAAGCGATTCGTAAAACATGTTTAGCGCACAAATTCAAATTATTAATAAAAGCAAGTCATATTTGATGAGTCACAATGATAACAGGTAAAAAATTCTTTCTACGAAAACTGAAACTGTGAAAAAGGTTTTCGCGAACAGCGAAATCATCCAAATCAAAGTCTTCTAGGCTATGTAAACATTTTCAGCAAACTCGAGCGCCGCCCTGATGGAGAAGAAAGCTTACTTGGGCCACCCATTTTCACCGCACAGAGGGGACAAGAAATCCGGAATTAGAAGAAAAAGTAACACTTACCTATTAAGGAAACCGTCGTCGAGCGGCTCGATGTCGCCTAGTTTAATTATAACGATTTCAACCGTAGAAACCGAAGCTGCTCCGTTGATAATTAGCATCCTCACGGTTTGAATCCTCAGAGAGTTTACCCAAATCATTAAGTCTGTTACTTTTGCGTTGAAGATTGCCGTCTGTCACACTCAGCGGCCCACCTGCATCAGTCAGAGCATCATTCGAGCGACTCCCGGGTTTGTATATACCTACAACATGCGCTAATGGGACTCCCAAATAGACTGAGAAAGCAGGACGGTTTATTTGGACAGTAAGATAACCGACTTTCCCGCACGATAGCCGAGCGATAGACTTGGTCAGAGAGCAATAAAAATATTAGACGAAGGTACCTGGGGGATATTAAAAACCTGGACTGTGTTTGGTTGGACCGTAAAATCCGATTTTCTTCTTGTATTTATTTTTCTACCGAGATGCCTGAGTTCGTCAGATACGAGGTAAAAGTTATGGATGAAGCAGAAATAATACACATACAAACTGTCCACATGCAGTGAAGCAGTTTAATTAAACTAATTAACAGACAGATGCTATGACCTCCGCTTACTCGGAACTTTGGGAGCTATAGAAGTTATACTCGAGTTGGATAAAGTTTGTTAAACCCTTTTTCTCCGGACATGAAATGCTAAGGCGGAGTGTAAAAAAGCAAAAAAATACTCGAACTAATAGTGAGCAAAAAGGTTCGCCGTGTAAAGGAAAACGAATTTTTCTTGCAACATTTCCTACCGCATCGATGAAAAACTTTGTTCCTTGGCTACTTATGGCTATGACCGTCTGAACAAACTGGACCGACCGCACGCTAGTAGACCGGACAGACAAGGCCCGGTATCCCTATGGAACCCTGAATTATAAATCACCACACTGTTGCTGTCGTCTGTGTGTCCTACAATACGTCGTCGGCCGGGATCGTTAATTTTTAAACGTTCGTCCCTCGCGGGAGATCAAACTTTCAGATTTTCCATCCCGCCGTGCGGTCGTCATCCGAGTCCCAGCCTTGGAGCAACGGGGAAGTCGGATGCTTTCATAAAAGTGGTACAAAGTAGAAAAAAAGTTTTGCGCTCGTTGCTGACAGGATAACGGTGTTCCGACTTGGTGGCAATTCTTTCCGCACTGGTTGTTGACAATTTGCGGAGCTAAGCGGGGATCGTGTTTGACGACGGTTTTGATAAGCAAAAGTTTCGTAAAGAAAAAAACGTGCTGCTTTTATAAATAAATCCTACCCTCAGTTTTGCTGGCGGTTGTACAAATTGACAGCTCAAGAGCATTCTTTTTTTAATAAACTGGTAATTGTATTTGGAGTGGGTCGATTATGAAAGCGACGATTTTTTACAGAATTGCAGTGCATTTGTCAAAAATGTTATAAAAATGTCAAAAATTACAGGAATAGTATTGTGAAGCACATTTGGCTGTCCGTGTGTTGTCAAATTGGGAGTAGCGAATCATTCTCAGTGTGCTATTCCACACTTTTTAATGATCAATAATGTGGCTGGCCACGTCCAATGCAGATCAATTGAGTGTTAGTTTGATACTTGTTGCTACTGGGGACCAAGATATACCTGAATCATGCACAAGTGACATATGAATGCAAGAATGAAATTATCACTCGCGCTCTTTTTTTTCGCAAGTGAATAGCTCGTTTAATAGCCACAATTCTGAGCAACTTTGTATGACGAACTTAAGGGCTTCAAGTAGTACTAGAGCATTGTCGAAAAGAGTATTGCTCGCACTCAGACGCCGGAGTTGTGAGAGCACATTTTCGCAAATTATCGCGATAATTATCACAATCGCGATAATTCTCTTGAAAGTGCTCTCACGGCTCCGGTGCCAGAGTACGAGTAATACTCTCTTCGGCAAAGTTATAGTGCTACTTGAGTACTTTAAGTTAGTCATACAAAGTTGTTCAAATAAGTGGGTAATTAATAAGCTATCGGCTTGCAAAAAAATGAGTGTGAGTGATAATTCCTTGTATAAAGGGCGTGTTGGTGTGAAGGTATCGATTTGGACCAACCGAGCTGTGCGATGCGATCGCGATCGCATGGAAATAGTCATACTGGGCACAATCACAATAGCGCGCGTGGAATCTCTGGTCAATTCCTCACTATGAACGTGAACCTAGGAGGCCTCTGCATGAACTAGAATGTTCAGAACAAGAACTAGAACCCTAAGACATCTACAGGATGTAGAAATAAATTAAATGCAAAATGCATATAAAATCAGATTGAGTCAAAAACGTCAAGAATGGATCGGGTGCTAATACACCGGATTCTCATTTTGCACAATCTTTTTTCACACGCCTTTCTGTACGGTTTCTAGAAACAACACGGTTGCTTTAAAAACGCTGGCATTTGTACGGGACGCATCCCCGTGCAAAAAAAACTGTGCCGATTGGATTTGGATTGGATTTGGAGCGGATTTGAAATGTATTTAGATTGGATTTGGAATGGATTTGGATTGGATTTGAATTGAGTTTGGATTGGGTTTTGATTGGATTTGGATTGGATTAGGATTTGATTTAGACTAAATTTGGATTGGATTTGGATTGGATTGGATTTGGATTGGATTTAGATTGGATTTGGAGTGGATTTGGATTGGATTTGGATTGGATTTGGATTGGATTTGGATTGGATTTGGATTGGATTTGGATTGGATTTGGATTGGATTTGGATTGGATTTGGATTGGATTTGGATTGGATTGAGATTGGATTTGGATTGGATTTGTATTGGACTTGGATTGATTTGGATTGGATTTGGATTGGATTTGGATTGGATTTGGATTGGATTTGGATTGGATTTGGATTGGATTTGGATTGGATTTGGATTGGATTTGGATTGGATTTGAATTGGATTTGGATTGGTTTTGGATTGGATTTGGATTGGATTTGGATTGGATTTGGATTGGATTTAGATTGAATTTGGATTGGATTTGGATTGGATTTGGATTTGGATTGGCTTTGGATTGGATTTGCATTGGATTTGGATTGTATTTGGTT
The DNA here is from genome assembly GCF_029784165.1 of Wyeomyia smithii. Taxonomy (NCBI): domain Eukaryota; kingdom Metazoa; phylum Arthropoda; class Insecta; order Diptera; family Culicidae; genus Wyeomyia; species Wyeomyia smithii. Next base: position 159,151,495 of record NC_073694.1, read on the forward strand.
TGGATTGGAATTGGGATTGGTTTTAAATTGGATTTGGTTTGGATTTGGAGCGGATTTGAAATGTATTTAGATTGGATTTGGAATGGACTTGGATTGGATTTGAATTGGGTTTGGATTGGATTTTGATTGGATTTGGATTGGATTAGGTTTTGATTTAGACTAAATTTGGATTGGATTTGGATTGGATTGGATTTGGAGTGGATTTGGATTGGATTTGGATTGGATTTGGATTGGATTTGGATTGGATTAGGATTTGATTCAGACTAAATTTGAATTGGATTTGGATTGGATTTGGATTGGATTTGGATTGGATTTGGATTGGATTTGGATTGGATTTGGATGGGATTTGGATTGGATTTGGATTGGACTTGGATTGGATTTGGATTGGATTTGGATTGGATTTGGATTGGATTTGGATTGGATTTGGATTGGATTTGGATTGGATTTGGATTGGATTTGGATTGGATTTGGATTGGATTTGGATTGGATTTGGATTGGATTTGGATTGGATTTGGATTGGATTTGGATTGGATTTGGATTGGATTTGGATTGGATTTGGATTGGATTTGGATTGGATTTGGATTGGATTTGGATTGGATTTGGATTGGATTTGGATTGGATTTGGATTGGATTTGGATTGGATTTGGATTGGATTTGGATTGGATTTGGATTGGATTTGGATTGGATTTGCATTGGATTTGGATTGTATTTGGTTTGGATTGGAATTGGGATTGGGATTGGTTTTGAATTGGATTTGGATTGGATTAAGGTTGGAATTGGAATGGATTTCGGATTGGATTTTGATTGAATTTGGATTGGATTTGGTTTGGATTTGGAATGGATTTTGATTGGATTTTGATTAGATTTAGATTTTATTTGGTTTGGATTTGGATTGGATTTGGATTGGTTTTGGATTGGATTTGGATTGGATTTGGATTGGATTTGGATTGGATTTGGATTGGATTTGGATTGGATTTGGATTGGATTTGGATTGGATTTAGATTGGTTTTGGATTGGATTTTGATTGGATTTGGATCGGATTTAGATTGGATTTTGATTGAATTTGGATTAGACTTGGATTGGATTTGGAATGGATTTGGATTGGATTTGGATTGGATTTAGATTGGATTTGGTTTGGAATTTGGATTGAATTTGAATTGGATTTGCATTGCATTTGGATTGGATTTTGGATTGGCTTTAGATTGGAATGGATTGGATTTGGATTGTAATTGGATTGGATTTGAATTGGATTTGGATTGGCTTTAGATTGGATTTGGTTGGGATTTAGATTGGATTTGGATTGAATTTGAATTGGATTTGGATTGCTTTTGGATTGGATTTAAATTGGATTTGAATTGCATTTGGATTGGATTTGGATTAGATTTGGATTGGCTTTAGATTTGAATGGATTGGATTTGAAATGGATTTAGATTAGATTTAGATTGGATTTGGATTGGATTTGAATTGGATTTGAATTGGATTCGGATTGGATTTGAATTGGATTTGGATTGGATTTGGATTGCATTTGGATCGGATTTAAATCGGATTTGTATTGGATTTGAATTGGATTTGGATTGGATTTGAAAACGAGAAAAGTTTATATTTCTCTTTTTGTTTTAATTTCATACTTGTATTAACCCTCTAGTACCCAGTGCCGCCTTCAGATAGTCTTTAGTCAAACCTCTTTAAAGGTTTAATAAGAACTTTAAAAATGATTATAAGGCTTTATAGTGATTTTTTCGAAGTCCGTCTAAAAATTAATTTGGGCACTAGAGGGTTAAATATGATTAACATAAAAAACAATTAGTAAATATGTAGGATAATGAAATTTCGGAAACTCGTGGCTGCCCAAATAAATTCTTAAAGTGTAAAGAAGGATGAAGTTCACCTTTTCGTCATCGTCATCGTTCGTCATCGATTTAACAAAAATAAATACTACTCATTACCGTCTATTAAGCTCTTTTTGACGATTTGTAATTGTAGTTGACTTAATACTATTCCGGTTTCTCAAGTGCTAGGATTATCCGGATGAAGCAAACAATGGATCCCGCTAATATTAATTAAACCATTCCACCAGGAGCAACAGGACGACGCTCCATTCCACCCGTAATCACATTACTATTCCGTAAGCTCCTCGAACGCGTTCGCCTACCAGTAGGTAATTATCCAAAATAGTTCAGCGTTGTAACGTTCAATCTTCACGAAAGAAAAAGAAAAGAAACCTCCATCAAAAGGAATCCCATTAAACGTTCTGACAGACAGAAGATACACAGAAAACAAACAGCGTGCTCGCTGGGAGAATTAGTTCACAAACGCACAGCAAACGTCATAAGTAACTAATTAACGTACCGAAAGACGATAGCCCGCGGGAAACCCTACAAGGGGGAAAACGAACAAGCGGGAAACTGTCAGCCGCTTGCCGGCAGCAACGGCACACGATAGCGCTTTTCCTTCCGCGTGTCACCAATGAATTGTCGGCTGGTGGAAAGGAAACCGGCCGTCTCGGTTCTCAGGCGATGTGGTGTGTGTCTAACAAAGCACAGTTTTCTCTTGCGAGAATTATCGATTGCCGTGCTGTTTAAACGGCCGGCGGCGTTCTCCGATTGAGTGAAACGCAACGCAAATTCATTGAAGGCGTAAATCCACAAATTTCACAGAACTTTCTTAAAACGCAAATTTGTGCAGTTTCCCAATCGAACGTACTCCGGAATTGTGGTGGGAGACTAGAACGATAGCACGAAAACAAACAGAAGAACTGCAGTAGCATAACAACGCAAAGCAACAGATCGGTTGAAATGTTCAAGCCGCAGGTGTAATAAATTACTCTTCGAAAGGTGAAAAGTAACATGGCGTAGAAAAAAGGGGTTCATATTTGTTCGGTTGTGGGCTTTTCAACGTCAACAACGATGATGACGGCAGCTTTTTGTCCAGGGTGGGGTGATTGAACGATTTTCTTAGAAACCTTTATTCCTTCTGCCAACCGGAAAGAAAGATAAGTGTAGGTGACAATACAATATGGCGTGATAGCAATGGAAGAGTTGGAGCGGCTAAAGTGACGACGGTGGACAAACTATGACGTGTGATACGGTGAGGTAAAGGTTGTGATCAATAACAGACTTCCCTTGTAGGGGTAGGATTTATAGAAATTTTCACCAGCAAGTCAATGATTAACGAGAGAAGTTTAGAAGAATATATGCGGGAGGCGAGATTATGATCGAGGCTTTCTAGTAAGGAATACCAATTTCATACACAGCGAATTTGATAAACGGTTATGTTCAGAGTCTCAGAGAAACGATCCTGTATTTTATTTTTCCGAATCGTTTATGACACGACAACTTTGTCAAGTGCTGATCTCAAGCGCAACATAAATTTTATAACGACTTGCCTTGGATATGCATTTCGGCTCGAATCGCACAGGAAACACTGCTCTAAAATTTTTCTTCCATATTAATGTTGCTCGTTGAGTTTAATCTAATATTTATGTTTATACCACGCACAGTTACGATTTTATGGCCTCTGGAATGACGAATGACATGCAGTGCGGCTGTTTGGCTAAGAAATGAAACACGACCGTCAAGTCGTTTCGACCGCCCGCTAGCCACAGGGGGTCACAATTTCCTTCCTACGCACGGTGATAAGACAGTGCACTGGACGATTGCAAACAGATCTGTTTACGATGCCTGAGCCCTTTTTTTCTCGAACCGAACCGGGGCGACCGACGACGCCAGCCAGGGTCACTAAATGCTTCTACCAGCACGTCCGGATGGCACACAAATGGAATTTGGCTGCTCGGAGCAGAGGCCGTAAATCCAACCGTCGCCCATATTGGCACCAAATGGAGATATTTTTGCCAAAGCGGTTCTTTATCTGTTGTCTCACAAGGCGGAATGATGAATCGGGCGCTGCTATTCGAAGCGATTGCTTTTCTTTCCGAACGACAAATAAACTGGTTTGAACGACTGAAAGAATCGCTAAATTTGGTCTAATCTCTTAGTTTCTATTGCCCTAAACATACCCGTTGAAGTAGATAATCTCAAATTGATTTTCTTTGTAGCGATAACAGTTACAGTTGAAAAATTGAGCTCATGTTTCACACACCATTTGACGTCACGCATTGTTAACACCGAAGCTTACTAATCATTGTTGTTATTTTTTACAGCACGTCTCTGATCGAGTCGTTCAGAAGTTCTCCCGAGTACTGAGAGCACGCACCCCGTGCGGATGATTGCACAATCAAGCAACACATCAGTGCGTCTTGAACTGTCCTACAGATCAGACGTTTTTTCGGTTGCTTGTGGACTGGTCTTTGACTGCCTATAGCTTCAAAGTTTGTGTTTTGTCAGTGTGTCTTTTAAAGACTACCTGAAAGTTATTTCCCATCAGTCTTTCTCAAGATTACCTACTTTTGAATTTAACATTTGTTTTAACTTTTTTCGTATCACCTGAAATGGCTGGACGGAAAAAGAAACCTCGCATCGCTGCGGGGAGGAAAAGAGAGGCATCTCTTTCTGACACATCGAGTGTCTGTAGTGACAATCCTTTTGATATTTTGCCTGAGCAAGAAGCTGGTGAAATGGAAGTTACCAATAATGAAACTATACAAAATATAAAATCTTTGAAAAAGGAGAAAGTTCCACCTATTGTGGTAACTATTTCTTCTGAATTTAATATATTCAAAAAGGAACTTTCAACGTTTGTTTCTGACGTTAAAGTTACCTATCAAATTGGCCGTAGAGGTGAATGCCGCTTATTAGCCGACTCAGTAAAGGGTCGTGATCGTCTTGTTCAGTATTTAACTGACAAGATGTACAAATTTTTTACATATGACACCAAGAACGCCAAGCCGTTCAAGGTTGTCTTGAAAGGTCTCACCAACGATCAAACCGTTGATGAGATCAAACTTACTTTAACAGAATTACTTGGCATAGCCCCTACCCAAGTAATTCTAATGAAACAAAAATCACGAGGCGAAAACAGTCAGAGAACTGGAATTTCCCTTGTTAATTATTTAATTCATTTTAACCGCAATGAGGTTAACAACTTAAAATTTTTTGAAAAAGCACATGCTTTGTATAATGTGCGTGTAAAGTGGGAAACTTATAGGAAGTATGGCGGAGGTGAAAAGCATATCACCCAATGCCGTACTTGCCAACGTTATGGCCATGGTTCCAAATTCTGTAACATGGACCAAAAATGTCTTAATTGTGGAGACTCTTCTCACAAAAAGGACACATGTCCTGTGAAAGAGAGTAAAAATTTTCGCTGTGCGAATTGTAACGGCAACCATATGTCAAATTTTTATCAATGCCCAGTCCGTTTAGCAATTGTTAAGGCAAGGCAAGGTAAACAAAATTCAATTTCTCAATTAAAACCAACTTCAAAACAAAATTCTCCAAGCGTACCAGTGACGCATAGTTTACCTACTCCTTTGCATACCCGTTTAACTTATGCACAGGTTACAGGTAGTTCGAACATTATACCGCCTAGTGTTGGTAGTTCGAAAATGACCGTTAATATGGGTAAGCAAAACACGCTAGAAAATAATTGTACACCTATTACTCCAGCTAATATTGCTGCCGAAAATATTTTTTCTAATGTCAACTGCCTGGGGCCTATTACGGCAGGTAAACTTTCTTTTTTGCAACAGGCAATGTTCGATCTTATGAACGCCATGTTGCAGGCAAAATCAATGTTTGAAGCCATTCAAATAGGCACAAATTTTACTATTAAAATTGTTTCTAATTTAAAATTTAGCAATGATTTTAAATGAAACAATTAAAATATTAAATTGGAATGCTCGCTCATTGAAGGCCAATGAGAATGAGCTTTTTAATTTTTTAACAGTGAATAATGTGCATATTGCAATTATTACTGAATCATTTTTGAAACCTAACATAAAATTAAAATATGATCCCAATTACGTGGTTCATAGATATGATAGGATTCAGGGTTCCGGCGGTGGAGTTGCAATTGTTATTCATCGCCGAATCAAACATCGTGCCCTTCCCCATCTTGAGACGAAAGTTATTGAAACTTTGGGAATTGAAGTTCAAACTGAACTTGGGATTTTATTTATTGCCGCAGCATATTTACCATTTCAATGCACACGCGAGCTCAAAAATTATTTTAAGAGTGATTTACAAAAACTCACCAGAAATCGTTCGAAATTTTTCATAATCGGCGATTTTAACGCTAAACATCGTTCATGGAATAATTCTCAAAGTAATTCCAATGGCAAAATTTTATTCAATGATTGTTCTTCAGGATACTATTCTATTTTGTCTCCGAATAGTCCTACATGCTTTTCTTCTGTAAGAAACCCTTCAACAATTGATTTGGTGCTGACAGATCAAAGTCATGTATGTAGTGATTTGATCACACATGCTGACTTTGATTCTGACCATCTTCCAATAACTTTTTCTTTATCACATGAATCAGTTTTAAACCCTATGAGCTCTGTTTTTAATTATAACAAAGCTAATTGGGAAAGATACAAAAATTATATTGAGAGAAATTTCAATAATGAGCTTGATTTGCAAAACGGAGTGAATATTGATTCCGCTTTGGAAGCATTAAAATGTGCAATTGTTGATGCCAGGAATTATTCTGTTCCAAAGGCTCAAGTGAAATTTGATTCACCAATAATTGACGAAAATCTTCAACTTCTAATTCGTTTGAAAAATGTCCGCAGACGTCAATATCAACGTTCTCGTGACCCTGTTTTTAAAACTATTTATAAAGATTTACAGAAAGAGATTAAACATAGATTTACTCTTCTGAGAAATCAAAATTTTGAGACTAAAGTTGAAAAATTGAAACCATATTCAAAACCATTTTGGAAGCTGTCGAAGATTCTTAAGAAACCTTCAAAGCCTATTCCAGTTTTAAAAGATGGTGAACGTTTTCTTGTATCCAATGAACAAAAGGCTCAAAGACTTGCTCAGCAGTTTGAGAGTGTTCATAACTCAAATTTGAATTTTGTGAGTCCAATTGAAAATGAAGTCACACGTCAATTTGATTCAATTTCTTCCCAGAATTTTTTACCTGCAGAGATAATTGAAACTAACTTGAATGAGATTAAATCAATTATTAAAAATTTCAAAAATATGAAGGCACCTGGTGACGATGGAATCTTTAATATACTAATCAAACATCTCCCTGAGAGCACAATGGATTTTTTAGTGAAAATTTTCAATTGCCGCTTCAAAATTGCATATTTTCCCAAATTATGGAAAAATGCAAAAATTACTCCCATTTTAAAACCGGATAAGAACCCAGCTGAAGTTTCAAGTTATCGACCAATCAGTTTGCTTTCTTCAATAAGTAAACTGTTTGAGAGAGTTATTCTTAACAGAATGATGTCACACATCAACGAAAATTCAATTTTTGCAAATGAACAGTTTGGATTTCGCCATGGGCATTCCACAACTCATCAATTGCTCAGAGTTACTAATATGATACGAGCTAACAAATCTGAAGGTTATTCCACTGGAGCTGCTCTTTTAGACATAGAAAAAGCATTCGACAGTGTTTGGCATAAAGGTTTGATTGCGAAATTGCAAACTTTTAATTTCCCAATTTTCCTAATCAAAATTTTAAAAAATTATCTTACTGATCGAACTCTGCAGGTTGTCTATCAGAATTCAAAATCTGATAGATTTCCTGTCAGAGCAGGTGTGCCTCAAGGTTCAGTCTTGGGTCCAGTCCTGTACAACATATTCACTTCAGATCTTCCTGATTTGCCTCCAGGATGCACAAAGTCATTGTTCTGCGATGACACAAGCATTTCCGTAAAAGGAAAAAGTCTTCGTGTCATATGCAGTCGATTGCAGAAAAGTTTAGATATTTTTTCTTCCTACTTGCAAAAGTGGAAAATCTCTCCCAATGCTTCTAAAACGCAAATGATAATTTTTCCGCATAAGCCTAGGGCTTCTTTCCTCAAGCCAAACAATAATCACGTTGTCAAGATGAATGGGGTTATTTTAAGTTGGTCCGACAAGGTTAAGTACTTGGGACTAATTTATGATAAAAAACTTATTTTCAAAGAGCACATTGAGAGTATACAAGCCAAGTGCATCAAATATACGAGATGCTTATATCCTCTCATTAACAGGAATTCTAAACTTTGTTTAAAGAACAAACTTTTGATTTACAAACAAATTTTTAGACCAGCAATGCTTTATGCTGTACCGATCTGGTCAAGTTGCTGTTCAACAAGGAAGAAAACGCTCCAAAGGATTCAGAATAAAATTCTGAAAATGATTTTGAAGCGTCCTCCTTGGTTTGGTACACTCGAATTACATAGACTTACTGGTGTTGAACCATTAGAAGCTATGTCAAATAAAATTATTAACAATTTTCGACAAAAATCGTTGCAATCCTCAATTGCTACGATAAGCTCTCTTTATAGCCAATAAGTTAGCAATTAAGTTAGTTGTAAGTTTACTTCCCCTTTTCTGACAAGTAGGTTTAAATCCCTACGAATGATAAGTCCTAATTGCGAAAGCAAACAAATCCTAACAATTAAAATTACAAATTTCTAACAGTGTTGAGAAGTCACCATTTGTGATTGGACACACATACTCATTATTTACTAATATTTATCATAAATACTTAAGCTACTGACAAATCCCCCCTTAAAAAAAAAAAAAAAAAAAAAAAAAATCAAGCAACACATCAAAAATCGCCCGGAAAATATACGGGAATGCGTGCACCTTTTTCCACCTCAATCCACATAATCGGCGTTTACAGGCTCTGGAAGCCGTGCCGAATTCATGAACGCGTACAGTAGGAGAATTACCATTCAAAGAGTGTATGCTTGAGAAAGAAGAAATCTAAAGTGTATGAGGAAAAAAGCATATGGTATTATTGATTCTATAATTTCGCGGATTACCTTGAGTTTTTTCTGCTCCATTAGGAATTTATGAAGTATTTTTGAAAGGAAAAGGTTTTTTTATGTTGTGTTTTTTTTTGTTTTTAATCTGAACTATTAGTCTAGTCTTTTCAAGTCTACACTTACACAAATTAAATGGTAATGAAATTTAAATTGAAAAGCAAGGGAATGTTGAAGACCCTCGCTTCTCATACAACATCAACTATTGTTGGAGGTTTCGTCTTGCGGTTGAGAAGTTATGAATTTGAAAATATTTTCACGATATTTTGGACCAGTTTATCAAGAAAAAGATAAGCCAAAACCAATGAAAAATGACTGATCCAATATCTCTCGCTGGGAAATGATTGTACCGATTATTATAGAATTTTGAAAGACTTTAGAACTTTTTTTCTTTTGAGTGACTATTTTTCCGAAGAATTACCTTTAATATACTAAAACAAAGTGTGATAGTAATCAGTATAACATAAAGGGGTAAACGAAGCGATTTGCGATTTTTTAAGTGTTCGAACCAACTTCGTTTATCAATCGATCGAGTGTTCGTCATTGATGCCCTTCATTGGAGAACAAATTAGGCCATCCGCAAAGATTCATTTGCTCTCAAAAATTGAAATCGCAACAGCTTTATGAATTTCCTATTGGCTGATATATGAATTCTAGAGAAGAATCGCATAATAGTTCTTTGCACGATGACGTCATCAACGGGATTTTGTCAGTTCAGGGAATTCACTTCTCGAATTGAGATTTGTAAATAATATAAAGTGAGTGAGAGAGAGAGAGAGAGAGAGAGAGAGAGAGAAAGAAAGAAAGAGAGAAAGGGGGGCCTTAAAAAAACCATTAAATTGGCAACTGGATGAGGTGCCAGATCTTTTCTCAAAGTGCAATGTTGAACTTTGTCATTCGACTCGATTGATCGATCACAATGTTTCCAAAGGTGCAAAAACGTGATCAAAATTATTTTGACCCGAAAAAAAGATTTAAGAGCCGCAGTGTCTCCAGTAAAATTGTTCCATTAATCATTCTCTATGTTATAGAAGTTGTGATTTTGTGATAAAAGCACTTAAGAGTGAGAAACGGATTTTGCATTTCTCATTTTGGAATATAAAAATCCATTTTATTCGGCAAAGTCAAAATTATTTTGACCCAAAAAAAAAGATTTAAGAGCCGCAGTGTCTTCAGTAAAATTGTTCCATTAATCATTCTCTATGTTATAGAAGTTGTGATTTTGTAATAAAAGCACTTAAGAGTGAGAAACGGATTTTGTATTTCTCATTTTGGAACATAAAAATCCATTTTATTCGGCAAAGTTGTAGCACATTTTTGAAGAAACAACTCTGTTGAAGATATCATACTTCTATCTACCTATTTAAATGGACTTTTGTGGCTAAAAGTAAGGCACGAATTTTATTTTTCTTATTTTTGCATATAAAAATTCACTTTGCTGAGTAAAGCTGTAGCACATTTTATAAGAAACAATTTGGTCGAAGACTCCATGCTTCTCTCTGCCAATTTAAATGAACTGTTCTGGAGTTTTCTTCAGAATGCCCCTGGAAGTCTTTTTTCCAATATAACTTTTTATTGTGAGTTTCTAAAATTTTTCAATGTTCCAAAAGTTGTTTGTATCTCATATTTATTTGGTAATTGAAGATTTTAATTAAAATAATGCACTAATTTGCTTAGAAATATCTATACAGAAAGAATACAAGAGACCATGAGAGACAAATGCCTATACCTGGATTAAGTGATGTTTCACTTATACTTAAAGTATAGAAATGGTTTTGTCTGCAGGTATTTGCAGATTTTGTAGATATCTGTTATTAAATTAGTGTATTATTTTAGTAAAAATCATCAACAACCTAAATCATTATTGATTGTTATATTGCAAGAATTGATTTTTAAGTGGCTCACATAGAAATCTTCACAAAAGACCATTGGAATTGAAATATAATGATGTCTTTGACAAAGTTGTTTTTTATTAAATGTGCAAAAACTTTGCTGAACAAAGTAAATTTTTATATGCCAAAATGAGAAAAGTAAAATTCATTTTTCAATTTAAGGTGGAATAATCACAAAATTGCAACCTCTATAAAATGGATAATAATAAATGAATCAACTTTGCTGAACGGACTACGGTTCTAAAATAAATTTTTTTGAATCAAAATAGTTTCGATCACGTTTTTGTAGCTTTGGACACAGTGTGCGATGGTGACAATGAAAGTCCAGAATAAAGAAGTGCATCGCGTTTTTGTTTGATTTTATACACTTTTGCCATGATTGATTATTGTTTTGGTAACCATTAAGTGGTATCTACTGGAATAGTTTGATATTTACCACAACCTGATAATATTGTGCATGACCAACGAAATATACAAAACTAATACGATTTCAAACAGAAAAGTTCGGCATGTTCTGCTAACAACGCTGAATCTTCTTTAGAAAATTCACAACATTTATTTAAAAGGATGTCTTAATAAAAAGCCACAGCAGAAATTCGAACTTCATACTCATGTATGCCACCAGTTAAGGTCAGTAAGAACAGAATTTTCCAGTCCAGTCGCACATCGGCAATATGCAACACGCAACAGTTGCAGTCTTGGTATCTGCTCCCATCCGACTCGAGAACAATCTGACTGCCTTCCTTCCAAGCCGCAACACGACACGTGTTATATTCTTGCGTTTGTGAGAGATCTATCAGTTCGGCTTTGCTGGATGCCAACACGAATTGAGATTCATTTTTCGTGCATTCGTATTGCGAAACTGGGTCAAACTGTGTGAACTTGAAATAGAGGGGAAGCTAATTAGAAGCACTCTTAAAAAAAATATTTGAAATAGAAAGCGAGCTCGTGGTTAGATAGCCGCCACTTCCAAATTTCAAATGATTTCGAGGAAAATTTTCAGTCATTTTCAATTGGAAAGATATGCCGGTTATTGTATCAAAAGTTCGAGCAAAACTTCACCTATTGATATATCATTAGGACCTATCGAAAGACATTAGGCGGCATCCATAAACTACGTAGCACTAATAGGGGAGAGGAAGGGGGGGGGGTACCCTCGAGTGTTACGGAATGTTATACGCAAAAATTCAAGCATCAGGGTCATTTCATCTCAAGTGTGCAAAATAAGAGAAACGTGTCACCGACCTCCTCAGATTTGGCTCTAATTTTGTGGAATGATTGATTCAGGGTCATTATGCAAAAATCCCAATTATGGTGCCGATCGGTCCACTCCTCGCCCTGTGAGACCCTCCCCTTTTTTATAATAAATTGAAATAAATACATGGATTTTTGAAATAAATTGATACATGGATAATAATAATTGAATTGATACATGGATTTTGAAGGAAATTAGTCGAGAATTTCAAATAAAATATCACTATATAGTGTTGTCAGATATATTGTTTTTTAAATTGCAGAATGGAATTGCATTTTTTGGCAAATAAGTACACTAAGGTCGTTTTTTACGCGTTCTAAATTTGTATGGGCCCGTGTAAAAAACAACTTTTTTGAGTTGCAAATATAACAAAGAAAACCGTCCCAAAACGTTAAAACCTCGTTTGAATATGATAGTGGCCAATCTAGAGACCAAAATTCAATATCTTAAATTTTGAGTATTCACACCAAAAATTGTGTTTTTTTTGAAAACTGATATATGACCACTCGCGGCCTAAAACGGAAAACGTGATTGAAATGAGGTTGATATCTTGTACCGTTTTTGAGTAATGGAGGAAAGCAACCCGCGTAAAAAAAATCGCGTAAAAAGCGACCTTACTGTATAGTTTGATTTCAATTTCAACCGGAAGTGTTGCCAGATATGTTATTTGAACAGTCAAAAAATTAGATTGCATTTTTCGGCGAATAAGTATATTTTGATTTTGAATTTAACAATTGCATCGTGTTGCTGAGAAAATTTTACCCAAAAAAAACCAGTTATCACCATTCTTAAAATGCTTTTAAATTTTAAATTTGAATTCTTCTCGAAAAGAAAAAACAAAACACTGAGAAACAGTCACGCAAGTCTCGCAGCGCCAACAAATAAATATGATTTTCTTGTTTTTATGTGAACGAAAATAAAAATTCAAATTAAAAAATTAAAAGTTTCTTTAGAATGCTGCAACTCGACTTTTCTCCATAATACCTCTACGTAATAGGTGTTTGTCGGGTAAAATTTTCTCAGCAACATAATGCAATTGTCGAATTTGAAATCAAAATATACTTATTGGCCGAAAAATGCAATTTAATTTTTCAACGGTAGAAATAACATAGTCATCTGGCAACAGTGCCGGTCAAAACTATTATTTTCTTTTTTTGTTTTGGATCTCAGGAATAATTTTCTTCAAATTTCATTATTCAGAATGTCCTTAATCAAGTAAGCTTATATTAGCAGAATAATTATAAAAAACGCTATAGCTCGAGTTTTGCTCATAATACCTCGAAGTGATGGGTGTTTTTTATGTAAAGTTTTCTCATGAACACGATGGAATTGTTTGATTTTAAATCAAAATATACTCATTTGCTGAAAAAGGCAATTTATTTTTCAAATGCAAAAACAACATATCTGGCAACACTGTTGCTCAAAATTGATATTATTTTGGAATCCTCAACTAATTTTCTTCAAAATCCATGTATCAATTTATTTCTAGACATAATGCTTTTGAAGCGATAATTGAAAGAAAACAAGGCGTTTTGACAAAAAATTGCACTTTTTTCTAAAAAGGGAAGGCTCTCCTGGAGCGAGGAGTGGACCGATCGGCTTCAAAATTGGAATTTTGGCATAATGACCCTAAATCAGCGATTCCGAAAGATTTGAGCCAAATCTGAGAAGATCGCGTACATGAGGTGGCACACTTGAGATGGAATGACCCATTATTCAACCAATGCGTCCTCTCAGAACGTTGTGTAATGAATACATTGACAGAAATTGAAATCGGAATATGTATCATACACACAAAAATCGTGAAGTGCGTATTTCGAAGCTAATAGATAATTGCCTACTTTTTGGAGAAAAAAGTTATATGTACTTTTTCGTTTTGAAATGTAAATTTTTGGGGGCATTCGCTTATATTCGCAACAACTGTACGTTCAACGATGAAAGAATTTTTTTTAACCTTCAAAATTCATGTTGTAAAGTTTACAAACACTTACAACCTTTAAGCGTAAAATATATTATGAGTTTTCATATAACGATTTGCAATTCTTCCATCTTAACCCATCTAGGCATTCCAATACGATTTGAATTTGGAGTAATAACAAACTTTTATGAAATTATATCATCTTTATATTTGTAGAACAAAAATATTGTTTTAGTGCATCAGATAACATAGTTACATTTGCTTTTTTGTGTATAATAGGACCACCTTAGTAATCAACCATAAGAAGATAGATCTTTCTTTCTAGAGAAATTACTAGAAGACATAAAACTTCTAGCATCAATGGTTTCCGAGCTACAGATTTTTTTTCGTGAAATTTCACGATTCCGACCATAGCGCGCTTAATCGTATCCACAAGCGGTAACGAAAAAATCGAGAACTGATGAGTGAATCAAACTTTGCATACAATTAAGGTTATGCATTGTAGGAACCACAAATGGCCGCCTTCGAATTTTCAAGTGCATAAGACTCGGAAATAGTTAATGTGTCACCTGTCAAAACACTACTTATGTTTGCATCACCACAGCAAATGTGAAGAAGTGTTGTGGCTATTGACACATCAACCATACATGAGTTTTGTGCACTCGAAAACTCGAAGTCGGCCATTTGTGGTTTCTATAACGCATCACATTAACTGTATGCAAATTTGGATTTATTTATCAGTTTAAGTATCAGTATCTTAAGTTCATGGTTCTATCATGAATATTCTTTAATATGATTTAAAAGGGTATATACCCGTTTTTATTTTTACAAAAGTGCAAAAACTTTCTACTGATGCATTACGAATGGTTGAATAGTAATGCAATCGATTCGAATGCGTCATCAAAATCAATGAAATACTAAAATTCTACTTAAAAAACAAACAACCGAACAGCCGGTGTCGCACAACTTCCAGTCCAGTGAAACACACATGGTTTTGCCACTCTCGGATGCAATTCGATATGCATGTTTTGCCTTTTCTTTGACGGAAGAAGAAAAAAACAACTCTCTTAAAGGACCGCGTTCTAATACAAAACACGCTACCCAGACGGTGCAATCTCAGCCTCAGGCAACCGATCCGGTACGGCTTTAAATCATCGTACTTGGATCTGTCACAACTTCACTTCATGCATACATTTCTCGACTGAGCGGCAGATCTGTGAGTGCTCGTTTTTTTACTTACCCACGAATAAATACTAATTTAAGTACTTGAGGGTCGAATCGAGAAAGCTGGCACACTGGGTGCGGCTGTATGATAGTACAAAGATGTGCCCGGAAACGAAGTGCTTGCTATCTATGTGTGTATGTGCGTCTCCGTTGAGACCTCGAGAAGTTGCTGTTAAAGCTGCTAGAGCTTATTGTTCCAAGAACTAGTTTTCGGTACTTATTGCTATGAAAGTTTTTTTTTTGTTTCTTGGTTTGTGCTCGTTTCAGTTACAGATTGTTACTGTTACGAGCGGTCTATTTGACGTAGTGAAGAACACACGCTTCAGTAACATACACACGATGTACGAAGCACGAGTTACTGAGACCGCATGTTGCACAGTGGGGCCAAGCGAAAAAAAAATGTAGTTTCTGGCAGCCAAAGTAGATAGGTACCTTTAATCACTGTATAAGCAGTTCTCTCAGCAGTCTGATTTGATGAAAGATCTGATTTGATGAAAGATATCAAATGATTTTTCTAGGTTTATTTGCTCAGAGTGGTCCCACTGTGTGTCGTTCCGTACGCGCGCAAAAGTACAACATTGCTGGGTGACAGTAAAAACACACAGTACATGTGGGAATGAGTAAACATTTCGGTTTCGGCACTATTTTCTAGTAACAACCGTCCCGAATTCTCTCCTCTCGTCGCACAGCTCCCAGTCCTAGTGAATCTGTCCGGTTGAGTGCTTGATGGCAAATTCATCAAGTAACTTTTCCGACCAAGTTGGTCGCTGGAAAAGGTTTGGCTGTTTCAATTTCCATTGTGTGTCATGCCTATTTGTTATTTTTGTTTTTCTGCGTCTGTGGAATAGTCGAAGTTGATGTTGTGAACACGACGTTTTTATGCGAACTGTTATTTTATTTTTTTACTTCTGATTTAGCATTAGTTTGGTGTAATCGTTCGGACCATACGCTATGGCACAGATCTGGTCCAGGACGAGTTTTATAATTTAAGACAAAGTTTTTGCCGTACCGTATCCATTTCGACAATGAGGGTAATTTATAGTAATTATTCATGCTTTCCAAGCCAAACAACGGCAGTTTGTAACGGAAAGTTGGCTACCTTTTTAAAAGCATCCTTCCACTTTGGATTTTGCATGGCTGCTGCCTGGTAACATTTTACCCCTCCCTTCGAGTTCTGCTTAATGAATTAAAAGAAAGCTTGTACGGTGCGGTGAGCAAAAGTAATGTTTGACCGTCACGACAGCTGAGCAGCGCTCACAGTGGGGGTGTCTGTGGATTGGCAACGCTTCCTCAAGCCAGTGACGCGACACTTGGGTCTGTGAAGTGGATGTGAAAGATGAAGCGGAATACGTACCGAGTGGTTAGACACTATTACTGCTGGATGTGATATGTCCTTTGATTAACTGCACTACATCTGCTCGATTTTAATTACTTTTAATCTATCAGTTAAGTTGAAAAAATATTAAATCACTTAAACACTAAACCGAAACTTAAACAACGGGCATCACTTCTGCCTCGCGGAATAAAACTTAAGAGTTAACACCTAAACGAACCGCGGACTATCTATAACGACGTAGGCACCTGCCTCACGAGGGGTATCACTATAACGACGTCGGACTTCCTTGAAGTCCCAGCTTAAGTATTCGCCGCTACTCCGGTCACTCCGAATTTTCCCGCGGCGTCGTCTTCTCACGAGAGCGGGCCGCTCTTCCGTCTCTTTCCTCGCGAACGTGCCCGTGCACGGCTGATGCAATCGTTGTTGACTTTTTCGTAAATCCGCTCGGTTGCATGTTTTGATTAAACATCCGCGAATTGGAGTTTTTTGCTGTAAATATAAACTTAAAACATTCGAACTTGCGTTCGATTTAATAACTGAGGTATTGTTTTTGCCTCCATAATCAAAACAATACCTTCTTTGATTATGATCCACTTTTCATATTTTCATAACATGAGTGGTGGATGGAATTTCAAGTTTCAACACTTGCGATGTTGAAACAAATTGACAAGAGAAATGATTTCATCATCTTGTCCATGCATATTAATGACAAGTTTTTCCAAAGATGTTTTTTCCATTTAGGATTTTTCTTAATCCTTCTTTGGAAGAGAATGGAAATTAATTGTAACCGCCTAAAATCAGGTCGGCTCATAAAACCCCCACTGATCGAGTTTTTAATTAATGCAATTCATTAAAAACATGATGAAAGTATTTGGCATGGGTTACAAAAAAAAAAAATTTGAAGGAACCTGATTTTTGGATAATTTGGAAATGAAAGATCTTTTGCCTCTGTACCCTACTACTCTATTCCCTAGCTACTACTGTTCTATCCATACTATTCCGTACTCCTTCTCCTTCTCCTTTCCTGAGAGCCGTCCGCCCCCTTTCGTTCGCTCCTCTATCCACTCCTGTCTATCCTCCTTCCTTGGTATTATCCGTCCCATTAACACGAAGAATATTTGTTGTTTCAGGATCTTTCTTGGTTGACCTAAGTCCTGAATTCTGTTGAGATATATCCTAGATGTTACAGCTTTTAATCTTTATGCTCGGATATAACACCGATCATTTGTTGCACGTAGTCCTAAGACTTGATCTGGTGTTTCTCTACACTTATAATCCTGCCGATAAATTTGGGATTCTTCCTGTTCCCTGAAGACATAAACCCGTTTTCATCGATCCTGCTCTTCAGGTCTATCCCATTGCAAGTGGTGTAAAGTGTGTGTATATAATGACTTATCCGGCTTCTCCTAGCTGATAGAATAGTCTTATCTCCTTAAACATCTTTCTTGATTGATGATGAAAGACTGCTTTTCTCTTCCGTTTTATTCAACTGCTATATTAATTTCTGATTCAGTCAAATATATATTTACTGAATCCGTTCTAGATTCATCTCTCTCCATCCGTCTTTTATCTCCGCCGTCCGTTCGGTGAGTACTGATCCTTTTATCGTTCTCCTACTGTCTGACCCTAGTCTTAGTTCCTAACTTTATATCCCTATCTTTACGCTCTGAATATTTTAAATTGTATGTTACTTTACTTTTAATTTTAGTGTATTTTATTTATATTATAATAATTTTTTTTTTTTTTTTTTTTTTTTTTTTTTTTTTTTTTTTTTTTTTTTTTTTTTTTTTTTTTTATTCTCTACTCTCTCCTATTGTCAACTTCTTCCCAATTTGATACCTTTTTCATGTTTTCCCATTTAAGCATATATGTCTTTAATATTTATTAATAATGAAAACAATTTTAATTTTAATATTTCCATTTTCTTACTCAAAATATAGAGTCAAGAAAAATATTTTTCTCACAAATATATAATTTTGAGAATTCATGGTAATTCACCCCTCTTGTCAATAATTAAGCCAAAAAATCTTATACCAAATTAAAAGTAAAAATATTGGAAATATGAAAGAAAAAAAAAAACAGGTCTACAGCAATGCAAGTATTTAATACCGAAAAGGATAACCCAAAATTACACTTGCATTACCGTATAGCAGCAATCTACACTCACCATACCATCATTCTGTTTTACCTTCCTTCTATTCACCATTCTGGTTTATCTTCCTTCTCGTCTTCTGTGGATCGCCTGGTAAATTGCTGTTGACCTAAAACCCCCCCTGATTTGAGGTTTTAGGCAGGATTAATCTGTAAATATACTCATTTTGTTTTCTATTAAATAATTGTATAATAAAATGTAGAATAATCCCAAAAATAATTATGTACTATTAAAATTAAACTCTATCATACTACATAGTTATATATCTAAAAAAAAATATGCTGACAGATGTGTGTAAATCCATAATTTTTTTTTTTTTCACACGTCTTTTACTCGGAGCCCAATCGTGTTATTTGTGACACAATAATTTGTTCATTCATGTTTTCTGTCTGTGTTCAGACTCCTTTTCCAAAAGTCCTTTCCTTGAAGGCACAAATAGTTCTCTATTGACTTTGGTAATTGGAAAAGTTTGACATTTTCTTTGAAATGTATTGAACACATTCCTTTACAGATTGTGTATTTGCACAATTCCTGTAAGGTAATTGGTTTAGACTCTAAACCACCTAAATATTCCATTTTTACCTCACTTCTGCCCCAAACTGTTGAAATTATTGGGTATAGTGTCTTATTTTGGAGACCCTCGAAGGCTTCTCCAAAGTATTGGCCATTGGCTAAAAAGCTCAGTGTGCCTTTATCCATATCCAGTATCACTTTAATAGTCTCGAACTTTATTTTGAACTTTTCAAAAGATTTTCGTTCTCTACCATTTTGTTTTTTTGGGTACGTGTCAATGATTGAATCATGAAGCGTCATGCCCCTGTTTATGTCAAAGCCCCAAGAATTGCTATCTAGTCCTAATAGACTTTGATAACCCATGCATTGTAGGGTTGCATCAGACGTTGCTATTCCAACGTATGCATGTGTCCCCCTCTGTTCACTAGGCCATGTTATTTCCCATACATGGAGACCTTTTGTGAACCCAACTTTACCTCTTATGCAATCAGTATTGTTTCTTGCATAAGTTCGATGGGCTGTGAGACCATTAGTTTCTACAAATATGTTTTCAGAACAGTCTTCCTTATTCCAGGAATGTCTTATCTGTTCTTCCAGAGATACTGTTGGTCTTTCCAACAAAATTTTTAATCTTTGTGGTATCTCATAATTTTCGTGTCTTTTCGGTCTTTCCATATTTGTAATTTGAGGCGTTACCCTATGTTTTAGTCCTCTTCGTTTGTTTAAATGTTTCTTGGCATACATTTTACGTAGTGTCAAAAGTATTTGTTGACTACTACAAACAGGATTTAAATTCTTATTTTTTTTTTTCTATATATATTTACCTCAATTTCCTAGGCTATAGGCCTGTTCGTATCTCATTTGCTCTGTCTGCAAAAAGAAATGAGTAAAATAAATTCTTAATACATTGCTGTATATAATATAATTAACAATTCGTATACTCAATAACTACCATTCTGGGTCACTACTCCCTTGTTATTTCATTCAAATCACAGTCATTCTAGGTAGTGTTCCCTTGTCCAATAATTCACTATCCATTCAAACATAAAAAATCGTAAAAAAAAAATTCAGTTTATCGACAATGTTCAATTTTACTATTGTCGAACGGTAAGTACGATCTCATTTAACATTTCCCATGGGATACTGATTGTAACGAGGGAAACTTTTATCCGCTCTAGGTCAATATTTCATTTCTTCTATTTTCATTTGAAAGGCCCTTCTTTCAAATAATGTGGGGTCTCTTCCGATTTAATTAATCAAAGTTTTACTCTTTCGCGTTATTTATGGGAGGTATGTTTCCTCTTCCCCTTTTAATTCTTTTATAGTGCTCATCTATTTGACATTATTACGTGCAGACATTTTTGACAATCTTTGACAAGACATTTACTTATCCTGGATTTCCAGCTCTTCGGTTCATTCAAATGCTTTTTTGTTGCTATT
The DNA here is from genome assembly GCF_029784165.1 of Wyeomyia smithii. Classification (NCBI taxonomy): domain Eukaryota; kingdom Metazoa; phylum Arthropoda; class Insecta; order Diptera; family Culicidae; genus Wyeomyia; species Wyeomyia smithii. The sequence continues at coordinate 159,172,118 of NC_073694.1, forward strand.
GGCGAACGCATTATGTTATAATTAGCTGTAGGTTGTCGCTCTGTATCAACTTTTTCTACCACCGAATTCTGACTGGTGGTCTTCTAGTTTGTGTTTTTATAATTGTCTTATTTTCTGATATCCCCTGGATATCGCTTTCATTTGTTATTCCTGTTGAGGTTTGAAATATATCTGGTTCCATATATTCTTCTTCTAATTTTTGAATTGCTGGTAAATTCGCTTGTGGATTTAATTCACGCATGAGCATGATTTCTCCATTATGTTCTAAATTTGGATTGGCGAAAATATCTTTCCTCCTTTTAAGCATCTCAGCGTCTGAATTCGGTTCCCGTGGGTCGATCAATGGCCCTAAATGGGTAATCTTTTGTCCTCTCAACGGTATCTTTGGAGGTGATGAACGAGGTTTTTTCAGAATTGAAACCTTTGGATTCCTTTGTTTAAAAGGTTTCGACTTCCTTTCCTTGGAATATGAAGAGACGTACTTTTTGTTTTGTGGGCAAGAAATCTGCCCTTTAAAGCAACAAATAAAAAGTACTATCAACGTTGCCAACATAATTATTGCTCCAGTCCCTATACTAGCTATAGTCCAGCCTGATGAAAGTGGAGAATAAATTAAATTTTCTAGGAAGGGTCTTTGCTTTTTGAGAACTTCAACATCGATTCCTAAATCAAAAAGCTTCTTTCGATCATAGAATGAAACTTTAGAGAAATTTCCACTCAATGTTGGGATCAAATGCATTGTACTTTCTTCCCACGTAAAATTCATTATTTTGTAGTTCATTGTGTTTACTAATGCTTTGTTATCCGATACTGTAGTATCTGAATACCAAATTTTTGTGTTATTTGTTTGAATCCTCATGTTTGGGGTTAGCCTCATTCGACCTGTACCCCTAACAATCAATTTTGTTTTATTTTCTCCATGGAAAATATTTACTTCAACTTCTTGTGGGGTTACATACTCCCAAACATTTGACTCCTCGGTTTCAAACCAAGCGTCGTGATTGACTCTCAGAAGTTTAATCTTACAATTTTCTGTTGAATTTCTGAATCTGAGATTCAATAGGCACTCGTTTTCTGAAGTTAAATTTTCCTCCTTCAGTTTTAATTCACAAATTCTAAAATTCATGTATATTTTGCAGTTTTCGTATTGAGTTTCCGTTAATAGGAATCCCCAATAGTTATCAATTTCCTCAATTATTATATTCCGATCCAAATTAATGGTCATGATAATAGTTCCATTTATTTGTGGAATAAAACTTCCCTTAAATGCTTTGAATTTCCTCTTTGAAACTAACGGTATCTTCAGGTCAATTGACAACATTTGGTTGTTCTCCGTTTTAAAGGATACATCCGTTATTCTCAAAATCTCTGACAATATTCCGCTATTTTGTCTTCTTGGAAATTCGAGGCCCCCTTTGATCTTACTTTCAGCCTCTTTTAATATTTGCAACAAAATTGCTGGCTCTAGTAATTGAATAAACCATGTTATACTATTGTCTTTATTAAGCAAGACTTGTAGTATAATATTCTGTTGTTTATTTAAGTCATTTATTAAAGATTGAATTCTAAATCCAATTTCAATTAATTCCGACTCAAGTTGTAGTGCCTTTTTATATGTACTAGCGAAACTTAAGTCGTCTTGGACCAGTTTCCCTAATGTGTTGAACGTATTCATCACGTTTTTCATCTTATCATCTATATGCAACATTGAGCTGTCTACAAATTTGTACATAGCATCAATTGTCGCAGTTTGATGATCTAGTGATAAGACCAAGGATTCCTCGTTCCTTCTTAATTTGTCCAGATTTATATCCACCCGAATTCTATCATCAGAATCCATACCTCCAATGGCTGTTATAAAACCACGAGTTCTTCGGGATGGAAAAAATTCTTTTATGAACTTATTCATATCCATGCTTTTGTTGAATGCCATTTCTAAATCACTCAGCATGACATTACAATGTGTATTTTTTATTATTTTTTGTAATAATACACAAGTATAATTATAATCTGCCTTAGATTTTAATAAGGCCTTCCCTCCTTCTTCTAATCCTAATACCGGGAATCTTACCTTCAACACGTATGTGCCCATTCTTATCAACGGCTCGTGTTGTTCCTCTAAAATGAATCCACCATTCGTTAACCAGAATAGGTTAACGAGAAGAAAAATGCTCCTGTAATCGAGGAGAAAAGAAAATATTTTGATATTGGCTGATTTTTTTTTTTTTTTTTTTTTTTTTTTTTTTTTTTTTTTTTTTTTTTTGTTTGCAAAAAGCCTGACCAATTCTGGTCAGGGATCATAGGCCATTAGACGTAGACATTTATTCATTGAGAGACATTTTTATGTAATAGACTTAAATATTATGTACGTAATAATAATTTTTTTTTTTTTTTTTGATAATATACTAATATTTTTGTAAAACTTTCTTTGTTAATCTTTATGTTAACAAATGTAATATCACATCCTTTATTGATTAATAATTCGTCTTTCGTTGTGGGTTTTACCCCTTTTTTTTTTTTTTTTTTTTCTGTGTTTGTTATTTCCACTTCGTTCGCAAAAATCAGTAGGGCTGACGATCAGTCGCCGAGCTGTACCGTGATGAATCACAATCCGGACGGTACCAATATCCGGACACCTTCATCAATACTTCTCAATTAGATGGTAATTTATGCAATTTATGAGATGCAATGTTATACAGGAGCTTTTTTTTATATGTGAAAGATCGTTCAAACATCATAAATACCATAGTAAGCCGTGAGATAAAATTTAGATAAATCGAAACATAAACGCACTGTCAAACGGCGTCCTTTTCCTGTTTGCACTGTCCGGATTTACAACCAAAATGTTGATGTGTTTTAAATCCGGACACCCCAAAAATAAAACGAAGAGGTAGTGAACTTTGAGTGTTTTTATGCTTCATTCAATGTTTTTTTTTTTTTTTTTTTTTTTTTTTTTTTTTTTTTTTTTTTTTTTCATTTCATTCTTTTAATTATGGTATTTTCTTAGGCGATTATTGTGGATCTTCTCTAGTTTGTTGCCGTTTTTGATTACCGTGGTTTGCTCACTGGGCAAATCTACGATTTCATAAGGGCCTCTCCAATAGCTCTGGAGTTTCTGCCCTACTCCCATGGGGTTGGCATGTACTAAGACCAGATCTCCCCACATAGGTTGCCAATCGTTTGCTTTTCTGTCATAGAGCTCTTTGCGCTTTTCTTTTGACAGAATTAGGTTTTCTTTAGCTTTTGAGTGAATGTTTTTGAAAACAGACCTCATCTCTTTTGAGTAGCTTTCGTAATTTAGACCATTTTCCCTTTGGTTATATATGGATGCTGGTAATCTAGCTAATCGTCCATATACAAGTTCGAACGGAGAGTACTTTGTCGAAGAGTTAATCGTCGTGTTGTACTCGAACGTAAAGTATGGCAGATGTTGGTCCCATACATGTGGGTTGCCTACTACGTACTGACGCAGGTATGTTTTTAATTCACGATTTGATCTCTCAACTAAATTGGCTTGAGGATGATACGCGCTTGTGTTGATTTTCTTTATTTTCAAAATTTTACAAATATGTTTGAACACCTCACTCATAAAATTTGAACCTTGATCTGATACTAATTCAGCAGGTGTTCCAAATTTACAAATGTAATGTTCTATAAATGTCCTGGCGACTGTTTCTGATTCTTGATTCTCCATTGGTGCTACTACCAAGAATCTGGTTAGGTCGTCTTGCATGACAAGTCCATATTTATTACCAAAATCGGATTCTGGTAAGACAACTATGTCTATAAAAACCTTCTCAAATGGTTCTGATGACGTAGTTGTTATCTTCATTGGGATTTTGTTATGGCTCCAAATCTTGTTCTTCTGACATGAGTCACATTGTTTTACATAATTCTCAATGTCTCTTCTCATGTTAGGCCATACAAAAAGTGTGCCTATTCGTTGATGCATTCGTTTTGCTCCTACGTGTCCACCAAGAGGCGCATCGTGGAATTCATGCAAAACTGTTTGAATTTCGTCCTTGTTTACTATAGTTCGTTCACTGTCTGCGTTGTATAAAATGATGTTGATATCCAATTTCCACGCAATATATTTTACTATTTGTAAAATCTGATATTGCTTTATCTTTCTAAACGAGATCATGTGAATTGTCTTTGCGTTTAGAATGAAATCCGGGCAGTTATTGAAATATGTTAACATTAAATCAATAAAATTGTCAAAATTCATTAGGGAGTTGTTCTTCCCTTCGAGTAATATTCCTGCTACCTTATTTGAAGGATGTGTCAAAAGGTTATCTTTGACCCAATCTTTGATACCGTGAGGGTAATCATATAAAGATGTTAACTCATTGAAAGCAGTTTTGCTATTTAGGATGACAAATCTTGCGTCGCATGATTTTTCATCTTTAATAGTTTTTGTAATAACCACTTTTGATTCATCAATCAATTCCTGTTTCAGAGCGATTTTGAAGTCCTCCGCTGATAGATATGTTGCGTCTTTTAAGGCGTCATTTGTGTCGTTTAAGGTAACTTTTTCGTTGTCCGAAATGTCAGAGTTTAATATCTTGGAGATTTCATCTTCAGGGACATCATCGGAATTCTCATCATCATTTATGAGTAAATCCTGTTGTCGTTTTTGTTGACGAGTCAACACAGCGACCGTATTTTCGTTAGTGTCGTTGGCCTTTTCAACATTTTCATGTTGAAGTCTTGACAAAAAGTCGGCTACTATATTTTCTCGTCCTTGTTTATATCGTATGTCCATTTCCAGACCTTGCAATTTCAATCTCAACCTAGTTAAGGTGTGAGATGTTTCTTTCAGATTCCACAGAGAAACTAAAGGTCTGTGATCTGTATAAACGATGAATTTTTGATTATATATATAGTGCTTGAATCGATTTACTGCCCAAACAATGGCAAGTAATTCCTTCTCGATTACGTGATACCTTATTTCGGCCCCTACTAAGCCTCTACTAGCGTAGGCTATGGGTCGATTTGGTGTTTTTTCATTTGAGAGGACTGCTCCAATTGCGTAGTCACTCGCATCCGTAGTTAACACAAAGGTATCGTTATACTTTGGTCTTACCAAAAGAGTATCCGATGTTAGAAAATTTCTCAATTTCTCAAATGCACTTTGGCATTCGTCTGACCATTTGAAACGAACATTTTTCTTTAATAAATCATTCAAAGGTTTTCGAGTTTCCGCTATTTTTGGGATGAATTTTCCATAAAAATTCACTGTTCCCAAGAATGAGCGCACTCCTTTTACTGTCTTTGGAACTGGCATATCCCTTACAGCTTCAATATTATCTTTCATAGGACGTATACCGTGTTCGTCAATAGTGTGTCCTAAATAATTTATCTTTGTTTTTAATATTTGACATTTTGAGGTTTCCACTTTCAAGTTATGTCTTCTCAGAGCTCTCAACACTCTGATCAGATTTTCGTTGTGTTCTTTTATGCTTCTTCCGTATATTAAAATGTCGTCAAGATAGACCCGAGCCCTTATGTCTGGCAATTCATATAGCACTGAGTTCATTAATTTTTGAAAAGTTGATGGGCTATTTCTTAGTCCCATGGGCATTCTCGTATATTCATAATGTCCATTCGGGGTTGAGAATGCTGTTTTCGCCGCATCTCTTGGATCAATCGGAACTTGATAAAATCCTGATTTCAAATCCAATGTAGAAAAATATTTACTATCCCCTATAGTATCTAACATCTCATCTATTAGGGGAATGGGGTAAACAAATGGTTTAGTAACCAAATTGAGAGCTCTAAAGTCTACTACAATTCTGTACTTTTTGTTCCCTTCCGCATCTAAATCCTTCTTAGGTATGCACAAAACTGGTGCATTCCATGGACTTTTGCTAGGCCTTATTATGCCTTGGCGATGCATTTCGTCTATTTCTTCATTAATTTGTTTTTTTGTAGATTCTGGGAATCTATACTGCCTCTTATTTATAGGGACATTGGTTGTTGTCTCTATCTCGTGCATTGCTGCATCTGTGATAGTCAACTTATCCCCTTTTAGGAAGAATATATCACTATATTCTGCCATTATATTTTCCATTTCAAAAAATGTATTTTTTTCGAGATGTTGGAGTTTCAGGCTATCCAAAACCTTTTTCACTCTTTCTCCTCCTCTTGCTTGTGTAATTCCTTTGTTCTCCAATAAGCTATAATCTTGATTGGAATCCAAATCTTCCATTTTAAATTCGTTATCGGGTTCTGTAATTGGTTCCTCTTCGTTCGCGGAAGATATTTCGAAGTAATCTTCATCTCCATTGTCGGCAGAGCCTATTTCAGGTTTTAAACTATTAAAGTAGCTTGAATTATTTTCTCCATGATCATCTGAACTTTCTAAATATTCACTGGTGTAATCATCTTCGAAGTATTCATCTTCAGATTCACTGTTAGATAATATAGCTTCATCCTGATAATTTGCTATGAATATTTGTTCGGGTTTTCTAGAATTATTATTGGTAATCTTCGATACTTTAATATCAACCTTGTCTTTATCTTCAATTGATTTCTTTGGAATGTTCAATTTGAAGATAACATATTTAAAGTTACCTCCAATCGAATCAATATGGCTTTTCATGAATTTTGCTCCAAGTATTGCTGGAATTGATAATTCGTCAATCACGTAGAATTTTGTCGGGATTACATGTTCTAATATCTTTAGGTTTATCCAAGTAGAGCCAATGGAATTCAATGCTTCACTATTGGTCACTCCCTTGATTTCTGATCTGTCGGATTTATCTATATATACAGCACCGACTTTTCTAGCTCTTCTTAATGATATTATATTTGGTTGAGCACCTGTATCTAGTAGATAATCAGTATACTCATTCGATCTTTCGAGTGTATTTAGTATTAGACTAAACCTCTGATCGTGGGTCTCTTTTATTGGAAACTTAATTTCTGTTGTTTTATTTATAGTCTCTTTGTTTTTTAGTTTTTGTGTTCTTGGTTTTGATGATGTAAAAAGGCAGCTTTTAAATTGGGATTCCGTCAACCTTTGGTTTATTGAATCCCTCCTTTTTAGTTTTTTGACCCATCTCTTCTGTAATCCCTGTTATTACCATATTGGCCTTGGTGGTTCCTAGGTTGGTTTCCCTGAAAGGGTCTTCCTTCGTAGGAATTTCTACCATTGTTTCTGTTGTTATTATTGGTATCATTGTTTCGGTCATTATTCCTATAATTTGAATTATGACCGTTTTGATAATTACCGCGGTTATCATTTCTGTTAAAGCCATTATTTTGGCCATTTCCTCGGTAATCGTTATTCTGTGGTCTAAAATCGGTATTGTTCCCCCGGAAACTATTACTGTTCCTGTAATTGGAATGGTTATTATCATTTCTTTGATAATTATTATTATTCCTGTTTCCGTGGTAATTACTACCATTATTTTGGTAGTTTGTATTATTACCATTATTTCTGTAATTATTGCTACTACCATTGTTTTGGTAGTTGTTCTGGTAACTTTGATTTTGATTATTTGCCTGAGGATTGTGTCCTCTGTTCTGGTTTCGGTAATTGTTATTATTGTTTCTTCTGAAGTTGTTATTTAAATAAGCAACTCCTTGAGTGTTATTGTTCATGTTGTTATAATTTTTTCTGTGAGGAGAATTTGGTGAGTTCTCCGGTTTCGTCCTTCTGTGGATATCCTGGAGTTCTTCTTCCTCCTCACATTCTTTTTGTAGCCATTCGAGCAAGTCCATAAAGGATTTATCTCGTTGAGACTTTCCTGCCGAAATCAAAGTGTGATTTCTCAGGCCCCCTAGGAAGTGTTTCCTTAGGTGTGTTGACACATATGAATCATTTCCCTCCTGTCCTGGGATATCTCTCACACTTTCGTAAATTTTTGTGGCTCGTGTTTTATACTCCTCAAATGATTCTGAATAACCCTGGTGTAGGGTTTCGATTTCTTTGAAGATTGCCCCGATGTTCTTTTCAGGCTGGAAAAGTTTTTCCATTTTTAATTTAACTTCGGGCCATTTCTCGGCCCTTATATCATTGAGCCGTTTGAGTGCATCCCCTCTGAGCTTTGTGTACACCACATTCAATAATGGGGTGTGACTAGCTGCTGCCGGGATGTCTGTTGCAAAATAATCAACTTGTAGTAGGAAGGGATCTAGTTCTTCCGCCTTTCCACTGAATATTGGAATGATCGCAGCTGCATCGATCATCATTTTTGTTGTTTCTGCTGGCATTTTGGTTTTTTTCTTCTTTAGTAATCTATTGAAGAAAAAACTATCTTTGTAATATTTATTTTTAAGCCTCTCTAAAGTTTCAATGAAACTTGTGTTATCGAAATCAAAATCCTCTGTATGGTTTTTATTTTCCGGATTTGTTTCGCTTTCCAGACTAATATGATCTGGAAATTTGAAGCGGCTTGAAGCGTCTTCTTGTAATATAAATGAAGACGATATCGGATAGTCCTCTCCTGATGCCTTTTTTCCCTCTCTATCTATCTGATTCTTGTCTTGTAGAAAGCTCTTTACTTCACCCGATATATTAAATGATGAAGTAAAGGGTAACGCTTCCCAAATTTGCGAATCCTCGAGGGATATCGAGTGGTTTAATCCTTGTGTAGGAATTACCACTTCGATATAATAGTCTGAGTTTCGTCTTTGCCTCTTATTTTCTTTTTCTGGGATTATCGAAGTTCCCTCTAATATTCTAATGGATTGCTCTACTTTGGTTTTTACAAACTCAAAGTCATCTGTGAGCTTGTTCCAATCTTTGTCCTTTAGTCTTTTATCATATTTAAGGACTAAAGATTCGAATTCTTCTAGGTGATCCCTCAGGAGTTCTTTTTTCGTTAGAATTCCTTGAAGTGATCTTGCCCTATTTTTGCTTTTGAGTAGATTTTTATATTCCCGTTCAACGTATTCCTTGATCTCCTCTAATCTGGTCATTGAATCCTGCTTCCAGCAGCATATTATTTGACCTTAAAAAGAGAAAGGAGATATTTGTAGGGATACCGAGAGTTTTTTCCAATTTTTAGATTGTTTGGGTCTTTTTGCTCTATTCTCCCCTTTTCATACTTATGGGATTAAGTAATTTTAATGTATTTGTGGTACTAAATTTAGTCCAGTATCGGCTGAACGTGCTAACTGCCTTCAATCGTGCATGTCTTTATATGTCTTGGTATTGGGTATAGAACCTTTTTGTTCTATGTGTAGTCTTTTCATACCACGGCTTTGTTTAAATTGTGTGCGACGTGCTTCGCTTCGTTCGAATTGTGTTCCCCTTGCGGCTCTGCGTGAATTGCTTAGTATGCAATTCTTAAGTCGTTTTGGTCGCTACTCCTGGAGTACCACTTGCATAGTGAGTGTTGCATGATGGGACTTTGCTCCGATGAGTATGTGTCAAATTTGTAATTTTATTGCTAATATTTTATTATCTTTTCTAGTGGAATTCCCCTATTATTATTATTTATAAACCCGTCGGGGCTCTAGACGAACTAAACAACACCAATAGTCTTGCAATTTCTTCTATCTGTTCTCAAATTATGCATTTGTGAAGAAACATTTCCCTTTAATATATAAAGATAATTATATTATATTTTTTTTTTTTTTTTTCTTTCCCTCTAAGCGTAGTTCCTAATTATGCCTTGACCACTCTTTATTGCCGTTTGTGTTTCAACCGTGAAAATTAATTTTGGACTTTTATTTTTTTCATTACTGGCTCAATGTGCCATTTGTTTGACGGTCAAGGTCTCGCGTAGCTACTAAGCTTTGCAATTATTGACGTAGGTCATGATGAAGCTTTAGTTTTCTTCTTCCCACTTTTGTTCGCAATAATCGCTTACTCATATGCGTTCCGCGATTATTGCTGTATCGGAGACGTGATTAATCCTATACAATTGGCGATGCCTGTCATCAGTGGATTAATATTTGTGTCATCATCTATCTTGTCATCTTGTCACTTGTCATCTTTTGTGATATTTAGCTGTAAAAGTTAAATTCATGTAATGATGTGAAATAACAAAAATTTGATCATGTATTAGTAAACTAAAAGAGAGAGAGAAAAAAAAAAACGTTCCTGTTTCGAACCTTAGATCCTCTGATCTTTGGTTTCGCTGTTTACTTTGAGTCCAGTTGTGAGGAACTCGAATGAAAAGGTATTTTATTGATGTTATTTTATGTGATCAACTCACGTGTTTGACCCACTGTGAGTTGATATATTTTTAGGTTTCCATTCCAATTGGAAAATTTTCGATGGACTTGATTCACTGGTATGTGTGAAACCGTGTCAATCGACTAATAAAAATGCAATTATGCATTATTGATTGTCGTCATTCTTAATTTGTTTCGGTATGGGCAGTACGGGTCGGTACCCCTGGTTTTTTAGTTTGATTTGTTCATTAAATTAAAAAAAAATTCTGAGGTTATCTTAGTGGCGTGTGACTAGCCACGGATTAGAATGTAGTGTCGTAGTAGTGGAATATTCTGTGCCAGAAAGTGGAATATTCTGTGCCAGAATAGTGTGGTGAACAGTCCGCTATGGCGGTGAGGTTGGATGGGTAAGTAATTGTATTTTTCTATGATTATGAACCAAGAATAGAATTAGGGTCTTCCAACTAGGGCCTTAAAGCGGGAGGTTAATTTATTTGTGCTGGTTACCACTTGGGTTGATCTTACCTTATTTTCATTTTTTTTGTAGGTTGAATCCTGTTGCTGGTTCCAGTGCCCTGTGAGCTGCTCCCTGTCCGTGGGATCTATTGCGATTGGATTTCGAAAACTTGAATTCGCGTAACACTGGTCAACAGTCGATCTCGGATTGTTATTATTGTTCCTCTAACACTTTCACTGTTTCTTCTTCTAATCCTTTTTATTTGTTCTTTTAGGTTTCGACCATCTTCGAGGAGGAGCCCTTAGAAATATTGGACTTGCACGTTTCGTGGCATTCACTTTCGTTGATTTGGGTCTGTTTTTTCGATACGTCAAAGTCACTTAAGCACGTAAGTTTTTTCTACTTTTTCACTACTGGCCCAGCCAGAAAACGGCGCACCTGAGCCTATCTTTTCAGGCTCTTTTGCGCTGTCACCAATGAAGCGGAATACGTACCGAGTGGTTAGACACTATTACTGCTGGATGTGATATGTCCTTTGATTAACTGCACTACATCTGCTCGATTTTAATTACTTTTAATCTATCAGTTAAGTTGAAAAAATATTAAATCACTTAAACACTAAACCGAAACTTAAACAACGGGCATCACTTCTGCCTCGCGGAATAAAACTTAAGAGTTAACACCTAAACGAACCGCGGACTATCTATAACGACGTAGGCACCTGCCTCACGAGGGGTATCACTATAACGACGTCGGACTTCCTTGAAGTCCCAGCTTAAGTATTCGCCGCTACTCCGGTCACTCCGAATTTTCCCGCGGCGTCGTCTTCTCACGAGAGCGGGCCGCTCTTCCGTCTCTTTCCTCGCGAACGTGCCCGTGCACGGCTGATGCAATCGTTGTTGACTTTTTCGTAAATCCGCTCGGTTGCATGTTTTGATTAAACATCCGCGAATTGGAGTTTTTTGCTGTAAATATAAACTTAAAACATTCGAACTTGCGTTCGATTTAATAACTGAGGTATTGTTTTTGCCTCCATAATCAAAACAATACCTTCTTTGATTATGATCCACTTTTCATATTTTCATAACATGAGTGGTGGATGGAATTTCAAGTTTCAACACTTGCGATGTTGAAACAAATTGACAAGAGAAATGATTTCATCATCTTGTCCATGCATATTAATGACAAGTTTTTCCAAAGATGTTTTTTCCATTTAGGATTTTTCTTAATCCTTCTTTGGAAGAGAATGGAAATTAATTGTAACCGCCTAAAATCAGGTCGGCTCAAAGAAGGATCAGATTGCACCATCATCCGTACGGCTTAGGTTCCCAACTGTGTGTTTCTTCTTGGCTTCGGTGGAGTTTCCTCCTGTCCTTTTGCGACGTGCGTTTTCTACAAAGGCACCAGCACCAGCAGCAGCAGAGTGAAACTACTTTACAGCATTGTTCCGTTTTCGTTTAGAGCAGTTTTACTCACTTCCTGCCTTTTGGAACTGGCACCGAACAGAAATAGCCTGTGTACGCAGGTTTCCCGGTAGAAGTTGCATCGTAGTTTTCTTTAAATGTGCACGACATTAGGGAAAGCTGCCACCAGCAGCAGACAGCGAACAGAGCCAGTTTACTTATGTGTTTGAGCGTAATTTGCACTAATCCGGATTTGAAGAAGACCATTTTGCTGCCGGCAAACGACGGTAGAATGTCGGCGAAGAAGACGGAAAAACTTCCGCTCATTTCCTGGAGATTGTGGAATAATTACAGACACTGTGGTTGTCATCGAGGATAATCCGTCAGTTTTAATTTGATCAACGGGCTAGGAGTTTGTGGAAACCGTACACTTTGTACACAAATTAAAGTCGCATCACGCTGGTGCAGTTTCGCTGCCTCGTTTGAACGGTTTTATTAGCATGCTGTTGGCCAGATAAATTGATTATGATTTCAAATGCTTTTTAATTAAAATTGGGAGTTGTTTGTCTTCATAAACATATACCACGAATAACATGAAATTGAATCCTTAAAATTTGAAGAAAATAGACCGAATTTTTATCTAAAAGTGGTGGTTTTCTGAACTGAACTTTCTGAAAGAAAGACTCGAACAATATAATGATATTCGAGTTTAAGTAAGGACACAAGACTTGAAGAAAATAGATTTTTGAATCAACTTTGAATCGAAAGATGGATCAAGAACCTGAATGCATCCTGAATTAAATCCTACCCAAATTTAAGATCAAATGCGATAGGAGAAAAGCTTTGATTTGTTCAAGAGGAAGTTAATTTTAATTTGGTCTGGAGTGAGAGGAGCAATTATAATTTTATAATGAAAAGGTATAACTGATTTCCGGTTTTGACTTTTTGGGTTAATCTTTCTGGAAAATGTGAACATTTCTTTGATATCGTGATTGCTCAACAACTTCAAGCGCACAGTCTCTTGTTGTGGATTTCGAATTAAAAATAACTTGAAACTCGGTAATAATAATACGTGTATATGCCCTTCAATGCAAACTTTGGTTCAACAGTATTGGATCAACTGCATTTCTTAAAGTTGATTGAATATTTTTATTTCGAGTAGCAGAAGCTCTCTCGAACAAACTGTATATTCTTTACACATATATGTGTTCGATTTTTCTAAAAATCAGATCGCCAACACTGCTTTTATAAGTACAGAGTCAATCCTCCATCGGCTAGTAAACAAAACTAATTTTACCGGTGTAATTAGGATTACGGAATCACGCGTGATAGTGGAAATGAACACTAAAACGATGCTGTTAAAGATAAATATAGTGCACAGGCAGGAGGTAGTTTAAAATTGGTCTTTTTGTCATTTCCAAAATTGTACTTCATAAATTTGAAGTGACAACCAAAAGTAACGTCATTTGCTTCCCACATGAAGGCTTGCATGAAAGCTTGTGTGCATGTCCGAGTGGGCAGACATTGCTGCAGTTTCTACTGTGAGTGGAGCAATTGCAATGCAAATGAATATCTTTGTTTTTGCTTATGTTTTGTAATTTATTATCATCATTTCTAGGTTAGTTTACTTGGTGTTGCATTTATGGAGGCGATCGATTAACATATTATTTCATATTATTATATATTTAGCTTGACATTTTGTCAACAACTTTTGAGCTATATTTTGACACACATATATATGATAAGATTTATTTATTCATTTCTTCATTTAGTTATCTTGCCTCTCCTATACTTTATGAATGTAACATCGTATTATATAGGGGTTAATTTTTTATATGAATATATCAAATGAATTGAAAGTCTAAAAATAATAATAGAATTCATAAGTTCCTAATATTCTTTTGAGGCGGATGGAAATTTTCTCTGAAATGTACTTCAAGTGCTCAGTCATTCTGTTGAGGGTCTTCGGGAGGTTGGTAGAGCTTACACCTTTTAGATCCCGAAACTAAGATAGTTGCAACTATCTTTTTTTCATAATATCACGGCCAAAAATACCAGCACAGACGCAAATCGATTTTTCCTAAAATCAAAAATCGAATCTGACTCCTACTATTGGACTCTATCACATCCTATATAGAAGTTATATGGGTCTAAACTTCTTAGTACCCGAGTCGGAAAACTTTGAACAAACGAATTTATCACAGCCATCATCCAATCCACCTGCAAACGCAATCCAACGCCAGATTACGCTTGCTTTCGGAAACGAAATTTAGTGCTCCAATCAAATGTGTCAGGGAGAGGCATTAGCTGCCTCTGTTTCCGAACAATCACCGAAGACAGATTGTTCGAAGTTTTGATTCGTAACTGCTCGCATCGATACCGCAATGAGCAGCAGCAGCAAGCAGGAGCGGATGGCTGCGGAGGAGGTTGATTGCTGTAAAACCGGTACCGATTAAACGGCAAAACCTCAAGACATGCGTCGATTCAGTGGCGGCTGTGACGGCGGCGGCGGTGCGGTAGCGTAGGAAGCAGCCATCTTTCAGCATCATCAGGGCAAGCTTAATCGAGTGTAAAAGTTTTGATCAATTTCGTCGTTGTTTTACCCTGCTGCTTCATCTATCTTTCTCAGCTTACCGTCCATCCTGTCCGTTGCTGGCCGTCTGTTCATATTTCGTTTTGAGAAACGCTAAGCAAAATGAGAAAAAAAAAATTAAATGGACGGAAGATGACGGCGATGCGACGAAGCCCAAGTTGGAGGAATTGCTAGTTTTGGGTAGAACGAAGAAACGTGATCCGCACAATATTCTCCAATTCTAGAACCATATGGTACGATTGATGAGGAAGCGAAGCCCGATAAAGTTTCACCTTAGCCAACAGTAGACTACGATAGACCGACAGGCAGGTGAAGCGGTTAATTTTGATCGAATAATTTGATCAACTTAGTGCGGCACATGGAAGGTTCGGTTTGAATGGTTAAAAAATGATTAAAAACATTAAGGTGCGTGAACCCGTGCTTTGTTGTTGGGAAACAAAAAAAAACATAAAGATGCTGAATGTTGAAAAGTTTGAGCGAGTTGTCACAACAATTTTATCTAACTTTGCCTGTTTTGACGAATACAAAAGTCCACGATAGTCAGTAGAACAAAAAATCTGCCAGGCCAGAACAAGTCAACGGACGCAGTAGGTATCGGGTTTCCATTCTAGGAAGTTGTATTAAAGCATTCCGATCAGGGATTGAATAACAGAAAACAGTTTGCAGCTTGCTGAAATGAATGCAACAGTTGCAATTTTAGAGTATGTAGTTATAACAAATGAAGCTTCAACAGTCTGAAATTAATTCATCTTTAATAGATCATAAGGGCTATCTATAGTGTTCGTAATAGAAAAGTTTAACCTAAGATTTTTCAACAGTTGTTTCAATTGTGTGCCTCCTATTGATTTCCGCTGGAAAGTTCCATACTTTTACATTTTATTTTGGATTCTCTTCTTAAAAATAGACCCCTTCTAAGAATGCAATTTAGTCGACCCTTCGCAACCCGGTTCAATAATTTTCCCCGAAGTATGTACAGCCCCGGGGGTAGACCGGGAGGGTCTCAGATTGCGATGAAATATCGTTTTAATAAGTGAATCGCGAAACTTTACTACGAGCCATACCCAGCTGATACTGGCAACATACCGGGACAAAAATACTGCTGAGGCTTACAGTAGCATTCGAAGACAGCAGTAGCTGCAGCAGTAGAAGGAAAATAAGCTGATGTCGAAGAAAGCGACAAAATGCATAGGGAAATGTTATTTGTTTAATACTGAGTGGAATCGCTTTTCTGGTAGATTAGAGTTAGACAATAAGCGAAGCGTTATTGAGGTGATCATTAAAATTCAATTGAGTTTTGCAAAAAAAAATGTAACTCGACTTCTACATTCGTTGGATGCATACTGATGAAAATTGTTCCGAAAAGCAGGAAGCAAATAAATCAACTTCGAGTACGGGATGAGCTTTGGTTTTCTGTTGGTTTTCTTCACTAAAACACCTAATAAAATGGACGACATTTTAAGGAAAACGTCCACAAAAAATCACCATATGGTGCACTGCTTCCCTCCTAGCATGGACAAACTTAAAGTAACATTTCGACTAATAAGCGTCCCCGGTTGAAGGATGATGCTTCTCGCAATAAGGCAATGCACGTGGGGCGCTTGCTGCTAGGAAGCTGACAAATTTTCCCCACGGGTGATAACGGGCGAAGGAACAGTTGCCACCAGCCTCGGCGGTAACAGTGCCGCGATTTATGAGCGATGAACTGCTTCCGGTCTTGAGGAATTGAGCTCAAGTAAGTAAGTAAGCACTTTTCCTTAGCTTTCGTTGTAACGTGAAAGTGCTGTTGGTGACGGTTGTCGAAGCAATTAGAAGGTAATTTTGCCACATGCATGAATGCTTTTCGAGCCACGTTAGCGGTGAGGGACACTCAGAAACGAGCGTGTTAAATTATATTACGATTACCTCAATTTATGCTTTTTTTGCAGAGAATCAGCCGTGAATCACTTCGTTTCTTACCTGAAAGAAAGATAACAAATAGACAATTTAACAGTTATCGAAGGAAATTCTTTTTGGAAATATGTGAAATAAGATGAAATATATAGAACATATTGGTAGATACTGATAAACACAATAATTTGCGCCGCCATGTTGGATTTTATCAGAATAAACGTATTGCTTTAAGATACATTAAAATTTAGATGAGCAAAGAGTTCCTTAAAACAATGTTTTTTTCTAAAATGCCACTAACAAAAGTTAAGTACAAATACTACAAGGAATACTGCCTAGGGGTTGTGCAAAATTGT
Source organism: Wyeomyia smithii (assembly GCF_029784165.1). Taxonomy (NCBI): domain Eukaryota; kingdom Metazoa; phylum Arthropoda; class Insecta; order Diptera; family Culicidae; genus Wyeomyia; species Wyeomyia smithii. The sequence goes on from NC_073694.1 coordinate 159,188,945, forward strand.
GACGTAGTATAAATGAATATATTGATTTTAACTCTTGTTTAACAGATGTCACTACGCCTGTTATTCACCGTGTATCTCTAACAGTTATAAGGGCTCCACTTGTTTTCGTGTTAAGAACAAGAATGAAGTTAAATTTTCTACACGCAGTCTTTTGTATCGATTGAAACGTAGATTTTTGCAATGTAAGCGGGGCGACGCAGACTCGAGAATGAGAAACGAAGCAAAACACCTTCGATACTACTGAGTGATTTTCATGGGCACCAAAAAAATATTTGTGCTTTCCTGATGCGAAAATTACCCTGGTTATTGGACCGACACCGGTGTTCGACTTGTGCTCACAAAGAAACAATTGAACCGGAAAATTACTCGGTTTCGCAGTGAAAGTTCTTAAAATGAGGGTTGTATCTTGCTGCGACAAACTGTTCATAGGTAACACTGCCGTTCTCCTTTGGTGCTGTTATTGTAAAAATGATTATTGAGAAATACATGAATATTTTACACTAGTAGTAGTTGCGAAAATTCTCATAACTTTTATCTTCAACCTTTCATAGTTCTGAAAAGAAAAAAACGGATTTTATAATTTTCAACTAGAAATGCGTGCTACAGAACGCTGATGATTGTGCCACACCGGTAGCATTGAATATTTCCCATAGCCGCACATAATAAATTTGCTCTACGCTCTGCCATCCGCTAACTGTGCCAGTAAAATATTCGATGGTTCCTCTTGTTGCAGTATGCAGAATGAAGGTAAGTTGCTCCGCAGTGCCTGAAGGTTGACTTGTAATCAGCTCTCCTTTTCTGATGTCGCGTACCTCTAACAGCTGTACTGTAGGCTCCACTCGCTACCGTGTGACGAACAAAAATAAAGTTCAATTTTTTACACGCAGTCTTTTGTATCGAGTTGAGCGTAGATTTTTGTGATGTAGGCGGGGCGACGCAGACTCGAGAATGGGAAACGAAACAATACACTTTGCTGAGTCGACATATGTAGGCAGTGGAATTTATTCCGTCCATGTTATTGTTATCCGTGCTCGGGAAGCAAGGCAAGGCAAGAAGCAAATCTTGGAATTTTTCAATTATTTTCACCATTAAGCAGTAAAGCAACAATGTTAAACATTATATCAGAAATTGTCACACATTTTATCTATCTCGGTGGATAGATAAATGGCTAAGATGCATTAAGTCATTCGCTTGCTATAATCGTTTGGAATCTGACGAATTATTTGCCAGTTTCATTTTCAATTTTATAAAATGTACTCTAGTACAGAAAACAAAGACGTAGTCTTACGTCAAAAACTAAATTTCAGGAAACTTCCATAATAAGTCTATAATTTCGAATTTCAATTATTTTAGTAAGATTTCCTAAATTCCGCCGAATAAACTATTCCTTCTTACTCAATTTGATTTCATTTGTTACATTTTACATAGAATATTTTTTGTTGAATTTATTTTCGTCTTTGACTTTGTGTTTCAAATTTTTGATTTCTTGCTTTCGACTTTTAACTTTTGATTTTTAATTCTAGACCTTTGTTTTCCGTTTCTAACTTTTAGGTTTATCGTTTTGACTTTTTCTTTTTACATTTTGACTATGTCTTTCGACTTTCAATTTTTGGTTATTGAGTTTTGACCTTGATTTTGTTTTTTCTTTTGTTTAATGATTTTTGGCTTAGTTTTGTTTTAAAATTTTTGACCGTTCATTTTAGACTTTTGCCTCTTGAGAGGTGCTTCTTGATTTTAAATTTTCTATTTTTGACTTTTGATTTTTGACCTTTGATTCCTGGCGTATCATTTTGGGCTTTTGACTTTAAATTTTTAGCTTTTGACTTTCGATATTTGATCTTAGACCTTTGACTTATAACAATCGAGTTCACTCTTGACCTTCAGTCTTGACTTTTGACTTTTTACTATTGACTATCGGTTTTTGATTTTTGACTTTGTACTTTTGATTTTTCATTTATGAATTTTTGAGTTATGATTATTTCTTTTTTTATTTTGAATATTAACTTTTAATTTTTGACTTCCGATTTCTGCATTTCAACTTTTACTTTTTGGCTTTTGTTTACTCATCATTTTTGAATTTTAAGTTTTTTTGTGTGAATAATTACTGCATGCTGTGGAGGCGCTAGAAAATGCAACGAATTTGAAGGTTTCAGTGAGATAAGTACACGATTTTGTTTCAAATTTGTAAAGCGTTAACATTCGAGCACACACCCAGTAAAAAAAATATTCGACCTATCCCACCACCCCTACGACAGCGTAGAACTAGATGTCGTAGAGTGGGTTGCAATTTCCTAAAGCTTTTTTATTGATCTTCATGCATTTGCTTGTAGAGATAAGTGCACCCAACACAAACGGGGAAAATTTTGTTACTTTTGAGCAACATTTTATTACTTTTTGCATCTAATGACCGCGCTTGTTTTGTTCCTCAGTGTTTACTTGAAATGAAAATATTTGATACCGTGTGACCAGAATGTTGTTCTAGGTGGCACGAGTTCTTGAAATTATCGATCAAATAAGCTAAATTATGCTATAACATTGTAAGGGGAAGTCTTGGATATGTGTAGTCTTCAACAAAAACGTGTATTTTGTATGCCCAAATGTATTTTTAGAATAACGCTTTCTTGTAAAAAGTAATTAACAAAAGTTAAGTACAAAATACTAACTTTCAAGTAACTTTTAATATGAAATTCTAGGAATTGTGTTTGTTCAGCAAAATTTCATATTTTTGCACATTCTAAAACTTTACTAAGGGACCATACTTAAATGACGTAGCATTTATGGGGGGAGGGGGGATATCATCATTTTGTGACAAGCTGTGACAAGGGGGGAGGGGGGGTTGTAGTAAAATCGACGTAGCATTTTTTTTAAAGACTGATTTTTTGCAGGAAAAATGTATTCTAAAATTACACTAAAACATTGCACAAAGTATTGCAGCGAGATCTGTCGAAATGTTTTTATATGTGGCATTCTGAAATCTTCTAAAAGCTCTGCTACATAAACAATCACTTGGATTTCCAAACACACAATCTGTTTTGAATACAAAAATCGTTGCTTTTTTGTGACTTTTAATAGTGAAAATTACAAGATACTCGTTTCATTTCCGGAATAGTTCCTGTGTTTTCTGCAGACATGGATCATACTAAGTTGTTTACACCTTTACGCCTTGTACCAAAACACAAGCCCTTCGAGGCAGAAGATGCAGTCACGAGTCTATAAGTTGTAAATAAATTGAATTAGACACGGTTTTTTTCAGGTATTTTTTGTATGCATGATACTACAGTGTGGTCCCCGTGGTTCTGTGGTTAGCGATGTCGGTCGGCTAGCTCTCCCACACGGTTGTGACATCGGGTTCGATTCCCGATCAGGTAGAGGATCTTTTCGAGCTGGAAATTTTCTCGACTCAGCACTGGGGCACGGTGTATCGTTGTACTTATCCTACACATGCAAAATGTGCCAAAAAACAATATCGATACCGAATTCTCTCAACTAATCTAGTTGATCGAGACCGCATAAGCCCCCCAGGCTTGCGTGCGATATTGTTGTTGATACAACAGTGAGCTTTTTTTTACGTACCTCGTAAAAAAACCGCGTTAGTTCGAAAATCCACGTAAAAAACGCACTAATTCAAAAATCCGCGTAAAAACCGCGTTACTCAAAAATCCGCGTAAAGTGAACCAGCAAGAAGGGCTTAGAAAAAACCCGAGACGCTCTAGAACCAGTATTTAAAATTGTCCTCTTTGACGGTCATTCCGGATCTTTTGGAGGGCGGTGGGTATTTTTTGGACTAAGTCTTCTACTAGATAAACACTTAAACGTTTCTGGTTCCAAACCCACCGTAATTCGAAAATTCGCGAAAAAGTTTTTGAATTAGCGCGGTATCGCGTAAAAAAACGCGTTAATTCAAAAATCCGCGTCAATTAAAAAATCCGCGTGGAAAAAAACCTGACTGCACGTATTTCTGTACGTTTTTTCAGAAGCGTAGAAGGGGGGGGGGGGTATTCGAATGCTACGTTTTTTTTCAGGGGAGGTTTAGGCTTTGTGACCAAATGCTACGAGGGTGAGGGGGGGCTTAAAAGTCATGAATAAAATACTACGTCATTTAAGTATGTTCCCTAAATAAAACCAACCATTCCTCTATCTCTTAACACAAAAAAGTTAGTATTTTAAATATATGAAAACCCACTGTAACACATGCTCGCCGTACTCTAATATGGGGGGGGGGGGGTGGTTTAGACAAATGGAACCTGCAAGAGTTTATAGTACTTCAGTTTAACTTCAAGAAAAAGTATTGACATCATGATTTCTCTTGCCTCAAAAAGTGAATTGGGTCCTAAAGTTTGAAACGGTTTTCTGATTTTTATATATCAGCTGATAAAGTGCCATTTTCTGAGCAAAACGTGATTTTAAAAAAATGTTTATCGTTTTTCTTCGATTTTTAAATGAAAAATAAAAAACTGCTCGAAATGCCTTGAATGAACTGTCATTACCGTACTCATATACCGTACATGGGCGAAACGTCAACTTAGACCTTTCGAGCAGTTTTTTTACTCTTCATTTAAAAATCGAAGGAAAACGATAAACATTTTTTAAAAATCACGTTTTGCTCAGAAAACGCGGCTTATTCAAATGATATATAAAAACTGGTATAGCTTTAGTACCCAATTACCAAAAACTAAATTTTAAGTAAGTTTCATATAATATACTTTGTAACTTTGTACCGAATGAAGATAGGATTTTAAGTCGTTCAAAAAAGTTTCATATTTTTGAATTCTCTATAACTTCTCTGAATAAAGTATTCATCTATTTCTTAACACAAAAAAGTAATTTATTTTTTATTTTTAGTATAGTAAACTTTTAATTATTTTTGACAACTTGCGATTATGCAGGTCATTCATACAAACAATTGTTCCGAAGACTAGGAGCATAAGCTAGGATGAAGGTGAAAGGCGTTGTGGAATTTAGTTCCACTTTTTGCCTTACTGGACCACTGTGCGCCCGTCACGCGTGTTTGCTCTTCAAATGCAATCGAATTTATCTCAGCAGTGCACACCTCGGTGTACTTCTGTGTATTCTCTCTACAGTAATTCACCACTCTTGTTTCGCTCGGCTGTGAAGCAGCAGAAAACACTGTTCGATGTTGATCGCGCGAAGTGTGCTGAAAATGTTGAAATTCATTACAGAAAATTAGCTCGATGGAAATCTTTTTCACCCGACTCACCTAATCTTCTGAATGCATCTTGTAAAATTTTTTCTCATCTTTCAAATGGCGGCTTCAGAGTTAAAATCGGTAAAAAACGCATAACACTAATTGGAATCAAGATGGCGGTCAATTCAAAATGGCGGCCAAAATTTTGAACACTTTGTATCGACATGTTTACCGTATAATAAAGCGCTGTTTGTAGAGGGGTTTCCAGCAAAATTTTAAGCTATAGTTCTATTAAAATATCAAATTTTTAAATATCAAAATTTAAATTTTTTTTTTCTAAAAATTGTTACCCCATGGCGAACGAGAAATCCACCAACTGGAACAAATTCAAATGCTATCGATATTTTATCACTGCGTTTAACCTAACTAACACAAATAAATTAATTTTCAAAGCCCTCGTGTCACTTGTGGCCTGGTTTCAGCGAAAATTGGTTATACAAGTTTCGCAACTATATTTGTTGATCTGCCACCTCGAGTTGCAATTCGGTTCGAGTTTCTGATATGGCAACCTGTAAATTGCAGTTTCGCTATGCGTACATCAAACGTACTTGTGCCGGGCTGTGTTCGCCTAAATAGTCACAAGAATGCTCTCGGTACCCCTGTGTGTAACGTGCTGCGAAACATTAAACCAGCTCAAAAGGGCGGAAAATATGCACACTATAGCTAAATGAATGTTTTCACGTTCGTGTGTAGCAATTACCTGCTTTTACGGCGACGATTTTGAGTGACTGACGGAAGATGTAGCCGATGCCGGCATCGTCGTTGTTGTTCACGGGAGCATAAAGAAGAGGTTTCTGTTCCAGAAAGAGTACCCCATTGGAGATACCGCCACCGCAAACCGCTCGGTGCGACTGCAGTATGACATGCACTACTGAGATAAGAGATGACAGTTTGGTTGCTCGAAGCTGATAGGGTAAAGCGCCTACGATTAGGATATTTTATTCGATACGATGTGAGATTCCCACGGTTAGAGGGATCTACATTTTACCCCACACAAACTGTATGTGAGAAACTGCAGATGAGGGAAGGCTTGCAGTGGTGCATGTCATGCCAACATCAACACGACATCGACGGATGAGTTCAAGAAGTGAGCCAGAAAAAAAGTAGAACAGTAATCGGAGCGTGTAAACACAATAATTTATTCATGTGACTTACTAAACGGTCACGGAGTTACGAAGTCGGTTTATATGGGATGGGTAAGTTCCTTTGCGGAACTTTGGTTAACAAGAGCGATTAGCTGGGACAAAGTGGCTGGCGTTTGTTCGGAGCGATTGGCACCATGATCACGAACCTACGGAAGAATGCCACCACTTTCTGAGGCAAAGATTCGAACCAAGCGTTGCACTCTATTAATTTTAAACATTTCATGTGCAGGCGATTTTCTATTCTGCAAAAATCCTTCTTTTCGATGAAAGCACGTCGTGCTTTTGCATGTGAGAAATTCGCTACAATTCTCCCGAGCTCGTTCGACTATGTTCAGTTCCTCTGATGCCAATCATCCCTATATATAGAAATGTTTGCCTCAATAGATCCAGACGCAAACGTAGTCAATCTTCCTTCACCGTACCCGCATGCAATGGCTGATAGCTGGGAACCGACGGGACGAGTACAGCTGCTACTGCAGCGTCAGCAATACCCGCTAGACAGGGCAAAATCAATCTCCATTGGAAACGAACCAATATGGTGATATTTGATTATATTTCCTTTTTCTCTCAAAAACTTCTCGAATTTCCTTGCACAAGTTGCTCGCTACGCCGCTAAGTCTAAGCTGCTGCCGTGTACTCAAGAAGGGTGGGTGGGGGTAGACAAAAGCGCAACGGTTTGCATGACGAGCCAAAGTTGGCAATAAGAAAGCAACAGAAAAAAAAGCGAACGGTAGCCAAAGAATTACAACGATCCAATCCGATCCCCGTAGGTTATCGTTGTCGTCTTCGCCGTTGGGGCCGCTTGATGTCACGTGGGGACAACGCGAAATGAAACCTGCTCTCGGCAGAATTACTGGCCCGGGGGTTGGAGGCGCCTGCGGTCTGTTGGTTTATGATTGCACGATTTTCCGCATCTGATGCCACTATCCATTTCGGGCAATGGTAGGCCTGCTGCTGCGGTGCGCATCCATCCCATCGTTGGGCGCAGGGTTGTTTTTATGGAAAATAAAAATTGATAGCACCATAAATCCTGAGGAAACCGATTTGGTCTACAGTTTGCGTGTGCACGTACACCCATACGATTCGATCTGAACTGGTAGACAGCCTGGCAGCTTCGACACGGCCGTGCGGGGAATAGGATTGATTAATCCGAAAAAGGGTTTCCGATGGAAGCTGTCTAAGGCAATAGAAATTACCTTTGCTCCATATGTGGAGGATGATTCTCCTTGGCGGGATCAAGTCAAGACAGATAGAAACAGGTGAATCGAAACTAGTCTCCCCAGCCGGAGCGATTCGATTCCCACAGCGGAAAGGGGATCTTGATTATTTTTCCTTATACGATGGTAGGCACTCGGCGTTGTTTTCGAGTGTAGCGACGATGTCTTTGGGAAGCCTGTTCGGCACCGTGGTCACCGCTACGGGTTGGATATGAATCCGGTGGGTGATTGATGACATGATAAGGTAGCTGCATTCCGTCATGTTGTCGCCATGCTTGGAGGCCGGTTACCAGCTTGTTTTTATGTTCTAAATTTCGAAGTATAGAAACATTGTTTTGCTTAGATATTGGCCGTAAAAGTTACAGACAACACAAGTAATATGGAAAGACTGGTTGAAGCGTTCCTCGAAAGGGTTAAGTTGTATGGAGTCATGTTTCGTAGCCTAACTTTTTCATTAAACTGGTTGTATGAATTTACGTGAACTTTGAAGAGGCTAATCATGCTAATCATGGTCTTTGTAACCCTTTCTGACTATTTCTCATGCCAGGAATTTATAATTCGAGCATGTCTCATTATCATCTAAATATTTTTACTTAGTACGCTGTGGACAAAGGAAAATTTTTTTTTGTCTTATTTTCACATCTTCGTGAAACCCAAAGTGCCACCATGGAGGTGTGCATTATGCAAACCGAAATTAATTGAAACTTGTCAAATTTGGTGATAGATCCAGATAGGGAAGTTTCCCGAACTTAGCGCTTCCAACGCTTGCATGTAATATTATAATGGAAATACTACAAGGTATACAGCCGGGTTGTATGAAATGGGGACGTAGCACAAAATATTGGTATTCGAGGGATTTTGAGTTACAAAGGTTACAGAGTCCACAGACAGAATCAATTTGTTTGCTCAGTAGCTTACGTATTTTTATTCTCAGCCTTCTAATAAAACCTACACTAAAAAACTTATTGCTTACACTTGACGATATTGTACCTGTAATGATTTTTTTGGTTCAGACAACATTTTTTTTTGAGACGCGTATCTTTGTTGTTGAATGAGCACCAAGAATTTCTCCGATTGCGTTAATGAATGGTTTTGACTTATTAAACTTTGATTTAATCAAATTTCTTATATGAATCTTACTCTGATGATAATTTCGAAGTCGTTACATAGGCTCACTAATAGGGAAACACTAGAAGATGTTCGTCACAATGTTGCAGACTACCCTATAGATAATAACGTAGCTTCAAACCCTCCCCCCCTGACAATTATCTGCCAATTTTGTTATCAAAAACATATCATTAACGAACAAGAAAAACCAGAAAGTATTAAAAAGGACCCGAAACAGACAAAACAGTATTAAAAAACAACTAGAACAAATCCATAACAGCATCAGCAAGAATTACAAGTTTCATATTTGCTACGTAGCTTGGTTTGACCCCCCACCCTCCCCCTCGTCACATTTCGTCAAAAAACTGCGAACCCCCTCCCTCCTCGAATGCTACCTCATTTATGAATGTTCCTTTAGTAAGTGGACACAAAATTCATAAGAATTCGCCGGCTCTTACATTTTATAAAATTGTATTTTTAGGAATTTAGAGAACATCGAAGATGAAATGTAATTAACATAACTTATAACTTATCACCTCTAAAATATGTTTAATTCTTGTGGAGTAATTTATGGTAACCCTATTTATGAGATAAACTGTTTATCACCATCAGCAGTAGCAGTGCAATTTTCCTTTTTTTAAATGCAGTTTTTCTTGATTGCACACGAATAGAAATCTTGTACCACAACAATTAAAGACCTGCGGCGCTCTGCTCCACCTGTACTGTACGGTACTGTTTCCTTAACCAGCATGTTTTTTTCGAGACATCAGGTTCTAACAGTAGGTTAGCAAATTGTTTAAGAAAGAGGGTTGTTTCAGACTTTTCGAAAAACCATTTACCTTCGAGACATCAAATTAGTCTGAGTTCATGAAAGCGAACATGTCATATTTTTACTTTACTGATATAGAAAATGTCACAGTAAACGGTATCGTCTGTGCTAGGCATGCTTGTTGCTTGTTATTGTTCGCGTAAATTTGCCCTTAAAAGTTTTTATCAATTTTTATCGTTGAGCAATGAAATAATTATGATAACAAGCGTATTACAAAATTGTTAAAAAATTTATCTATCCAACGACGTATTAGTTATTGTTATCCATCTTGTGGTAATACTGTTATTATTGTTTGAAATCTGACGGAGCATTTGCCAGTTTCATTTCCAATTTTACAGAATATATCCCAGTATAAAAAACAAAGACGTAGTCCCACGTGTTGCATTTTGATTGTTTTTTCAAACAGTCGAGCTTATTCTGGCCAAATCGAATGCATTTCTCCGATTTCGTTCTCCATTTTTGTAATTGTTCTTTTCGGAGAATTTCTTGACCAGTATTTTTTATTAAAGAAAAAATGTTTTGAGAAGAACAATGATCTGAATGGAACTTTGTATTTGGTTAAGTATTTTTCGCAGAATTTTCATGCGCGTCATTGGTATATGATCGCGGGGTTGATAAGAAAGATACACGTACCTATTTGTAATATGCGAGACTCTTACGCATCATAATTCGATTCCATCACTTGCTACGGAGACACAATAACACAAAGCTTTTTCTCCTAATAAGCTTAGTCTTGGTATGACCGTTCATCCGAAAATTATCTGCTCGTTGTTCTTACATAAGCGTTTTGCAAATCGAGTTCGGTTGATAAATATCGCGATTGATGTAATAACTACGCAATGTATGCTTATTAATAAATCGCGTCTTCCGAAGTGCGTTTGCTTTCTCGAGAGCATTCGAAATTGGACATAAACGAATGTTCAACCATTTGGATTTTTTCGGGTGGTGGATAGTTAACGCGCGCACCGCTTGTATATTTTCGCGGTGTTTAACATTAACCACAGTTACGCAACGCTTCCTTTCCGTCGCAGTCGTGGAGATGCAGAGGTAAACTGTTGTCTCCGACAAGAACGACTGCAATAACTCTTTCCTTAAAATTTCCTTCCACAACCCCAGCGATCGTAAGGACGTGGCCGTTATCGATGTATACAAAGCGGAAGCTACTGAATTGATTGATGATTGATGATGATATACATAAAAATATGAATTAAAAAAACGTACAAAAGTGCGTTCTTTCAAAATATTTAAAGATAATTTTTCTAAATGATACCAATTTTGTATGGTTAAAGTTGACGGAAAATATAAAATTACTGCTTTGATTCAGTTTTATTTTTTTTGTTCACGATTAAAAAAAAAAGATTTTCCCGTCTATTTAATAAGCTGCTGTTTAATGCCTCTATTTTTCATATGGGCCGTTAATGCTTTACTGTTTTGTTTCAATCTTATTGAGTTCACTACAGTTTAAAAAGGTACAGTAGAAAAGTGGTGGCATTCTTACACTGGTCGACAGAAGAGAAAAAATGGCGGCCCTAAAGTTCGAACTGGAAAAAAATAGGAAAAAAAAACAATATCGCACGCTAGCCTGGGGGGCTAATGCGAGCTCGATCAACTAGATTAGTTGAGAGAATTCGTTATCGATGCTGTTTTCGGTACATTTTGTATGTTGTAGGATAAGTACAACGATACACCGTGCCCCAGTGCTGAGTCGAGAAAGTTTCCAGCTCAAAAAGATCCTCGACCTGATTGGAAATCGAACCCGATATCACAACCGTGTGGAAGAGCTAGCCGACCGACATCATTAACCACAGAACTACGGGGACCACGGAAAAAAAATAAAAGATTATAGCTAGCCATTTCAGTTACACGATAAAAGCACCAACGTGAACGTTAATCGTGCGCCTCCTTTCATTGTGGAATGGGTGGAGACGCTAAGTTAACTATTCGACAGTGTTCTAGGGAACTAGCTTAGGAGGAAACTTGGAACACATTTTTCTTTAATCACAAATTAAGATGCCTCGAACTTTCGATGAAATCCAGCATCTAACTTTTTTATTTTTGCAGATAGAATTAGACGATGTTCTACAATGTTGTAGTTCCGTCAATTTTGCGTAACTTTGAAGAAGAAAGTTTTTTTTTCTATCTTCCAAAATAACCGACATGAAGCTATTTTACTAAACTACAACAAGAAAACTACTGGGTACTTAAGCTCAAACTGCTATTCACTTATTCCTTTAATTTTTGGTGTCCCTAGTAATTTCAATTACGCAACAAGAGCTCCCATCCACTTCAACGCGAACGTTGACCGCGCGCCTCCTTTCACTGTTGAATCGATGAAGACACCAAGTACATCGTTCTAGAAAATGAGCTGAGGAGGAAATTTGGATTTTATCGAAAATTTGAGTCACCCTAATTTGTGATTACAGAAAAATGTGCGCTCCATTATATGTAACAATTTTGTAGAGGAAAATTTTTCTCTAGAATATTACCATCGAGCTCTAGATCCAATGTTGTAGTTCCGTCAATTTTGCGTAACTTTGAAGAAGAAAGTTTTTTTTTTCTATCTTCCAAAATAACCGACATGAAGCTATTTTACTAAATAACAACAAGAAAACTACTGGGTACTTAAGCTCAAACTGCTATTCACTTATTCCTTTAATTTTTGGTGTCCCTAGCAATTTCAATTACGCAACAAAAGCTCCCATCCACTTCAACGCGAACGTTGACCGCGCGCCTCCTTTCACTGTTGAATCGATGAAGACACCAAGTACATCGTTCTAGAAAATGAGCTGAGGAGGAAATTTGGATTTTATCGAAAATTTGAGTCACCCTAAATTGTAACGACATATTTTGGTTTACAGAAAATAAAAATCATTGTCAGATGCCCAATTTTTAAAATTTGATAATGGTAATTGAACATTGCACTGTATATTATAACCGTCGAAAATTTACTAACATTGTTTTGCAACCCTTAACCCTCTAGTGCCAAAGTTATTTTTCAGATGAACCTTGTTAAAATCACTATGAAATTTTATTACAATTTTTAAAGTATTTATTGAGGCTTTTTAGAGGTTCAACTGAAGCGTGTCTAAAGGCGGCACTGGGCATTAGAGGGTTAATATCGGGTTTCGGATAAACAAGGTGCAGATGAAGATTAAAACATGGAATACAATAAATCCTAAAAATTCCAAAAATCGGCTGGTTAGTATTGCTCTAAAATTCGACGTCTGAAAATTTGCCGTAAACCAATCAGCGCCAAATTACTGTTCGGCCATTTAAGAGGGATGGGTAATCACGCTTTTCTCCCAGTTAGCAACCAAAAAGTGGGCCATCTTCGCGGAACAGTCTAATAAAAAACACTATCAATTATTGAGTAACAATAGAAAGTACATCGAATTCATTGGCACACTACCATATCGAAACATAATTTAGCACCACTTATTTTATTTGCATTTTATTTTCCCACCGAGGAGCCAATCGACTATCCGCTGCCCACAGGAATTTTCCTGTGATAGTGGTGATGAAACAAAGTTCGGCGGCTGGTGAAAGAGTGACTTCGCTTCGATTCACCACAGCGTGATTAGAAAATCGCGTTTTTCAGCTGACAGCGTATTGCTTTCCGAAAGCAACCTAAGTTAAATTATTTTCCTGACGAACAAATTTTTTTTTAATCTTAATTTCTATTTACTCATCATCACTCGGCGAGGTACCGAGAACTAATTGAAACTTGTTTCCCTGTGCGGTGCAACTCCAAACAAACGAGAGCAACTTGCACACGTGAGATATCTCTTTTTTTCAGCCCGCAGCAGACTCAATCCCGTGGGCATTTGGGCAAGATGACGAACCACAGATGAAAACAGAGTTGGAGTAATCAATGGCATCACAGAGCGCGGCCCGGCGTCGTTGTTGATGGGAATAAACGACGGCTAGCGGATAATATGATAATTACATTTTCTTCTAGCGAAGTTTTCCACGACGGTGTTTTTTGCCCGATCGGGTTTGCGAGAGGGTGCATGTTATAGCGTGTATCACTTTCGTCGGTCTGCTGATCTGTCTCACTGAACGTGGTTCTTTTTTTTTGTATACAACATGTTTACCGTCATCATCAGTGCAAGTGAAAGATGCACAGATAAACGAGAAGATGCTCGTCTGTTCGGTTGGCTGAGTAAATGTATTTCCACTTGTTTTTTCCGGTTTTTTTCTAGTTTGCAAATTAGATTACAGACGATATGGATATAATAAACTTCTAGGGACGTAAAAAGAAGTTACTCAATTTTGGAAAACAGCTTTTTGCACTTTTTAAATTCACTGCATGAGAGACGGAAAATTGAATTTTATGAAATCTTCACTCTAAAGGTATCGTATTTTATCCATTTTTTTTTGAACTCAGCTTGTTTTCGTTGTTATTGCAAAAGTTGTGCGCTGGCTGAACGATAACTTAACGTTCACTTTACTTAAGAAACAATATAAGCCAAATTGAACAAGCTTATTGCTGAAGCAAGACTGAATACACGGGTGGTAGAAATTTCCATAATCCATTAGAAAAGTAATTCAGCCAGTAGTTTATGTTGGCGTGTTGGATTTTTATGAGTGATTTTTGGTCTAACTGAGTGAAAAGGCATATTTTGAATCAAGCTGAATACAGGTTGATTACAAGTAGTTAACAAGATTGTAAAGTTAGTTTATTATAGAGTTAAGGTTGCAGTTTGAACCTCAGATCCTCAGGTTTTTTATGAAATCCCATTAATGTTCTTAGAATTCCACGACTTTGCCTTTCAAATTTGGTGTCGCTAACTTTAGCGAAAAGGTTTATTAAAAACTACACCCCTTATAATTCAGACTAGCACAAACTGATATTGGCACAAAATTTAGTTCGCAGAGGTTTTGCTCCCAGCAAAACTTGCTTAGTCGAAAGCAGGCTGGAGAAGACTACACTTAGTCCACTACAGCTGGATAAGAATCACTGCTTTAGTTTGGTAGTTTCAAAACTTACCAGATGTTCGTTTTCTTTTCTGCGCTCAAACTCCCGACTTCGGGCAGCAAAGTTCTTAAGAACCGTTAGCTATCATGTGACGAGCTTACTTTTCGCCAGCAAACCGTCCTGCATATACATACGTATTTAGTCCACCTCGGTAAGCCCATACACCACATGGAAAAAAATAACGTACAATATTGCTCAAGATGCTGCTCTGCTGCCGACGACGGCTGCGGAAAAAGAAGAACGGCTTTCATATTTAAATAGGCAATAAAAGTCGTGACAAAAGTCTTCTCCTTCATAAGCTGCTTTTTTCTCATCGGCTTTTCTGGGCTGGCAGTCATTCTTCCGCAGCATCGTTCCGAATTTGGCCTTCACTCCGTTGCATGCAGAGTCGGGTGCCGTCCGAGTTTTCGCCAGTTCCGCGCACTTTGGATGGCACAATCTAGAACACGCTGAATAATATGCACGAAAGATATTCAGCTCCTATGACATAACGCGCGCGCGCGAGAGTGAGAAAGAGCGACAAAAATGTAAGTAGAAGGATTGTTGTTTCATCGTTGGAATTTTGTCTCCCTTCCATGACACCGAAGTTTTTTTTTCTAGGCGCAGTTTTAACAAAATACCGGCGCATCATGTCTTGAGAGGGCGGCTGGCGAATGGTCGAATTAAAAAGGATAAACATGGGAAGGCCGAATTTTTCCTGATGCAGCTAGAAAGCTTTCGTCGGTCGTCGTTGTCGTTGTCGGCAGCATCAGGCTTGTCAGTAGCAGAGCACACTTTGGCACATACCCGAGATAACAAGATGCAAAGGCACAGAGAATGCTAAATGGATCTCCGGCAATAAACTGACAAGTTGAGCTTGACAATTGAAAGGCCCAACTTGTGTCGCTGATGTTCCCAATGTGAAAGGGGAATCCGGCAGTTTTCGGAATTGTTTTCTGACAAATTAGTTGAGTTGAAAATGATTTCGAGTGGGAAGGGGGTAGCGTTGTTTTTTGTTTGAGCCAGACGGAGCCAAACTTGAAATGATTCTCGAAACAGTATTTCTTTCAGCAGAGATTTGTTATTACTTTCTGCAGGCAGGGGGTTGGCTGGTTCGAACGGTTGATTAACCAGAAGCTCTTATTTCGATGAATAGGCTATGCCTCGATTGGGGTAACTGACTGTAAAGTCTACAGCATCGGTCGGTGGTCTAACTGCTGACCCGTTGGGGAGATGTTGTCTGCGGCCGTGGTATAACAAAGCTCTGTACACACCTAGAATAGTTCAACCGTAGCTGATCCAGACCGGCTGGATAGTTTCGGAAAAGTGCTTAAAATACGGCAAAAGGGCAACAGAAGAGCATTTTATATATGTGTATGTATATCATTCACTGGCGTTCTATTCACGCTACTTGTGCTGACCAGCCTCAGAACAATATTCAACGTGTTACGGTCTGTTGCTTTTGGCATTTACTGCTGGCAGCCGCAACCGGGGCAGAACCACTGCTGCCAGCACCGAAATCGGCTTATGTGTCTACGGCTTCGGCGGGTAAGTGAACTTGCCTCCATTAGCACGAAGGCTGAAACGAATAGGGGCAAAGCGTCGTACGGTTGTTGGGATTTGACTTTGGGCCAAAAACACATGTGATGTATGAGGCACTAATAGAGGGCGCGCAAATTACATCAAAAATGGGTTAGGAACCCTCCTTCAATCGGTCTTTCTGCGGAGCTTTGATTTGTGGTACCGGCGCTCAGTGCAAATCAGATGTGAAATGAGATGGAATGGCTTTTAATAATCTAATGTGATTTTCGTTGAACGGTTAGGTAAGGATTTCGATCTGAAATTGCCGAATTCTATGAAAAATAACATACATTTGGCTGTGGTTATCTGAAAAGGTTTTTTTCATTATTTTAAAGTGTTTATATTTTCACTTTAACCTTTCCTCTAGGAATAGATTCTCTTTTATGAAAAGAACTTGTTTTTTTCATCACAGATAGTAATAAAATATTGTTTTGATGATAAAACATTATTATTATTCATCAAGGTAAACATTTTTATTCATTAAGCATAAATCAACAATTACAATCGTCGAGAATACACTCGCATTGATTGGAATCTAAAGTTTTATGGAACTATAAATAAAAGAAAACTATCATTTTCTCCGTAACTGAGAAATTTAAAGTTGTTTGCTGATAATTCTGTATTTGGTATAAAAATAATTAAGAAGGTGAGTGGATACATTGGAAAATTAATAACTTTGAGAATCTATTCCCAAACTAAATATCATTAAAAAAAATCTTTTTTGGTGATGTTGAAATGTGAACTATAATTAAAAAATCTGTGTTTTCCTAGTTATCCAAGCAACTGATAACACTTTCGATCAAAATTTATTTGTTTTCTGAATTCCTTGGCTAGTTTTCATCAAATTGAATGCCCAGAATCACAAGAGATCCAAAGATATAAGTTTGACTTCATTTGCCTCTGAATGATAAGTATTTTTCATGTAAAATTTTCCTAGAAGAACAATGAAATTGTCAAACGTTAATCAGAGTTTTCTCATTTACCTAAAAACGCAATTCAATTTTTTGAACGTGAAACGAATATATCTAGCAACACGTCCGCTCTGAACTATTTTTTTTTCAATTCCTTGATTATTTTCTTTGAAAATATTATGTATTTGTGGTCATAATTAAAAGAAAATAAAGAAAAAAAGGCAATTTCATCAAAAAGGGAAGGGTCCAACGCATAGTGCGCAGTGGTCCAGAGGCAAAAAGTGGAATTTTATTCCATAGCGCCTGTCACCCTAATCCTAGCTTAATAGTGTCTTCGGAACAATTGTTTGTATGAATGACCCGCATAATCGCAAATTGTCAAAAATTATGGAAAGTTTACAATACTAAAAAAAAAATAATGTATGCAAAGCCACGACCGCAAGGTTGACGTAGAACTACATTACTTGTATTGAATATGTTCAAAATTTTGTGCGAAAGAGGAGTTGAAGTGCTACCGAATTTTAGTTTGCACATACATCAATGAACTAAGGGAGCTGCGTAGCCGCAAGGTTACAGAGTCCGTTTTGTCAAGCGGATGGTCATGGGTTCGAATCTTAGTAGAATCAGGCCAGCTGAAATCTACAAATACCTTTGCGTGACTTACTCTTAACAAAAAATAAGTCCCTCTTATCAATGAAACTGGCCAGAAGGACGCACGACGAAACTTCTCCAGGGAATTATAATTGGTGATATTTGGCAAGAGGAACAAGTATCGGTATAGTAGAACAGTAAGCGTGTAAGGAAGAGTAGCACATTACACACAAGCACTGATGAACAATAATAATAAGCATGCCACTTCTCAATAGAGGTATTGCTATTAACAGAAGTGCGGGATACAGCAGACACCCGGGGATATCTTACAATAGATCTACGATTCTGGTCGCAGTGAGAAAGCCCATACAGGAAATAATACATCAATGAACAGAAATGAAACAAACACTATCTAACGCAAACAAGTTTCAACAGTCAAAGTGCATGCAGATCAAATAACATTTTACTTTTAACTCCAACGCGAAACGAGAAAATATTAAATCTTCGATAATTTGTTTGATGTCCTTATAAGGACTGTTGTTGTTAGATTTTATAGGTATCGGATATAAAGTTGATCGCATCTTTGTGCTACCACGACAGGGGAAATTAAGGTATTTTCCTGATAACACAGTTGAAAGCTTCACATTGAAAATTTGACGGCTTATATACTTTGAAAACCAGCATTCCAAAACGTTTGTGTGTTGTCAAATTACGACAACTTTTCATTAGAGAAAATGTTGGCTAATGTACGCTGCTCGCTACTGCACAAAGGCAGCTTTTACTAGAGGAAGTGCCGCTGCACCAGCTGGTCCCAATACCGCCGCTAATACCACTGCTAATACCACTGCTGCAGCTGATGTTATTCGCTGCCACAGCTGCTTAGTAAGGTTTGTTGTATTTGCTGTCTGGAACTAATATGAGCAGTTCCGCCTGGAACAGGTTCTTATATAGGTCTATAACTCTGTCGACCGTGCTTGGGAAAGCAATCCCAAAAGCAAGCCAATCAGATCAATAGAAATTGACCATTTTCAATAATATAGTTGCTTGTCATATTAGGCTTGACAATTTTCAAAGTTTGATTAAGCGATAACCTAATTTTTAAGCAGATAATAAAAACTGTTCGGGTGTTATACTTAATACTGAAGGAAAAGATAATATAGTACGTTCTGAGACATGGAAATGAAGTAAAATTTATAACTGTTTCAACATTTGAAAGGGTAAATTAATTTAAGAGAAAATATTAACTCTTCAGTTAGGTATTTATTTCATCCCGAAAAGGACAATTTGCTGTTCAATTTAATATCGGCTAAGACGCCTATCAAATCTTTGCGTTATCACTGACAATGCGAATAAGGTATTCCTTATGATAGATAACACAGTCAGAATGAGGCAACTTTTTATTGAATTCATTCACTACTGCCCGCTATCGCACAGAGACAGCATTTCACTGAAGAAAAGGCCGCTGTATCAGCTGGCCCTGCTACTATCAATGCTGAGACTCGCTGCAACTGCTGCGCTATCCGTTGCCATGCCACAGCTGTGGCCGCTATCCACTGCCATTGGTATCCGCTGCACTGCTGCTGTAGCTGCTGTAGGAGGACTGTTGTTGTCGCTGTCTAGAACTAATAAGAGCAGTTTCGGCTGAAACAGGCTCTTATATAGGCCAAATACCCTATTTCAAACTGCAAGGTCTATGATTCTGTCGACCGTGCTGGGGAAGTAATCATATAACGACTAATCAGAGGTCAAATTTTTCGTTTTGACAAGGTTTGACAATTTTCAACAGCACAATAGTTTGAATAATAAAATTAAAATTTTCTGCGTTTGGGAAGAATCTTAGAAGATTTTCCAATCTATTGCTGCAAGAACGAAGGAAATCCACCGAAAACTAACCGATTTATTAGCATTTGAAATTGGCCATATTTGGACATCCCTATGTAGCAGAACTTTCTGAGGGACGTAGTTCTACGTCAAACAAACTAACTTTTTTGTGTCAAGAAATAGAGGAATGGTTTATTCAGACAAGATTAAAAAATATGAAACTTTGTTGAACAATTAAAAGCCTATATTCGGTACAAAGTTATAAAGTATATTACATGGAACTTACTTAAAAGTTAGTTTTGTACTTAACGTTTGTAAGTTGCATTTTACACGAGAGTATTGTTCGAACGAACTGTTAGGCCACCCAAACCTCACATTTTTGCCAAAGATCGTACATCTCCAGGACTTTTCCTGACAAAGTTATATCATATTTAGCTTATTTTTTCGATAACTTCAGGAACGTATAGGCTAAAAAGGGGCAAGTGAAATCATGATGTCAATACTTTCCCTTGAAGTTAAACTTAAGCACTATAAACTCTTGTAGGCTCCATTTGTTCCAATCCGTACGGCGAGCATGTGTTACAGTAGGTTTTCATTTATTAAAAATACTAACTTTTTCGTGTAAAGAGATAGAGGAATGATTTATTTGGCAGAGTTTTAGAACGTACAAAAATATGAAACCCTGCTGAAGAAACAAAATTCCTATTTTCATTGAGTACAGAGTTACAAAGTATTATATAACTATTATATGTTTTTTAAGTAACTTTCAGTTACTTAAAAATTAGTTGTTTGTAAATATAAAATATGAGTCGCCTAGAAAAGCGCGAGCCATCGAATTGAATTTCTCATTTGTTCATCGACTGGCAAAACGGACGGTTCTTTTTGGAGCAGCAGAAAGCGGGTGGTGGCAAATATTAGTCGTTTACAGAAGCGCATGCCATCGAATTGAATTTCTCATCCGTCAATCAACCAGCAAAACGGACGGTTCTTTTCAGAGCAGCAGACAGCGGCTGGTGGCAAATATTAGTCGCTTATAAAAGCGTACGCCATCGAATTGAATTTCTCATTCGTTCATCGACCGGCAAAGCGGACGTTTTTTTTTTGGAGCAGCAGAGAGCGTGTGGTGGCAAATATTAGTCACTTTTAAAAGCGCACGCGGTTGAATTGAATTTCTCGTTATTTCTGGAGCAGCAGAATGCGGGCAAATATTGATATTGATTGAACTGTCATCTTTTAAAGGAGGGCCTGAACAAAAACGCTTACAAAAACCGCAAAAAACGCATAAAAATGACTTAAGTGTATAGCTTCGTTTCACACAACCCATTCCGCCCAGAATAATACATCCAGCTGATGTCCCGCAATAAAGTTTTGACCATCTGGTTAATTTATTAAAATACAAACAGAAGTACTTCTGCATTTGCATTTGTAGTACTTCTTTAACCCTCTAGTACCCAGTGCCGCCTTTAGAAGGTCTTCAGTTGAACCTCTAAAAAGCTTCAATACGAACTTTCAAAAATGTTTATAGAGATTCATAGGGATTTTTCGAAGTCCGTCGAAAAACTAATTTGGGCACAAGAGGGTTGAGTACTCAACCATGCAATGCCAAATGCGCGTTATTAAACGTCAGTCACGCGGTCGTACCTTGAATACAACCTTCTGCTTTCTTTTTTTTTTTTCAAATTATGCATTCAAGGAATAAAGAACCCGAAAAATTTAGTTACCTTTGTAGCATCCATTCTCCCAAGATGAACGGGAAAACCACAAATTTGGTAGTTTTCCAAGCATTACTCGAAAGCCGAAAAATCTTGAAAATATTACCGCTTCAAAATTGTAAATATTTGCCCGAAACTTATTTTCGAACATTTTTGTCGTTTTTGGGGAAAGTTTTTTAGGGTTTCTCTTCTATTTTTTTTACACCTTGAGAAGTTTTGGGATTTTGCGTGACACTTTTTTCCTCCAGTGTAAATTGTTTGGCATCGATCTGAAATATTTCAAAAACATTTTCGAACAATTGTTTTTGGTTTTATTTTGATGATCTGGACTTGACGTTTTTATGCCAATCACTTTCAATGGCCACAAACCAGGGACGGGAAGCCAATCATGTAAGTGAAGCTAATAATTAAGTTCAAATAAAAAACATCAAATACTGGTAATCCTGTGCGGTATTCTCAAACCGCAAAAATTGGTTGGATTACAACCAGGCTTACGTGTGTTTGATGATAGATTTGTACTTTAAATAAATTAAAATAAACACAATGCAAACATTCCATTGGGTTTGCCATCGTGAGATCACGCCCTCGCAAATTTTGTTGATGATTAAATTTATTGTTCCGATTTGATGTAACACAACGCTGCTCCTGTCATAAACTACAAGTTTCACAAATTACTGCAAATCTACAGCTTATTTCGGGTAAAGCTTCCGAATAGCGCCGCGGATTGCATGGAACAGGCTGAACACCGTCATTTTGATCGCGGTCCGTGGCATCATTAGCCTCGAAACAAAGTTCGAAGTGTTCTTCTTACCTCTCGTACGCATATGGGGGGAAACCGCCACTTTGGGAAAGCAGTTGCAATTTAGTGCGCGCTTCGGAAGCCAACATCTGCCAGCCTAATTGATTCCCACAGTTAGTAGACTGCGTTGCGTTGGTTAAGCGTACCGCTTCGTGAGCGCAAAAATTGCGTACTTGGGTTGCCTTTCGAGAAATGCTGAAGTTTTCAGCACGCGGGTTCGCGCTTTGTTTTGGAATGTTAGCAACCAGTTTGGTTTTCAATTTCGTCCATCTGTACGAAGATGCACTGATGAAAAAGTTCATCACGTGAAAAAAACTACACTCACTCACACAAACATCGCAGATGACGCGCGACCAAAAGGCCAAGCGAAAACATCAGCAACCCTCCCACCTACAACAACAAATGCGGCGCTTGTTCAGGATGGGACCAAAATGGGTTAGGCCGCGAAACTAAAAAGCTCTTCGACATGACACGCTGAAGAGGCGAGATCCGAACTGAAGCTGAGCCTCATCCGGGGCGGTTAATGGAATTGGAATTGGCCGGCAAAAGTGAAAGGTTCACGCGTGTACTGGAGCCAACGTTTAAGGGCCACCAGACATGTGTAGCGCTGCGCAGCGCATCGCAGGTACTTTTTGGGAGATGGGAGCCGATGCAAACTGTGCGGCCGTGTGACGACCCATTAATGTTTTTTTGGGTCTTCCATTTAGGAGTGCGTGTAAATCAATTATATCCGAAACAGCGGAATCAATCAAATTTTTTTGGCGCGTCGTACTCGTGAGGTGGAGATGCATAGTGCCGCAGAGCGCCGATTGCTTCACGGTTGATGCGTGGTTTAGGTTTTTAATCGACAGCTTTATGGATGTGGCATTTTGAGTTCCGAAATGTTGGCTACAGTTTCGGAACACGAAAGTGAATGAAGCATTTTTGCTTTACTTACATTTTAATTCATGTCAAGCAGTCAAATTTGGTAATGCTTACTCGCAAATTTATGGAACGGTAATTGGTAATAAACCTTAAGTATTCCTTTCAAATTGCGACTGCATTGACAAAGATTTTTGTAAAGAAATGTTGCATAATGTACGATTCCATTTTTTGATATATCGAAAATACTAAATATATTCAAAATATCGAATAGATCAAAACTATCGAAGATATCAAAAACATCAAAAATATTATATTTTAAAACTATCAAAAAAATATTAAAACTACCAAATATCAAAAATAATTCAAATATTGAGCTTGTCAAAAAATTCCCGAAAATCCTCCTGTGAATTACGACGAAATACTCGAAATGTGTAAGGTGAAATACAGGCATAAGTATATCCACTTGTTAACTATCTTTTTCTCTGTCAGATTATAAAACTGATTTAGCGAACTTTAGCAATAATCAATTGAAGTTCGAGAGTCCTATTTCAATCACCTGAACCTATTTTAAGCAGGTTGCATTTATTTCGCAGGAGATTTTTTTCAGCACCCAAATAGTGTTTATTAAAAGATTTCTCTGTTATAATCAGGGTTTGCGCCTCCGTCATTAAAATTTTCGGAATCAATTGATCAACATTTAAGAGTACGAGGCTCGTCTTCTTCGACTGTTTAGAATAGGCGTCACTGATTAAGCCGTCCCTTACCTCAATTCAATGACAAAAAAATTTAAACCTTTCTTTTGCTCAAACATTTATGGCAAAATGTTGAAATCATGTAACAATTAGGATAGATTTACTCCATCAGAAACGTGGACGGAAGCAAGAGATATAAAAGATGTTACAATTTTCAAAGACATCAAGAGTTTGAAGTAAAATCTAACAGAAAGTTATTTACGGTTGTAAAATGGTCTAGACTAATGGAAGCTTAACGTATGTTAACCCGGTGGAACGAGGATATAACATCGAATATTTAACTGACACAAACATGCGTAATCACAATAGGAGTTTTGTGTCTACTGTTGATGTTAGTGCACATTGACCGTTTGCATGCGTTTTCACCACCAAGTGATTAAGTAATAATGATAACTAGCGTATCCCAAATTGTTATGTATTTTGTCTATCCAATGGCATCTAAATAACTTAAATTATTTATGTAGGAAAACAGTTATTAACGTTTAAAATGTAACCGCCGTTGCGGCCTAATTTTTGCTTGTGCAGAAGCGTAGCATACATACCAAAGGGCTCCCGTCTAAAGCAAAATTACATTTCCTCGGCGAAAAAGCAGCCAGTATATTAAATAACTTATTTTTACAGAAGGACATGTAAACTTGCTAGCTCGAAGCTCACGTTTCTAATAATTCTGTTCACGTCATGCGGTGCAAAGAATGTGCATCAAATCTTGCTCACTTACCTCTAGGTTGTGCAAAGTAGCCTGACAGTTTTCCACGGGAACACTGTCTTTTATCTCGACGACGATATTTTTATAGGACGATTTATCTATGTATACCGACGATGAATAGGATGCGGTCGTCAGCGTTGACAGTAGCAGGATACCTGCTACCGTAACGACGTTTCGAGTCATTTTGCTGCACGGTCGAACCTGCACTGCACTGATATCACTGTTTGCGTCTCGAACGCGAAAAAAACTTTTCTTCGAGTAACAGAAACTTTCAAATTAAATATTCCCTACTCCAACCAACAACAGCTAATCATAGAAGTTGAACAAAATCGATAACTTGCTGCTGTCAATGGCCAAGTTTTGTTTGCAGAAAGTAACCATAGAAACACCGTACTCGGCTTTGATCGATCGAGGGTTTTGTTTTGATTTCGTTTCTACGACAGCACTCAAGCTTCATCGATTCACGGCACAACACCGCACAGGGAGAAAAGCTTAATTATTACACTTTTCGAATCGCACACGTTCAACTGCGACCGTGAATAATCGGCGTAATAATCTGCCAAAAATGGATAATTTTACACGTTCACTGCGAAGGCCAACTGGTTAAACTCGCACACACGCGCCACTTTGTGTGCTGCTTCTGCCGGGCAATTACTGTTTTGTCGAGACGTACTTCATGCCCCATCTGGGTCGCATTTCCTGTTGTTGTGGGTGAGCCCAGGAAATATTCATGCGGTACACTGTGTGGCGTTCTGGGCGGACGGGCAGCGGCTCATATTCTGATGTCGGTTCTTTGACTTTTTTCTTTTCTTCCACACACACACCCGGTACAGGTGAAAACTTCAGGCGATTGTTTACGGTTCGGTGTTGATAAGTTTTCGCTCCCCGAACGTTTCACACACTTGTTTGCTGCACTGTACCCAAGTTTAATCGTCGTCTAACGATCCACTTGCTAGGTTATCACAAAATTTTAGCATCTATTCTGTAGGTAGTAAATAACAGTTAGCAAAACAACGAACTCGATTCTTCTCAACTTGCGTTACTCATTCGGGCGAATGGCGGTAAGATCACGTTTCATTGAAAACCATTCAGCACGCCAACATTCCGGATCGCTGCCACACTGGAACACCGGCTCTACTACTGCCCACAAGCACCCGCACCTCGCGTTCCGTACCGTAGTTGTAACGGTCCAATGCACACGCGGCGGCTACCGAATATGAATTTGCCGGCTGATTTACAGTCGATGGAGAAGAGATCGCGAAGTGCTGACTTCCGAACGGAGCGCGAACGGGACAACACAAATCATACGTGCACTTGCTGCGAACGTCAATAGCGGACTAAACCGACGCGAACGTCGGTAACCAACACGGACCAAAGGAAAGAAGCTACCATCCACACCCACCGCCTCTTCCACCTTCCACGGTTTCGTTCATCCGCCAGCTATAACAACATGAAAACGTGCGCACGATCGTTCCCAGTATTGGCCTCCAGAAGAGAACATCAACCGAAGAGCGAGGAGGAAGCGAATCGTCCAAAACGGGAGGGTTTGTTTTTGTGCAACATGGGAACATGAATGAATACCCGACTTCGTTTGGTTCATGCCGAGCCGAGCGACACCCTTCGTGGGCTCGGGCAATTCACTTCAATCCCTTGCTTCGGGTGAAGCAATGATGAACAAGTAGTGCTAATGAATGTAACTTGTTCATCTTTAGCTGGCAGGTGTAAGCGACTAGCCGAGAATTTGTTCGTACAACTTTTATTGAGCATGCAACATTGAACGTGCGACATTCTGCCTAACGTGGTGTTTTTCATATAGAATTTCGGTTTCAATAGCAAACTTAACAGAAGAGCATTTCAGCGAAATGCATTATAAACTTTTCAGCAAAAATGGAGGATGGGGGGTTTAAATTTATGTTTTATAGATTTCATTGGCTTTTAAGCTGCATTTATATAAACAATCGTATTCTGATAATTTTTAATGATTTTAGTGGTCATTTTAAATCATAAAGCTCTTAGTGATCAGATCACTAAAAGCATCCATTTTCGAGACACGAGGCGAATTCAAGGTAGGAGAATTTAAATTGACCTCAGCGCATACAAATCTTTTAACTCAGTCATTTCTCAACCGATTTTTTATGTTTTAGCTGTTTTGGAATGTTTTAGCTAGTGCTTTCAAAATATATACAGGTTTGTACTAACTGCGCCAGAATACATTGAGTTATACAGGGGGCAGACCAAATGATTGAGATGAGCAAAATTTTGTCATTTTTTAAATGGCCAGAACATCGCGAAAAATGAATTAATCTCGATGAAACAGGTTCCATTTTACTGGAAAACTAACCTAGTTTCTTAGTATAAGTTGAGATCTTGACGCGACCAATCTACACCAGGAATGTTCCGGATTTTAGGAGTGTCTGTCAAAATGTACAACTCATTCCGAGTTCATTGGTACCCAAAGATCGAAAATCCGTCAAGGAACCTTCGGGATATGAATTATCTAGATATTTTTTTCACAGTTTTTTTGCTGTTGGGTACAACCCAATCCGCACGAGAGTCACAAATGAAATAAGTCTTTGGTCTCAATATTGTCCCCTAAACGTTTTAGAAAAATGGGGCAACAGTTTTTGTAATTGAGTAACTATTACTTTTTATAAAAAAAACTTGGGAGAATTTTCTCACAAAAGTCACTAAAGTTTTCATTAAAAAACAATTTTTTTTTAAATTTTTGTCTCTGTGACAATTGAATTAGAATTTACAAGTTTTTCTCTAAAGAATCACAGACCAAATTACTTTACTTTGGAAGCAAGGGTATTATTTTCATTTAGTAGTCACGGTGATAATTTGAAAAACAAAAGACATGTTGTCCAGAGAAATAGTTTTTCCTGTTAGTCACTGTGACTTTCGAGAGGAAATATACAACAACAGTCACAGTGATTTTGGTAATCATCTCTTTTGGTTTGAGCTGAATATCAGGAAAAGTAATCACCAAGCTTTGATCGACAAAAGTATCACTGTTTGATCACCGTGACTTTTGTCAGGAAATATATGTCAAATGTTGTTTTAGAATATGTGGTCTCTAAAAAAATATATCTTATTAACATTGTCACATGAATTTATGTAATTATCTCTTTTTTCGATCAAATAACAATGAAAACATTACTTCAATATCACATATTCCCTCCATCCAACGTTCGATTAGTATTGGCTCACAAGAGTCTCCGTATTAATTGATCTTTATTAAATAAGCTATGATCATTATCGAAAAGAATCAATCTTTTTTTTCAACGGCCACCAAAAATAATTGGTGACGAATTCCTATAGTTTTTTAATTCATTAAGATGGATGTGTTAATTACTAAAAGCGGTAAAAATATATATAACAAAAATATGGCATAATATAATTTATACATTTTCCTCGTAAACTTCATATATTTTGTAACAATATTATAACAGGGGTTGTGCATTAGAACAGACATATGGTTATGAGAGGAATGAATATAACCTTTTTGTGTTTCTGAAATATCTAAAATTTTCCGAATATTATTCAAAACCTAATTTTTCTGAAGGCGCATGAAAATTTTAAGGGGTAGGCGATATACTTTCACCATAAAAATGGAATTGTATTTGGAAAACACTTTTGGCATTTATCGCAATTCCAACTTCTTGTGTGTTATCACTTTATATGTACACATTCAGTCATTTCTAATTTCCATCAGCGAAATAAAAAGAATCTAAAATAGTAACGGGAGTTGGTCACGAATGAAATAGTTTATTCTGGAACTTTGTCACGAAAAATCTTCATGAATGTATTGAATACGACTCGCGGTGACAATTTCCAACAAAGAAAACGTTTCTGGTGTCTCCTATAAACATCACCAAGTTGTTAATACGAAAAAGCAGAGCATTCTAACAAACCACTTTGTGACAATTACCAAAAGTTTGTATAAGGCTGTAAGCCCCGCCTTTTCAACGCTTTTTCAGCATTCCTGACCATTTACAGAAAATATTCTTCGTACGAATATGAATTTTCTTTTAAAGGTCACCAACATGCCATTTGTGCGGACTGGGAATGTACAAGAAAAAAAAATGTTAGAAAAATATTTTTTCCTTAAGAGTGCCCACTGTGGTTTGTTCTGAAGAGCTTTATACAACTAAATTGTCTGAGCATGAGCATGAGCATGATGAGCATGATTGACCGCCCGCGGTTGCTACTCCGTTATTGCCAGATCAGCAGTAATTACACAGAGAACCAATAGATGATGCTTGGGACCAACATGCATCCTCAATGTGTAAAAACTGGTGACCTTAATCTGTTTATTAGGCAATACCAGCGCCGGCCGCATCCGAATGCAGGTCAAAGAAGGAGTTTGTATAGGAAAATGTTGACGTGATACTCGCTTTATGGAAGCCGAGAACACCTCTGCACTTCCACGAGGAATCACTGGGATGTTGGAGAAAGGGCAAGGTATACAGCAGGGTTCGTTTTGGTAAACGATGCGCTGATTTCGAGCGTCGAGTTCTTTAGAACAAGTGTCGCGCCGTTACATCCGCCACGATAATCAATGCGATTCGAACTGATTCAGTTTAACAATGTAACACCGCAACAATAAATCGAACGCATGGATACTGGATCTTTGACCGAATTGAGACAACTTCAAATGATTGGATATCTTCTCGTAAGGTGATCCTCTTTATACCGAAAGCTATTGCGCGTTGGTGATCTATCTGAAAATAAAACGGCCTCATGAAAGGTATAAGCACGGAGTTTCTAGGGGTTCGGTCAACCGGATATTTTCTATCCAACAGATCGACTAACGACGTCTCTCGTATTCACTTCGTCTGCTCTAAAAAGAAAACGATCCCGCGAAAAACACACCTGAAAAACGGAATATAGAAAGGTTGCGCGCTTATTACGGAAACGAACCATGAGTATCTTTCTTGCCAAACACCGCGATCCTCTGCGTACGACGCGCGTGAAATAGCCTTTGCCACTTGTAGCAACCAGCTATTTGTCAATCCCGAGTACACGTCGGCTGACGTGATTCTTTGGAAGCTATACATCGCGTTTTCGTTAGTTACGGTATTTATCGACCGAAGGAAATTTTCGGCTAAATGGTCACTGTGAGACATGAACACGTATTCTGGGTATACCCCGCGAAATCACTTCATTTCGAAAACGTAAACCGAAGCATTACGCACGACCGCTAATTTCCCTTCTACCGACGCAGACGCTCGGGGACACGACATTTCGATGCGAATGTTATAGAGCATGATATCATGCGGGAAAAATTGGCAAAGTTTCATGCATACAAAGCCTTAATTATTCAAAAACGCGGATATCCAAATTGGCCAGTATATTGAGTTTATTAACAAAATGCC
Organism: Wyeomyia smithii; assembly: GCF_029784165.1. Taxonomy (NCBI): domain Eukaryota; kingdom Metazoa; phylum Arthropoda; class Insecta; order Diptera; family Culicidae; genus Wyeomyia; species Wyeomyia smithii. The sequence goes on from NC_073694.1 coordinate 159,218,521, forward strand.
GAACTAGTCAAAATTGAAACACAGTATATAAACCAAAAGCAAGAAAAATCGAAAAAGTGAAACATACACACTTAGTCGTGCATTCATGTAATCCCTATTTACAAAACTTTGAACACACAGTCGTGCATTCATGTAATCCCTATTTACAAAACTTTGAAATAGTCACTCAAAAATCAATAATTGTTCAAAAGCTAGAAAAATCTTGAAATGAAGCTTGACGAAATACCAACAAAATTATGTGAAAGTTTAAGTATTTAAATCTTGAAAGTATAAGAAAAGATTTTATAAAACTTGCTTATATTTGCTATTTCACGGAAGATATAAAAATCTACTCAAGTTTCGAAAAAGAATCACTCAACCACTGAGCGAAATTATAAAATAAATCTCGCGCAACTTTTCAGAGGGACCTAAGTAACAATGACAGATTCTCTCTTCTCTCACTTTGTTTCGTTAATAACGACGTTAGTAACGACGTATACATATATATTTTCTAATCTTTCTTCCCCTTAATCGAGAGATAGTAATACTGTCTTGCTTACTATGCATTGAGTGTTATGAAATATGGAAAAAATAACATTATTATTGATCAAAGAGAAAGTAAACAAAGAGAGCCCCTCAATGCTAGATAGGTCGCTCCGAAAAATTACGCGAGAAATGTTTTTTTTTTTTGTAAATATAAACACAATGCACTTATCTTATACATCGAGTCAGCATTCAGCGCACAAAGCATTCCGTTACTTTTTTTTCACCACTCGCACATAAACAATCACACCGTTTCCTTGGTGATTGGTGATTGTGAGCACTTTCGAGGAAGCGCTCCGCCACCGGATGAAATGGCTGCTTCCAGAAATCATCATATAATTTTACTGGATCATGTCTGGCACAATGTACACTAATCTTCACACATTTATGATTGCAGCTTTCATTTCAAACTGCATAACAATATTCATAACTACACTTTTTCTCTGCAGATGGACGGTCCAAAAAAAAAGTGATAAACGAAGAAGATCCACGCACAACGAATAGAATGGGGATTGTAATTCTCTTCAAGTTCTTAGGCACTTAAGCACGAGAAACCGCAAAAAATTGCGAATTGACACTAAAAAATCACAAGCGAAATCTTTTTACATTCACTCGCGGTCGCAGCTTGCTACGATCTCCTTTATACAACTAAATTGTCTATATGAAAAACTTCATTTAAAAAAATCTAAGATGTCAGATATTTTTAAAATCACTTTTTGTTTTTAATATAATATTTTTTTTTTTTTTTTTTTTTTTTAGGTGTTGGATCTTAAGTTCATTTTCTTAAATATTTTCAAATGAAGGTTCAGATAATTTTCTAGAAGTTATCCATTGACAACCAATGAACCTAAAAAAAACAAGAAGTCAGAAAAAGTTTTATGCGTTGCAAAAATATACATTTTGACACACACTTTCAAAATCCGGAACATTTCCGTATCCGTTGGTCACGTCAAGTTCTCAAGTAATACTAGGAAACTAGGGTAGTTTTTCTGTAAAATAAAACCGGATTCGTCAAAATTGATTCTTTTTTTGCGAAGTTCTGGCCATTCAATAATTGGCAAAATTTTGCCTGTCTCAATCATTTACCCTACCCCTTGTATGAGCTTAAATCTGTTTTTCATGTAACTAAACCTAAAATAGGCTACTTATTTTGTAGGAAAAGTACAGCAAATGTACTAGTATTTTGAAACTGTATTCAGTTACGAGTAAAATAAAAGTTGTTTTATAAAAATCGATCTGTTTATTTCACGGTAATACAAATGAATAAAAGACGGACGAACTTCTGACATGACCAAAAGTAGGGTGTAGTTCTAGTCGACTTTCATTTATGCTCATATTAGAAGTTTTTCAAATACCTCTAAGATTTAAGGTTATGGCGAAGCTCTGTTTTTGGACCATAGCTCACATTTTTATTTGTAACTCTTTAATTTTTCAACCGACTTTTCATATTTTGACCATTTTGAAAAGAAGAAAGACAGGGCTTTCAGAAAGTACATGTATAGATTTTTCCTAGGCATAACCAGTTGTTATCTAATAAATAGAACTTTTTTTCCTGAATTTTTTAACTTCATTCGCCTTAGATTACACATTTCTGAAAGAAATATGTTACAGTTATGCTAAAATCCTGAAGAAACAGTTAGTTCTGAATACAGTAAGCGTTGATGTACGTAAACCGGATGAGATGTGATAATTTTTAAAAAGAGCAGATATTTTTGGGTTCTATTGGATTAACATTTTTGAAGTGTCCGATAACGTTTATAACTATTTTTTCAATTATTGTAGCACGGAGTCATCCTGTGTAAACTTTAAACTACCCAGCGGCAAAAAAACCCTGAAAAAAACGCTGAAGAAAAAAAAAACAGAAGGTTGTATCCAAAGCACGACCGCGTGACTGACGTTGAATAACGCGTAATTGGCATTAACAAATGCATGGTTGAGTACTTAAATAATTACTACAAATGCACAAGTACTTCTGTTTGTATTTAAATAAATTAACCAGATGGTCAAAACTTCATCGCGGGACATCGGTTGGAAGAATTATTCAGAGGGCGGAATGGGTTGTGTGAAATGAAGCTATATACTTAAGCGATTTTTGTGCGTTTTTTGCGATTTCTGTTCACGCCCTTCGTCAGAAGACGACAGCTCAATCAATATCAATATATGCCACCACCCGCTTTCCGCTGCTCCAAAAAGAACCGTCCGCTTTGCTGGTAGATGAACGAATGAGAAATTCAATTCGACGCTTTTATAAGTGACTAACATTTGCCACCACCCGCGTTCTGCCGCTCAAAAAAGAACCGCCTATTGTGCCGGTCGATGGACAAAAGAGAGATTCAATTCGATGGCTTGCGGTTTTATAAGCGTCTAACATTTGCCATCACCTGCTTTCTGCTGCTCCAAAAAGAACCATCCGCTTTGCCGGTTGATGAACGAATGAGAAATTCAATTCGATGGCGTGTGCTTTTATAAGCGACTTATATTTGCCACCATCTGCTTTCTGCTGCTCCAGAAAGAACCGCCCGCTTTTCCGGTCGATGAACGAATGAGAAATTTAATTCAGTGGTGTACGCTTTCATAAGCGACTAACATTTGCCATCACCTGCTTTCTGCTGCTCCAAAAAGGAACCATCCGCTTTGCCGGTTGATGAACGAATGAGAAATTTAATTCGATGGCGTGCGCTTTAAAAAGTGACTTATATTTGCCACAAACAGCTTTCTGCTGCTCTAAAAAGAACCGTCCGTTTTGCCGGTCGATGAACGAATGAGAAATTCAATTCGATGGCGTGCGCTTTTCAAGCGACTAATGACAGTTATACTTCCGGTGTGCGTGTCGTTGTGCTCTCGAGCGAACAAAGCGACAACAGCAACTACATATCGCTTGTATGCTCCAGTGTCGGCTATGCTGGGGAAATGCCTGGATTGCAACATTGCGGGTACGGGATTGGTTGAATTCTAATAAAGTTTTCTATGAGTTTTAATCACTGTATTATAAAAAAATCTTAGTAGAAATGTTTTAATAGACTAGAGTAATTTGTTCACTATCGTAGAAGTAAGCGTTTGAAATCTTTCATTCTGTCGTTTCACTGCAATCTCGATTTTTTGGAATGCCACTCTACTAAAGTAAGACGTTATTCAACGTCAAAATACTAGAAGGGTTGTATCCAAGGCACGACCGCATGACGTGGGACTACGCTATTTCTTCATATTTCGACACTTCAAATAAATCCTTTTCTACCGATCCTTCGCACGCTTCTGGGAAATACTGCTTATACATCTTATTTATATGACGAGACATATCCAGGATTGAGGTGTTCGTACAAATTCTCAATATATTCGTTTATTCACTATACGACACTGCTTTGCAAACTGATATCGCTGAAAAACTGTAATACAAAAATTTGGGGTCCGTGTGTCACCGGTACGGTTTTGGAACGAAAACGATGACAAAATGTTCAAATGATACCCTTTATATCGAGGTTTCGAAAGTTACTTGAAAAGTGGGCGGAGCACAGCAGAATGGGAAATGGTAAGAAAAGTAAAACCGGCCGCGGTCGAAACAACATTTCTATCATAATAATATTTCAATGATGTTAAATGATTGTAAAGGTAATTTTAAATCACAAAGCTCGAAATGATCAACTTTCGAATTGAATCCGTTTCCGAGATTTTTCAAATTCATACCTAGAAAATTGACTACTAAACTAATAAAAAAAGAATGCTCCCATCATTTCGTTCTAAAATATTATTTTTAATATTATTATTTTTCCATTATTTTTGTTCCGAAATAATTTGTAATTGAAAAGTTGGTTTTTGTATTGTTTTATGTTTGCTTGATCTATTTTTTTTATAAAGTGTTATTAGCCCTTACAACTTATTACAGCCTGCAATTCAACTGAATTTCTTCCAACCCAATCCATCTGTCGATCCAAATTATTTTGCGAAATAGCTTGGAATGTATCAGTAAGTTTATTTAAAGTTCCATACTATTTAAACGATAGGTAATTTTTTGAGTCTTCATCAGCAGCAAATTGAAAGCCATTACAGATTTCCTAGTGAAAGTTGAAATAGTAAATATAAATCGACATGTAGAAAAAAACTGAAATAAATGTACAATTGAAGATGCGATGTGAACTTAGTTCACAGTAAAACATGGAATATTTTTTCAGCAAACAACCTCCAGGTATCCTCAAGAAACATTACATAATGGGAACTGCAGCTAACAAAAAAAAAACTGTTTCTAAACAGCCAGCGAAATCTAATCTGTTTCGTTAAACAAGCGGAACAAAACGCTGACATTCCTTTACGCGTCTTTTTGTCGCCGTTGCCGCGATTAATGTGAATCCTTGGTTTGAATAAACAACGTCAATAACAGAAATAACAAAAAAGAATGCAAACCAACCCGTTCACATTACTCGGCGGTTATTATTATCGTCAAAAAGCCGACGATAAGCGTTGCTGGACAAAGCCGATTCAAGCCTCGTCAGGTGTAATGTACAGAAAAGTGCAACGCTGCACTCTCGGCACTCGATGTTGGTTTGGAGCAAAGGTTAATAGGAAGATGGTGTGGTGGTTCGGAATCGAAATGGTGATGACGATTGGAAAAAAATGCAACATCATTAAAAACTGCCTGCACATTTGTTTCCAGCTCTAACGCATACGAGGTCGGAGCCACCCTGCAAAGCATACAACAAAAACAATCAAAACAATATGCACTGCATAATACGCATTGCTCGCTCGTTTGCTCTGTTTGGGTTTGCTGAATATGTTTTTATTATTCACAGCACTCAGTCGCTACTCCATCATCGGCTGTGCACACGAGGCAGAAAGCTTGCAGAACCCTCCAGCCCGGGTAGACTGGAAGAGGCTGGTGAAATCAGTGCAACAAGTGCTAATGAAGTGAGGGGTTATCATGTTGACTGCAGCTGACGAGGCATTTTTTTCTTTTTTCAGTTAAAACTATATATAGGTAATAAAAAATAAAAACATGCGAACAGACAACGATTACGAAATTATCAATAATCTCAGTAGGATCAATGGAAGCGGCGCCGCCGCTCTGGTTTCACCGTTCGATGCAGTTTTATCATCGATTCCGGTTCACTCCCGTGCTGTTTGTGTTGTTCCCCGTTTCTGTGGTTCAGAGATCTGGTACCGAGTGTTTCTAGAAGCTCCACTTGGATTTGCTCTGGTTACTTCTGATATGTGGATGCTATGAGCCATGCTACACATCGGGGAAGTTACCAACTGCGGCTTCGTACATTACGCTATCGACCGAGTCCCGGAGGAACAGTGAAGCACGCAGCTAGTGATGCGAGTTTAAACACCGGTAGTCAGCATAATTGCCGCCAGATGCATGGTCCGTTGATCTGTGTGCTGCGGATGAGTTGTTTTTTATTTAGTTTTATTGTCAACCAATATGAAGCACGGTCCCAGTGCCAGTGGCGGTGATTCGATGCCGTCTGGCTGTTAGTTGAAATGGAAGCAAGAACAAGCATCGCGTTTTTTGTACGGTCAGTGCCGCCGTCTCGCTTGTTGTCTGCCAACTTGCTACCCAACACGCTTACCAGTACAAGTGTGTTTCGGGATGAAAAGAATGATAACAATCCGCAATGATTACTGCAACTAAACGTTCATCGTTTGTATTGACACATGCATCCTGGCAGATGGGTATTGCGAAATGGGAAAATGATATGTTGCAGTCGATCGTTAGCAAAGAGATGACTTGTTTACGTTGGATTCTGCGAAACGCGAATATTTACCTCGATTTTCAACGTTTGATAAACTTTCAACGAAAACAAATCTAAGGTAAAACCAACTTTTGACGAAATCCACAATATCGGTGAAAATCACAACTATTTATTTTTATTGCGTTGTAGGCCAAGGGCTCTCGATATTTTGGCAGTCTGATATATTTGGCATTTTTGTTCTTTTGTCACTTCTTTTGTTTTAGAAATTGTTGATACTCTTTCTAAATATGTATTACTAACTTCTCAAAATTTCAATTTTTTTAAACATATTTAACTCACTTAATTTAAATATTTTTAGCAATTTTAACATTTTCCACATTTTTCTTAATTATTTTTAACAGCTTTGAAATTTTTAACATTTTTGACCTTTGAAACATTTTTAATATATTTAACATTTTTAACATCTTTAACATTTTTAACATTTTTACATTTTTAACATTTTTAACATTTTTAACATTTTTAAAATTTTTAACATTTTTAACATTTTTAACATTTTCAACATTTTTAACATTTTAACATTTTTAACATTTTTAACATTTTTAACATTTTTAAAATTTTTAACATTTTTAACATATTTAACATTTTTAACATTTTTAACATTTTTAACATTTTTAACATTTTTAACATTTTAAACATTTTTAACATTTTTTTACATTTTTACAAATATTTAACATTTTTAACATTTTTAACATTTTTAACATTTTTAACATTTTTAACATTTTTAACATTTTTAACATTCTTAACATTTTTAACATTTTTAACATTTTGAACATTTTTAACATTTTTAACATTTTGGACATTTTTAACATTTTTAACATTTTTAACATTTTTAACATTTTTAAAATTTTTAACATTTTTAACATTTTTAACATTTTTAACATTTTGAACATTTTTAACATTTTTAACATTTTTAACATTTTTAACATTTTTAACATTTTTAACATTTTTAACATTTTTAACATTTTTAAAATTTTTAACATTTTTAACATTTTTAACATTTTTAACATTTTTAACATTTTTAACATTTTCAACATTTTTAACATTTTTAACATTTTTAACAATTTTTACATTTTTAACACTTAACTTTTCTAACATTTTTAACATTTTTAACATTTTTAACATATTTGACATTTTTAACATTTTTAACATTTTTAACATTTTTAACATTTTTAACATTTTTAACATTTTTAACATTTTTAACATTTTTAACATTTTTAACATTTTTAACATTTTTAACATTTTTAACATTTTTAACATTTTTAACATTTTTAACATTTTTAACATTTTTAACATTCTTAAAATTTTTAACATTTTTAACATTTTTAACATTTTTAACATTTTTAACATTTTTAACATTTTTAACATTTTTAACATTTTTAACATTTTGAACATTTTTAACATTTTTAACATTTTGAACATTTTTAACATTTTTAACATTTTTAACATTTTCAACATTTTTAACATTTTTAACATTTTTAACATCTTTAACATTTTTAACACTTTTAACATTTTTAACATTTTTAACATTTTTAACATTTTTAACATTTTTAACATTTTTAACATTTTTAACATTTTTAACATTTTTAACATTTTTAACATTTTTAACATTTTTAACATTTTTAACATTTTTAACATTTTTGACATTTTTAACATTTTTAACATTTTTTACATTCTTAACATTTTTAACATTTTTAACATTTTCAACATTTTTAACATTTTTAACATTTTTAACATTTTTAACATTTTTAACATTTTTAACATTTTTAACATTTTTAACATTTTTAACATTTTTAACATTTTTAACATTTTTAACATTTTTAACATTTTTAACATTTTTAACATTTTTAACATTTTAACATTTTTACCATTTTTAACAATTTTAACATTTTTAACATTTTCAACATCGTTAACATATTTAACATTTTTAACGATTTAACATTTTTAACATTTTTAACATTCTTAACATTTTCAACATTATCAACATTTTTAACATTTGTAACATTTTTAACATTTCCCCGCCAGGATAAACATTTCCCCGCCAGAATAAAGTGATGTTACTGGACACCTTGTATGCCTTGTTTAAAATCCTTTGGAACTTTAATCAATAGTAAAGATGGGCTCTAATATCAAAAATAACTCCCCCCCCCTCCTTGGCTACGCCACTGCTGCCTTCTAAAAAAATTCAATATAATCGTTAGTGGCAGGTCGGTTTGTATTCCTCTACAAAATTATTCTCTAATGGAATTTTTATTATTCTAAAACTTTTCACATAAAGTCCTGGACGGAGAAATGTAAGTCAAACTCTTGCTTAAAAGTTGAGTTGTACATATACTTTTAAATTGAATTTTTTTACGGATAATCAAATTTTATCGGTACAATATGATTTCGATAATAATTGCAAATGCTCCTGACGACTACCTTAAAATACATCTGTTTTTGAGATGCTTCAAAATAAGGTTTGGAAAATTTCTATTTTTGGATGAGGATATGTTTTTGACGTAGGACTACGTCTTTGTTTTCTACACTAGATTACATTTTGTGAAATTGAAAATGAAGCTGGCAAATGTTGTGTCAGATTTCAAATGATTATAGCAAGCGAACGACTTAATGCATCTTAGTCATTTATATGTCGGTGGATAGATAAAATGTGTAACAATTGTTTGATATAATGTTTAACATTGTTGCTTTACTGGTCAATGGTTTAAAAAGGGGAAAAGTTCCAAGATCAAGCTTTCCCATACACTTCCCTCGCTATTGGCTTGCTTCCCGAGCATGGATAACAATAACACGGACGGAATAAATTCCACTGCCTACATATTTTGACTCAACAAAGTGGTTTCATTCCGTTTGTCTTTCTCGAAAATGCGTGGCCACGCCCTAATGGCAAAAATCTACGCTGAACTCGATACAAAAGACTGCGTGTGGAAAATTCAGCTTCAGTCTAGTTTGTCACACAATAGCGAGTGGAGTATAGCTGGTAGAGGTACGCGACATTGAGAAACGAGAGCTGCATACGAGTCAACTTGCAGGCACTGCGGAACATGTTACCTTTATTTTGCATTCGGCAGCAACAGTTACCATCGTTCGCTGCAGAATATTTAGCTGGCACACGTACTGGAGGGCACAGCGGAGAGTAAACTTCATTATGCGCGGTCAAGTAAAATATTCAATGCTACCGGTGCGATCATCAGCGTTTTGTAGCAAGAATTTCATACTGAAGATTATGGAATCTGTTCTTTTCAGAACTATAGATGCTTGAAGATAAGAGTTATGAGAATTTTCACAACTACTACTAGTGTGAAATGTTCATCTATTTCTCAATAATCATTTTTACAATGAACACCAGGGCGCACCAAAGATAAAAGGTAGTGTTGCCTATGAATAGTTTATCACAACAAGAAATAACCCTCATTTCATGAATTGTCACTGCTAAATTGAGTGATTTTTCGGTTTAATTGTTTCTTTGTGCCCATTCAAACACCGTTATTAGTCAAATATTAGTAACAAAAATCAGTTAATCTCAGAACCAGAGTGATTTTCGCATCGGGAAAGCAAAAACTTTCTTTTGGTGCTTATGAAAATCACTCAGTAGTATCGAAGGTGTTTTGATTTGTTTGTCTTTCTCTAAGCTGCGTGGCCACGCCCTAATGACAAAAATCTACGCTGAAGTCGATACAAAAGACTACGTGTAGAAAATTCAGCTTCAGTCTAGTTTGTCACACAATAGCGAGTGGAGTATAGCTGTTAGAGGTACTTTATTATGCGCGGTCAAGCAAAATATTCAATGCTACCGGTACGATCATCAGCGTTCTATAGCACGAATTTCATACTGAAGATTATGGAATCGGTTCTTTTCAGAACTATAGATGCTTGAAGATAAGAGTTATGAGAATTTTCGCAACTACTACTAGAGTAAAATTTTCATGCATTCATGCATCGTTAGTTTTACAATAACGACCATCAAATATAAACTGTAGTGTTGCCACAGTTTATCGCAGCGTATAATACTATATACATTTAGTCCTACGTCACCATTTCATGCAATCCCTAGGGCTGTATAGCTTGTAGTATTTTGTGAGTTTTCTTGTAGTTCTCCAGTAACAATCATAGATTGATTGAAATATACGATAGCGAAGAGATTTGATAAATTTCAAAGACTTTTGCAGTATAAGGCCGAGTGTTGTCATGAAGCAATATCACTTTTTCTTACTTCTGCCTGTGTGACCATTTGTCGCACCGACGACGTAGAAGCATCACCCTGTCTTTCTCTTCTTCGGGTTGCGGTGATTAATCCATTTTTCATTATACATCATGACACGGTAAAGAAAATCCTTCCTCTTTGTTCCTGAAGCTGTTGTTCACAAACGAAAAAACGACGCTCAACGTCCTTTTACCCCGTTTTTGAATTATTCCCATAGCATGCAAGTGCTTGAAATGGCTTAGCGAATAACTAATCTAATAGCGAAGCAAGCTGAGCAGTTCCAGTTAATTGTCATTTTTGATTTGGCTGAATTTTTGCATAGACGTTTCTGTAGCCAAAAGATGCTATTTTGTGCTATAGGTTTAATTTTTTGGAACACGACTCATTTTTGAGAAGCTATTTAAAAATGCTATTTTGAGAAGGTAGTAATGATAACAAATAATTTTAATACTCTAAAAAAAAATTTTTATTTGAAAAAAGTTGGAAGAAAAATTTAAAGTTATTTACCTGAAAAAGCTCATTTTTTAAAGCTATTTTTTTAATAAAAATTACAAAAGGTTACCTAAACAATGAAACCGCTCCGATCATAGTGAAATCAAGAAAAAAAAGTAATAATTTTTTGCTCTGCGTTTGGCATGGATCCTTATTTTTTGCCTTACTTCACCATCGAAATTACCGTCTTTGAAGCGACGGAACCAATCTAGACAATGTTTCAATAGGAGCATTATTCTTTTTTTGAACTCTCGGTGCGCTTTAGTCGCCATTTTCTTTGGACGAAATGAGAAAAGTAACACTTTCCGCAAATGACGATTATTTGGTAAATCAGACATTTTCGTACAACTATGATGCCCCAATAATATCACAAACGATCGTTTATTATTTCTGATAGTTTTGGCACCGTTCACTTTTGCAAGCTGTTGCTGCATTCGACATGGATCCTCATTGAGTAATTCCTCCAATCAGCGTTTTCAAAGGTTCCAAAGGTTGGCCTTCCTTCAAGCGGACCTTCGTCAACATCGAAATTACAGTTTTTAAAGCGACGGCATCAATCGCGACATAATGTTTGAATTGCAGCAGTATTGCTTTATTTTGTTTTTAAACTCTCGATGTGCCTAAGTCGCCGTTTTGTTTTGACGAAATGAAAAAAGTAACGACATTTTCGCACAATTAAAGGTATATGATGCCCCAATAAAATCACAAATGAATCAAAGTAGGTCAGATAAATCATAGAAATTAATAAAAATACTACAAGGTATACAGCCCTAGGGTTGTATGAAATGGTGACGTGGGACTAAACACTGTAATTAGGGGATTTTTTGTTACAAAATATACAGAGTCTGCAGACAGAATCAATGTGTTTATTTTCAGCCTCCCCTGGAAATCAATTTTTGGAATATATTCAACAACACTCGAAGAAATATCATTTATATTTGGCGATTTTATGCCTTTAGTATTTTTTTTTTGTGCAAAAAAATATGTTTTTAACAAGGCACAAGCATATCGTGCTTGTTGAAGAAGCACCAAGAATTTCTCATAATGCGTCAAAATCAGAATTATCTCTATATCCTCAAAAACCAAATCCAATAATGCTTACGTTATCATAATGAATGGTTTTGTCTTATTTAACTCTAACTAAATCAAATCTATAGTTTGGATCTTACTTTCAAAATAATATGGAAGCCCTCACAAAACATAAGAAAATATTTTGAACAAAATTCCTAACAAGTTCCAGCAAAAAATCGTAGAAATCCACAATTACATTTTTATTTTTTGCTAGACAATTTTTTCATTTGCCTGCAACTACATTCGCTGTATTACGAAGACAGGAAATATACGTTTATTATGGTAAAGCTTAGAATAATAATATATCATCTAACAATTTTGAAATATAAAAAGAGATTCTGTACGAATCTTACTAAATAAACTAAAAAATCACAAGCATTCGCAGGTTCTTACTCTTCTATAAATGTATATATTTAGGAATTTACTCTTTCGATACTATCCGGTCACGATTATTTAGTGAATATCGAAGATAAAATTAAATAAATATCCGTTGCAAAAATTTACAATTCTTGCTGAGTAATTCATGGCAATCATATTTATGAAATAAACTTTCAATCACCATCAACAGCAACATTGTAGTTTTTCCTTAATTGCATACGAATAGAAATGTACGAACAAAAGTGTACCAATGCAATACGAATAGTACTGCTGCAGTACGAATAGAAGAGTACCAATGCAATCATAGACGACGAGAGACCTGCGGTTCTATACTCCACTGGTACTGTTGCTTTTACTGGCATGTTTTTTTTCAAGACATCAGTTTTTATTAGGTTCTACAGTACCTAACACGCAGGTTTAGAGATTGTTCAAGGATGGGTATTGTTTCAAACTTTTAGGAAAACTTTTACCTTCGAGACATCATATTAGTCTAAGCTCATGGAAGCAAAAATAAATTGACCTATTGGGACGGGGAGACTCTGTCAATTTTTATTTCGAAATTGATACAGGGAATATCACAGGGAACGGATGGTGTCCATTCACGTCGTCTGTGCTAGGAATGCTCGCATGTAATTGGTTCATTATTCGCGTAAATTTGTTATTGAAATTATTATCAATTTTACCGCTTAGCAATGAAATTATAGTGATAATTAACACATTACAAAATTGTTATACATTTTATCTATCCAACAACATATTGGTTATTGTTATCCATCATGTGGTTATGCTGTTATTAGCGTTTGAAATCTGACGCAACATTTGCCCGTTTCATTTCCAATTTTACAGAATGCATCCCAGTATAGTAAACAAAGACGTGTCCCACGTCAAAAATTGTTTATCATTTTTGATTGTTTCTCCACCGTTCATTCTTGCTGACACATTGTCTTCCTGTGTATTGTAACTCGATTTATATCGGCAAGCTTAATTAGCAACGCATCAATGCTCGCGAATGTCCTTCATCCACACGAAACTGGATACTCGCTCGGTATCCGGCCCATATGTCCTGACTGTGGAATGTTAATACTCGCTCTAGAATATTTTTTCGCTTCACCGCAGAAAAGTTTACGCGCGATGTAGAATTAAATCAAATATAATTGTGCGGTAACCAGCTGCTGGCAAACCAATTTGCTCCGAGCAATAATGATACAGGTACCTATGTATTGACACCGGAGCTGGTTGACGGTTGACGATAATTGATTTTTGCGCAACAGGTCGAGCTTCGGGGAATTGATAATAATTGATATCGCATGGCGCACAATGATGGCACTTTTTAATTGGTATTTTAAACCATTTTATTCTGATTACTCAGATGCGAACACTTTAATGTCGGGATTTACTGAGTTGCTGAGGTGGTTCCGAAACGAGTTGTTATCTATCTGTTGAAAAAAAAAGTTTGTGCGTGCGATCCCATATTTTCCGGTTGCCGGAGTAACCCCCTTCCTGGAAATGTAAAGTAAAAGTAATAATTTCCCGAACCCTACTCATATTTTGTCAAAATGCTTTTTGTTATTCTTCTCTCATTCCATGCTGAGGCCGCAGGAAGCAGTCAAGTTCATCATCCAAAATTATATTGTGTACACGGATTGTATCTGTGCAGGGTGAGTGCAATTTTTCCCCCTCGGGTTGTTGTTTAGATGCAATTTGTTGTCATGATTACCTTCGCTGTTGTAGCCTTTAAAATACCCTTCGACGCGATTTTGTTACATGTAAAACTCCCCTCGAAGTCCGACCGGGCGAATCGTCCTTCGCCGGGTTTCCCACCGCATTATGATATTTTGGGATATTTTCATCCGGTTCCCGCTCCCAGGACACGCGGAATGTAAGTTTTGACAATAAATAAGCTATTCGGGTTGATTGCCTGCACATGTGCGCCTGTCCGCACGACGATAAATATTCATTCGACGTTGGTCTGGACCGAGGGTGTTGTTCTGTGACGATTGCTGGCGATGACGTGGGTGAACGTTCGCTGGTGCCATCCGGAGAGCTAGGAACTTTCACTACAGTGTGTCCGCAGGTGGAGTGAATGATATCAACAGTAACAGCAACGCGGAACCAGTGCGAAATGCCTTATTATCAACAGATGCTCGCATTGTGACATTTGTTCAATAGGTTGTTGATGATTATCTCGAACAATTGCGAGGGTTGAGTTCTCTTCGGTATGATGACACTGGGAATTGGCCTGCTTTTAGGCTGTTCAACAATCCACAGCGGTGGGTCCCGTAATCAAATATTTAGCGCTGATAATCGCTACCGTACTAATCGGAAAAAATAGAAAGTGGTGTTCGAGACAAAACCGCAAGTTTGATGTAGGACGATGGTAGGATCAATTGTTTTAGTATCCGAGAAAAATCGTTAAAAATCTGTCCATGTGAAATATGGATGGCTCCTATATTATTTCATGCTAGAAAGTATTAATGTCTTTCTTTTTTATTTCCAAAAAGATGTTTTTATTCTCGAAAAAAATGCGTACAACATAATAAGACGAGGCTCTAAATGGGAACTGTGAAAACCTAGTTTCCCAACGAATCACCCAACACGCATCCGATAATTATTTGAAGCTTACCTTTCCGCTTGTAGAACACTCGTCGTAGACTTGCTTCTCACTTGGTTTCCAATTGTACAATGTACTACGAAATGCCGCGAAAACCCCGAAACGGTTAAAGTGCTCTAGAACACTCGAGCGAGGTGAGAATGGTGGTCAAAGGGCTACTACCGTTACTGACTGTGTTGCCAGCGTAAAGAATAGCACCACACAGGAACCTTGAGGAGGGACACCAAAAGTGACTGCAATCGAATTTCGTTTGGTTAGTTATTTATTAAAGATTAGTTGAATAAAGTTTAAGTCTTTTCAAGGCCGACTTTTGCAGTTAATGTGTAGCATTGGTTTGTCGATGCGTCCAAATAACTTGCGAGTGCAACGTTTTTTGTAACCTAAAAATACTGTTTATCTGTTCATCTCGAGGTTACCATCACACAACTAAATTATCAATTTTGGTCTAGTTTCGGAACGGTATAGTGTATGCTAATAATAGAAATATGTAACGCGACACGGAACGTCATTCAGAAGTAGAAGGTTTGTGAAAGTAAAAAAGGAACAAACGGAGAAAATTCCGCTTATGTGTTGAATTACACAATGCTATGGATATTTTCATAAAAAATCGATTATCTATGCAGCTCTGGGAAGCAGAACCGATGTTGTAGCAACAAGCAACGCCAATTAGCGAATTAGCGGAATAATGCCGCGCCACTGCAATTCCATCATTTGTTTAACTTGAATCTTGTCTATCAAGGTGTGAAGTTTCCAGTGTACGAAAATGAAGCACTCAATAATAATAATGTACGGCAGTTACATGCTATAGTTCCTGTTTCATGCATACAAATGCCTTCAGATCTACCAGGGTTGGGTCAAGCATGAAAACCATTGCAGGTGTACGGTTGTTGTCGAACAAAGGAGAGAACATAATCGTTCCGGAAATATAACCATAATTCATATCGGATGCTTATGCTTTAACTCTTGGCTAGACGCGATAAAGGGGAAAGCTGTCTAATTCAACCACATACAATTATGCGCGTACTCGGGGTAGAGTATTAGCATTTTGAAATTACGCTACGATGTAACATTTAGAACTTACATAAAATCATAAGTTTAACTGGATGATGTTCAAATGAATGCTTCCTTCATTTTCATCTGGTTCGGTAGGTCACACTGTCACACTGACAGTCTTCTAGTTGATTAACCAAATTATCAAAAATACCCACAGGCATTGTGATTTAATTATTAATCACAAACCTACCAAGCAGCAGGTCTGTCAGATATCAAGATATCGTTAGATGCGTAGATAATGGGAAGACATTGAAAATGCCCGCATGGCACGACGTTCGTTGGGGCTGGGTTTTAGTCACTGCGGCTGGCAGTGAACGGTCGATATGTCTGTACCGTAACTAGCGTGTCGCATCGCGAGCTCGCATTCCGTCGAATGAATAATGACTCGATGAAAACTAATCAAAAATGCAAAACGCGCGCAAACAGTATCGAGGCCACGAGGGGCCATTGCAGGGTGTCAGGGCAGCGCGTAGCGCAGGGATTTTCCAAAATAAAACTAGCATTTTTGTTTCTCCGAACGGGGATAGGGCGCGTCACCATTGGATTGCTTTGCTCTTGGGTGGTTGAACATTCTCTTAAATTTGGCCTAAATTAAGATAAATTTAATTCAAGCCGGTACACGTTCATAATCACTCTCAAGGAAAAAAGTTTTTCTAACAAAGACTACTCCATGAATCTCACCTACGTGAAATCCATCATTATATCAAGCACATTCGAAGTGAAGTGGTGAAGTTCCAGAAGTGAGCTGTTTCGAAAATGATACAAAACAGCCCTTGTCATTTCATCATTAATTCCAACTTTAAAGCGAATATTTCACACAAGAATTGTTCCTACATGGAATTTAAATATACTTACCTTAGAATAGCTTAAATCTGACTGAACATATCAATGGTTGCTACTTCGTGATGGGTCCGATCCACTCAAGGCGCACAATTAATCAAATGAAAGAACGTCTGGGAGTGGTAACTTCTTCTTACTATGCATCATTCAATGATCCGATTTTTTATAGACCAATAACGGCGCCGGCCCACGTCCTTACAATCAACTGGGGATATCGTCGGTTTCATGCAACACCGGCACAACTCAAAATGTCACCCGGCACAACTCAAGATGTCAAACGATGCCGATGCCAAATTTGCAAAAAACATAAGTTATAAACTGATATGGCTTCAAAATTCAAATCAAAAACATGCTCCAAAGAAGATAAAAAAAGAGATTTTAACTTGCTCATAGTTTTTGTGGATGTGATAAAGAAAATTTTAAACGCTAATTTTTCAACCCCGCTCTCTTGAAACTAATAATTTCGAGTTTTGCCAGTGTAGCACGGAACCTACAATAAGGACAATAACAATAGGGATATGATCATGTACATTTAATGTGAGATCATAAAAATTGAATTATAAAATGCAATAAGAAGTATTAGAGCATGTATAAAAGATCTCGGTTTGCTGCCTCCCATAGATGAAATTTTCAAATTTCTCACACAGAAAACGCAAAAAAATAAGAATAGATTCAAAAATCATACGGAAATTGTCCGTTATGTTGCGCTAAAATAAAATAGATGAACTTATATTAGAATAATTCACGATAGTTGATATTGTAAGTTATTAAGTCGTTATTGTGCTGTTTTATGCGGCTGAAAACATGAATTGTTATAAGGTATTACAACAACATTGCAGCGCAACCATAAATCGCATAAAGTCATCTAAACAATATAGATATGATCATCTACATGTAATGTGAGATTAATAAAAATGAGTATTAAAATACAATAAGAAGTATTAGGGCATGTAAAGAAGATCTCGGTTGACTGCTTTCTATAGCTGAAATTTTAAAATTTTTAACGGAGAAAATGAAAAAAAAAACAATAAAAATAGAAAAACATATGGAAAAAGTCCGGTATATTTATTAAAGGGTAAATTTATTAGATTAATTCATGACATATCAATAGTTGTTGTAGTGCTTTTTTTAATGTAGCTGAAAACATGAAACATGAACATGAGGTTATTGCAACAACATTGTAGCGCTTGCACAGACGTGTTGCTCCTTTCTACAACTATTTGCCGCATGAAGTCATCCAAGCATGAACGTGCATCCACCACAACCGCGAACGTTATCGACAAAAAGTGGAGAAATCGGAGCACCGGTATATTGTCTATGCAGAGAAAAATCGGAAGCGACGAGCCGCTCGTCTGAAAAGGATTTTCCAGCGAATTTCGTAGTATTTTAATATAATGTAGTCTTTGATTTAACCCTCTAGTGCCCAATGCTGCTTTTAGACGGGTTTCAGTCAAACCTCTAAAAAGCTTCAACAAATACTTAAAAAATGTTTCTAAAGAATCATTTTGATTTTACCGCAGTCCGTCTAAAAATTAACTTGGGCACTAGAGGGTTAATATAAAATGTCCCAAAATATAAGACACTAATATTCTAGTATAGTTTTGTTTGTTTTCTAGTCGTAAAACTACGTCAATCTAATCATAGAACATTCAAACTGCATTCTACTATGCGTGAAATTAATCATGAACACAAAACATTGAAGACAAATTAAATATCTGCAGTATTTTTGAGAAGCACCTCTTTCATAGCTAAGTCAACACAACATATGTGACGTTCCACCATCCTCACCAGCGAATTTCGGAGTAGTTCTACAGAGACAATACGACGATTCACAGGTAATAATCGTTGAAAATCTGTCCACGTGGTATGTGGATGGCCCTGTTAAAGGTAATAACTTATTTTGTAATGAAAAAAAGTAAAAAAGTTTTTAATACGATGGATACGTACCGTGCAAAAAAACATGTAAAAATGCGTTATTTGGAAAATCGTGTAAAAAAGACCACACTGTACCAAAATAAATATTTCTATTGGTGACAGTAATTACTTTGTATACCCAGAGCCGTAGTTACTCCGTTTCGGGAGGGGGGTGGGGGGCAGAGAATTTTTATTTAATAAAACGTTTTTTTTTGGGGAATAAGCAGCTTAAAACCGTTATGTGCTCGACAAAAAAAGGATCTTTACGCGTCCAACGGAGTTCTCGGGTGCTCACAAATTAAAATTCTTATACCGTTTGCAGTTTTCGTCCCATTTCGATTGTTTTAGCACCTAAAGATTCAGAAGCTCATTTATTTTTAAAAAATAAGCGTTAGGGGTGTCCCTAAGAATTTTCCTGTTCCCGAAAAGCCAGTTTTCCGGGTTTGTATTCCAGGAATTTCCAGGAAATAAAGCAGGGATGTAAACTTTATCATTTCTGTCTTAAAGTGGCGAGCCAGCTTGTGGTTAAAAACTTCCTTATTAAAGAAAAAAAATCTACAAATTGCTAACTTAAATGAGCAGGTTTACATTGTATAATTGAGTTTTAGGGGAACTATTTTTTACGCAGGTTCAGCTAGTTTTACTCTAACTTAGTAAGAGCTTCGTACATTTACTTTATATTCATATCGAGCTTGTATTCAAATACCCAGCCGTAAAAATACTCACCTCAATTGACGAGTAATGGAAGATATACAGTAAGGCGCCAGTAAGAAGAATGAAAAAAGGTCATTCGAATATCGTTTAGCGGTAGGGTTTAAAAGTCCCCATGCAAAATTTCAGCTAAATCGGCCTTTGGGAACACGTCCCTCAAAGCGATCTATGTTTCAACTTTCTGACTGATGAAATGCACAGGTAAAAGTTCATGATATCGTCGATATCGATTTTTTTTATGCCATATGTCTAAAAGATGCATGAAACGTCGAGATCTGGTGTACCTTATCGGAAAGAAAAATTTTTTTGGATGATTTTTTTCGAGTAGACGAAACTTTTGAGCCCTATCGTTATACGAAATTCGAAAAATTGATTTTCATTGGCACCCTAATACACAGGTTACGGCTAGGTATTTGTATTCGAGCTCGACGTGAAAACCGCTATTGATTAGCGTAACTGTGTAACTTTTGGTCATGAAGATAGAAACTTAAATTAACTGAAAATATGATGGAACCCACAACTTCAAAACTAAGTATCTTCCACTTAATTTTTTCAAATGTCTTGAGGGTGCGACCATGTGCGATCGAAAAACCAAGAACAGGAGATAGTTATTAAAAGTTCTACTCTGAAGCAACAAATGCATCGAAGGAATTACAGCGTTATAAATCCAGCTTCGAGAGTCGCCGACCGATGTCAACCAACGATACTGAGAGAATCTATTCGCGAAGAAATACTGAGAGAATGGAGCGATTCAACCGTCAGCCCAAATTCTAAATTTTACGATAGGCTTTGTTTGATCAGTGTTTATCATCAGAGCAGGTATAGTGTGGAATGCCTAGTTCAAAGTCCGGTCAGACTACAATTTTTATAGTCTGATTTTATTTCGGACCGAACCGGAACAGAGTTGTTCGGGCCAGGTAACGGTCTGGGTTATGCTTCCGAGATGTGGAAAAGTCTGGCCAAAATATATTGAACTGAACATGAACATGAATCACAAGATCATATTGCAGGAAGTTAGGATACTGGCTCACCAAAAGATTGAGGAACTTATCCTTTTTGACATATTTGCTCGACCAAAAAATTGACTGATACCGTTAACATCAAAAAAAAAAAAAACTGGTGACTATTCAATAATGCTTATTGCTAATATTCCAGACTTTTCTTTTGGATTTTTTCATCTAGTATCAATCACATACATGAGAAAATTGCGTGGTGGGGCAATACAAACGCGTGGGGGGCTAAGCCCCCCCTAGCCCCCGCGGTGCCTACGGGCCTGTGTACACCCGAAATCAAACAGGCAGTGATTAGGATAATGGGTTGACGAAACTTTTCCTTAATGTAACGTTTTGAACGATGTTCAAACTTCAACTCATTTGTTTTCAAAGTGATCCCATAATAATAATAATAATTTTAGCGATCATTTCCAATTTTAAAACTTCTACATGCAACTGTTTTCATGGTATTTCAAATTGGTCCGAGATTTTTTGGAATCAAAACTTTAGAGAATTTCAAAATAAGACAATTTCCAGTATTTGGTCGTATTATTTTTAGTATTCGCGAAACTTTTACTGCATAAGTTCAAATTTAACACTATGCTTTTCTAAGTTTTTATTTTCCGTACTGGTTTTTTGGACCATTCTCGGCTGTTTCAGTTACATGCACAAATAATTTACCATCAAAAAGCAAATGCAAAAGCATCTTGTAAATTGATGGATACAAGTTTGGATAGTTTTATCAAGAAAAACACCATTATATTGGGCAATTCTCGCTGAAACCAGGCCACTAGTGACACGAGGTCTTTGAAAATTTATTTTTTTATTTTAGTTCGATTAAACGCAGTAAAAAATAATAACTGCACCTAAATTTGTTCCATTTGGTGGACCCCTTGTTCGCCAAGGGGTGAACAAATTTTTAGAAAAGTGAAAATCGAATGTTTTTATCGAGCTATATTTCACATATTTGTCCCAAAACCCTCTACAAACAGCATTTTATTATACAGAAAACATCTAGGGCTTTCATGTGGAGTATTCAAAAGTTTGACCGCCAACTTGGATTCGCCGCCATTTTGACATTACGTTTATGAAAGATGATTTCCAAATGGACGCGGAGTGGAATTTTCACGCAAGCTCGCACGGGAAATGCCCATGTGACGGAGTTGGTGGAACCATCCAGCGAGCTGCCTGTAAATATAGCTTATCTCCCAACAGAGACAGGCTGATTACAGATGCGGTATCGTTCTACGAATGGGCTGTAGAAAACCAAAGCAAAACAATGGCATTCGCTTACGTCGACCAAGCGGATAACGAAGCGGCTCAAACTAAACTTCAACATCGGATGGAAAATGTCAAAACTATCAAAGGAACGCAGAATTATCACTATATTTTACCTCAAAAACAATATAATTTGTTATATATATAATATTATTACATAGTTCTGATTATATATATATATATATATATATATATATATATATATATATATATATATATATATATATATATATATATATATATATATATATATATATATATATATATATATATATATATATATATACATATATATATATATATATATATATATATATATATATATATATATATATATATATTTATATATATATATATATATATTATATATATATATATATATATATATATATATATATATATATATATATATATATATATATATATATATATATATATATATATATATATATATATATATATATATATATATATATATATATATATATATATATATATATATATATATATATATTTACTTTTCTTTTTTCGACTCTTAGCAAAGTCATGCTATTTTTAATTTTAATTTAAAGAGTAAATGTAGTAATGAAGATAGAAAATTAAACTAACTGAAAATATGATTGTAGAAACTACGGAAAATATAGTTCAGCAGGTGGGACTCGAACCCACAACTTCCAATCTCCGGTCAGATGTGTTCCCGTTACACCACCGCAGAACGTTAAAGACGTGGTTCTAGAATCAAGTTTTGTATCGCTTATCCAATTCTCGCACTTCGTACATTTACTCAGTAGAGACTATTATTTATAGCTGGCTATTGTTTCAACACCCTCAGTGGAAGTTGGAATGACTTCTCAGTGTGAGAGATAGAAACGTGCCTGACCGGAGATTGGAAGTTGTGGGTTCGAGTCCCACCTGCTGAACTATATTTTCCGTAGTTTCTACAATCATATTTTCAGTTAGTTTAATTTTCTATCTTCATTACTACATTTACTCTTTAAATTAAAATTAAAAATAGCATGACTTTGCTAAGAGTCGAAAAAAGAAAAGTAAAAATGTTTGTGACGCAAGTCGATGTTGCTGCTGGTAGAGATGGCAACTTACTGGCACGTTTCTATCTCTCACACTGAGAAGTCATTCCAACTTCCACTGAGGGTGTTGAAACAAAAGCCAGCTATAAATAATAGTCTCTACTGAGTAAATGTACGAAGTGCGAGAATTGGATAAGCGATACAAAACTTGATTCTAGAACCACGTCTTTAACGTTCTGCGGTGGTGTAACGGGAACACATCTGACCGGAGATTGGAAGTTGTGGGTTCGAGTCCCACCTGCTGAACTATATTTTCCGTAGTTTCTACAATCATATTTTCAGTTAGTTTAATTTTCTATCTTCATTACTACATTTACTCTTTAAATTAAAATTATATATATATATATATATATATATATATATATATATATATATATATATATATATATATATATATATATATATATATATATATATATATATATATATATATATATATATAAAGAGCCGGATTTACGATTATGGGGGCCCGGGGCCCAGTTTACAGTGGGGGCTCCACAGTAAAACAAACCCGTTTTTTTATCGTACGAGTTAAAAACACTTATTTCTCATTGAAAAGTTACCAAAAATTTGCTAGATTTTTTACTTACGAGTTTTTTTTTGCAGAGAACTTATTGATTGAATAATCAACATTCAGCTCCTTCAGAATATTGTACTCTCAACTTAACAATGCTAAATTTGACAGCCTTTCACTCTTCAAAGTCCTTTGCAACCTATTTTCAATCAGTTTCATCTTCGATAAAGACCTTTCTCCAGTTGCGTTCGAGATCATTAGGCTCAAATAAATAAATGTATGCAACTGCTCGAAATCCGGAATTTTTTTCTTGATATCTGAAAAATAAAAACCTACCGCAATTCGAAAAAAATGCGATCCGCAAGCAAAAATTTGCACACAATTTGAGAAAGACTGCGCAAATATAAGGCTACGCTGGCAATAAAATCTGCACACGGGCTCTGAAAATCTGCATTTCGCAATGCAAATCTAGTATCCCTGATTCGGACAGGTAAACTTATTTTCGGAATCAACAGCAATGTATTAAAAAAACTTGTGGATTATCTTCTTTCCTGCTTGATCTCCCATGCGCGCTGGTTCGATTCAAATGGTGTGTTAATGTGTGTCATTCCAAGAGAATCGAAGGTGAAATCTTATGGATGTGGTTGTGATATTGGCGCTCGCGAAAAAATAACACTGAAGGAAAGTTTCAGATTGAAATGGTCTGTTCAAATTTTCTTACTGTAAATTGAACTTTTGATTGAATCTCATTTTTGATAGAGAAAAGAACTTTTTCTCGTTTTGTGGGGGCCCGGGGCCCGGGCCCCCTGGGCCCCCTCTCAATCCGGCTCTGTATATATATAATATTATAACATAGTTCTGTTCTATATATAATATTCCAATAGTTTTGAGAGTGAAGTCAAAAACCTCGAATGCAAAGCTTAAGACGTTGATGAATGTATTGGTAACAGTTGAGTATTTTCTTCGTGTTTTCATTATTTCACTTGTATCTTGTCCACTTAAGAAAGTAGTCATTCTATGGCAGTTCTACCCTATCCAAATAAGTTGTTTATAAAGACCTATTCAAAACATGACCATGTACTTCGCGCATACTAAACGATGTGTGTTCAGTGTGCGCTACATGGCAAGCAGCGCTTGCTGCTATATCGATCGCGCGGCGCGCGTTGGCAATGTTAAAACTCGGTATAGAAAATTGGCTCGACGGCCATGTTTCTTTCGCGACACACCTGATTTTTTAAATGTATCTTGTAGGATTTTGTCTCAGCTTTCCAATGGTTGTCTCTGAATTCAAATCGGTGGTTGCCAACCTGTTCAAAACCGCGTTTTAATGATAAAATTTAAAATGGCGGCGAATCCAAGATGGCGGTCAAACTTTTGAATACTCCACATGAAAGCCCTAGATGTTTTCTGTATAATGAAATACTGTTCGTAGAGGGTTTTGAGACAAATATTTGTGTTAACGCTATATCAGGACTATCACCCTAAAAAGGGACATCGAATGTAACTCTACACAACGCGATCAATAAAGATTAGAGCAGAAAGTGACCACATTGTTCAGTGGAACAAGATAGTGTCGAATTTTGGACTCTGTGATATCACGATCGGTCCTGCATCCAACTTTAACCACCATCCGGAGAACCACCATTTCGCCCGTACATTAATGGTCCTTCGAACCGGATTGTGGTAAATTAGCGCCAACAAGGGTACCGTCGCATGAGCACATGCGACCCGGTGATATTTCGACATTCAATCAGTTTCGACGATTACTGCTCATCTCGACATTCTGCCAACGTGCTCAATCTACAACCACGATATCAGGTCCGCAGAGTGGAGTTATTTGTGAAGTTTTCGATTATTCATCCTCCAATTCGCTGGGACACACATCGGCGTGGCTTGGGTTGAGAACATTAGGCTGGTAGCATGAGTACAATAGCTCAATAGAAGGTGCACGAAATAAATTGCTGCATGCTAGTTTCACTTAGATGTAAGGTGTTTTTCGCTACCAAATTATCCATTTGCGAATTGCAGGAGAGTATAAAAATATTGTAATGACATCTTTACGAGAAATGACCAAAATCGAACGAGGGCTTGAAGATTCGTTGTCTAACGTCGGTTGGAAGGTTTATTTAGCGAGTTTCGAACCAATCGAGCTAAAATAGAATCGCGACAAGAGCAAGACTTGGATTTAAAGAGTGATGCATCCGATCCAAAAGAGAAGCAAGTGAAACTGGACGTCGATGCTGCGAATAAATCCAACCGATTGAGTTTTGAGAATAGGTATTTCGACCTAAAAGACTTTCTGCTGTCTCACCTAGCCAAACCGACTGCTGTAGCTGCTCCTTCTTCCGTATCCTTGCCCTGCCAACCGTTAGCATCTCGAATCCACCTCCCAGTTTTCAAAATCCCTTCTTTTGATGGCAGTGTAAAGGATTGGCTTAGTTTTCGTGATGCTTTTCAGAGCATGATCGATAAGGAACCGTCGCTAACCGCTTTCGACAAGTTTAATTATCTGTTAACCGTGCTTACTAAAGATGCCAGAACGTTAGTAGAATCGATAGAGGTAACCGCCGCGAATTACGAAGTGGCTTGGTCGATGCTGCAGGAGCGGTTTGAAAACAAAAAGATAATCGCCCGCACATTGATTGACGGTTTTCTGGAAGCGGAACCGATGAGAAAAGAGTCTTTCGACGCCTTAGTTCACCTCATCGACTCTTTTGAACGCAATTTACTTCAGTTAAAAAAGCTTGGTTTGCAACCTGAAGAATGGTCTCATCTTCTCGCTCATTTGTTATACAGACGACTGGACTCAGACACTCAGCGACATTGGGAACGCACACATAAGAGCCGTGAGGTGCCGAGGTATGAAGAGTTGTTAAAATTTTTACGTGAACATCTTGCTACCCTTCAATCACTTTCCAAATCGAAACAGCGCAATCGCGATCATCGTCATGAAACGGTGAAACCTCCGTCGAAAACGAGAATCGAATCAACTCTTACAACAACAGCAGTAACAAACGAGCCGTGCCCTTTCTGCCAAAAACCGTCCCATTCTCCCTTTAAATGCGATTTCTTTCAAAAATTGAATCCCAACCAAAGGCTTGAAACAGTTAAGCGACTGGGTCTTTGCATAAATTGCCTCTCCTCTTCCCACCTGGTACGGGCGTGTTCTAGCTCAGCATGTCGCGTGTGTGGCAACAAGCATCACACCATGCTACACATTCGACCGTCGAATAATTCTCAAGCTCAAAGGCATGAGTCAAACCAGACGCAGACAACCGTTACACCTCCGAATCGGGCCAATGACGGTACAAACTATATCGAGTCTCCACCACAATCGCAAACTTTCGCTACGTCACAAATGTTGTTGAAGCCTATGCAACCCAAAATAGCCCCAAGTCGCAGCGCTGTATTTCTTTCGACGGCAGTTGTTAAATTAGCAGACTACAAGGGAAACAGCCTGTTGGCTCGAGTTTTGTTAGATTGCTGTTCAAAACGAAATTTGATAAATGAACAACTCGCTCAAAAATTGATGCTTCGTAGACAGGACGATCCACTTTCGTTTCAAGGTGTTAGTTCAACTCCTGCTAAATCCAAACAGTCTGCAATGGTTAAGGTGTTATCTCGCTGCTCTGATTACTGTACTGTACTAGGAGCGAGTATGCCGATTCTAAAAGAGACCGTTTTTGGCTGGATTGTGTCGGGAAAATGTGACACGTCTCCGGGTCAGCAAACTGCGCTGACAATGGTTTGCAGCAACGTCGAACTCGAACACCAACTAACTCGCTTTTGGGAGCTCGAATCTTGCCATTCTGAAAATGCTCTTTCGATAGAGGAACGTTTATGTGAAGCGCATTTCTCTAACACAACCTTTCGTGATTCCTCTAGACGTTTTGTTGTTTCACTCCCGGAAAAGGAAACAATTCTCGCTCAGCTCGGTGATTCGTATGCAACAGCACTTCGCCGATACTTGTCTTTGGAACGTCGTTTACAAACAAAACCATTGCTGAAAGAGGCATATGCATCATTTATCAGGGAGTATGAACTGCTTGGACATATGTCGCCTGTAGATCCAACCAAGGAAAGTCTTCTCCAAACCAATCCATACTACATGCCCCACCACTGTATTGAAAGGCCAGACAGTGCAACCACGAAGCTTCGAGTGGTTTTCGACGCATCTTGCGCTACTGACTTTCATTTTAAGGTACCTGAGTGGCCGGAAAGGGGCGCAATCACAAAGCGCTCGGTACTGTCGGATGCTGCCAGATTGTTCGACCCGTTAGGGTTGTTGGGCCCAACTGTGTTGATATCGAAACCTTTTTTTGCAACGATTATGGGCTTTGAAACTTGCGTGGGATGTTACATTGGATGAACCCTTACAAAGGTCCTGGAAAGAGTTCTGCGAGGACCTAGAGATTCTACGTACCTTTTCCGTACCACGATGGGCAGCTCCTTGTATCAGTGAAACAAACTTAGAACTACATGGGTTCTGTGACGCATCGGAACGCGCATACGGTGCGTGTCTCTTCTCACGTACAGTAACTGCCACCGGAACGATTACCGTTCACCTCCTGACCGCTAAATCAAAGATAGCTCCCTTAAACTCTGGGAAGAAACGACAAATCTCCTTACCAAGACTGGAATTATCAGCAGCTCTGTTATTAAGCCACTTATACGAAAGGGTACAAGAAGCATTACAAGTGTCCGGTCGATCGTATTTTTGGACAGATTCAATGATTGTCGTCCATTGGCTGGCTGCAACACCAAGTCGATGGAAGAAATTTGTAGCTAACCAGGTTGCAGAAATCCAGCATATCACGGCAGCTGGCACATGGGGACACGTAGCGGGAACAGAAAACCCAGCAGATGCGATTTCACGCGGAATGCCAGCCTCTCAACTCGTCGAATACAATCCCTGGTGGCATGGGCCTGCTTGGTTAAGCCAATCCTGCAGGTTTTGGCCTACACTACTCAGAACTACCGACGATCTCTTCGAAGCAGACCACTTGGAGGAAAAGGTCGTTACTTCGTTACCTGTTGTTTCAGACACCAGCAGTATTTTCGGTATTAAATCGTCCTTTACGGAACTCATACGCATGGTTGCCTACATACGAAGATTCTCTTACAATGCAAGAAAGAGGAACAGAGACATAAGAATAACTGGACCCTTATCCACAAGCGAACTCGAAGCATCTTTACGGAACCTTGTTCGATTATCACAGCTGGGATCCTTTCCGGAAGAAATACGGTCAATTCAAACAAATGGCCAAGTAAAATCTACGTCTAAGATAAAGGCACTATCACCAATCCTCGTGAATGATATTCTACGTGTGCGCGGTCGCTTGCGCAACGCCTTAGTTTCGTATGATCAAAAACAACCGATGATTTTAGACAGTAAGCATCCTTTAACACTTCTCATTGCGAGACATTATCACATCAATTTGTTACATGCTGGGCCGCAGCTCCTAATGTCAGCACTGCGTCAAAGATTTTGGCCAATTCGACTTCGCAATCTTGCTCGAAATGTAGTGCATCAATGCATCACTTGCTTTCGATGCAAACCCACCGTATCAGACCAACTTATGGCAGATCTTCCGCCAGCTCGTGTGTCTCCTACACTTCCATTCCTGAATGCAGGTGTGGATTTCTGTCGCCCCTTCCATTTGAAGCCACCTCATCGAAAGGCTGCCCCACAAAAATGCTATGTAGCAGTATTCGTCTGCATGTCAACGAAGGCCGTACATTTAGAGCTCGTTAGCGATCTTTCGGCTGATTCGTTTCTCGCATCACTAAAACGATTTACGGCAAGGCGAGGGATTCCAAAATCCATTTTCAGCGACAACGCCACCAACTTTGTCGGTACTCATCGCATTTTGAACGAATTTGCCCAACTGTTCCGTTCACAACAAACTCGAGAGCATGTAGCCAACCTGTGCTCGAATCAGGGCATTCAGTTCCAGTTCATACCACCAAGATCACCTCATTTCGGAGGACTGTGGGAGGCTGCTGTAAAGTCTCTCAAAACCCATCTCTACCGAACCCTCAAGACTGCACTCGTAACAACCGAGCAAATGCTGACGCTTCTGAGTCAAGTGGAAGCATGTTTACACTCCAGACCGTTGACGCCTATGAGTAATCATCCCGATGATATGGACGTTTTGACGCCTGGCCACTTTTTGGTACACCGCCCTCTAACAGCCATCCCGGAACCATCATATGAGGAAATACCAGCTAATCGATTGTCACAGTGGCAAACCATTCAAGAATATCTGCGTCGCCTGTGGAAACGTTGGTCCACCGAATATCTCTCTGGTCTTCAACAGAGAACGCGGTGGACCCATGAACGAGATAATATCCGAATTGGAACGATGGTGTTACTGCGAGAAGACAATTTGCCACCCATGAAGTGGAGATTCGGTCGCGTGCTAGAAGTTTTTCCTGGAAGGGACGGCCACATTAGAGTCATCAAAATTCAGACCAAGGACGGCTTGGTAACGAGATCCGACCTATCAACCCACAACCGTTGGTCGAGGAACACCGATGCAGAAGGACATTTCGATCAGTGGGCCCCGAGACGACCTGTACCGCATCCGATACAACCGGCGAAGAAAACCGAGAACGCATACCTCAACTCAGGCAGAAACCGACAATTATTCCTATTCTACTGATTCAAACATTATTATAATTGTAAATTTAAATTAAATTTCAATGGTGGGCGGAATGTTAACGCTATATCAGGACTATCACCCTAAAAAGGAACATCGAATGTAACTCTACACAACTCCACACCACACAAAGAGAAACTCATTATTTTATTCGCTCTCTTTACTGTAAGCTAGATCGAAAGAATATTTCATCCTCACTCGAATAAAGTACGTTATAGACACCACACCATACATCTAATTCTCTATCGCGATCAATAAAGATTAGAGCAGAAAGTGACCACATTGTTCAGTGGAACAAGATAGTGTCGAACTTTGGACTCTGTGATATCACGATCGGTCCTGCATCCAACTTTAACCACCATCCGGAGAACCAGCATTTCGCCCGTACAATTTGAAATATAGCTCGATGAAAATATTCGATTTTCACTTTTCTAAAAATTTGTTCACCCCTTGGCGAACAAGGGGTCCACCAAATGGAACAAATTTATGTGCAGTTATTAATTTTTCACTGCGTTTAATCGAACTAAAATAAAAAAATCAATTTTCAAAGACCTCGTGTCACTAGTGGCCTGGTTTCAGCGAGAATTGCCCATTATTGGTTTTGGGAAGTTTTACAATTCAATATTGCGTTGCACACTAATGTCGAATTCGTTTTCGCGGTGTAGCTACACCGTCCTGGACTACACTTTGCAGCCGTATTTCCAGTGTAGTTCCATTGGTGTGCGTAATGATAGGGATAGCTGTCAATTTGTTTTGTTTTGGTCATTATCGCGATCGTCTTTTTGTCTCGTTTCCATTTCATCTCGCAAATGTGCTGAAATGTGTGTCTCGCAAATGTGCTGCAAAAAAAAACCTGACACTTCATCACGTGGAACGAGAACCAAAAAAAAACCTCATGTTCATGCGTTTGAATGTGTTGGTAACTCCTTAAAGTACACTCTGTTTCTCTCGGGTATAGTCCGGGACAAAAAAGGTGTAGTCTGAAAAGTGTGGCCCGAGTGTAGCTACACCGCGAAAACGAATTCGACATGATTTTGTGCAGCATCTTGCAAAGCCGAAAAGCCGAATCGTATACGGAGAATCACCAAGGACATAGGTTGAAAACTTCGCTGATATATTGTTATTTAACTAGCGGTAATCCAAAATTTTTTTGGAGACGGCTACAAGACTCTGTTATATTGCATATTTTATTACTAAACAATTAAAAAAATTATAAGAGTTGGACAGCAATTTAACCTGGAATTTTATTTCGACTTCAAGCATGATTGCATCAAATCATTAACACTAACGTATAGGGTAGCCGGGGAATTTTGCCAGCTTCAGGAAGTGGTTGCACAATTTATTGACAACAAACACAATTTTGCAACATAAATAATTACTCTATTGTACCATTGTTAAGAGCTAAGTGTCTATTTTAACATACATCGTTCAACAATGCACTATATTGAAAAATGTCCTAGGAATATCAAAATTTGTACGTAGTACTGAAAACGTTTTTTGGTCCACCAAATATTTATTTTGGCCTACCTCCATATTTAGAACCGTGTATGGAAACATTTCGGACTAATTATATTTGAGATAATCATCGGTATTCTTAGAGCAGAAATAATGGATTTGAGGGGGACATCCTTCGGCTGTAAGTTTTTGGAAATTTTAGGCATCTAAAAACTAAAAGATTGGAGCGGTTCGACAGGCATTCTCAGCCAATTTTAAATCATTGAATGTGATAAATTAAGAAGTAATTACCTGTAAATTGTCACAAGCTGCTTTTTTGTTCAGCGCGCAACGGCCGAATGGTAGAGAGAAACAAACATATTTCGGCCAAGCCTTTAGTTACTATTTAAACTTTTTCTAAATTTTTAGAGTATAAAAATTGTTTCTATGGTATTTATTGATATTACTACAACAACGAATTGTCTCAAAAGCATACATATTTGTTACAATAGATTCCGGACGTTGACTTGTATATTAACATTTCCTCTTGACTTTGGGTTGACTCAGCCATGACTTTAAATATGTATGAACTAATTCCAAAATTTTAATTTGATTCTTAGGTGTATTATTTCAATGATGCATGCATAGTTTTCTAATATTCATTGAAAATTATCAAATAAAATGCGTTAGATGTGGTGGGTGGGCTAATATGGTTTATATGCAATGAAAGCTAAGCTACCGGATACCACCAGTTTTATCATCGATACCGAACGGTATTTTGATTGTGCCCAGTATGATTGAATATTTATATTGATTCTCAAAACAAGAAAAAGGGAGCTAGTTTCAGCATCAGTGCCCGTAACGATAAAGTACGTGATAAAGTCTGAAGCGCTTGTCTTGTACAAAATGCTTGTCTTGTAAAGAATGCCAGACTGTATTGGAAAAATTGAGCGATGTTTGGATAAAAGCTGCGTTTTAATAGAAAATATTCATGTGATTGAAGAGTTAGCGGAACCCGTCACTTCGTATACAATAAGTTTTTTCTACGCCTCTTTACGCGGATTTTTCAGAAAAGTCTATTATGACGAGCGGCATGATTTCAATGGGTTTTCATTTTAAAATCGCTTTTTTAGAGTGTCCAATGAGTTTATCTAACCCAATCTATTCAAATAAAAATGGAGTTCTGTCTGTTTGTATTTCTGATCAATATAGACTTGGAAACTATTGAACCGATCGACATGAAAATTTGTACGTGTTTTGAGGCCGGGGAAGCTTCTTCTAATAGTTTGAAACCCCTCCCTCCTCTGGAAGGGAGGGCCCCCATACAAATGAAACACAAAATTTTGCATGACTCGAGAACTAATCGAGCAAATGAAGCTACATTTGGCGTTAATGTATTAAAAAGCGAGAAATATTTCTGTGGTAGTGACAGCCCTTGCTGTTGTGAAAGGGAAGGCTCCCACACAAATATCTGTATAACTCGAGACTTATTCAAGAAAATAGAACTAAATTTAGAGTGTGGTTGTTCAAAAGAGCAAGAAACATTTACGTGGTAAAACGACACTCCTTCCTTTCCTGGAAAGGTGGGCTCTTATAAACCTATGAAACACAATTTTCTGCATATTTCATAAACTAATAAAGTAAAAAAGCAAAGCCTTGGTGCTACATTCCGATTCGGAACTTGACCTTCTGGTTTTTTATACACAGACTTCGCAGCCGACTGTTTTAGTGTACAGGAGAATTGCGGGGCTAGCGCTACGATCCTACTGACACTAACAGTTTCTCCCAAGCCGAGACTCGAACTTACGACGACTGGCTTGTTGGGCCAGCATCGTACCTCGAGATCATCTGGGAGATACTAATAAAGTAAACGGAACTAAATATGGCATGTGGAGGTTTTTGAGGGTCGGATATGTTTCTATGGTGGTTTGACACTCTTCCCTTCTCTGGAAAGAGGAGCTATCATACAAATGAAACACAAATTTTTCATGACTCCAGAATTAACCAAAAAAAAAAAAAAAAATGGAACCAAATTTGAAACTTGAAAATTGTTGGGGGCAAAAAATGTTTTCATGGTGCACAGTGAGGAATCGCTGGCCATCAGCCAAAATATTTTTTTTCGTTAGCTGTTTCATAATATTTTTCCTTTATTGCTATAACTGTCAAGTCTCTAAATCCAAAATTTGGGCGCAATATCATGAATTCTGAATTTTTTATGACTTTTCAAATCTTTGCGAACTGACGTTTTTTGTCTTTTTTTTGAAAAAAAGTACATTACTTTGAAACGTTCCGTAGCTTCAATGATGGTAGCTTGGATTTTTTTGACGTAAAAGGAAAAGTTGTTGTAAATATTGTGCAAAACAAACCCTTTTCATTAGATATTGTAAAATTTGGTCATAGTTGGCCTGACACTAGAATAAATTTTAAAAAACGTGATTTTTTGTAGAAAAGTAGCCCAAAAGTTTGGTTGCCGCAGTTTGCCACGGTTGTGACTACATTCAAAATTTAGGTAAAATACAAAGCTTTCAAATGCATACTGTCCGCTGTAGCGCAAAACTGCGCAAATTGTCACTGTAGTGAAGAAAGCGATAGCAAATTTTTTTAGTTTTTATTTTTGAAGTTGTAATTTTATCCAGGATCAATTTTAATCATAACCATGATACCCCATTAATGAAAATTTTCGATATCGTACTTAATCCGTAAGAATAAAATATAAATTTGGGCAAAAATCACAAAATTTATCAATGAAAATTTATAAAATAAGTGTTAAACAAGAGAACAGTAAACAAATCTTTATGAAATTTTATTTATGTTAAACTTTATCACTTTCTGCAAATTGAAAAAAAAATTAAAAACATTCAGCTCTTTTCAATTTATGATCATGAAATTCGCTAAGCTGATTGAAGTGTTGAATACCAGCAGCAAATTCATACCATCAAACTCCGGCTAACAATATCTCATTTGAAGATTGCTTTTGCTTCGCACTCGTTTGCACACCAAAGTAAAGCACATGTTTTTTTTTATGAGAAAAAAAAAACAAAGAACCGTCGTCGCCCTCCGCATCTTTTCGTATTCATTTAGAACGTTGTGTCATTCCAGTGACTTGGTTTTCAAATTCATAAATTCGTTGAATTTTATTATGGAGCCTTCAACTTCAGCGGCACCACCTAATTCAATGTCTAGTAAGTTGTCAATTCATGGTGTTATACATGTATTTAAATGTCCTCTTTCAACCATAGAAACCGGATTAGGAAGATAACATATATATGAAACAATGAAACATCGAAAATTACTCACAAGAAAACCCCAGTACCGGGCACTAGTTTATTTGACACGGCACGATACAAATTATGTTTAACTGAGCCAAGTACATGTTTTTTTTTAAATTCTAAATTAGCAGGGAAAAGAGGGAGGCACATTTTTTATATCTCGCTGCCGACTACGAGCTAGTGGGGATTTAAGGTGAGAGGAGGGGAGTTACAATTTTGATTTTAACTATATTGAGTTACAGGATTCATTCATTTGTACATGGCTAAGCAGTGATGTTCCATTTGAGCAGTTTTGGTCTGAGGTGTCTGCGTGAACATGAAGATGCCGAGTCTTCGTTTTAGTGTCTCCAACATGGTGTATCATTTTCATTCAGTTTATGACGGGAATTGTAATCTAACAAACAGATAAAAAAAATCAAATTTTAATTCCAGCATTTTTTATAAACCCGTACAGCTGTGTCATGTACTGGAGATCACCGCTTCCCAGAATGTCTCTATCTAAATTTTCGTGAAAAACACCGAAGCCAGTGGACTCATCTAGATTAGATCCGTCAGTGTAAAACCTTTTATCATAACTAACATGTTTAAACTTATTGGAAAAAACCTTAGGGATCTCTTGGGGTCGCAATTGATCCGGGATACCAGTAATGTCTTCTTTCATGGTGGTGTCGAAGAATATAGCATTATTAGAAGTATCTAAAAGTGCGACATTGGAGGAATCGTATGAAGAAGGATTAATATCTTGAGCCATATAGTCAAAACATAAAGTCATAAATCTGGGTTGAGATTGAAGGTCGACCAACCTCTCGAAATTTTCAATTACTAATGGGTTCATAACTGTGCATCGAATTATCAACCGGAAAGAGAGATTCCAAAAACGATGTTTCAACGGAAGGATACCCGCTAACACTTCAAGACTCATCGTATGGGTCGACTGCATGCAGCCCAAGGCAATACGCAAACAACGATATTGTATTCTCTCCAATTTTATAATGTGCGTGTTCGCTGCGGAGCGAAAGCAGAAATAACCGTATTCAAGAACTGACAATATCGTTGTTTGGTATAACCTTAGAAGGTCTCCCGGGTGGGCACCCCACCAGGTTCCGGTAATCGTACGAAGAAAATTAATCCTCTGTTGGCATTTTCGTGTCAGATACCTAATATGACAAGCCCAGGTGCATTTAGAGTCGAACCAGACCCCGAGATATTTAGCGACTAAACCCTGAGTGATCGTTTTACCCGTTAGTAGGAGCTGCAGCTGAGCTGGGTTATGCTTCCTAGAAAAAACGACCAGCTCAGTTTTCTCCGGAGAGAATTCGATACCCAGCTTAAGAGCCCATTCTGACAAATTGTCTAAGGTATCTTGCAATGGTCCTTGCAGATCGCTAGCCTCGCTACCAGTAATGGATACAACGCTATCGTCTGCAAGTTGCCTTAGCGTGCATGAATTTGCAAGACATTCATCGATGTCATTGACGTAAAAATTATATAAGAGAGGGCTTGAACATGAGCCCTGGGGAAGGCCCATGTAACTAATTCGGGAAGTTGTCGAATCGCCATGTGAGAAATACATATGCTTTTCTGACAACAAATTGAGCAAAAAGTTATTCAAATTTGGTGAAAGTCCCTGCGAATGAAGTTTCGCGCTTAAAACTTCTACAGAGACAGAGTCAAAAGCCCCCTTAATATCCAAGAACGCAGAAGCCATTTGCTCTTTTCGAGCAAATGCGAGTTGAATTTCAGTAGAAAGCAACGCTAGGCAATCGTTCGTCCCTTCGCCCCGGCGAAAGCCAAATTGAGTATCTGAAAGTAAACCGTTTGTTTCGACCCATTTGTCTAACCGTAAGAGGATCATTTTCTCCATTAATTTCCGGAGGCAAGAGAGCATCGCAATCGGCCTATATGAATTGTGATCAGAGACGGGTTTCCGAATAGCAATGACTTTTACCTCCCTCCAGTCATGCGGAACAATATTTAGCTCACGAAACTTGTTTAACATATTCAACAAGCGTCTTTTTGCAGAGTCGGGTAGATTCTTCAACAGGTTGAATTTTATTCTATCTAACCCTGGAGCCTTATTGTTGCACGACAGGAGAGCCATTGAAAATTCCAACATCGAAAATGGAGGCTCTTCCGCAGTTACTAAAAACGCGTCGCGAAAGGTTTTCTGTTCCGGTACAGAGTCCGGACAGACCTTTTTGGCAAAATCGAGTATCCAGCGATCTGAATACTCCTCACTCTCATTCGAAACGTCACGGTTCCGCATGCGCCTGGCGGTATCCCAAAGAGTGCTCATCGCTGTTTCCCTCGACAACGCGTTTACGAACCGCCGCCAGTACCCGCGTTTTTTCGCCTTTACTAAGCTCTTCATCTGCCTGCCCAGTGCCTCGTACTTTCGAAGTAGGTTGACAGTGCCGTACTCCCGGTAGTCCTTTTGCGCCGCGGACCTTCGCGCGTACAGCTCAGAGCACTCTTTGTCCCACCATTTGTTGGGAGGGCGCTGTCTAATCGTTACCCCGGGTATCGGTTTCGTCTGGGCTTGAGTCGCGGCGGCGATTATCAAGCCAGCTAAGAACGCGTATTCTTCCTCCGGAGGAAGTTCCTCGTGAGTCTCGATAGATTTCGCTATAATAGACTCATAACGCTTCCAATCAATATTACGCGTAAGGTCGTAGGAAATATTGATTGGGTTCGGGGGAGTTGAACCATTAGCAATTGATATAACGATTGGAAGATGATCACTACCGTGGGGATCGTTGATTACTTTCCACTGGCAATCTAACGCTAGTGATGTCGAGCAGAGGGATAGGTCAAGCACGCTTTCACGTGCTGGAGGATTAGGTACACGTGTCGCTTCCCCAGTATTCAAATGTGTCATATTGAAGTCGTCGATCAAGTTACAAATTGAAGAAGATCGGTTGTCGTCGTACAGCGACCCCCATAGCGAACAGTGAGAGTTAAAATCTCCCAAAATCAAAAAAGGTGTGGGAAGCAATTCTGCTATATCAAGGAGTTGCTTCTGTTCAATCCGCGCGGATGGGGGAATATAAAACGAAACAAGGCAAAGGTTATTTCCATTCATATTCGTTTGAATGGCAACAACTTCAATGTTCGAGATCGAGGGGAGGTCGATTCTGAAAAAAGAATAGCACTTTTTAATCCCTAAAAGTACCCCTCCACCGTGTGAGTCTCGATCTCGACGAATGATGTTGAAATCGTGGAAATTAGGTTGGTCATTTGAATTGAGAAAAGTTTCACAGAGCGCGAACGCATCACAATTGTATGTGTTTATCAAATGTGAAAATATATATCGAATTTGGGGATGATACTTCTGCAATTCCACTGTAATACAGTGATAAAATTCCTAACCTCTTTCGACGTAAGATACGATAGCTGAAATGAGGGGCCAAGTTGCTGTGAGTTGCTTCAAAAAGGTTTTCACTGTGGGGAGAAGGGCAAGAAGAATGTTTTGAAGGGGATCTGGTATGTTGAATGTTTAAAGTATCCAGTCCACAATATCAGAGAATTTTATGAACCCTGTTTCTATTATGTCTTCTAATCGAGAAATGGGTGCACGAGGGGTTTTTGGTGCCCCAGGAAGCGGTGGGTACTCCTGGTTTGATTTGAAATTAGAACCGGGGGGTACTTGCTTCGGTTTTTCTTCACCGCTTCCTTTATGTGTTGTCTTATTGGTCATTCCGCTAGGGGTTATCTTACGACCTTTGCGAGAAAGATTAGGAGAGTTGAGCATTCTCCTCTTCCTAGATCCCTCTGGCAAGGCATAAGAACACCCTTCGACGGGATCGTCAGATGTACCCTCATCGGTTGGCAAAAAGGAAAAGATGTTTCCTGTCGAGGGCGGCTCAGCCCTCTTAAGCATTTCTGCAAAAGAGCGCTTTGATCGTTCCTTAAGGGAACGCTTAATTTTTTCCTCGCGCTGTTTGTACGCGGGACACGCCGAAAGGTCATGCCGAGTTCCCTCGCAGTAAAGACACTTCTCAGTATCCTCACTGCAAGCGGTCTCAGCATGATTGCCTCCGCACTTGCTGCAGCGTGCCTTGTTGCAGCAGTAGGTGGCTGTATAACCTAACTGCTTGCAGTTTTGGCAATGCATGACCCGCGGTACGAACAGGCGTACAGGCAGACGAACCCTGTCAAAAGAGATGTAGTTCGGCAGTGCGGATCCGACGAATGTTACACGGAAGGAATCTGAAGGGAGGAATTTCTTCTTCCCTTCTTCGATTGATACTGAATGCAATTGCTTGACATCCAGTATCTTTACATCTTGAATCAGGGGGTTCTTGAAGCAGCCAACCCCGTGACGCAAAATGTCATCGACCGTGAGGCTTCCTTCGGTAACCACACCATCGATCTCCACGTCTTTGGCAGGGATGTACACGCGGTACTCCCTTGTAAAGAGCTCGTAGCTAGCAATTTCGTTTGCTTGCTTCAAGCTACTCACGACAACTCGCAGTTTGTTCGGCCTCACCTTCGTAATCTCGGTTACGGCCGAAAACTGTTTTGCCAGGTCTTTGCCTATTTGAATTATTTTCAAAGTTTTTTTTATGGGCCGGAAGTAAACAACGTAGGGACCGCTAGCGGCATCTGGGTAAGCTTTTACCCGTATTTCCGGTACCCTTGGTACGGGGCTAGGTAGCGGGGGTGGTGCAGGGGAAGGTAAGGGAGAACTGCTGGGGGAAATTTCAGTTTCTTCCCCATTGATATTAAATTTTAAAAACAATATTTCAAACTACAATGGATCAAATAAAAAACACAGTAATACTAATAATAATAACAATAGAAATAATACTAATAATAATAATAATAATAATAATAATAATAATAATAATAATAATAATAATAATAATAATAATAATAATAATAATAATAATAATAATAATAATAATAATAATAATAATAATAATAATAATAATATTAATAATAATAATAACAATAATAATAATAATTATAATAATAATAACAATAATAATAATAATAATAATAATTATAATGATAAAAATTCTAAAGTGAATACTTCACCGAACGTCTAAGTCACGACCTCACGGCTGATAGTAGGATCAATCGAGCACCTCCGCAGAACAAACAATGACGATACAGCTTCGTGTTGTGACACAGTGGCCGTATCCTACACGCGACCTTGTAGATGCCACTTGTAGTTGACTTCCACTCGCTCGATCGTATGTATGGTGGTCCGTGCTGCTAGCGGGGTAACAGCGGTGCGGGAGAATTATTCTTGCTGATATATCAGCTGCGTATCAGATCACTGGCGGGGTAGCCTGCCCCTACCAGTGTGCAGAAGATGTTTCTGCCGATATACTGCAGGCTATTGTTATCGCACAAGAACTAATCGACAAAAAAAAAACACCCGTACGATAACTCGTGTATTGTAATTTTGCGAACTCAAACGGAGATAAACAATTTGCGTCTAATCGAGACGAAAGCAAAACAACGAATGGTCGAAAATTACTAGAAGAAATGAAAATTGCAGCGAAAGACATATTTCCTGCTGATAAGTACAATGAACTTCAAATTTTCTGGAAACAATTCAACAGGAGATTTCAGCAATCACAGCGAAAGATGATGATGCTGATGATGATTTTTTCAATTTGTAATTAGTTTGTATTACTTATGTTGTTTTAGTTAATTAAAAAAAATATATACGCCCGGTGTCACTACTTGTTGTCAAAGATCATATAATTCTATAAAAAAAGAAAAAAGTACCAAAAAATATTAAAAATTGGATTTCGTGCTTTATAGACGGCCCCAAACAAAAAATGGATGCCAATTTCGTGTTCAGCGCCCCAAAATTATGTAAATACCAAGTTTTTATCGCATTTATCGACACTTTTTTTGCTTGGCCAGCCTTTGTATGGAGTCGCCCCACTGTGTGGTGGTTTGACACCCCTCCCTCTTTTGGAAGAGAGGGGTCCAATAGAAATAAAACACAAATTTCAGCACAGCTCAAGAACTAATCAAGCAAATTAGGCATAAGAAAATTTTCACCACCTAAAATAGGTATTTCCGAAATTGTGATGATGCACAGAAGCCAAAATTCAATCTCAGACACAATTTTGAGTTAAGATGGCGACTGGCGCTTTCAAGAAAACAGCCGAAAGTGACCAAATACCACCGAGCAAGATCGCGCCAAATGACCTATGGTCGAATATCGACCATTTTTGATTTGAATGAAACTTTGCACACGTATTTGGCTTAGCAAACTGAGCATTTTTCACAGATGGAGCGATTTTTTACACCCATGAGTTACATTCTAAAAGGGCGTATGCCTTTTGGCATAGGTTTTATTCGAAGCATTGTAGCCCAGAAACCGTTGGTTCTATAGAAAAACTGTCTGAGAATGAGTTGTAGAGAATTAAAAATGCACCATAAAAAAATATACACTGTACAAAAAAAATTTTTTTGACCAAAAAAAAATTAAAAATAAACATTGAATTTCAATTAAAAAAAAAGAGTTGAATTTTTTTTTAATTTTTTTTTGTAAAGAAACTTGACGTTAATACGCAACTTTTAAAAAAAACTCCAGGATGGAGAAATGAAAAATAATTTTTTTATGGTAGATAATTTTTTTTATATAAGTTCTAATTTAAACATTTTTCAAAATATTTGTATTCTGATGATTTCAAAAGATGCAGAGAGCCATTTTGAATCAAAAAGCTCTTGGTAGTAAACATTCTAAAGGCATTGGTTTTCGAGTTATTTTGAATTTAAGCTCGAAAAATTATTAATATTTCGGAAAATACACGTTTTTCTTAATTCGTCCATGGTTCTCCAGCAAAAACCATACGTTCATTGGAATGCTTGATCAAAAATATACAATTCATTCTTTGACAACAAAACGATTGGATAAATAACTCAAGCGCTAAACCTTAGCCTATCTACACGTTCCCCCTTGCCGAATGTTTTATAAAAAAATATGTTTGTCGTGCAACACTACCTACTTGATAACTAATAATAACTGTTTGTAAAGTACGCAACCAATAACTACTGGGTTATCTATAATATCTGTTTTCGTATATAAATACGATTGCACTACTCCAGATGTGCTAGTAACAGTTTGCATTTTGTGAAGATGAATAAAGTGAAAATGGAATACACCAAGCCCAAATGCCGTAAACCCTTTCCTGATCATCGGTGCTCATCAAACTTACGCAAATTAAACGAAAACGTTATTGCAAAATTTAAAATATTGAACAGTCAAGCTCATTTTAATACGTCTTTATCAATTTGTGATTCGTGTAGTTATTGGAATGATAGTCAAGCCACCATTCATCCCTTCGTTGTTTACTATTCAGAATCTGGAACACTTAAGAATATCATCATTATATCGGAAGTACCCCACCATGATACTGTTGCGGTTCAGGTGTTCATTGCCAAATGATTGATTTTTTGAAAACATCAATAGAGTTGAAAAAAGCGATATTAATGTCTGATGAGCAAGTCTTTGCAAGTTCAAAACAAAATATAACGTCGATGCAGAGTGGCATTTTTTTGCGACTTCTCATGTTAAAGGCCCATGCGATGCAATGGCAGGAAATGCAAGTTTAGCTAAAGAACATGAACATCCCATTACAAACGCAAAAGAATTGTACGATTGGTCTAATCAGAAAAGTAATAAAAATTCATCAAAAATGTCATTTAATTGGGTATCATAAGAGGAATATGAACAAGGAGTAACAGAATGAAGCAATATTTTCAAAAAATTATAATAATAGCTGCCACACAAAAGTATTACTCTTTTGTTCCGATTTCAGAAAATAAGATACAAACGAAGCTGTTTTCAAAAGATGACGAATCATTTACCTATGATGTATATAAAATATAAGGTGAAACTAGTTCTGTAAAGTATCTATGTCATAAAAAAATATGTTCCTAAGATAATAAAACTCAAAAATAAATATTTGATTTTTATATATTTATATCACTTAGAACATTTAACTCTTTTTTTGAGAACCGTTCGCCCAATCGCTTTGTTGTCAAAGAATGAATTGTATATTTTTGATCAAGCATTCCAATGAACGTATGGTTTTTGCTGGAGAACCATGGACAAATTAAGAAAAACGTGTATTTTCCTAAATAATTATAATTTTCGAGCTTAAATTAGAAATAACTCGAAAACCAATGCCTTTAGAATGTTTACTACCAAGAGCTTTATGATTCAAAATGACTCTCTGCATCTTTTAAAACCATCAGAATACAAATATTTTGAAAAATGTTTGAATTAGAATTTTTATAAAAAAATTAATCTACCATAAAAAAATTATTTTTCATTTCTCCATCCTGGAGTTTTTTTTAAAAGTTGCGTATGAACATCAAGTTTCTTTACAAAAAAAAAAAAAAATTTAATTTTTTTTTTAAATTGAAATTTAATGTTTATTTTTAATTTTTTTTGGTCAAAAAAAATTTTTTTTTGTACAGTGTATATTTTTTTTATGGTGTATTTTTAATTCCCTACAACTCATTCTCAGACAGTTTTTCTATACAACCAACGGTTTCTGGGCTACAATGCTTCGAATAAAACCTATGCCAAAAGGCATACGCCCATTTAGAATGTAACTCATGGGTGTAAAAAATCGCTCCATCTGTGAAAAATGCTCAGTTTGCTAAGCCAAATTCGTGTGCGTAGTTTCATTCAAATCAAAAATGGTCGATAAAATTTTCGCGTATTTCCAGGCGTTTTGAAATGATTTTGCTTC
The DNA here is from genome assembly GCF_029784165.1 of Wyeomyia smithii. Classification (NCBI taxonomy): domain Eukaryota; kingdom Metazoa; phylum Arthropoda; class Insecta; order Diptera; family Culicidae; genus Wyeomyia; species Wyeomyia smithii. The sequence continues at coordinate 159,262,027 of NC_073694.1, forward strand.
ACCCAATAAGCGAGTTTTCGTAATCATGACAATGAATGGACACCAAAAATCAACCTCATATATCAATTCTAAGATGGCGACTTTCGGTGTCTGGAAAAAAGCCATGCACAGATGCCAAAAATCGACCTCAGCCACCATTTTAAATTCTAAGATGGTGGCTCAAGGTTTCTGGAAAACAGCCCAAAAAGACTGATTACAACCCAAAATGATTATTCTCGGAACCGGAAAGATGCTCAGAGGCCAGAAATAATCTTCACATGTCATTTTGAAATTCAAAATATCGACTTCCGGTGTCTAGAAAACAACTGAAAGTGACCAATTTCCGTAATAGTGATGATGCACAGACACTAAAAATCCATCTCAGACATCATTTTGAATTCTAGGATGGTGACTTTCGGTTTCTGGAAAACAGCCAAAAATGACTGAATGCCACCCAATATGGGTATTCCTGGTATCAGACTGATGGTCAGAGGTCAGAATTGACTTCACACTCTATTTTGAAATTCAAGTTGACGACTTCTTTTCCTGAAAATTAGCTGTAAATGACCGAATGTCATCCAATATGGATGTTTTTAAAGAACGAGGTGATGTACAAAAGCTGAAAGACAAGGGTGCTCTCATTTCGGTAAAACCAATCGTTTCAAACAATTTTTCGGTTTTTTCTACGCGAATTCGGAATTTACGCGGTTTTTTTGCGCGGTTTTCGATTTCTCTTCACTCGGATTGCAGAATTAACGCAGTTTTTTTTACGCGGATTCCGGAATTTACGCGGTTTTTACGCGGATTCCGGAATTTACGCGGTTTTTTACGCGGATTCCGGAATTTACGCGTTTTTTTTTACGCGGCAGCGACTTTAGTGTATTCGCTGATCTGATTTAACCATTTCATATTTTTCATTGGTATTAAGCTGGATTCGCAGGTGCAAATAACACATTCAATAAGTCTTTTTTAGAGTATTTGGCAGAAATGATTTCGAATGTTTTATAAGTGAAGTTTTTACGTGGATTCAGGAATTTAAGCGGATTTACGTGTTTTTATGCGCTACGTGTCCTCCGCCTAAAAAAGACTTTAGTGTAAGTGTTACTAGGAGTAAAAGTAGCTTGAATCACTTATCACAATGTCTGGTTCAACTGAATCTAAATTTTTAGGTATCGAGATAATTGGCATCGAAAAGTTACAATTTCATTAAAAACTTTTTCCCTACTGAGAGTAGCGACGGTCTAATCGGCAACAGTACGATGCATCATCGTAGTACGCCTCGCCATCCCTGCTAACCTTCGGTTTACCATTGTTCAATGGCCTGCGTCCGCACACTGCTTACCCCCTCCACCCCACTTCCAGCCTAGGTTAAAATACTGTTTTGAAGTATCAGCAACATTAGTATTCTAGTAGCAGTGTGCTGTCCCACGATTGCGTATTCGAATTTCGTTTTTTTGTTGTGTTTGACTCAACTCAGTTGATGAGTCGGCTTGGCTTCTGGGGACGGACACAAAAAAATGCACCATTGACAGAATAGCGCAATAAGTTTGATTGGTTGTTGTGGCAATAAATGAATAGACCGTTGAAAATAGAAATTGTAAACCTACTGGTCTGGAATGATAAACAATTTCTATCGATTCTGGCGTTTCACCGGAATGCGGTTGTACTCTATTTCGTCCACGCTGAACAATGTTACCGAAGAAATAAATCAACGGCCGATGGGAGAAACCTATTCCCCACTCGAAGGCTACCGCTAATAATGTGTTTCGGTGGGCAACTTAGCACTTCAAAATACAAATATTGAGTAATTCTACATTCTAGCCCTGTTTAACCCCATTAAGTACGAAAGTTATAATTTGGGGTTATCATTATTCGAGCCTTCTCCATTTTCATCTCACCCGGTTTGTTTTCTGCGTGCAGCTCCTCCGCTCGCTGAAAGAGATGGCCTAGACCTACCATTAAGGGGAGTCCAATCATTCGAGCCCAAGTCGCTAGACCACGCGGACCTCACGGGAGTTGGTAAGGCAAACGTCTTTAGCATGCGGCTCTCCACCCCCCTACCACACACTTCGCGTTGCCCGCTGGGACTGGGGTCAAAAGAGCGTGTTACAGTATAATGAAAAGATGAACGTTTGGGCTGTAGTAATTTCAACTTCACAACTCCGGATACCAGTAATTCACGAACTTGGTTCTTCCATTCCATTTTTCGTACGCTATGTTTGAGTTTGGAAAATACGATTCAGCTAGGGCTGCTGGGGGAGGATGGGATGGAGCCGTGCTGATGATGTCTGATGGGCATTAATGTAAATTTGCTCGCCTCATCAGTTCGCCATGCTATTCAGACTGTACTGACGGTTAAAGGTGGCTGCAAGGCTCCGCCGCACTGCTCGCGGTTTGATACTTTGTGGAACCTGAAAATCCAATTTGAGGCAATTCTGTTTCTGTACTTACTGCTTACTCTTTCGAATTACACCGCAGTTTTCCATCTTTTCAAAAGGAGAGCGTAATATTCAATTCTAGTGATCATAACGAGCAAAAAAAAAAAAAAATCAATTTATGGAAACTACAACTTATGAATAAGGGGCGGTTGAATGATGGATACTTCATGGTAAATATACAGGAAGCAGTGAGGAAATTGTTTACCTATTCGGGGAGGATCGTTCCTAGTATCAAAAGCAGAGCAGCATTTTGAATCTAGAGGTAAAAGTGGTTAATAGACAAACATTATTGCAACATATCATTGATATATTTTAAAAAATAAAATTGACTTTATGGTTGAAAACTGGTATTGTGGATATTCATAGTAGAAAACCAAATTCGATCCACCATGCAATAGAAAAAGTTTTTGGTCCACTATCTTTCATTTCTTCTCTAATTTGAACACACAGAAAAAAACACCTAAAACAAAAAATTAAACACAACGGAAAAAAACTACTCTGACATGTGGACATGTTTGGATCATGATTAAAAAAATAGCAGAAAACGAAATATTTATAGTTGTGCTAGTCAAATATTCGAAATCGTAAAACCTGTTTAAAACAAAAAAAAAACATTTGCCATAAAATTATTTCCAAGACTGCATTGTGATTGCTTGCTATAGGTGCATATTCAGCCATAGGTTTTGAATACACCAAGTGACCTTTGCTGCTATAAATTAAACCTTAACTGCGAAATGTCCTATCTAAAACAGCCGGCCGGCACGTTTCATAATTAATTTCAATCGATCCGAAAAACAGAGACCAACGTCGCCGTCCTTTAAATTTGAATCTACTGGTAGCTGCTGGGTGGCGGTAGGTGGAGGCACCAGCATGTGAAAACTTATTCAATTTCAGGCGTGCAACAATAAGTTACTAGAAAACGGCGGACACACTGTCGAACAGGCAAATTAATTCCGGCGCACGTTCCAAACGTTTTATAATTGGTTCCACATTGTTGGTGGCGTGGTCAAATGACCGTAAATTATCAACAGGATGATTTAGTTTCCGATATTCTAAGCCCGAGTGCAGGCGTTTTCGTGTTTTTTCTCTCTCTGTTTTAAACTCATTTGTAAGCCAGCCTTAAAGTCGAACGCAAAAGATTGAAACAGGTCCAAACCAATAATCAGGAAAAATGAAATTATGAATTATAATTTGTAGGTATTAGAAGATAGATATCACTCATTCATCTTCTCTGGCTCTCATCCTGTCTTCGCCATTCAAATTCGGCTGGGTACGAAGCATTTCGGAGTAGAGCACCGTTCTGACAAGTAACCTGTGAAAGAGAGAGTCAGCACTCTTTAACGAATTAAGAGCACAAAAAATAAAGGATCGAACAAAGGTACCACCACAAGACAGATTCAGGGGCGGATATTTTTTACTCTACTCGAATTTTTGCGTCGGCTATCGAAGATAGTCTAGCGGAGCAACGAAGTTTAAACGTCTTACGAGTTGGTAGGGTAACTTTTTCCCAGCTCCGAGATCCAGAACCTACTGTACTAAACTAGGAAGTTCTCGATTGAATGTCATTATCATGGACGTTACTGGGCCAAAAGGGGGTAATTATAAGTTCGTTAGAGGTTTCGAGGCTGACGATAGAGTCATTATGTCGGAGATCAATCAAGGGGCTGACTTAGGCTGTTGGTTTTTTTGCGGTGGGATATTATAAATACAATTCCCACAGTGTTCAACAGTTGCGTAGATGTAAAATGTTAGAGTAATTACTGTATTTTGAAATCTTCCGTGGATTGTGGTTGAGTCATCTTGAAGGTAATCGTTTAGATAGCTGATAGCTGTTCTATTCGGATTCAGACACTTAAAGCAGTCATTCGTACTATCATTTCAAATTTGCCTATTTCAGAGAGATGTCAGCGCCTCAAAATTGTAAATGGAGATACTAACGAGAAGATCAGTTTGTATTAACTGCCCGGACATGTCACAAGCGGGCGGATCATCCCGCATATATTTCACCCGTGGGAGGGTAAATTCTTGGCCAACCGTGTCTCTGGAATTTCGGGTTTCTGATGATGTTTTAGTCCCATATCGACGACGAGCTGAGGGAAGCATATTATATCCGGTTCATTTTATTCTGTTATTCATTCTTCTCAGTGCTGTCGTTGCCGATCCGATAGATTTCAACCGTACATTGTTGTCCCGTTCAAAACTATACCGAGTTGGGAAGGATGGATGCTTGACATTGTTGCTAATGTAATATTCTCGTTTCCTACATCGTTGCCACAAACTAGGAGCAAATTTTTTTCTCCATTCAAGTGTTTGCTTTGGTATTCGATGTAGAAGGAATTGAGTGATATAAAGTGGGTTTCAAAAAGGCTACTCTGTGACAGTTAGCGAGCGTCTACCGAAACGAAGAAAAAATTCCTCTAATACAGTGTTTCGAGCTCGTTTTTACTGCCATACTCTAAAGATTTCAGCCCTCCAGCACAATTTACATTGTAGTTCATTACATTGTACTTATTCAGTGATTATGACGATGGTACTTTCCATCTCCTGGTTATCGTGACGGTTTAATCTATATCAGCTCGGAATTCTCCGTGAATATTTCATATTTTTCAACTTTGGACAGCTACTGCATCCATGTACAAAATCAAATTAACTTGATGACATTTTCTCTGTCAAGCGGCATCTATTTGGAGTTCACAAAAATATTGCCAAATAATGGAATTGTCATTAAATTTCATTTTCAGTCAAGAAATATTCACTTAGTCGAATGATGTTATATGGCATCATTGGGTTGATCCGGGTTAACTTTTTCATTTCTAACACCAATGCACAGTGCTCCAAAAAAAAGCAAAAAGTTGAACTCAGGTTCATAGCGCCTTCCACCGTCATCCTAGCTTAATGATGTCTTCGAAACAATTATGATTATCAAAAGTCATGAAAATGTTACTATAGTAAAATATAGTAAATAAAAATAATTGTTTTGTAATACGAGGTAGAGGATTGGTTATTTGGTAAAGTTTCAGAAAATTCTAAAATATGAAGCTTTGCTGAACAAACAAAATTCATTGGGTAAAAAGTTATGAAGTACTAGTTGAACGTTCCCGGCGATGCTCGGGATCAAAGGTTTTAAATTAGAATCATTTTTTTTAATTCATTACTGCTTTAGCACAACTTACTTGAAAAATATTTTACATCTTATACGTTCATCATCACTTTAAATACTTCAATATTTTGAGAACAGAACACACATAAACTGGAAGTCGCCATATCGGATTTCCAAACGACGTATGGAGTTCCACTTTCGGAATTATTGAAATGGTTGGCCAAATACCACTTTAGGTTATTTTTCTGAAGCCGGAAGCCGCCGTTTCAGAAAATGTTGTGTGTGTCATCCCAGTTTCGAATATACCTATACTGTGTGATATTCGGGCTATTAGCAAACGTTAACAGTAAAACCTCTTTTTAGGAAATTAAAGTAAGTAAGTAAGAAGAATTGAGAATGACCATTCATGCTTATTTCTCCTCTATAATGAAATCTAAAGAGATGCTTGTGATTTTTTTCGAAACGAAAATGTTTGTTGGTGTCAAAGGAACACGTCTGAGAAGAAGTGAAGGTTTTCTGATAACTAACAATTGTGCTTTAATCCACAAAACTATGTAGAAAATGAAAAATGACTTTCAATTCTTGAGTCGCCTCTTAATCTATGTTCAAACCAATGAAATGGGACCTTTCCTCCAGCTAAATGTTACAAGATCTAGTTTGGGTGAAGGTAAAAAAGTAAATCGAATCCCGTAATGTGTTACTAATTATAAATCTACGAATACATCAGAAATGTAAATTTTTTATGCTCGGCTCGCACTGATTCAAAACATGGATTTTTCTACAAAAAAATATTTGGAAATGTTAAAGAACATTTTATTGAAATCACATGTCATTTGAGCTTTTTTGTGTGTGTGTTTTTACAATTCATTTCCCACTGGCCGGCAGTGCTTTTATGGAAAAAACCTATCTGCATCTATTTCTATTTAAAGTTGATTTTTTTTTTGATTTTTTATTATATTACATAATACAAAGATGCAAATATTTTTAGCCCTGGAGATGAAAGGTGACAGCTCTAGTGTTCATCCAACGACCCATTTCAAGAATGCCTGTTAATACACGTATATTCCGAGATCGTCTTCATAAACACTAAGCCCCGCATGAATACGTTATTATATCTATTGGACATAACATTGTATTCACACTTCCAGACTAATTTACATTAGTGGCTAGTATTTAATATTACTTGATAATACAGTTACAGTTCAGAACGATCTTACCAACGTCTTCTTAAAGAAATTCTTCGCTATTAGTGTACAGATTCGAATCTGCCCACGTTTTCCATGGCAGCTAATTCGTTTACCCGCCACCGGACGGCGGTGGCGCTGCGAGCGTATCAAATTTTACTTCTTGGTCGATGAGTTTTGTGGCTGGTTCAAGTGCTCCTCAAAAACAAAACACTTCGAAAATATAGCGATACCTATCCTGCCCAGAGCGGTCCGTTGATGCTCTTCTTCACTTTTCTAGATATCAGAGGAGCCGGAACTTCGCGATTTCACCAATTACTTCATTTTTATTCCGCAGGAAACTGCCTTTTTCACTAAAATTTTACGTTGAGGTATAACGCGCACAACACTCAGTTGGCCTTGTTGCCAGTCACCTTACTTAGATGCGATTTGAGCTTATGCTTAAAAAGTCAAAGTTTTGCATGTATTATATGTTTTTCAAAAAAAAAAAAAAAATCAAAGAGAGTATTTTAAGGTGTTTATTTGCATGCAGGAAGTCATCTTCAAAAATGCTTCGAACATATGTAGTTTTTTGAGTAATATGTCAACTTTTAGCAATGAGATACGTGTTATTTTTTCTCAAATGTCTTTCCTGAACATTAACAAACATTTTAATGAAAAAAGAATCTCATGTCATCGCTTCGATTTCGAATTTTGATGTTTTACGTAGTTTTGTGAATAATATCTCAAGTTTTAGTAATCAGATACTAGTTTTTTTTTCTCGAATGTCTTTCCTGAACGTAACAAATATTTTAATGAAAAAAGAATCACGTGTCATCGCTTTGAATTTCGATTTAGAGGCAAATTCAGCTTGAAAAGTTATAATTTTGCTGTTTTACGTAGTTTTGTGAATGATATCTTAAATTGTAGTAATCAGATACTAATTATTTTTCCTCAAATGTCTTTCCTGAACATTAACAAACATTTTAATGAAATAAGAATCACATGTCATCGCTTTGAATTTTGATTTGGAGGCAAATTCAGTAGAAAAATTCACAATTTTGCATGTTTCACGTAGTTTTGTGAATAATTTCTCAAGTTTTAGTAATCAGATACTAATTATTTTTCCTCGAATGTTTTTCCTGACCGTAACAAATATTTTAATGAAAAAAGAATCACATGTCATCGCTTTGAATTTCGATTCAGAGGCAAATTTAGCTTGAAAAGTCATAATTTTGCATGTTTCACAAAGTTTTGTGAATAATATCTCAAATTGTAGTAATCAGATACTAATTATTTTTCTCCAAATGTCTTTCCTGAACATCAGCGAACATTTTCCGGTTAAAAAACCTTTATGTCACCGCTTATTTTTCTGATTTAGAACGATTTTAAATGATGTTGATTACTGTACACCACAGAGACAGAGGGCATAATATCAATAAGATCAAGCGTTACGGAATTCCATTTTTATATAGTACTAGTTGAACGTTCCCGGCGATGCTCGGGATCAAAAGTTTCAAAATTAGGAATCATTTTTTATAATTCATTGCATTATTAGCACAACTCACTTCAAAAATATTTAACGTCCATCATCACTTTAAGTACTTTAACATTCTGAGAACGCACAGAACGGAAATACCCATATTGGATTGCATATTTTGATATTTTGGGGATGATTTACAGAAACTGGAAATCGCTATTTCGGATTTCAAAATGACGTATGGAGTTCGGAAGTTTCGGAAGTATTGAAATGGCTGGCCAAATACCACTTCAGATTATTTTCCTGAAACCAGAAGTCGTTATTCTGGAAAATGTTATGTGGGGTCATCCCAGTTCCGAATATACCACACTCGGGTGATAACCGGATATTCGTCAATCGTTCACAGTAAAACCTCTTTTTATGTAACTTTTAGAAGTAAGAAATCAAAGTAAGAATAATTTAGCGTGACCATTCATGCTTAGTTCTCCTCTATAATCATATCTTAAGAGATAACATGTGAATTTTATATAACGAAAATGTTTGTTGATGTCCAAGGAACAGGTCTGAGAAGAAGTTAACGTTTTAATCCACATAACTACGTAGACATTAAAAAAAATTAAACCAATGAAATACGGCTTTTCCTCCTGCCAAATGTCCCAAGATCTAGTTTTGGTAAAAGTAAAAAAGTATTTCGAATCCCGTAATGTGTTACTATTCACGAAACTGAGAAAACATCAGAAATGTAATTTTTTTCCGCTCGGCTCGCACCAAATTACAACATAAATTCTTTTGCAAGAAAATATTTGCAGATGTTGAAGAAACAACGAACATTTTATTAAAACAAAAATTTAATTTACAGGCGAATTGAGCTCATACTCAAAAAGTCAAAAATTTGCATGTATTATATGTTCTCCGGGTTCGAATCACCGTAACTTTAATCTTTTCGGGTTTCAATTGATTTTTTTCGGTGAGATTTATTAAAACAAAACAACTAAATAGTTTACGTTTCAGCTTACTAATTTTTCAGCCATCCTCAGAACTTTAATTATACGAAAAAAAAAAAAAATACAAATTAAAATAATGTCACATATTCTTCGAAATAGCACAAATGTTACAAGACTTACAAACTATTTTTTTTTTCGTGTGCATCACCGTGTGGATCCCTCTAACTTCTATCCATTCTCATTTTGCGCGCGTTGTCGATCAGCAGGTTGATTTTTGTTCTCGTACACCTCTCTGAGTTTTTTAACCATGCCAATGTATGTATTGGAGAACCCCAGTGCATCGCGTTGTAGATTCACTGATCTGTTCCCGCTCAGTTTAATGTGGAGAGCCTCCGCCGATATTCTGCTTTGCTCTCTGGTAATCTGCTCTAGTATTCGAGTGCGGGAGAAATCGAACTCGTGTCCGTTCTCTATTGCGTGTTGCGCTAAGCCTGTTGTAGTTGTTTGTCTCCGTACGTCATATCGATGTTGGGCGAGGCGCTTTTCCAGCGTTTGTGAAGTTTGCCCCACGTATTCCTTGTCTGGACATGCTCCACATGGTACGCTATATACCAAGTTAGTTTTTTGCATTTTTGGTATGTTGTCTTTAAGTTTTGAGAAAACAGTGTTCTTAACTTGGTCCCGAGGTTTGTGCGACGCGATGATGTTATGTTTGCGTAGTACTTTACCCACCTTCTCGCTCAGACATGGGATATACGGTAACGATACATATTTAGTTCTCTCTCTGGTCTCCCGCCTATCTTCGAGAGTATTGTACGCTGCATGGACTCGTTGTTTGAGTATTCGCTGTAGGAAATGTGTCGGGTAGTTGTTCAGCAGTAGTATCGATTTAGCTTTTTGTATGCTTACAACTCTGCTCTCGACGTCCATATCAACGAACATTTTATTGAAAAAATCACGTGTCGTCGCTTTAAATCAGAATTTTAGAGACAAATTGTGCCTAAAAAGTTATGGTTTTGCATTTTTCATGTGGTTTTGTGGAAAATATTTATATTTCGAATAATCAGAAACCTATTATTTTTCCCTCAAATATTTTTCCTAAACACAACGAACATTTTATTATAGTAAAAATCACAGATCACTGCTGCGAGTTTTAATTTAGAGGCAAATTCAGCATAAAAGTCATGATTTTATATGTTTCACATAGTTTTGTGAATAATATCTCGAGTTTTAGTAATCAGAAACCTGTTATTTTTTCTCAAATGTCTTTCCTGAACATTAACCAACATTTTATTAAAAAAAGGATCATATGTCATCGCTTTAAATTTTGATTTAGAGGCAAATTTAGCACAGAAAGTCATAATTTTGCATGTTTTACGCAGCTTCGTGAATAATATCTCAAGTTTTAGTAATTAGATGCCTATTATTTTTTCTCAAATGTCTTTCTTAAACATCAACGAACATTTTAATGAAAAAAGAATCACATGTCATCGCTTTGAATTTTGATTTGGAGACGAATTAAGTATAAAAAGTCACAATTTTGCATGTTTTACGTAGTTTTGTGAATAATATCTCAAGTTTTAGTGATCAGATACTAATTATTTTTCCTCAAATGTCTTTCCTGAACATTAACAAACATTTTAGTGAAAAAAGAATCATATGTCCTCGCTTTGAATTTTGATTTAGAGGCAAATTTAACACAGAAAGTCATAATTTTGCATATTTTACGTAGTTTTGTGAATAATATCTCAAGTTTTAGTAATTAGATACCTATTATTTTTTCTCGAATGTCTTTCCTGAACATCAGCGAACATTTTCATGTTCAAAAACATACATGTCACCGCTAATTATTTTTGATTCAGAACGATTCAAAATGATGATGATTACTGTACACCTCAGAGACTGAGTGAATAATATCAATAAGATCAAGCGTTACGGAATTCCATTTTTATATAGTAGAAGAAGATATATGACATGGAAGTTACTCAAAATTTAGTATTTTGTACTTAACTTTTGTTAGTTGCATTTTACATTTTAAATGTTTTTTGGAGAAATTCTTGGGGCACATAAAACACACATTTTTGCCAAAGACCACATATCTCCAGGATTTTTCCTTACAAAGTTATAGCAGATTTCAGCCTGTTTTTCCGATAATTTTAAGAACATATAGGGTAAAAAAGGGCAAGTGGAATAATGATTTCAATACTTTTCTTTGAAAGCTCGCTCAAGTACTACACATTGCTGTAGGTTCCGTTTGTTACAATCCTTCCATATTAGAGTACGGCGGGCATATAATACAGTAGATTTTCATATATGATCAATATTAACTTTTTTGTGTAAAGAGATAAAGGAATGGTTTATTTGACGAAAATATCATTTTCTTACCCATCTTAAAAAAAATCTTGAATCGGACAAAAACTGAGCTCAAAACGAGGATTCTACGAAAATGGTTTTGGCATGATTTTAGTACTTTACGAACTAATTTCATTTTTGTCATATGACTTACATTTAAAGTTTTAGTAAAGCGGGCAATGTATGCAGTTTGCGAGGATGCGAAAATGAACGGGAATAGAAGGTGTGACTTTTAGGCTTAGAAACTAAACTTACTAAAACTTAAAATGTAAGTCATATGACAAAAATGAAATTAGTTCGTAAAGTAAATCTAGCCAACGGAGCTCTTCCGTGATACGCGTTCGGAGTCTAGCCACCGACTGAGGTGTCTCATCGCTTGCGCCGCTGTAGATATAATAAGTCATTATACACTGTGTGCGTGAAGAGATCACTCTCTCAGTTATAAAAAAAATAAACTCCAACCGGGCAGTGTGTGCAGTTCATCGTTGGCGTGCTGAGATACGGGAACACAATAGTAGAGGGTGATTCGACTTTGGCTTAGAACTATTTATACCTTTCCCAGTAGTTTAATTGGCCAAAACACCTTGCCGGAGACAACGGAGATTGCGGGTTCGAGTCCCGTCTGGACGAGGGAAAATTTTTTCTAAGCCTAAAAGTCACACCTTCTATTCCCGTTCATTTTCGCATCCTCGCAAACTGCATACATTGCCCGCTTTACTAAAACTTAAAATGATTTTAGTAAATTTCACTAAGCAAAATAATATCGAATATGCCTGAGCATTTATGGTAATGTGCTAATATCTAAAAATTATAGTCAAATCATGTCTTATATTGAGAAAAAAAAATCTCAGGAAACGATTGGTAGGTGTCTGATCCACGTAAAATGTCAGAAACATGTCAATTTTGCCCCAATTCCCCTACAATACTAAAATAGGTTTCTCTCGAAGTTAATTTAGTTTATTTGAAATCTGTTTAATGTAATATCGAGAGTGTGCGTGATACTCAAAGATACAATAACAATTTGTCTTCCCATGTTCCCAATCTCAATCCTAATCCTAATCCCAATTCCACTCCCAATCCCAATCCCAATCCCAATCCCAATCTCAATCCCAATCCCAATCCCAATTCCAATCCCAATCCCAATCCCAATCCCAATCCCAATCCTAATCCCAATTCCAATCCCAATCCCAATCCCAATCCCAATCCCAATCCCAATCCCAATCCCAATCCCAATCCCAATCCCAATCCCAATTTCAATCCCAATCCCAATCCCAATCCCAATCCCAATCCCAATCCCAATCTCAATCCCAATCCCAATCCCAATCCCAATCCCAATCCCAATCCCAATCCCAATCCCAATCCCAATCCCAATCCCAATCCCAATCCCAATCCCAATCCCAATCCCAATCCCAATCCCAATCCCAATCCCAATCCCAATCCCAATCCCAATCCCAATCCCAATCCCAATCCCAATCCCAATCCCAATCCCAATCCCAATCCCAATCCCAATCCCAATCCCAATCCCAATCCCAATCCCAATCCCAATCCCAATCCCAATCCCAATCCCAATCCCAATCCCAATCCCAATCCCAATCCCAATCCCAATCCCAATCCCAATCCCAATCCCAATCCCAATCCCAATCCCAATCCCAATCCCAATCCCAATCCCAATCCCAATCCCAATCCCAATCCCAATCCCAATCCCAATCCCAATCCCAATCCCAATCCCAATCCCAATCCCAATCCCAATCCCAATCCCAATCCCAATCCCAATCCCAATCCCAATCCCAATCCCAATCCCAATCCCAATCCCAATCCCAATCCCAATCCCAATCCCAATCCCAATCCCAATCCCAATCCCAATCCCAATCCCAATCCCAATCCCAATCCCAATCCCAATCCCAATCCCAATCCCAATCCCAATCCCAATCCCAATCCCAATCCCAATCCCAATCCCAATCCCAATCCCAATCCCAATCCCAATCCCAATCCCAATCCCAATCCCAATCCCAATCCCAATCCCAATCCCAATCCCAATCTTAATCCCAATCCCAATCCAATCCCAATCTCAATATAACTTCTCGGATCCAAAAACTCAAACTACAAATTCGCATTGTTCAATATTGTAAATTCTGAACTAACAGGTACGTGGAAAAAACTGCGTTGCAAACGTCTATTATGCTCGCGTAGAAATACTTGATTTATTTACTTTTAAATGATGTCTGCCAAACGCTTTCGAAATAAATTAAGGGTAAATTTAATTTCACCTACGAATCCATATGAAAATCAGACAAAATTTAAAAAGATTAGATGAAACCGCTTTGGAACTTGATTCCGGAAAGTACAATGAAAATAATTCCACAAAAATCGATTCATTTTATAAATTACACGTAAAATCATTTTTGTTGCCTTTTTTTATAATATTCTGATTCGTAGTAATTAGTTTAAAATATTTGCATTTTCGCGAACTGTTTCAAGGCATATTTTATTTGATTTTGTTCTGCTCAATCTTTAGCATTGGTAAGCGAACTAATGTTTGTTTATATGAAGCTGTAAAACCGCTTAACCATTTAACCGACTTTCTCTGTCGGGCGATTTGAGTTTTTAATGGATCATCTTTTTCAATTGCTCGGACAGAACGTAATTGCTGCTCGAAAGTCAATGAAATACTCTTTTTACAGTTTAGTTTTCCCATAACACAAATGATGATGATGATGGTCCCACCTCTTACCCCTACAAAGGTTTGAGAAAGACGATTTATCTACAAGATAATTATTATAAAACAATTAAACCAGATAAGCAAACAAAACGAACTGGTTTTCATCACAGATATAATTTTCTTCACAATTGATCCAATGCTTTGCAGCGATTCAAATAGAGAAAATATTCGTCAAAAATCAAGTAATTCATCGACAAAGCGTTGTCGGTATCAATTTATTTGCAACTGTCAGCCAAAAGACATTAATTGCATCTGAGTTAAGCCAACATCCAGTGTAATCATCCACAAAGTCGATACAATCCCGACGAGGCCATCCCTGCCGTGATCAGCAAGCAAAGCACAAGTCCAGCTGTCAACTTCGATGTGATTTATAAGAGAGCCCCCACCTAGGGAAGTCGAAAATATTTCCAACTCGAAAATATCCTAGACCGGCTAGGAAACCAATGTCCAATGACAACCAACAGAACTAAAATCGTTCCGATTACTCTGACGAGTATCTTGATAATGTCAAAATAAAATAATAAAGGTATTCTCCATCTCAAATGATTACATTTCTAAATTCAGTCCTTCATATCTGATCATCGCGCGCGATTTTCAAACCTTCGTAGACTACTCTTTTTTATTTTATACTACATCAATAATTACAAAATCCATCATCACCCTCGTGACGAACATAATAGTTTTTCAGTGCTACCATATTCCTTTAAAAAGCTATATAAGCAGAGTCCACAGAGATCATCCGTTACAAGAACTTCGTCAATTACAGTTTAGCTAAATTAAAAAAAATTAAATAACTGCTTAAAATTCAGCTTTGACGTGTGAAATGCATAGTCTCTTGAATTCTGATAGCGTCGCCGTACGTCTGATGTGTCTAGGCATCGAATTGTATACATTTATTCCTTTAAAGAACAATGAATTTTGTGAAGCACTAGTTAAAAAATGTGGTGTTCTAATTTCTCCCGCATTTCTTGTGTTATATCTATGGATGTCACTTCCTCTAACAATTCGATCACACAAATATCGGGGCAGCAATCCATTAGCTACTTTAAAAATGAACACCATTGTCAGAAAAACAATTCGTTGCTTCACCGATAGCCATTGCAAAGCGTCAAGCATCAAGGACGAGGAAGTGTATCTATTGCATCTCAAAATCAACCGCATTATTTTATTTTGCAAACGCTGCAATCTCGATATTTGTGTTTCATTTGCCAAAAATAAAATGGAAGTGCAAAAGTCTAAATGAGGAGAGATGATTGATTTATAGAGATGAATCTTGCTGAAAGTATTCAACTCCTTTTTCAAACGACAGAGGATTCCATATTTCTTGGCAATTTTCTTGATGACATTATCAATGTGAACATTGAACTTTAGCTTGTCATCAATAATCACGCCAAGATATTTGATCTCACTCACGCGATCGATTGTCTCACCATCAATTTCAACTGAGACATTTTCATTTACACGGTTTCGCGAAATAATCATGAATTTTGTTTTGTTGGTATTCAATTTTAGCTGTTTGAATTTCAACCATCCGCTCAGCGATCGCAAATCTTTGTTTTAATGCAATATGGCTTCTTCGAGATTTTTAGCTGCAATGAACAATACTGTGTCATCAGCAAAAAGATTTATGTCACAAAAACGTAAGACTCTTCTCATATCATTAATGTACATAATAAACAAAATAGGCCCTAATACACTTCCCTGAGGTACACCAAGAGTGTTCCTTATGGGATCAGAGGTAAAATCATTGAAAATAGTCCTTTGAGTTCTGTCACACAAGTAGTTTTCAAACCATTTGTATGCAGTACTCGTAATTCCAAAGCGCTTTATAGTTTGTAACAATAAGGGCCTAGAAATCGTTTCAAAAGCGCGTTTAAGATCCAAAAACACCGCAACAATAGTATCCTTACGCTCAATGTTTTCTTTCCATTTTGCTAACACCAAATTCAATGCAGTTTCACAAGAATGGCCTTCCCGATATCCTGATTGTTCTGGTATCAGCAAACCGTTAGAGTTCAAATATTGTAACAGTTGGCCTTTTACAGCAAGTTCTAAGATTTTCTCTAAAGTGTGCATCATATTGATAGGACGAAACTCTTCGGCTTTAATCGTCCCAGCAACTTTTTGTATCGGAATCACTAACGACTCCTTCCAAATTTGTGGCACGTGCCCCGTTTGTAATGATTCGTTTATAAGGCCAAGTAGATCGTGCCCAATAACATGAAAACAATCTTGAATAACTCTAGCATTAACGTTATCAATTCCAGCCGTTTTATGAAGAGAAAAACATATGTTTTTGAGTTGTTCTAGTGTAAGTTGGTGAAAGCTTTCAAAACTACAATTAACATTATACGGCCGTTTTATTTCATTCGGTTCATTAACAAATAAATTATAACAGATATGACACTCTTTTACCCCATACAGAAAAAGTGGACATTTAAATTGGCTTGTATGATTTCTTAGTGCATTTTGATGCAAAAACAAATCGCCCCGAGTTTGGACGAATTTCGCCCTAAGTTGCAACAATGGCGCCATATTTGACTTTTGAGAAAACAAAAAATTTCGATGTTTTTTCGACGCCATTTTATTTTAAAGCTAAATGTAAAAATTCTAAGAGTTTGTCCACATAATAGCATTAAAAAAATACAGATCCTAAATCGGACTGAGCTCAAAACGGTGATTCTACAAAACCAATTTCGGCATGGTTTTAATATATTTCACAAAGCAAAATAATATCAAGTATGTGTGAGCATTATTGGTAATGCGCTGATATCTGAAAGCTGATACCTAAAATTGAAGTATTCGAAATCTGTCTAATCAATGTAATATCAAGAGTGTAAGCGATACTCTAAGATACAGTAACAATTTGTCTTCACATGATTCTCTCCCTTTAACAGGGAGGGGGTCACATGCATTTCCAGTTGTTTGTTCTAAGCTGCCGATGTTTCAAAACAATAAATTGAGGTATACATGAATTCTATGTCACAATGACTGCACATAGTACTTTATGGACCTCCATGCTCAGTGTACATAGAAGAGTAGACAAATGTTTATGGTTCATAGACGATTGTTCACGAAGAAATTCCTTCTCTCCCAAACACAAAACACTTGCCTACATAGAATGTAAATGCTCTCCATAAAGTCCACTTGGATTCTCAACGTGTTTTAATAAACTAAGAACTAAGCAAAAACCGTTGTGAAATTTTGAATTGCAATAAGGCGCTGGTGTTTCAACTGAATGCGACCCCCTCCCCACGAAAGGGGGGTCAAGTTTTGCAAGCGAATATGTGTGGTTCAAAACAATCATTTTATTGATGAAGATGAAACTCCGAGCCACTTATAATTATACTCGAGCTGGAGAATGAACGACATGTACAATTTTCGCCATGTACAATTTTCTCACAGTCAAAATGTCCATATTGTAAAAAAAAAAAGTTTGAAATGACTAGATAAGATATCTTGTGTTTCCGTAGTTTTGTCAAAAGAATGTCAAGGGTTTCTGATTGATGAATAGTTCAGGACAGAGTCCTGTCGCTACGTGGCATTAGTGTGAACGCAATTCTTCATATTTTTACCTTAACTTATCCCGTGATTATTACTCTCTAGAAAACTGCGGTTTTCAGCAAAGTTGTTCAGAATGTTAATGGTTTCTGGATGGTGGAAAGTTAAATACGGAATTCCGGATGTGGTGCAAGTGTGCACTCAATTCTTCGTATTTTGATTCTGATTTACCCATACTACGAGTCCATCCTCCTAGAAAACTATGGTCTTCAGCAAAGTTTTCAATATGACCGTCTGAACAAGTTTCCTAAAGAGGTAATAGTACATGCACATAAGCAGAAAACAAACAAACTGTGTATCAAATAAATTCTTTTGACCCTTTGCAAAACTTTGCTGAAGATGACAACTTTCTAAATGGTCGGATTCACGGATGAATAAGGTTCAAAATACTCAAAACTAAATGCACACTAGCACCACGTTGCGGTCAAATTTCGAACAAACAATGCACCAAACAAGCCTTCAGAAGTTCCTGAACAACTTTTATGAAGACCCCAACTCTCTAGGTTGTTGGTATCCGAGATAGAGTTGCATAAACTTTTCGGGGTGCTGCAATATTCAAACTGGGTGTTGCAATACTTATTGAAGCGATTTCAATCTTATGACATGTAGTGTATATGATAATTATCGAAAATACGAGAAAAAGCCATGAAAAAGTCACTAAATCATTAGTTCTTTAAATATATTTTTGAGTTGTTATATGTTGCATTAAACTTCGATTGGTCATGTTGAATTGATAAACAGTTATATGCATGTTGAACTAAAATATCGTTTTAAACGATTATAGCCTTGATGCTATAAAGTTCCGATTCGGGACAAGGCACAGGCTTCGCAGCCAACTGTTAAAGTGTACAGGACAATTGCGGGGTTAGCGCCACGATCCTATTGACATAAACAGTCTCTCGAGCCGGGACTAGAACCTACGACGATTGGCTTGTTAGGTCAGCATCGTACCCCGAGACCAGCTGGGAGGTGTTTAGATGGATATAATCTGTTTCAAATACATCACATATTTTTTAAATGTGATGTAATCGAAACGTCACTGTAATCGTGAACAGTGTTGCCAAAAGGTTCCATCAAAAATCGATCAAAACCATAGTTGTTTTCAGTTCTCAGGCCTGAAGATGATTCTAGCTGGAAACATTTTTAGTAACAGAAATTTCTTTCGAGGTCAAAGACACACTATGTCGAAAATTTGGAGAATTGATGAAATCGTTGTTCACGTCATAAATTCGGGGACTTTTTAAGCGAATCGTTTGTTGAAATAGTTTTGTGCGTTACATATATAAAATTTCCAATAGATTCCCAGAATTTGTCCCTTTGAACACCATTCATTAACATGTAAGCTATGGTTCATAAGCATTATCAACAAGTGATTCCTTATGGTATTTGTCAAACTTTGATGTAATGCCCAACTTTTTTATCTAAGGTTAGAGACCGGCTAGCTTACGCTCATCATCTTACACCGCATTTTCAACAGATCAATGACAAATCTTGACACTGCACGAGAATGTTTGGTACAAGGTTTTTTTCTCGGCGAGAAGATGATCCGAACAGCAATCGTTGCACGGTGCGGCCGATTTCACAATTCTCTTGTTCGTACCGTGCGTCGATCGATTGGGCACAGATTTAGTCGGTCGATCAAACCAAGCTCTACCAACACCATCGCATTATTAGGTTGTGTACCGATCGATATTTTTCTTTTTCCGAGGCAACACAGCGCTTTCAGTGACTCAACAGATTGTATCGAGAACGATCACGGAAGATGAAGAAAGGTGTCTAATCCGTCACCGTAATTATAGCTGGAGCGGAGCATGGCTGGCACACACGATCGGAACTAAAACCGTGGTCCATTTTCTCTGTCGTCATCGTCCTCGTCACCGCCGCCGCCACCGCCGTCAATGGTACGGTACTAAATTATGCTTTCGCCGTTCGAGAAAATGACCGTTTTTGGGTCGCAAGGCACAGCAACATGGCGCAAGGCGGGAAGATCGCTTTAGAGAAACGATAATTGATTGCGAACATGAATAGCGTTTTTCATCTGCGGAAGAAAGGTTTTAGGTGAACATTTATTTGAACTATTGCGTGGATGATTTAATATCGGTGTACTACTACTGCCTTATTCGAGAGGAAGATACTCGGCGTCACTGGCGGTGATTAATTGGAAGTGAAAGGCATGGTTTTTTTCGGAATGGAAAGCCGGGGGCTCATCATTATTTGCGCTCAGGCGCAGGTGCGGGTATTAAGGTTCATCTTGGTTTATATTTACTTTAGTAACAAACTCTAATCTCGAGCGTGATTGGAACGGAATCTTGAAAGTGTTATATCGTAGTTTTAGTCATAATTTAATCCGCACGCGTTCCACCCAATCGGACAAGACTTTAATCGGTCTGTGAAGGTATGTTTCTAGTTCCGATCAGAACGCACCGAACTGAAAGACGTACTTGCATTTCAAGCGATCGCAAGTAATAGGCTCATCATAAAACTTTAGGAAAACAAGATAATGTTCTTCCTTTTTTTTTAAATATGATCTAACATTTCATTCTGAGCGACACATCTGACTAAGGTTCCACACTTGTTCATTTGACAACTTCTTCGTGTTTTATTTTTTGTCACAATTCAAAAAAGGTCCTCTAGTGTCCTATTCGAAAGAAATTTGATCCTTTCCGTATGATGTCGCATCTGCCAGTTGCACTTTGTCACTTTGTCGATTTCGTTTCCTTGTCAGATGGGTGTGAATTCGAAAGTATATTTCCCATGTTTTTTGGGCTCTAAATAATCCGGTGTCCTTTTCAGGCAGCAAAAAAGGAAACGAGATTTCATACAGATTGTCGAGGACTCGTTCTGTAGCGAGATTTGAGACTCGTGTGATTGATGTCCGTGCATTTTAAACAGGCATTCGCTTTGGTGTATTTTTTTTTCATTTCTCTATGGAAATTGCAAACCGTCCTCCACTAATTGAAATGTGCATTGCATAATATTTTTATTTATGTGGTAAATAATATTTTTCACTTCACGAGAATCATTGCAATTATCTGTAAAGTTGCAATGATACTGGTACTAAATTATTCTATTGTTAATTCACCATAGCTGATTATTACAGTGAAAACACGTTCCAAGTATTCCAATCGAAAGTTAGTTCACTAGAATCACGGTTTTTTCTACGTTCGAAAGGCATTTTCTCAATCTATATAGAATAATTCCTTCAGTTATGTGACTTTTAAAGATTGCAGTGTAATTCTCGATTGTAGTTAAACTTTGTATAGCTACTTGGGCCGATTGGATGTGATATTTTATGTCACTAGTTCATCATTCAAAATAACGATTGGAATATGAAAATGTACTTTGTAAAAAACTAAATCTTCTAAATTTATCAGATTTTGAAGTTATCAGAAAAACAAAATTGTGCACAAAAAAGAAAAAAAAGAAAACAAAAAAGAGACCTTTGTACATTTACCAATCTATTTAATGCCTCAAAGCAGTCCTCACAAAAAACTGCATTTATTTTACCGTTGATCGTGCACACCGAGATTGGGGTCAGGCTGCCACTCGGTTCCTAATTTCTAGCTGCAAAACGTGTCGCGCGAACTGCGAGGTACCGATTTCCCGCATTTCCCGGTGGTGAATCGTAAACCACAAGCTTGCCGATCGTGTAATTGCTGGCTGTCACAGCTCTTAGAAGCATCAATGCACCATGATCCCGTCCACAATCGGTGTCGAAACGGTGAAATGGATCCGTCACAGCACCGGGCACAGGTTGTTGTTGTTTTCCTCTTTGCACCAAGCGGTAATCGTTTCACAGCTCATTTGCATCATGGCGTCGCATTGCCCACACTCTGGATTCTCGATTATGTTCAACAATTCCCAACCTTCCCCACACAGTCAGCCAATCGGACCGAACTTGGAATTGTGTGACCGTGAAACCGCCAAATCGTACCATCTCGGTAAACGTTTGTAATTGACACCGAAATGTGTTGGCAAGCTCGAACTTCCCAGGGCGAGGGGATGAGCGGAGCTCACTAGTTTGGAGCTTACGGAAATTTATATTCCAACTCTGACGCCGTGGATGCTCGCGGTGAAAACAAAGCGAAATCGAAAAAATAATAACAAAGTTCTTCGCGGCCAAATATGATGGTTTCAGCTCGAGCACCGCCATGAACCCAACAGAGCAGAGCGGCTGAGAATTACGGATGGTAAATAGCGTATGCTGTGGGTTGCACCAGCTGTCTATCTTGACGGTTAGGAATCTTTGCTATCACCGACAGCGGGGATATCAGTGCCACAGCAAGATTCATTTTATCGAGATTGATCCATCAATAAACCGTGCCGTGACCGCCTGATGGAAAGGTGATTTATGATAATCGAATGAGGGGCAACCATCATTCCGAGATGGAATTTGTGCGATTCATTCCTGATCCGCAGTATCTCGCAGCATGGCACTGTTTCGGGATTGTTAATGGATGAGAAATCGTCATCGTTATAGTTTTTTTTTTCATGGTAATAGCAATTCTCCGTTCGCGGTATTACCAAGTGCAAAACCGACCGCAGAGGCGGCATGCGGCTTTCGGAAGCTTAAGGCGAAACTGCTTTCATTTGCCGATTTATTTGGATGACAAACTGGAGTGCAAATTGGAATGTATTTCATTGACACAGTTCGCAGCCACCGCCGCTTTGTCGAAGCGGGCGGTTTGTTATTTGATAACTTTTTAATGAATACTTGATCGGTATGATGGCCGCAGATGGATTGGTTTGAAATTGCAAACACTTGTCAGGTTTCTACTTGAAGTAATGCCATCACTCGAGAGATTGCCTTCGTTCACCGGAGGAAAAGACGCGTGCGTGTGTGAAGGAAAGAAACGGAATGCCATCAATGGTGATTGGAATGCTGCAAGTGGAAGTAATTGGTAATTGTGTAACGAATGGGGCCAAATGGGTTGTTGTTAAAATAATTGAACAAGCAGTTTTGTTGTAATTATTTAAGCTTGGCGGAGGATTTGTTTTCACGTAAGAAATTTGTAGAGAAAATCAGTGTTTGCTCAGGCCGGGATTCAACTTCAGTCTCTGATTTTGATCACAGATTTGATCCTGATTCCAGTCTTAATCGTAATTTTGATCATAGATTTGATCCTGATTCCAATCCCAATCCCAATCTTAATTTTAATCCCAATCCCAATCCCAATTCCAATCTCAATCCCAATTCCACTCCCAATCCCAATCCCAATCCCAATCCCAATCCCAATCCCAATCCCAATCCCAATCCCAATCCCAAACCCAATCCCAATCCCAATCCCAATCCCAATCCCAATCCCAATCCCAATCCCAATCCCAATCCCAATCCCAATCCCAATCCCAATCCCAATCCCAATCCCAATCCCAATCCCAATCCCAATCCCAATCCCAATCCCAATCCCAATCCCAATCCCAATCCCAATCCCAATCCCAATCCCAATCCCAATCCCAATCCCAATCCCAATCCCAATCCCAATCCCAATCCCAATCCCAATCCCAATCCCAATCCCAATCCCAATCCCAATCCCAACGCAACCTCAATCTTATTTCAGAATCCTCAAAGTGAAAGAACCAAATTCAAGATTTGAATTTATCGATTCCAAAATTCTTCCCAATTCCAACGCAACCTCAACCTTTTCTCAGAATCCTCAAACTGCAAGAACCAAATTCAAGATTTGAATTTTTCAATTCCAAAATTCTTTATCACAACTCTCAAAAACCAGATTCTTATCTTGAATTTCCAAATACTCGAGTCCGACATCTCAAAACACAAATCCCAAATGTATAATAATGATGCTAAATGCTTAAAAGAATACAAAAGTTTAGATCATCGAAACACACAACTTTGTAGTAGACACAAAAATTGAAATTGATTGAAACGATTGTCCCTTCTAGTAACTTCATTGCCTAATATACAATTCAAACTCGATCTTTGAAGATGCTATCTTTTTTGTGTACAAAGTTTGTAAGGACTCTGATTAGAAACGGTTCACAAAATATGAGAAATAAGAAATAAGAAACGGGTCTTCAAAATAAGAGGAATAAGAAGAAAAGTGTCTGGTAAACGGCTGGATGGTGCCAAGTGTACCTACAGGAAATAATAAACCCCTCACGTGGTTCTTAGCCTCTTATCCAGTCACTCCCATCCAGACCTCCGGTGCCAGCTGGGTCACGAGCAACCAAATGAAGATTGGGTGACCAACCCCGGTGGGAACTTAAAAGGGAATGACCCAACCGACGAAATAAGGACGACGATTAAAAGCTCGGGACATGTAACAGTAGATCGCTCAACGCCCCGGATGTCGACTGGATTCTGCTGGATCAGCTAGAATCCCGCCACTTCGACTTCGTTGCGCTCCAGGAGCTTTGCCTGAAAGGAGAGAAGGCACGGTGGATTTGTGACCGCAAGGCAGAGTACCACCAAAGCGGTGGCACAACCAATGAGCTTGGTAGCGGTTTTATAGTGCTGGGCAGGACGCAGAGTCGTGTGATGAAGTGTCAGGATGTGTTTGTTTAGAATAAAAGGTTGGTTCTACAACTACACTATTCCCAATCTGCACTGTCCTCACGAAGAGAGACCTGATGCAGAGAAAGAAATGTTCTACGCACAGCTGGAGAAACTTTACGATAGCTGCTCGCGTAGAGACATCAAGATCGTCATTGGGGACATGAACGGAAGGAAAGACTCATATAAGCCGGTGATCGGCCCGCACAGCCTGCACACCGTGACGAACAACAACGGCCAGCTATGCACCAACCTCGCAGCTTCCCGCGGGCTGGCAGTCCAAAGTCCCTTCTTTCCTCGACCAACGTACAGCAAAACAATTGACCACGTTCTCATAGACGGCAGGTTCTTCTAAGACATTACATACGTACGCACCAATCACAGTGCTGATCGGACATGACCACTTCGATACAAAAAACTACAAAACCCTGATATAACCGGTAGTCTTCTACAGAAGTCCTCTTGGTGTTTTCGAACGGAAGGTGCTGTGGACTATCTACGATGGAGTACAAACGGACGACGGATAACGACGACAGCGCATGAACCGTTAGCTACAAGCGCTGCTTGGAGAGAACCCCATTGCACACCTGGCGAAAGACAATAGGTTGAGGTGGACCGGTCACGTCGTAAGGATGCCGGACGACAACCCTGTGAAATCACTTCTCTTCAGCAAACCCTACCGGCACCAAAAAGTAAGAAGCGCAGCGTGCATGATAACTCGACCAAATCGAAAGAGACTTGCGAGTGATGAGACGTCTGGGGAACTGGTGAAACACAGCCCAAAACCGAGTAAAATGGCGACAACTTCTTGATACAGCACGAGTTACTACAGCTCTTGTCTGACTGGTCTGACTGGGTGCAGAACTAGTTCTTAGCCAATGAATGACGACATCTCAATTTGTGTTGATTTTGATGCTCTGAAAAGTAGTATGGAATGTATTTAAATTGAATACAATCATTCTCTGGAAAATTCTAGGGGGGGCTAAACACTTTCTAGGGGGGGCTGAAGGCCTCCCTAGCCCCCCCGTAGTTGCGCCCATGACGACAACCTTCTAGAAACACTGTATATGCCGACAACGACCCGATGATTAGCCTGAGCAGACGATTCGAAGGCGTGTACCACTTGTTCGATTCTAATGTTTCAACAAAAACCTTCCGTCAGCGTAGCTTGTGATATTTATTTTTTATCTTGATCTTGATCTTGAAGACCAAGTGTAGTCAGATCATTTTTTTATACAATAAACAACAAGTAATGAACGAGGAACAAAAACTTCGGACTGGAACAATTGGCACAGACCCACGTGACGAAAACGGACTAACGATTGGAAACTCGGGACGTGGAACTGGCGATCTGAAATATCCCGCAGGTTCGACGTCGTGGCACAGCAGGAGGTGTGCTAGAAGGGCTCCATTGTACGTACGATCCGGAATGGTCATGACATCTACCAGAGTTGCTGCAACTCACATGAGCTGGGAACAGCTTTTATAGTAAAGGACTTTAATGTGCAGATTGAGCACCAAGTGCCGGTTCTTCAATATTAGCATCATAAATGTGCATAGCTCTCACCTCGAAAGTACCGAAGTTTACAAGGATGAATTTTACGCGCAGTTAGAGCGTGAGTACGTCCACTGAATTGCCCAAAACATGGTATCAAGATCATCATCGAGGATTTCAGGAACAGGAATACAACCCGCTGATTGGAAGGTTCAGAGCGCACCCGCTGACCAACCAAAAGGGCCTAAGACTAATCGACTTTGCCGCCTTCAAGAACACGAACGTGCTTCCAGCACAACCCCCTACACAAGTACACCTGAATGTCACCAAATCAGACAGAAAAACAGATCTGATTGATCATCGGCACTTCTCAGACATCTTCGACGTCAGATCCTATAGGAGCGCTAACGTAGACTCGGACCACAACCTGGTGATGGTTAAGATGCGCCCAAAACTCTCCGTTTTTAACAACACTCGGTAGCGACGCCCACCCCGCTTAGATCTCGCGGGATTGAAGTAGCTTGACGTCACCGAAAACTACGCTCTTCTCGAGGACTGTTGGAACACCATCAAAGCAGTCATCAACAGGGTAGTGGAGAACGTCATCGGGTATGCGGGACGAACCCAACGAAACGACTGGTTCGACGACGTATGTAGCAGGGTGAGGGATGAGGAGAAAGCTGCCCGGGTGGCTAAAATGCGCAGTGCCACTCGTCTGAATTTAAAAAGACATAGACGGAGAAAGATACAGCGAATCCAAATCTTTCGGAAGAAAAAACGCCGCCTGGAGGAGGAGGAGTATGCAGAGCCTGAACAGCTGCATAATCTGAGAATGAACGCGAAAGTTCTACCAAATATTCAACGCATCCCGCAGAGGCTTTATGCCGGGATGAAGATGAGAGTATTCTGACGGACTGTAAGTTGCCAGTAGACTCAACCGCGAGCGTTGGTGAGACTCCCTGAACAAAATGCCTCAGGGTTGGCACGCTTATCCTTATTTTTCGCGGGTTGTCTGGGAAATGCTTGAAAAGCCGATGTAAACACGTATTTGGCTAAATTCTTTTACTCACGCAATCCTGGCCTCCCACTTTCTTATATTCTATCTAACCTTTTCTTCTCCTTTTCGGGGCCCCTTTCTTCCTGTGCTTCCTCCACCTTTCGCCACCAATCTGCAACCGGCTGACGCGATATCCTCCACCTTTGCCGCCAACAACCGCGACAATTCCGCGACCTTTGCCGCCCTCGCTGGTGAACACTGTAGCGTAGAACTGGCGGTGTGTTGGAATCCGGCCTGATCCTGGACGATGAGCTTTCCGACGGTTTTCCCAAAGCAGCTGTGGTTTTTCCAAACTGAATCTACGTGGTTTTCCAAATTCAAACTTCGGGGTTCTGGGGAAGTTAAAATTGGAATTTCATCAGCTTTCCGGCGAGGGCACTCTTGGGCTAAACGGCGTAGGGCGGCTTGGCTTACCTGTTGTCCACAAACTTCACTCTCTGCTCTGCTGTTTACTGTTTTTTCTTACTCTTTTAACTTTTTAAATAGCTTTT
The DNA here is from genome assembly GCF_029784165.1 of Wyeomyia smithii. Taxonomy (NCBI): domain Eukaryota; kingdom Metazoa; phylum Arthropoda; class Insecta; order Diptera; family Culicidae; genus Wyeomyia; species Wyeomyia smithii. Next base: position 159,289,317 of record NC_073694.1, read on the forward strand.
TCACGGTCTGCTTCGATCTATCGACTTTCTAAGAGTGATCAAGACTCGATTCTCGATAGGATCAACAGGTTTTTGCCCTACGCCAACGGTCATTGCCCTCGCCAAGTAAATAAGCAGCTCTCTCCCGCCAGATCCTATTTAGTTCTCTCTCCATCGCGGCTCCGTTTCGCCCATCTCCTGGTGGCAGGATACACTAACCTCATGGGTGGGTGGCTGCGTTCATACGTCAATCGTTGGGTGGCATGGGCGTCGGGAGGGTAACATCCACATAAGCAAACACTTCCCAATTAAAACAAACAAAATAAAACGGATATATATATACAACAAAATCTCAATAACCTTCTAAGCGGAGGCTACCAACGCTTACAAGACGAACACCTGAATGGTGCTCAGGCTGAGGACCATGGCCGCGTGGAAAGCGATCCCGTCGGTGCGATAAACGTAGAAGACGTGTCAGTTCCAACGATGGGCGAAGTTAAGAATGTTATCAAGCAGCTGACAAACAATAAATCGTCTGGGGAGGATGGCCTCGGACGGGAGCTCATAAAGTTGAGCCAGGGAAAGCTGGCCACCTGTTTGCACCGGCTGAATCGAGCCTGGGAAAGCTGGCCACCTGTTTGCACCGGCACCGGGAGAATTTGGGATACAGAACAGCTACCGGAGGAGTGAAAGGATAGTGTTTTCTGGCCTATTTATAAGAAAGGCGACAAATTGGAGTGCCTTCCCAAATCATTTTCCGCCAACTCTCACCGCTAGGCAATAGATTTATGGGAAGTTATCAGGCCGGTTTCGTGGAAGAACGGTTAACGATGGACTTAATTTTTATCATCCGGCAGATCCTCAAGAAATGCCGTGAATACAGAACCCCCACGCACCACCTATTCATCGACTTCAAAGTCGCGTATGGCATTATCGACGCTATGAGAGGTCATGCACAAAAACGGCTTTCCGGAGAAGCTAATCAGACTGATAAAAGCTACGGATGGAAACCAGTGCTGTGTGCGGATTTCGGGTGTATTGTCAGGTCAGTTTGAATCATCGACAGGTAATGGTCTCTCCTGCCTGTTATTCAACATTGTACACCAGACTAAAACGGGAAGCAGCGACGATTGAGTTGCGGGTAAATGTGTCTAAGACGAAGTATATGCTAGCCAGCGGAACCGAAGCCGACCGACAACGCCAAGGCAGTAGTATTACGATCGATGGCGATGAGCTCGAGGTATTCGACGAGTTTGTTTATCTTTGCTCACTGGTAATTGAAGACAATGATACCAGTCGTGAGACTCGGAGGCGTATTATCAGCGGAAGTCGGGCCTAACATGCGGTCGAAAAGACTAAGCCCTGGTACGAAGTGCAACCTGTACGAAACGCTCATAGGACCGGTTGTTATCTATGGGCATGAAACGTGAACAATGCTCGAGGACCTGCGAGTGCTCGGAGTATTCGAACGACGGGTACTAAGTACGATATTGGGGCAGGAGAATGGATTATGGAGGTAAAGGATGAACCTTGAGCTCGCGCAACTCTACGGTGAACCCAGAATTCCAAAGGTAGCCAAAGCCGGACGGATACGCTGGGCAGGGCATGTTGCAAGAATGCCGAACGATTACCCTGCGAAGATGGTGTTTGCTCGAATCCGGTAGGAAGAAGACGATACAACTTTGCTGAAGACACCATTTCTCTAGAGTGTAGGACTGTAAAGTTAGAAAAAAGGTAACGATTTTGTGCAAATTGCAAATGTGAAATTGTTATTTATTTTAATGAGGTTAGAGATGTTTTGTGGTGAATTAATTTTTTACTAATATTTACAAAGAATTTATTTTGAGTTCTGCCACAAACGGTGACATATCAACACTATTACATATATTTTAAATTTTTTCAATAATAGATTGTAATTGCTTTCGTAGTTAATTCAATCTAATTGTAGAATAATTGTAAACCCACTTGTCACACAAAAAATGAATTAAAAATAAAACCTTAACCCAACCTTAACCTATATTACTGACTATGAAGTGAACTAATCGTTGTAATCGGGGATTGCAACGATTCTTGTTGGAATGTTAAATTTATATATTATAAATTTTAAACCTCTAACTGATCAAAAGTCTAAATACGAAGAGAATAAGAAAAGTTATCTTAAGTTCAAAATTCCATGAACCCCTATCAATCACAAAAAAACCTTGTAAAAAACCACGTATTTAAAAGAACGACGCAAAAACCTAGTGATTTGGAAAAATCTTCGTAAAAAATCGTGTAGATAAGCGTGTAAAAATGTAACTGTGTAAAAACATCTTATTTTAGCCTGTTACCGTAACTGTTACTAATTGTGACTGCATTCCGCATTCTCATCCGTCTATGATCACTTTTTTGCATATGGAACACTAATACTAAGTTTGGTGAAAATCGGTTATAATGGAACATACACATCTTAACTTTTGTGTAGATAGAGTTATATCAAATTACTAAATCTCAATCCCAAATTAAATTTCCATTATTCAAAATAGTATATCTACACACATAAATCTCAATTAGCAAAGCTCAAATCGTAATGGCCTTGAACGCATTTTGTTAAATGTTTTTCGCAAACATTACCATTTTTATAAAATTTTAAATTTGTTTTCAATGCTGGTTGACAACATACAATCCCTTTGGAACAAGTCCAAACCATCTGAAAAATTAATCAATGAAATTATTTCTAGCAATAGGTCAGCTGATTTCAACCAAGCACAGACTGTCACAGACCCAGAAGTAACACAAAAAATAAAAATATCAAAAACAAAGAATAAAATCATAGCTCTGATGTTCGTATTTTTCGTCATAAAAAGTTTTTATTTTTTATTGTTTTCCTATGTTTAATATTAGGCACAAAATGATTGTTAAATTGACCCGTCCAAAAACTATTTATACTCTAATGCTTTTAGTTTATACTTTTGCTGCAAAATCTGTGATGCTAGAATGATTTCAGCCGGTGCTTTCAGTGTTGCTGCTTTATTCAAAAGAGTCCTAAAATTAAAAACTGTAAATGCATTTAAGAGGTTAAAAGGCCATCACCACCCTTACCATACGCTGCGGCTCACAAAAACCATCGACTTGGGAAAACAAAACCCATTGAATCGGCAAGAATTAACCCTCGCGTATGCGCCTTGATTTTCGAACACCACAAAATCGGAAACATTTAATTCCGGCAGTAGAATATTCTCCGCGAAGCAGTCACTTCCGTCGCAGGTGGGCCCGTACAGGAATGTTTTGTGCTCTGGTCCAAAATTTTTGCTGCTCTTCCAAAGCACCGGCTTCACAGGCATGTTGCGATACTTTGCACTGTAGAATGTACTATTTGCGTGGGGTTGTTCACATCGCGGAATACCCGCTTGCCATGGACAGGAATAACAGCGGTACAAGCCGCGGCGCAGTAAAATCTGCCTGGCTCTGCAATCACGGTCCATCCTTGACCCTCGGGAAAGAATTCGTCCAGGGCACGGTTGATGTGCACCGCGTATATTTCAATGTCTGCCGATTTGTCTCCATTGAATCCTCCCCCCAGATCGATCAACCAGAAGTTGAATCCAATGGATTTGGCATAATCGGTAATTTCACGGCCCATTTGAATAGCTTCGTAGAAAATTTCCACATCCGAACACGCGGATCCAACGTTGAAGCACCAGCCGACTACATTGATGCCGAGCTCCTTCGCTAGGTCCAACAGTTCGCGAGCTTCCTTGTGCGGATCACAACCAAATTTTACACCAAGGTTTACCTTTGCTTTTCGCGAATCGAACCGATACCGAATGAGTACCCTGAAAATATTATTTTTTTCATTTTATTAAGTTAAAAAGTGTAACACATCTGTAATTTACTCCGCTTCGGGGTAATATTGATGAATTTTTCTAAGCTCCGTATCACTGTCGAAAACGGTCCGAACTCCCACTTTACTGGCAAATTTCAACGATTCGATGGTCTTAGCTGGTTGAGCGAAAATGATCCGTTCGGAGCCGACTCCCAATTCCAGCATGCGTTGAACCTCCGCCTTCGAGGCACAATCAAATCCGCATCCCAGCAGAACGGTCGTTTCCACGATCGGCGCATCGTCGTTACTCTTGATAGCGTAAAACGGACGTACTCTCGGCAGATTGCGTACCCAGTTGTAGTGCCGTTTGACAACTGTATTCAGCTCAACCAGATGGAGTGGTTCCTCGCGGGGTCCGAGTGCCACCAGTCGGTCGACTAGCGCTTCCGAGGAAACCGAATCGTTCACAATCTCTACACGGTTAGCGAGTGCGTTCAGAACGTCCATGGTATTGAAAAGTTCTTGGTAAACTCGTGGAGTGGTTGTTCGTTTATATACACTCGCTGATTAGATTAGAAACGGTTAACTTGTGTTAATGAGTTAGCATTACATATTGGCTGTTGCAAAAGTTTAATCCTGGCCTGTTGACTGACAACTGTATGATAGATGATTGTATTAGTGTTTTCGAATTTTTTAAACTAAAATCACAGACTAACAGACATAACACGTCGAACAAATTTTTAATAAAATCATCGTTTGGATGATGCCAGTACTTTACGATAGTAACACTAGCACCATCTGCTGTCGAGTTCGCGCTGCGTCATGTATTTCGACATCAGCGCTAGCGTTACTGCATGTGTCAAATGGGGAACTACAAAATATGTATGAGATTGCATGACAGTGCCCCAGACGACGTTTTCGCGCGATGACTGTTATTCGATTGAAAATCTGAAATGAACGTTTTTTTGTGGCGATGGAGCTAGGTTCAAGTGTTACGTCTGTTAGTCGTGCTAAAACATAATGTCGTGTGACTTTTATTATTGATACTGATAACATGAAAATCATCATGACTAGCGAAAGCTTTTGTTGGTAAACAAACCTGTGTTGCAAAATTGTTTTCTTGGATCATTGTGAAATAAATCTAAAAATCAGCAATGCATTATGTCAGTGACAAAATCGTACATAAACATGTTGGTTTCACCATAACTCTGAAACGTTTGAACCGTTCTCCACCAAACACGGTATGCTTATTTCTTGACACAAATAGATGATTATAAACTGGGTAACAATAGGTAAAACTGGTCACTTGCAATGCACACTGGGCCAGGAATGGAATCTAGCGGAGCGAAATTAATAGTGCTCTCAGGGTTTGACTAATCGGTTTTCGAACTCCTACGAAGTTTTTTTGGTATAGTTAGGGCTTCATTTTGGATGTTTGAACTAGTTCGGAATTAGCCGCAAAGGTGGCGTTGCGATGCTAACTTCTTTCCCTTACGCACTAGAGCTTTGCGGTATTCGACAAAGTTGTAGATCTCAAAATTTCATGAAACTTTACAGAATATTCAAAATTTCTAACTCTTCAAGTTTCAGAGATCTACGAGTGTTTATAAATTTTGTCTGAAACTCACGTTTCATTGTGATAATTTTATGAGTTCACTCGAATTAATTTCTTACAAATTTTTTCTCGATAAAAATTGAATAATTACGTCGTTTTCTTCCGAGTAAAGAAGTTTTTGAAGTACTTAAGTGAAAATATTACACAAAATTTGAAAAAAAATACATGACTTTGTGAAGTAGATATCTCGGCGGGTAGCAAATATTAGCAAACCATAATAAAAAATTTATTTGCGTCAAATGGGTTCAGTTTATCGGTTTATTGTCTTTGACAAAGTTATTGATAGTAATTTTGTCCTTTCAAAAAATATAGACACTGTAAAATAAATTTGAATTTTCAGCCCCCTATCCCCCCTTGTGGACAAGCGTGGACATTGATAAAATCACCCCCCCCCCCCTCTATTTGTCAACGTGAACAGTTTTTTACAATGAAAAATTGAAAAACGTTTATTTCTGTGGTTTATTTAGTGATCAAACACAAAAAATGACAGCAAAAGAATAACGAACATATATTCAGATTCAGCTTAAAAACATTTAGACTATAAATGGAATGATTGAAAACACTTGTGAACGTGAGAAAAACAAAACAGTAGATTCCGAAGACTACTTTAAAATGACTTCTAATAAAACAAAATTGGAGCTCAAATAGAAAATAGTCAAACATAGCACAACATTCATGAAATTATTATATGACCAAAACGCAAATTAAATTATAATAAAGTTGTAAACCGCTCGAAAAAATAAAAAAAAGATCAAAAACAAAAAGGACTCAACAGTAAGTTAATATGGTTGAAAGCCTTTGTAGAAACTGGAAAGATAAAAACTGTCTCACAAGTTAGAAAAGAATAAAAAAAATTAACATTTACTCCATACTTAACTCAAAATGCATGAAAACGCTCCGAAAAGCAAACTGACTGAGACCACTCAAAACAGAAAGTAGAAAAATATAACTTCAATTTCAGTTCAACAAGTTCTCGGGAAAACAGGAAAATACTATAAATTGAACATTAGGAAAAGGTCGAAAGCTACTATCAAAAATTTATCTCAAACTAACATCATAAGCATCTTTAAAATGTAGAATGAAAGCATACAAAAGTTTAAGCTGAAATCAAAAATATCATTTTAATTTTTGATTACATATTGGGTGCTGCAAAAGAAATTGAAAATTGATTCAAAATAATAAAGTAGGTAATTCTAACGAGAGGTAGGGGAAAAAAGTGATTCAAATTCAGTCTTTTGGTTCGAGGACTCTTCTAAATAAAAAAAAGGTCAAAGCAAAAATTGACTCCTATTGTGGTTCCATAGATGGATGAGACTAACGACAAAATTGAATCCAAATTTAACTTACAGCTTAGTAGAAAATGCCTCAAAGAATTAAAACAAAGTTTTAAAAATGATTTAAATTAGTCTAAAACCATACTGCACCTCTGCTAACAAGATTCTTGTAAGATTCTCAAAATACGCTCAACATGTTTGAAGAATCATTTCAAAAAAAAAAAAAAAATTGATGAAATAAAAATAAAACTATGACATAATAAATACATTTTAAATTTATCTCAAATCTAGCTCACAAATAGCATGATTTTAAATTTATATCAAATATAGTTGACAACGACTCTAAAAACCAGAATATCTATAGAATTTTCATTATGACCCGATATGTTTTTTTAAGTAGATTTCCATTTGAAGAACAAAAAACGTGGACATTTGCTTACTTCCTAAACCCTCCCCCCATAAGTTGTCCACGTGGAATGTGGACGACCCCTTACGAAAGCAAAAAAAAACATCGGGAAGGCCACAACTGAAATTAGTTCCAAATTGGAAAAAAAACTTTTCAACAAAAAAAACTTCTTAAAAATTGATCTCAAATCAGTATCAAATAACCTTCAATAAACAACTATAAACCAGAAAAAATATCAAGCTCAAGAAAAAACTACAGCCTTGGTGGGAGTGAGTTTGTGCCATCTAACCATCTAATTCTAATTCGAAGAAACTTATTCAAGAAAGATTGGTGTTATGATCGCCATGGGATGGCTAATGAACAATGGGTTTGTATGGCACAAGATCACTCCGACTTACGGTATATCAAATTTGATTTAGAATGCATAAAAACACTCGTAGATGTTGCTTGAAACAACTGAAATTAATTCGAAAGGCCCGGAAAACTGGAAAAGAATGAATTTCGAATTCAACCCAAAATCCATCCTAAAATATTTAAAACAATTCTCTAAAAAAACGGATCAAGAAAAATAGGCATTTCGTGGCGCCGGCCACGTCCTTACAGTCGTTGGGGAGACATAGTTAGAGGATTGTTAGTTCGACAAACGTTGTTATGAGACCGAGTTCACCTCTGCATCTCTACGGATGTCACAGGAAGGGTATTTGTGTTAGTATGATGGAGTAGGAAAGATCAGGATTCGCCGTGGTAGGCAACACGATCAGATATTTTCTAATCCCGCGCGAGAGAAATAATTTTTTGAACCAAATAAAAAATCTTCAGATACAACAGCTAAGCGCGAATCAACGAGCTGATTTGCAGGCACCGATTTTATGCCCTGTGAGAGTAAGCTATGCGATACGAATCTCCAGATGACCAGCCACCGCGAACCGACCTCAAACGATTGATCACTGTACTAAAAACAAAACCTATCTATCTTTTTTTGTTATTTTAGAATCAATGAAGTTGATATATTTAATAATTAAAAACAATACTGTGAACAATTAATGTATATCGCGATGACCTAGTTTAAAGCGGCCACTATGCGGTATCCAGTTACTGTCTTCATCACATTTGACATGTGACTTATATTCGAATGCGAGTTGTAAAAAGTAAATTATTTTTAAACGCCCAGCCTGCTCATGTGTTAAACTATACGAATATTCGCCGTTAATATCAATCGTTAACGCAAAAAAATACCTAATAAAAGATAAAAATGGCAAAGTTCCACGCATCCAAAGCTAAATTAAAAAAAAAAGGGACAAACACACCTAAACCGAAACGTCCTAAATTAATAGTGTATATAGCAAAAACTTAGCTTGGAGCTAAAAATAATCACTTAAAAGCCAGAGAGGTCATGAAGAACAAATTAAAAACAATGCATATTGAAACGAAGTGACCGGACAAATTTTAAGTTAAAAATTTCAAAACATTTTAACAATTAAAAATATCGCGAAACAGACAAACAAGTTGTGCGGTACGCGTCTTTTCTCAGGTAAGAAATATGAATATGAACAATGAGAAAATATATAAAAACGCTGCGCTTTGCGCCGTCTAGCCTGAAAAACACAATCAGCCTAAGAAATCGTGGGATACAACACACATGCGGATACCAGAATATAAGTATTTGATTCATGTCGGTGAAAGCCATTAGCAGTTTAAATAAACATGTCTGTAAACATATGCACTTATCTTAGACACCGAAGCAGCAGTCAGTGAGTCAAGCATGCCGCCGAGCTCGCCTCGAGCGAGCACAAACGAACCGTTTCCATGATTACAGTTGTCGCTCTCTCGGCTTCTGCCGCTCAGCCAGCGTTGCCAGGTATCCAGATTGATCAGGATTATCCAGATTTTGGAACACGTACCCAGGTGGACAGATTTGATGCTTAATTATCCAGATTTTTCATAAATGATCCAGATTTTATCCAGATTTTATTTTCTCTGTTTCGCATAAAGGTCATCATTTCAAATTTGAAGCCAAATTTTGCAATTTTGTCACGTCAAATGTTGGGTATTCTAAGAGTTTTATTCGAAAAATTACCTTTTGCCTCACAAAATGGCTGCCAGATTTTATTTTTACTTTTTCCAGATTTTTAAAAAATTTACCTGGCAACGCTGCGCTCAGCAGAACTTACCATCGGCGACAAGCATATGTACAGCGTAACACTGGAGAAGAGGTTTCACTGCGATGAACTTTAGACACGATACACTCTTCGCATGAACACGAACGCTAAACGCGTTCACCAACACAACACTGCGCTATTAGGACAGCCATTTGCAGAGTGATAAACTGTATAAAATATTCTTCTAATTCTAATTCTAATTCAAGTTATATCTAATTCTAAAATTCTACTTTCTGAGTCCCTTCACTCATAATTCACTTCAAACACACTGTAATAAACAAGGAATATCCTCAACTACAACTATCACACGAATTTTAAATTTTTTTGCACTATGCACCTTAAACGCGATTATTAAGGACACGATAAACAAAGCGTCTACACACGGCGAGCTTCCTCTCCTCTCTCCTAATTTTCAGAATAATCGAATCACAGAAAAAAAAATTAACAATGGAGAAAGTGACATATTAGGGTGGGACTGATTGCATGTCTGACGAACGGCTCACCATTGAATTTTTCTAGCAACACTGCTACAGTATGCTGCTGTTGCAAACTTGCTTAAGAATAAGAAATAATTTCGCGTGGAATTAAGCTTGAAAGTGTGATTTTTGTTCATAGTATCTTCGAAGAAGCTAAGATAAATTTTACGCGATATCATTTCTTATCACATGGTTGAATTTGCAACACCAGCATGCTGCAGCAGTATTGCTAGAAAAATACAATGGTGAGCCGTTTATCCGATATTCAATCTGTTTGAGGGAAATAACTTTTTTTACAAGCATCGAAGCATCGAAGTTTTTCCCAAGAAAATGTCCTACAATTGTCATGTATCGGTATATTTTTAGGAGCAAACTGGACACCTCTAGGGGATAACTTCTGAAAAAGTAGATTTTCCCATATAAAATCGTATGGGAACTTTGAAAATCGAGCGCAAAAATATAGTTCCACCGATCGATCTGATCGACACAGACGGGAACGAAGAAATAACACCATCGCTTTTTTCCATATAACTGTGTCCAGTCTAATACATATGAAACACAAATTTCTGTCCATCTCAAGAACAAACTAAGTAAATGGAACCAGGGGAGTGTTTTGGGGGTAACAAATATGTCCATAATAGTTCGACACCCCTCCCCGTTCTGGGAAAGAGGGGTCCCATACAAGGAAACAAAGATTTCTGCACATCTCAAGAACTAACCAAGTAAATGGAACCAAATTTGGGAGATGAATGTTTAAGGAATAAAAAATATGTACATTTTGGCTCGACATGCCTCTCTCTTTCGTAAAGAAAGGGTTCCATACAAATGAAACACATATCTATGCACATCTTCAGAAATAATCAAGTAAATGGAACCAAATTTGAAATGCTGTGGTTTTTGGGAGCAAGAAAATTTGTTATGGTGGTTCGACTCCCCTCTCCCTTCTGGTCGAGGAGACTCTCATACAAATGAAACTCAAATCTTCTCACAACTCAAGAACCAATCAAGTGAATGGAATCAAACTTGGCATGTGGAGCTTTTCGGGAGCAAGAAATATTTTTCTGGTGATTCTCCTGGATGGCAGAGCTCCTATACAAATTAAACATAAATTTCTGGTGGTTTGGCACTCCTCCGTACGCTGGAAGAGGAGAAGGTCTCTCATACAAACTAAACCTATGTTTCAACGAGTTTTTTTTCCAAAAACAGGTAAAAATAATCGGGATGATGCACAGTATCCAAAAATCGACTTCAGATGCCATTTTTAAATTTGAAATGGAAGCTTCCGGTTTCTGGGAAACATCCGAACATGACCGGTTACCACCAAATATGGTTTCAGAATGACGCACAGAGGTCAAAAATTGACCCAAAATGCCATTTCGGAATCCAAGGTCTAGTTTCTGAAAAATAGCGTAAAGTGACCAAGTACCACTCAATATGGGTATTGCTGGATTCTTAATAATGCACTGAAGCCACAAGATCAATATGGATATTTACGTAATCGAGATGAAGCAAAGCAATAAGGCATTGACTATGGACACCATTTTGAATTCAAAGATTACCACTTTCGGTTTCTGTAAAACAGCCAAAATAACTGGCAATATTGATATTTCCGGAATCGAATTGATGCTCAGATGCCAGAAAAACTGCTGAAGATGACCAAATACCACCCAATATGAATATTTCCAGAATCGAGGTGATGTACAGAGGCCAAAAGTCGAGGATATTGTTATTCCGATATAACCAAACGATGGACTTTTGACTTAGTACATATCCAATGGACGACTCGTCATGCATTTGCAGACCTTAAACAAATCGCAAGGAATTAATCAATTTGAAATGTTTTAAATTATTTAAATAAAGTCAAAAATGGGCGGGATGAAGTTTGTCGGGTCAGCTAGTTGTCGGATAAAGAAGGCTGTTACGAAGTTTTTCAAACTTCGAAGTTTTGCCTTCGAGATATCAAAATAGTCTTCGTTCATGAAAGCAAACGTTAGTTTAACTATTGGGACGGGAAGATGCTGTTAATTTTTGCCACTGTTATGGAGTAAATCATAGCGGGCAGTTGGTGTTGGTGAGCTCTTGTACGTGATTGAGTCCTTGTCCGTGGAAACTCGACCTTGAAACTTTTAATCATTTTTCACTGCTGATCTATGGAATTACAATGATAAGTGAAGTATCACGCTACGCATAACAATAAAATAAGGCAAAACACTACTTTTAAAACTTTTATTTGTTACGGTCAAGAATATTGAGTTTTGTATTGAAGGTTGGTCTTAGCTTACATTATTCCAGCAACAAGCTAACGTATATACATGCTTGCTACAGAACAAAACATACCTTTATTTCTAAAATATATAAAAACATAAAATGGTTTTCTAGTAAAATCGTGAAACCTTTGTATTGTATTATTATGATTTTGTATTTGGATTGTATTATTTTAGTTTTTTTTACCTCAAGCTAGTATGCTAAAAGATACTTTTTCCATCTCTTGTACATACTTCTAATATTCTAATAAACCCAAGCGGCCATGGTTCTTTGATTTATCAAAATAAATTTCGATATTTGTTTTGTGTTATTCACGCATGTATCTTGATCAGTGCTGATAAAAGTCATTTTCCCCATCAAAATTCTTCGAAAATTACAGCCAATCATTCACAATTGTCCCTTCCAATGATCGCAGCACTCTTTCAGATACACTAGATTTTCGTCCTAGTAACGTGCTGTTATACTCAGTTGAAATAGATCGCGCGCATCGTTCACGGTTACGAAATAAAATTTGACGACAAATCCAACCAAATGATCTTCACTTCAAAGCGAAAAAGAAAAACAAACAGTCCACTCAACCAAAATGAACCTTACCGAAACACTTTTCACTGAAACTGACCAATGCCTTGACAATCTTCGTTAACTGATAAACTGATTTTGTTGTCTTGCTTTCATCGCATGAAATATAATGAGGTGTTTTGACAGTTCACTTGCATGCAAAAAGCGGGAAGGGAGAACTCTGAAAGGATTGTAAAAAAATAACGTTTATGGATGCTTTTTTTCACTTTCACTCAAGAGTGTCAACAAATATCAACCCTGATCTTGATACGCTTTTTCAGACCACCAAATAAAATTTCAAACTCGCCTAGAAAATTGACAAAACATTTTGATTTATTTACATTGATTTTCAGTCTGAGCGAATGCAATTAGAAAGGTTTCTCAGTCAGGAAATTTGAGTACCATTTCGTTTGACAACCGAGAAGATAAAGAAGGTCATGGTAAAAAAAACTAGACAAAATTTTACTGTTTGCAAATAAACCCAGACCACGAGACCTCCCAGCCAGCGCCGGGAAAGATCAGGACCTGCTCTTGACCCTGTGTGTATGTCGGGCATTATTATGTTACCTACCTGTGTGGCGTCTTGCGGGCCATATTTGGGATGATGCATACCTGGGCTGGGATTGTGAAAAGGAACACGATGATGGTTTTGCTGTTTATTTACTCAATGTGATAAATATATTCGTCCGCCTTGTTTGCCCATTCAGAGCCGACTTTTAGGCTGCTCATCCCTATGGTGGAAGTTTGATCCATCTCTAGGAGGCGCCTGTTTGTGTTCGTCACTTTCCGGAGTAAATATTTACCTAGGACACTGGCTTGATAAGTGATTTTTCAATTGTTGTTTACGACAGCGAAGTGGCTTCACGGAGTTCACAAGAGATGTCCACTTCGATGAATTAAAAATGAAGGACACGCACCAAAAGTCAGTTTGATGGCTAGCGATGTTTTAGCGCTTGAGCCTTGTCGCGTCATTTGCGTTTTTTTCTCAATTCTAATTTGGTGCCACATTGATTGGCAAACGAATTGAATCATCTATCCGCTAAAAACCAGCATCCGAAAACGGAAAAAACAGCACCGCAAACCATAAACGATCATCCATCCTAAAACTTGTCCAACAACATTCGGCATTCAGTGCGGTTTTGACAGGCATTCTGAGCGGGTGCCCATCAAAACCGACCCACAGCATCACGGCCATATGGCACAGTGTAACCTTGGGGTGCCCATTTGCCGGCACCATCATCGTTACCGCTGGCAACCGAATCCGTTTCTCATGTCGACTTCGGAATTTGAATTTGATGAAAGGGGCTAGCTCTTGAGGGGTACTCAACGGAGAACCGGCAGCTCACTCACTGTACAGCTGAAGAGTTGCACACATTGTATAACATAGTGCCCATCCAATGACACCACCACGACTTACAAACACAGTTCTAATGAATAGGTCCAACCGAGGGGTCAAGTGAGAAACATCTCCACCAAACGAAGCACGGCCCTTTCCTGTTTAGTATTGGCAGGCGTAATTTGATTCTGCTATTAGACTTACTGGTGCAGCACTTGGCAACATTCAGGATAGTAACGATCGAGATGATGGTTTGCAGTTACTGAGTGCAGTAACCACAATTAAGACTCCTTCCTCTTGACATAATAAGTCCCTCTTAGAATAAACCTGGCCAGAGAGGAACGTTAGGTGTAGCCTCAGTTCAGGCAATTGTAATTTGGCAATATTGGTAGGATAGAAAAAAGGCTCGGTATAGAAGAGCAGTAAGCTTGAAATGTAAGGGTAAACTCTCACACACAAGCACGGATATAAATGAAAAAAAAAATAAAAAAGCGTATCATTCACTTCAATAGTGATACTGCCAATAATATGAAGTGCGGAGTACAGAAAACACCTGGGCAATATCACAATAGATCAAAATGTCTCTGGTCGCAGTGATGAGTCCACACAGAGAAAAAAAAACCACAATTACTAAATGCGCAGAGCTATGCGTTTTTGTGTATTTATTTATATATTTGTGTTTTCAAAAATGCTATGCTGTGCTATCCTCACATATTGTTGTGTTTTGTGCCAAAAATTCTCAAATATGTGTAATTCATCAAACGAAATTCATTTCAGCAAAATTCCACAGTACAAAAACATGTTGAACTGCCAATCGTTTGCGGTTGCCATTTTAAGTCGTAAATTGGCCAAATTAACCATGTGCGCCGCTGGTTCAAAGCTTAATCAACTCGCACTCGCAAGTGCGTAAGGCAACACGAGCAGCATAAAGCACTTATCTAATCAGTGGCGCGCATTTTTTTTTTTTGGATGCCTGTCACACCGAGGATGAGATAGAGATAGTAGTTTCATTGAACCAGTGGCTTAACATGGATGTGTTAAGTGTGCTCGAGGGTCGGTTAGAGGTTGTAGATGATTCCGTGGCTTCTAGGGAATTGATTGATCGGCTGGTTGCGTTGGGACCGCGTGAAGAACCACTGCATCTGGTCGAGTTGGACGCGGTCGTGAAACGGCACTATGACTGGCTGCGACATCTGCCGCGGGTTCGACCGTTTTATGCCCTGAAGAGTAACGACGAAGCGGCGATGCTCGAAGTGACCGCTTTGCTAGGCTGTGGTTTCGACTGTGCCTCGAAGGCTGAGATCCAGCGGGTTTTAGGTCTAGGGATCGATCGCGAGCGGATTATGTTTGGTCAGCCAGCGAAGACCATCGAAGCGCTGCAGTTTGCTAAAGCGGGTGCGAACCGTTTCTGACAGTGACACGGAACTGCGGAAGATTCATCAGTACTATCCCGAGGCAGAGTGAAGTTGATTGTGTTTATTTAGATGAATATTAGAGAATTTATTGATATGATTTTTAGAGTATTGATTCGTTTCCAGTACGAATCTAGCAGGGTAAAGACGAATTATAATGTCAAATTTGGTTGCGAACCTGGAACGGAAGCTCGTCAGCTGCTTGATTTGGCAAAAGAACTTGGAATTAATGTAATCGGTTGGTGTTTTAACGTTGGAGCTGCTTGTTCGGATCCGGAGATCTTTCATGGAGCCATCCGAACGGGACGAGAGATAACCGATTACGCAACCACTTTAGGATTTTCTTTCCGGTTGATCGACTTGGGAGGCGGTTTCGCCGGCAGCAAGGGGGTAGACGTTGACTTTTATGCGGCACATATTAATCAAGCGTTGGAGGAGTTTTTCCCGGACAATGAAAGGTGGACGGTGATTGCGGAGCCCGGCAGGTATTACAGTGCCGCTGCTCACACCTCTGTGATTCCCGTGCACGGTAAAAGGTTGTTTCGGGATGAGAACAACCCGGCACAGATTGAAAAGGTGTTTTATTACTTCAATGACGGAATTTACGGTACGTTTTTCAGTGTGAAATATCGCAAAATGCCACTTAAACCGGTGATTTGGAAAAAACGCAAAGAGTGCGGACCGGAGCACAGATCGTTTTTATACGGGCCATCTTGTGATGGCATTGATTGCTTTGCCGAGGATATTCTACTGCCGGAGCTAGACGTTTCAGATTTTGTTGTTTTCGAAAACCAAGGCGCATATGCGAGAGTTCACTCTTGTAGATTTAATGGATTTTGCATTCCAAAATCCGTTATTTTTATAAGGAGAAGTGTCTGGTAATATTGGTAATGTGAATAGCTGACAATATTTCCATAGTGTGTCATTTTAGGAATCTTCTGGAGCAGCTGGCATCAGCGACTGAACCGAATAATTTTGTTCTTAATTCAGAATTTTTGCAGCTCAATTATAAATTGGAAGCCGTGTCATTCGAATAGACTCATCTCATATGTATGCAAACGTGTTTGTTATCGTCTGTTAGAAACACAAAGCAAACAATAGAAATGGTATTTAAATATATTGCTTCCTAATCATTAATTGTAGGTTTTTATTGTCCCCTTGCTTACAAAATAGTGTTCCACAATATTGTAAAAACTAGATTTAGAAAGGCTAAACTCGAGTGATTTTGTAGAGTAACCACAAGAAGATACCCAAAAAGCATACTGGGAACCTTACACCAAATTATCTTCTTACCAGTATAACGCAACCAAGGATTATCCCTTCCGTGTGAACCCGAAAAAAAACGAAAACTTTACTCATCCTCGTTCTCGGTCCCACCGGATTTTTCTCAGCTCTTATCTTGCGGGTTTTGATTCGGCCGATCGATTGTTGCAAAATATGTTTCCAAAACAAGAAACTCTCCCACACCTAGCATATGATCGATTGCAGATTGCGCCATGGGAAAATTATGCAATTCGGTCTCTCGCTCTCTCTTCTATCTCCTTGAACTCCAATCAACCGTACCCGCTTAGCATCGGGTAGGTAACCGGTATTATTATCCGTTTCCTGAAGAGCTTTAAATCTCGACAGCTCTTTTTTGTGTGTGATTTTTCTGCTGTCTTGAATGGTGCGCGCTCATTCGTCTGTGTTTGCCTCTTCGCTTGCCTAATCAATCAACAGCTGGTCTATACGTCATGGGAAATTGCTCATACTTACCTTGAACGGTGATGAGCAGAAGATTAAACGATGAAAGTTTTTTATGATGTTTCTAGTGTACCGTACCTATAATCGAATAATCAATGTTATCGTCACACTGCAGAAGTTCTAATAACTATCCATTTAATTTCAACTTTTTCACTCAAAACTACTCCCAGTCTGGCAGGTGCACGTCCTTCTAATGAAAATCCAAAATAATTATGTTTACGTTCGGGTTTGTATACACGAGAGCTGGAAGCAACATTAGCTTCCGGCGATCGCAAAGTCGACAGAGAGTTCGAAGCTTAATTTGTTGTTTTTCTGCTGCAGTCACCGTCGCTGGAGCAGGTGCATCAAACGATTTTAATCCGAACAGCCGGCACACGCGAGAGAACGATGTAGATTTAGAGGTTCGCTGTTGTGTCCGATATACCGCCCCGACTGCTCAATTCATCAATTTTGAGATTCTTAGAATGCCACACGTGGGACGAAAATGCCAACATTTCGCAAATCAAATTTGTTGCTCCTTCTCAGGGTCCTCCATCCATTTGGATGCACAAATGCTGCAAGCATCGCGGTGAAATATACACAGCGAAAGGGGAAAAAATATTGAATTTTGCCACCTGTTGCTCTCGTTGCATACGATAATAATCAAGCCAGAATGAATAACATGCTCCGGTATCGCGGATGCAGCCAGGAATCAAAACACCTTGTTGGCGGGAAGATGAGAAGAACGTCCGTACGAGTGAGAATGTCGCAGTTCTTCACTGCTGACGGACCATCATCGTGTTCTGGGTTCTTCGTGTCCAATCGATACACAGACAGGTTCTGCTGAAGTGAATTGAGGAAGAGTTTCGAATATAGCCGGACAGTGAAGATAGGTTTTTAATCATCATTAGCATCATTAATAGCTCCGATTTGATAACGTAGTTGTTGTTGAGTATTAAGTTACGAAAAGTTACAGGCCATCTGCGCTCATATGGATTTTAAGCAATTTTAACATATTTTTAATTAGTTTTTTCAATTCAATAATTCCTATATGTGAACAAATGCCTTACAGTACATATCGTTGTATTGTTGAGCAGAATTTTCACGTGAGCATATATTTTCCGCAGAGTTACGGGCAGCGTTTTTGTAATTTGTAATCGCGCAAAATCTGTTTTTCTTATATCCGTGAACAAAACCTTACTTTACTGTCTAGAAATGCATAACAGTCCCATGTGAATTTTCATCGTTTTTGAGGTAATCCTCAGGAACTTCTTTACATTAAGCGTGCTTTCGAAAAACCACAAAAAAGCTATGTTTGTTGCAAAAATGATGAGAAAAATATGAATTTTGGTCAGTCCTACGTTACAAATAAACGCATAACAGGTTCAGAGCTAAAAATAACAAGTAGAAAATCGTAGATACTCTATTGATTGGGCTTTAAAAAAAAGTTTGGTTGTGTGGTATTATGGGTGGAAAAAAGAAGATAAAGCATAAAAAAGGAGAAAATGAGAAAAAATCATTATTTTTAACTTTGTTGGTCGGCATCTTTCTACTCCCGGGATTTTCCGGGCTGGGTCCCCTTTTTTAGAGTTTCGGGGAATTTTACGTAGATCAGACACCTACCATTCAATTTCTGAGACTTTTTTACTCAATATAAGATATAATTTGACTACCACTTCAAGATATTAGCGAATTACCATTAATGCTCAGAAATAATCGAAATTATTTTGCTTTGTGAAATATACTTAAACTATGCCAAAATGCGTAAAATCACCGTTTTGAGCTCAGTTTTTGTCTGATTTAAGATCTGTTTTTTTCAAAAGATGGGTGAAGGATGCTAATATGTGGACAAACTCTTAGAATTTTGATATTTGGCCTCAAAACAAAATGGCGTCGAAAAAACCACAAAAATTACCGGTTTCTCAAAAATTTAAAATGGCGCCATTGTTGCCCCTTAAGTTGAAATATATTCAAACTCGGGGAAATTTAATTTTGCATAAAAATACACAAAAAAATTATATATAGAAGCTAAGGCAGAAAAAAAGCCAATTTTTGTTGCACTGTGTTATATTTTTGTCCGCTTGCTCGTATGAAAGTGTCCCATAGTGCTGTGTTTGGCCAGTTTACCAGGCGTCTAATCACCCTCAAGTTTTCTTCGATCTGGTCGAGCCATCGTGCACGCTAAGCCCTTCTATTTTTGGTGCCGGTATGGTTTGAGTGTAGAGAAGCGATTTTACAGGATTGACGTCCAGTATCCTCACGACGTGACTGGCTCACCGGGGTTCTCTTCAAGCAACGCATGCAGCCTATGGTTCATGCTCATAGTCCACAGCACCTTTCGTTCGAAAACTCCAAGGGCTTTCAGGTCCTCTGCGAGAAGCGCTGTTGTCTCGATTTCATAAAGGACCGGTCTTAACGTATGCGGTAAAAATGGACTTTTTTCGGATGGTGATAAAAAAAACAAACACAGATAATTGAGTTTAGAGCCCGACAAAGTCATTTTCAATTGACGATTATCAGGTTATAGTGGGTTTACCTACAAACGGCCGAAACACGAACGGCCGAATCACAAACGGCCGAATTTCAAACGGTCGAAATAACAAACGGCCGAATGTATCAAACGGCCGAACCACAAAAGGCCGAATCATTCGAAAGGCCGAAAAATCATTGATAATTAATGGTGATTTGAATGAAACCCGAAATTATCCACCTAGCGGTGAAACCCAGCCTCTTTCATTCGAACTTATTATTCGTTGAAATAGATTTATACGATTTTTATAATTTCTGGTGCATTTTGTTTTTCACTCTAAATAACAAACTTTAGGTAGCCAACAGCACAACTATAACTAATATTGAAAACTTTACATTCACACACATATGAACATATATAAACACATACACACGAAAATAATATGAAATAAATAGGAAATTGATCTTGGTATAATCGAAACGTCACTGTACTTATTTAGAGGTCAGAATCGATTATATATTAGGGCGGGGAAAAGTGATCGAATTCCCAGAACCAAGTTTTTTTGGTTCCTTTTGGGGCCCCAAAAACCTTAAACTTACCTGAAGTCGATTGGTTTTGTCTCCGCTTGGCGCATTTCATTTCAAATTTGTATTTGCAGAGGACATTGAAGAACTAGAATGTCCCTAAGAAGAGCTATAGCTGTTAAAATTGGAGTATGTCGATTTAAATGAAAATCTTGTTTTCTGCCAACATTACCAATGTATCAGTGTCAGTAGGATTCCCATCAGAAGTAACCTGCCGTTACGAGTTTGTACCCTCAGCTGGATCAAGGAAACAAATTTAGGTAAATGTTCTAGGCGTAGAAAGAAACTACAACGAGTTTCAGCGGTAACTTCTGATGGTAATCTGACTGACGCCGGTACACTGGCAGTGTTGGCAAAAAAAAATGATTTGCAACATAAATTTCGACATACTCAACTTTGAACAGCTCTAGTATTTTTTTGGAACACCCTAGCTCTTTAGTGTCTTTAGCCAAATTGTTAGGCATCAAAAAACCTATCATTTGAAGTTATTAAACCTCTGGTTTGAGCCATTTTGAGAACTTTAGAATGGCAAATGCATAAAAGTTGGTTTTTCCATACAAATCTCCATATAAATTTGAAATGCAATGCGCCAAGCGGAGACAAAACCAATCGAGTTCCGATAAATTTAGGATTGTTTGGAACCCCAAATAAAACAAAAAAACTTGGTTTTGGCTTTCTGCTATCAAGTTTCGTTTTTTCCATATAACGATTCCCCACCCTATTATATATAGACTCGATGATATATGGACTCGATTATACATCATTTTAGGTTCGATTATTTATAGCAGGAATTTTTTTCTTTATTTTAAATATGAGCTGAAATTTTGTAAGAAAACGTCCATAAAATACGTAATGCTTGAGAAGAATTTTGGCTATTTGATTCGATAAAGTGTTACCACCCATGCGAAAAGTTCTAAGAATTTATACAAAAAGGGGTTTCGAAAATATTAATTTTGTTTCATTGTTATTTGTTTCCGTTTCCTAATTGTTTCATAGATTAAAAAAAAAATTGAAAATTCATTTTAGATAAAAATTATGTATGATAATTATGTATGCTTACTTGCTTCCGACGGCGTGATTGGTTGTGCTTAGGGCCGCCTTGGTTCCTTGCCCTCGATTATGCGGCAGAGCCGCATTGATATCGTTTCCAAACAGAATGTTCAACGAAAAAACTAGTTATTTTACACATTTAAGGCAAGTTTTCAATTTTTTATCTATTTTTTGATGTTGCTTAAAAAGTATGCAACATAAAATAGCTGCAACAAAAAAAAAAGTGAAATAAAAATAAAACTCGGCCTTTCGTGAATCGGCCGATCGAAATTTCGGCCTTTCGTTAGTATTGATATAATTCGGCCGTTTGAAATTGGGCCGTTTGAGATTCGGCCGTTTGTGTTTCGGCCGTTTGGAGCTATCCCGTTATAGTGACACTTTGACCCGTCGTTTTTAATTGAAAAGCTTTTGCATCATATTCGAGCACTTTCGAGTACTAATTTCAATTGAGACACTGAAGGAAAGGAAAGAATCTCTCTCTCTTCGTCACCCTCTCCGTCAATTGAAATAGTCATCAGTTTCATTTGAAATGATCCGATGAACAACAGACGGGAAAGAGAGGAAGAAGTGATTCGATGACAGTTGCCGAAAGGAATCAAGTGAAAATGAAACTGTTCGAATCGAAATGACAGCGCGAGATATCAGTTTCATTGTTTTGTTTCGAAAGTTTAGAGCCCTGATTAAGTTTGATAAATTAAACATAGAAGATAATTATGTATGCTTACTTGCAAAATTTACGCCCTTGCGAGCGGCCTTCCGGCAGTTAACCAGAAAATTCGCCATGGCGGACGAAAAAATGCGTGTAGGCATCGATTTGGGTTCTTTCTTAGTTTTATTTATCAATTCCTTCTCAGTTTTCGCAACAAAATTGTTGGAGTAGATCTTACGCTTCACGTTTGCCTAGGAATTCTCGATGGGACGCAACTTGAGGACGTTGGGCAAGCTTGCAACTTGGGTACCACATCGATGTTCATCCGCTCCATCTCCTACACCGATTACTTCGAGTAATGGACCGACACTAGATCCGGCCAAAACACCGCGTCTTCGGCCTTAAGGTATTTCTTGATGAAGGATGCAGCTTCCAGCAGGCACTTCGTACTATAAATTTCCCCATTCACGGCCAGTCCCGAACGAGAGAAGAAGAGTGACTCTCGCATCCCCTTATCGCTGATTGATCGCTCGGTGTGTGAAATGAAATTCACATCAGTGCTCATTTGCTTCGCACCCTGACAGTCGTTGCCATCCAGGGTGAGGCAGGTCTTATCGTCCATCACCACCGCCATGTCATGATTTGTTGGGGAAATCGACTTGACCATCTCATTCAGGCGTTGGCACTGCGTCATTGCCTGCAGCTCCGAGACCAGTAGACGGGACTACCGCTTCCTGACATGTATGTCCATGTTCGCCAGGTTCTTTTTAACTGTTTGGCAGGTTGCGCCGACCTCCCGGTCAAGCGCACGCAGCGATGTAGCCACTTTTCCCTCGGTCTTCCTCTTCAGCATCCTTTGAAGCTTCTCGTCGCTCAGGGTCGTCGGTCGTTCAAAACCGGGCTTTCTTACGATGCTCTGATTATTGTCCAATAGCGCCTAGATGTTGTAGATGCCGGAACGGGCGTATCCGGTGTCCACGAACTGCCGCACGATGTCCGTTTTCGACGCAACAGGCTACCGTTCTTTGAATGCACACAATTCTGAACTGAGTAGCTTCACTGTATTCGCTATCACGGATAGAGTTCGACTTATAGAGCTGTCAATTTATTTTTGCTGATTCATGGGTTGATTAATGATGCATGAGGAGTTTCGTCAGTGCGTGTGAAGGTAAACCCATGAGAACTCGGCAATTTTTGACCATTTTTTACCGCAAACGTTAGCAGGGTTTCGTAAAGCTTGAGTTGAGACTTCTTCCATCGTTGCACTCGATTAGACCGAAGTGTCTTTCGGAGTGAGAAATAGGCACGATTTTCAGCCTGGATGCGTCTTTGGATCTCATTGCTGGTATTATTGTCGGCGATCATCTGTTACCCCAAAAACATGAACT
The DNA here is from genome assembly GCF_029784165.1 of Wyeomyia smithii. NCBI lineage: Eukaryota > Metazoa > Arthropoda > Insecta > Diptera > Culicidae > Wyeomyia > Wyeomyia smithii. Next base: position 159,312,465 of record NC_073694.1, read on the forward strand.
GCTTCGACGCATTTATCTGCTGTTCAAATCGTCTGGCTTCGGCTTTCAGTTGGGGATTGGTTTCCTCCGCTGTCGCAAAATTACGTCAAAGTCATCCGCGAAGCCCAGAAGCCCGACCTTGTGAAAACCGTGCCCCTCGTGTCGATGCCTGCCGTCCGGACCACACCTTCAAATGCGATGTTGAACAACAAACAGGTCTTAACCCCTGCGCGATTCAGAGGCGCTCGACAACATTTTCGAAATACGCACGTAGTACATCATATGCGCAATAGTGGTCTTGATCAATCAGGTCACTTTATCTGAGAAACTGTTGTCGTGCATGATCATAGCTGTTCTTGATCGACTGTATCATGGGCCATCGTGAAATAAGTGTAGATGTAACGGAACGGAAAAAGATCTGGTCCGTTGTGGTTCGGGCTTCCGTAAAGCCCGCTTGGTACTGGCCCGGAAACCTCCTGGTTGAAGAAGTATTTTGTAGGCTGCATCGATAAGCGAAATGCTGCGATCGTTGCGGCGCTCCACTTTGTCACCTTTTTTGTAGACAGGGTAGAAGATTCCCTCCATCCGTTGATCTAGCAGCTTTTGCTCCTCCCAAATTCTGGAAATGAGCCAGTGCATATAGCGCGCTATAGCTTGTGCATCCCTACCATGGTTAAAGAGTTCGCTCAGCAGTTCATCTTTACTGGTGGCTTTGTTGTTCTTCAGCCCATCGAAGCACTACTTCACCTCGCTGGCATCCTTGAGCTCCGCATCGTTGAACATATCGATTTGCGGTACATAGCCTCTGTGAGACTGGTTAACCTTCTTCTAGAACTTCCACGTACTGCTGGCACGAGACAGCTGGTCAAGTTTCTCATGTTTACGATCGACTTGCTGACACTTCTTTCGTCTGCGAATCGTGGTAATGTCTTTCGGTACCCATTTGTACTGAGTCTTGTTATCCCTAGTTGACTTACCCAGGTCCGAGTCTTGTTATTCACCGCTGCCTCGCATTCCCCATCATACCAGTCGTTTCTGCTGTTCGGACCTCCCTCTCTGCCGTGGGGGTAGTACTGCTTTGAACTGTTGCTCGTACTCCTGCGCAGCCTAGGAGTCTTAAAGCGAATGCTGGTCATGTCTGAGAAGAACCGACCGTCACTGAGGGCACGGTTATTTTGGTTAGCACTATAAAGCCGCTACCCATCGCGTTAATGGTACCACGCACTAGTATTACTATGCCTTAAGGTCACAATTCCATCGAACCTTTTCTCCTTTCCGGCAAAGATTCTGGAACTAAACGATGTCGAAGTGGCGGAGTACTAAGCTGAATCAGTAGAATCCGGTCGCCACCTGAAACGATCAGCGATCTACAATTTCATGTACCGAGCTTCCAATCGTCGTCCTTATTTCGGTCGTTGCCGATTGTTCGTAGTATTTTAATTGTTCGGCATGCTGCGTTACTAGGGCTGCGGTTGCCTAGTCTTGCGACGAAGCTGCCGTCTCGTATGTAGCTGGCGAGACACCGCATTTCATGGTGAGGACGTACACTCCGGATCAGACGCTGTCCCCTGACATGGGGAATAAGCTCTTAGACAAGCTGTTCTCCAAAGAGATTAGCTCCCCTTTGCCTGTAAGCATACGACCATGTTCTCACCAGCTCATCTACCGTCCCTTGGTTATTCGTATCACAAGCATTATGCTTTGGACCACGCTGGGGTCTTGTTTTTGTCAACAAGTATGGGATGTATTACTGATACGCACTGCCTAGCCGTTCATCAACCGTGAACGTAACCATAATTTCTTAATTCGTCACTGAATCTTTCTGTTGTCGAAGAATGAATTGTGTTATACAAGGATGGAAAAAGTCGTATCGCATAGCAATCATTCGGGTATCATTTCTGAACGTGCTATTCATAAGCTTTCAATCCTAGCAAACCATAGCTATTAAAAGTTACACATTCTCACGCATGCCTATTGTTGAAGAATCACGAATAACTCATTAGAAAGGCGTATTCTCACAAAAAGGTCAAATTTTCCGAGCTTGATTTTGAAATATCTCAAAAATAGATGCATTTAGGAAGTTAGTCGCTGAGAGCTTTATGATATGAAATTACTCTTCAAATCATATTGCATCGTTGGAAAATAATATTCTGTCAAAAATAAAAATTGAAAAAATGCTCCCAAAACTAAATTTAAAGTGAAAATTCGTCTTAAATATCTTCACCCTGGACTTTGCATCAAAAGTTTTGAATTAAGGTAAAGCTCCAACAAAACGAAATTGCAAGGGAAACTCAACTGTTCTAGTGTAAAATTTTGTATTTAATTTTTTTCTAAACTTAAATTAAAATAACTTGAAAAGGGATGCATTAAGAAAGTTAATCATCACAAGCTTTCTGTTACGAAATGTCTATCTGAATCTTATGAAATCATTGAATCACAAATATTTTGAAAAACATTGAATTTTTTTTTAACTTATCCTTCTAAAAATTTGTTTAGCGTAACGCTAAAAAATTTTTTGGAAGGATAAATTATTTTGAAGGATATTTTTTTTTTTAAATTGAAAAATCAACTCTAATTCTGAATGAAAATAGTTTACTTAGTTTTATTCATATAGTTTTTGAGCAAAATATATGTGTTTTTGTAAAGAGTTCTTAGTTCCTAGAATTATTTTCAGAAAAAGCATGCCAAAACTTTTACGCATTTTCAGAAAACTAATTCTGTGTCTAAATATTTTTTTTGATCGCGGAAACTACTCAGTTTACTAAGTCAAACAAGTTTGAGAAGTTTCATTGAGGTAAAATATAGTCGATATTCGATGATATATCATATACCTAGTTCGTGTATGTTTTTACAATACTTTAATCTATTGTAATTATTTGTAGAAAAGTAGCTGCCCAGGAAACCAGAAATAATATAATCAGAACCACTTTTTCATCAGCATCACAGCTGGGATCCAGCAGCGATCATTACTCGGAACGTTTCTCATCACCTGCGAAACAGTAGAATTTCAGACGCTAATCTTCTTGACTTAGTACCGTTAGCACATCATGTTTTAAATAAGTCTTACTGTAGCGTGCGGAGAAGTATGGCACAACTACCAGCACATATATATATATCACATATATATATCAATATCGCGCAATATCAATGTATATATCTTACATGAGCATAGTGTATCATAGTGTCATAGAGATAAGTAACTTTTCACCTGCGCACACTAGTAAATTTTTAAGAAAAAGGCTAAAGGGTAATTTATTTACACCAGTTAATACGCACTACGAAGAGTGTAAAAATTATGTAAAGTTCTCGATGGTTGTTGTTTTCTTTTGAGAAATAGCTAGCGATACAAAAAAAAAAAGAAATAAAGGGATAGAAAAGAAGAGAGAGCAGGGAGAGAGAGATGAATTATCCAAAAAGTAAAATATCCCATATATACTTCGATCAAATTTCTACAGTACAAGCTACCAATAAAAATTCGCACTTAGTGTGACTTTTAAAGAGCCTCAGGGCGTTCATTTGAGCATGCGAACATCAAAATCGGAAAATGCGTTCTGTAAAATGCGCGTTTATTTTGTAATTTTTTTGTATCGATTCTGATATACTATACATATAAACAACATATTTACACATACATATATACAAGCACACATACACATACATACAGAAATTGTTCAGTTCGTCGATCTGAGTCGATTGGTGTATAACACATGGCTCTCAATGCTATTCATTTTGCCTTAAAAGTTAAATATTTTACGTAAAAAATACTCTTTGATCAATATCTCAAAATCTAAGCCATTAATCAAAAATCCACTCGGTAGCATTCTGGGGGACCACAGTAGCTTTCATTTGCATATAAGATCATCAAAATCGGATGTTGCGTTCTATAAGAAAGGTGCGTTGGTATTTTGCGGCACATACATACAGACAACATACATACATACACACACACACACATATACACACACACATACACACGAACAGACATTGCTCAGTTGTCGAGCTGAGTCGAATGGTATATACGGTTCGGCCCTCTGGACCTTGGATCTATTTTGCGTTTTTCGACCGATTTTATAACCTTTGTTTAGTATAACAAAGGTAAAAAAATATTGCCTGTTATTGCTTGCGAATAGAGTGTTCTCGTTTGGAAATTTCATTCCCAGGTGCTCATTTTGCGTGATTGACCCGCATCAAAAAGACATCGAAAGTTGTCTAAATAACCGATGTCACCAAACTATCAAAGTTTTATGAAGTATGAACTTCATGAACGAAATTTTGCGAAATCTCCGCACATGAACAGAAAGTTTTCCAATTAAAAAATAAGTGGAAAAAAGTCAACTGGTGATTCGTTCACACTGTTTTTCCTCAACTTTATTGCAGTGCATATACAATTTCAATTAGCACAAGTTTTACAATCCAATGCCACACCAGCGACTAGTAAGGGGTGGAAAGCTCTCGACCAATTGTATAATATGCTACCATGAGAAAAGACGTCTCATCATTACCTTATGTTACACGTACGTACCTACGTACATACCAACGCCAACCATTCGAGCCTCATGTGTAGAAGGATTAAATTTCCAATCAAAGGCAAACTTCCTTTAGTTTTCAATTTTCCGTCGACTATCATTTCGCTGCAACCCGGTACGACAGTTACGTTACTCGTACCAGCCAAAGGCGATTTGGTAACCAATTCCTATATATTTACACGTAAACGGAAATTTAATGCTGCGCAGACAAATGCTCTGCACAGCGAAGCACTGCCCGTCGAGAGTTTCAGTATACCCATGGCGAGATCGTGAAAGTTGGTGATATGATTGCATTACTGAGAACAGTAAACTAAAAAAACTATATTTAATAATTGTATTTTATGTGGTTTTAATCGTGTGGCAGAGAGTGAAGCTTAAATGTACGGTGGGATCAGGTGTTTTGCTGACAATTTATCTGCGGGAAAATTCGTGATTCTGAGTATCCACATGTAGTATCGAGTGCAAAGTCCCAGAACTTAACCCATATGGAAGTTCAATGCGATTACTGGTTCTTTGAAATCTTCAAACCACTCGACGAATATTTAATCAAAGTCATTACGATATTGGGTGTTCTCAGAAATTTAGATATTATTTAGTCACAACGATCAAAAGTTTGCCATCAGAAGTGTTTCTTTAACATTTCAATGCTAGTTTAGTAGTGCTGCGCGTCTAGTCCTTCAAACTAGTCATGTGGGTCAAACTTTTTTTTTTAAGAGGCGGATTTGTTAGTAGCTTAAGTATTTATGATAAATATTAGTAAATATTGAGTATGTGTGTCCAATCACAAATGGTGACTTCTCAACACTGTTAGTAGTTTGTAGTTTTAATTGTTAGGATTTGTCTGCTTTCGCAATTAGTATTTATCTTTCGTAGGGATTCAAACCTACTTGTCAAGAAAGGAAAGTAAACTTACAATTAACTTAAATGCTAACTTATTAACTATAAAGAGAGCTTATCGTAGCAATTGAGGATTGCAACGATTTTTGTCGCAAATTATTAATAATTTTATTTGACATAGCTTCTAATGGTTCAACACCATTAAGTCTATGTAATTCGTGTGTACCAAACCAAAGAGGACGCTTCAAAATCATTTTCAGAATTTTATTCTGAATCCATTGAAGCGTTTTCTTCCTTGTTGAACAGCAGCTTGATCAGATCGGTACAGCATTAAGCATTGCTGGTCTAAAAATTTGTTTGTAAATCAAAAGTTTGTTCTTTAAACAAAGTTTAGAATTCCTGTTAATGAGAGAATATAAACATCTCGTATATTTGATGCACTTGGCTTGTATACTCTCAATGTGCTCTTTTAAAAAAAAGTTTTTTATCATAAATTAGTCCCAAGTACTTAACCTTGTCAGACCAACTTAAAATAACCCCATTCATCTTGACAACGTGATTATTGTTTGGCTTGAGGAAAAAAGCCCTAGGCTTATGCGGAAAAATTATCATTTGAGTTTTAGAAGCATTGGGAGAGATTTTCCACTTTTGCAAGTAGGAAGAAAAAATATCTAAACTTTTCTGCAATCGACTGCATATGACACGAAGACTTTTTCCTTTTAAGGAAATGCTTATGTCATCGCAGAACAATGACTATGTGCATCCTGGAGGCAAATCAGGAAGATCTGAAGTGAATATGTTGTACAGGACTGGACCCAAGACTGAACCTTGAGGTACACCTGCTCTGACAGGAAATCTATCAGATTTTGAATTCTGATAGACAACCTGCACCATTCGTTGTTATGCTTTCGCTCCGAACAGACGCAATTTGTTTTACTCCGCTTGATTCGAAATTTAACAATACGGCACACGAGTTGTCGTACGACGGGTATTGTTTTATCGGTCCGTTCTTGTGCTGTGCCCTGTGCGACAACAATAGCCTGCAGTTTATCAGCAGAAGCATCTTTCGCGCACTGGCAGGCTACCCTACCAGTGGCCGGCCCGGTCACGCAGCTGGGATTACAACAGCAAAATATTTCCTCGCCCCGCTGGTACCCCGCTAGCAGCACGGATCTCCATACGGCTGAGTGAGTGGATTCAATAGAAGTGGCATCTATTAGGCTGCATGTGAGATACAGCCTCTGTGACACAACACGAAATTGGATCTTTTGGTGTCACCATTGTTTGTTCTGATGAGACACCCTTCCAGATTAATCCTACTAGCAGCCACGAGATCGTGTAGACTACAGACCTAGACGTTCGGTGAAGTATTTAATTTAGAATTATTTTTATTAGAACTATTATTATTGTTATTATTATAATTATTATTAGTATTATTTTTCGTCCCCAATACGATTGTCTTTTTTTCATTTGATCCATAGTAGTTTGAAAAATTGTTTTTATATTTAATACCAATTATTTGATCCCCCCTATATTCGCATATTTATCGTGTGTGTGCGGTAGAGCGTAACGCTCCCGCAAAAATGGACAACGTGAAACTTTTCCTAGAGGTGGAAACAAATGGGGAGGAGATTGAAATATCCCCCATCAATTCCCTTCTACCCTCCCCTGTACAATCCCCGCTACCTAGCCCTGTGCCAAGGGTACCGGAAATACGGGTAAAAGCTTACCCAGATGCAGCTAGCGGTCCCTACGTTGTTTACTTCCGGCCCATAAAGAAACCTTTACAAGGGAGTACCGCGTGTACATCCCTGCCAAGGACGTAGAGATCGACGGTGTGGTTACCGAAGGAAGCCTCACGATCGATGACATTTTGCGTCACGGGGTTGGCTGCTTCAAGAACCCCCTGATTCAAAATGTAAAGATACTGGATGTCAAGCAATTGCATTCAGTATCCATCGAAGAAGGGAAGAAGAAATTCCTCCCTTCGGATTCCTTCCGTGTAACATTCGCCGGATCCGCACTGTCGAATTTCATCTCTTTGGGCAGGGTTCGTCTGCCTGTACGCCTGTTCGTACCGCGGGTCATGCATTGCCAAAACTGCAAGCAGTTAGGTCATACAGCCACCTACTGCTGCAACAAGGCACGCTGCAGCAAGTGCGGAGGCAATCATGCTGAGACCGCTTGCAGTGAGGATACTGAAAAGTGTCTTTACTGCGAGGGAACTCGGCATGACCTTTCGGCGTGTCCCGCGTACAAACAGCGCGAGGAAAAAATTAAGCGTTTCCTCAAGGAACGATCAAAGCGCTCTTTTGCAGAAATGCTTAAGAGGGCTGAGCCACCCTCGACAGGGAACATCTTTTCCTTTTTGCCAACCGATGAGGGTACACCTGACGATCCCGCCGAAGGGTGTTCTTATGCCATGCCAAAAGGATCTAGGAAGAGGAGAATGATCAACTCTCCTAATCTTTCTCGCAAAGGTCGCAAGATAACCCCTAGCGGAATGACCAATAAGCCAACACAAAAAGCAAGCGGTGAAAAAAAACCGAAGCAAGTACCTTCCGGTTTTAATTTTAAATCAAACCAGGAGTACCCACCGCTTCCTGGGGCACCGAACACCCCTCGTGCACCCATTTCTCGATCAGAAGATAAAAAAGATCTTCTGATATTGTGGGCTAGATATTTAAAACATTCAACATACCAGATCCCCTACAAAATATTCTTCTTGCCCTTCTCCCTACAGTTAAAACCTTTTTGAAGCAACTAGCAGCAACTTGGCACCTCATTTCAGCTATTATATCTTTCGATGACTAATACGGCGGAAGTGGTTAGGAATTTTATCACTGTATTACAGTGGAATTGCAGAAGTATCATCCCTAAATTCGATCTTTTTTCTCATTTGAAAAATACATACAATTGTGACGCATTTGCGCTTTGTGAAACCTTTCTCAATTCAAACGATCAACTCAATTTCCACGATTTTAACATTATTCGTCGAGATCGAGACTCACACGGTGGAGGGGTACTTTTAGGGATCAAAAAGTGCTATTCTTTTTTCAGAATCGACCTCCCCTCGGTCTCGAATATTGAAGTCGTTGCCATTCAAACGAATATGAATGGGAAAGACCTATGCCTTGTTTCGTTATATATCCCTCCATCCGCGCGGATTGAACAGAGGCATCTCACTGATATAGCAGAGTTGCTTCCCGCGCCTTTTTTGATATTGGAAGATTTTAATTCTCACTGTTCGCTATGGGGGTCGCTGTACGACGACAACCGATCTTCTTTAATCTGTAACTTAATCGACGACTTCAATATGACACTTTTGAATACTGGCGAAGCGACACTTATACCTAATCCTCCATCACGTGAAAGCGTGCTTGACCTATCCCTTTGCTCGACATCACTAGCGTTAGATTGCCGGTGGAAAGTAATCAACGATCCCCACGGTAGTGATCACCTACCAATCGCTATTTCAATTGCTAATGGGTCAACTCCAACGGATCCAATCAATATTGCGTGTTTACTTATCGAAGAAAGCAAACTGATTGGTCGATAACTTGAAACTTCAGCTGGGTTTTTATCCGGTTTTAAAATTGGAGTAATTTTTGCATTTTTCCATAATTTGGGAAAATATGCAATTTTGAAGCAGCAATTGAAAATTTTTACTAAAAATGCCATTGTGCTCTCAGGGAGATGTTTGATTAATATATTAAAGATTCCATCGACACCAGGTGCTTTCATATTTTTGAAATTTTTAATAACTGATTAAATCTCATTCAAGTTAGTTTCAATTATTTCTGCAGGTAAAAAATTCTGTGAAGAAATTAAATCAAATTGACGTGTGACTTCATTTTCAATTGGACTCACAAAATTCAAATTTGAGTTATGAACACTCTCAAACTGCTGAGCAAGTCTTTGAGCCTTTTATTCATTGGATACAAGAAAACGTTCACCATCTTTTAAAACTGAAATAGGCTTTGAAGGTTTCTTAAGAATCTTCGACAGCTTCCAAAAGGGTTTTGAATATGGTTTCAATTTTACAACTTTAGTCTCAAAATTTTGATTTTTCAGAAGAGTAAATCTATGTTTAATCTCTTTCTGTAAATCTTTATAAATAATTTTAAAAACAGGGTCACGAAAACGTTGATATTGACGTCTGCGGACATTTTTCAAACGAATTAGAAGTTGAAGATTTTCGTCAATTATTGGTGAATCAAATTTCACTTGAGCCTTTAAAACAGAAATGTAGGACTATTCGGAGACAAAATAGAATAGTATCCTGAAGAACAATCATTGAATAAAATTTTACCATTGGAATTACTTTGAGAATTATTCCATGAACGATGTTTAGCGTTAAAATCGCCGATTAGAGAAAATTGCGAACGATTTCTGGTGAGTTTTTGTAAATCACCTTTAAATAATTTTTGTGCTTGCGTGTGCATTATAATGGTAAATATGCTGCGGCAATAAATAAAATCCCAAGTTCAGTTTGAACTTCAACTCCCAAAGTTTCAATAACTTTCGTCTCAAGATGGGGAAGAGCACGATGTTTGATTCGGCGATGAATAACAATTGCAACTCCACCGCCGGAACCCTAAATCCTATCATATCTATGAACCACGTAATTGGGATCTTATTTTAATTTTATGTTAGGTTTCAAAAATGTTTCAGTAATAATTGCAATATGCACATTATTTACTGTTAAAAAATTAAAAAGCTCGTTCTCATTGTCCTTCAATGAGCGAGCATTCCAATTTAATTTTTTTTTTTATTTGGTCGGTTTATTTAAAATCATTGCTGAATTTTAAATTAGAAACAATTTTAATTGTAAAATCTGTACCTATTAGAATGGCTTCAAGTATTGAGATTGAGATCGAACATTGCCTGTTGCAGAAGAGAAAGTTTACCTGCCTTAGTAGGCCCCAGGCAGTTGACATTAGAAAAAATATTTTCGGTAGCAATATTAGCTGGGGTAATAGGTGTACATTTATTTTCCACCGTGTTTTGCTTACTTCTCATATTAACGGTCATTTTCGAACTACCAACATTAGGCGGTAGAATGTTCGAACTACCTGTAACCTGTGCATATGTTAAACGAGTATGCAAAGGAGTAGAAGAAGTGGGCGGTACTGGTACGCTTAGAGAATTTTGTTTTGAAATTTGTTTTGATTAGAAAATTGATATTTGTTTACCTTGCCTTGCCTTTACAATTGCTAAACGGACTGGACATTGGTAAAAATTTGACATATGGTTGCCGTTACAATTCGCACAACGAAAATTTTAACTCTCTTTCACAGGACATGTGTCCTTTTTGTGAGAAGAGTCTCCACAAATGAGGCATTTTTGGTCCATGTTACAGAACTTTGAACCAAGGCCATAACGTTGGCAAATACGGCATTGGGTGATATGCTTTTCACCTCCGTCAAACTTCCCACTTTACATGCACGTTATATAAAGCATGTGCTTTTTCATAAAATTTAAAGTTATTAACCTCACTGCGGTTAAAATGAATTTAATAATTAACAAGGGAAATTCCAGTGCGCTGACTGTTTTCGCCTCGTGATTTTTGTTTCATTAGAATTACTTGGGTAGGGGTTATGCCAAGTAATTCTGTTAAAGTAAGTTTGATCTCGTCAACGATTTGGTCGTTGGTGAGACCTTTCAATACGATCTTGAACGGCTTGGCGCTTTTAGTGTCATATGTAAAAAATTTATACATCTTTTCAGGTAAATACTGAATAAGACGATTACGACCCTTTACAGAGTCGGCTAATAAGCGGCATTCGCCTTTACAAGTGTTCATGGTTTTTTCTAGTTAAGTGAGAACAATCCCAAAGCCTGTATTTTTTAGAATAAATAAACAAAAGATATGTGTACTGCTGTTACCAGCTTAACCTAATTGAGAATTATAACGAATGAACATTCCAAGAATAAACATGCAGCAATGATTTATAGTCGAGTTTTTGAGCAAAGAAGGAGTTGAAGTACTATCGGCTTTTAATTCGCACATAAAAATTAGACAATACTGACTGAACAGAATAAGAAAGTTCAGTTGCCCTGAGAAGGGCAGTTTGCTGTTCGAAATCGGATAAAACTCTGATCGCAACCCCAACAGTGGGGTAAAAAGGCATTCTGACAACACACACACACACACTGAAAAAGCTGTTCAGTCACTTAATAAAAAAGACGGCCGCGCAGATTTTGATTGCCAGGGTCCAGCACAGAAAGCTCAACTCAAAGCCAACTGATACTGACGCAGCCTGCTGCTGTTACTGGCACAACTCACTACTGCTTCTGCTGCGATCTCAGAAAATTTAATTAGTTTGACTACAAGCAGAATTTTATAAAAACACGTAGATCTCAGAAACCTGAAGATTTAGAAATTTAGTATATTCTATGAAGTTTCATATAATTTGAAGATCAACAACTTTGTCGAAAATAGCAACGCTCGAGCGTGTAAGGGAAAGAAGTTGGCATCGCAACGTCATTTCCGCGGCTAAATTCAGAACTAATTCAAACATCTAAATTGAAACCCTAATTTTACCAAGAAACTTTGTTGAAGATCGGAATTAGTTAGGTTATATAAGTAATGCTCACACCTTTTATTTTTACCACCACTGTATTTTCTAGGTATGAGAATTACGCATGTTTTATGTTGAGAAGGTATGATCCCGGATTGTTCGGTAAGTTTATTAATTAAAAAGCTACATGTTTGTGAGCTGAAGGCCCAAACTGAACTGATTTATTATGTGGTTCGAAATGTTCGACAGCAAACGCGCATTCTGTCAATTCGGCAGTTTCGGTGCTATTGCATCGATAAGCAAAGTGAACAGAATGCTATATGTCCATATAATTGAATTGAATTTATTTGCGTTCTTAACTCTTATATCATTGATCTTGTAATAATATTTCTTAACATGAATAGAACAAAGTAGACAGAAATAGGCCAAAATAACTTCGCCAAACGAAGGACAGTGTGCATCTCTTCGATGCGCGAGTGTCAATTGACCATCTGTTTTTTTTTTGTGTGAGAGGCGGCGGTTGTTCTACTTTGACGAGCGGAAACTTGATGCGATGCATGCTAAGAAAGCGAAATCGAATGAAGGTGTTGTCCGTTTGCAAGCCTGGGTGTAATGCTACGGAAATAAAACTAGAAATGAATGATATTCAATTATTAAACTAAAAGTTTGAGGCTCACCTTTATCTTCCGATCAAGACACTGACGTTTGAAATTCGTTCAGTGGTTGTAAAGTAGTATACAGTTTAAAAGGGTACATTTTCGTTATATTTTCAACAGCATGCCCCCTTGTTAAAGTATGACGTAGTCTTACGTCAAGAAATAAAACTTTGGAAAAATTCGTAATCGTCTTTCCGACGGAGCCTTGTTATGGTGCCAAAAAAGAGCGGTGTACGTGGAGGCCGTTATTTTTTTGAATTCATTTCTAGATTCTACCGATCAACGGATTGCACTTCATTGCTCTGCAGTTATTTTCGTAAATCAAGGAACCTAAAATCCCAATGAGTGACACTGAGGCAAATTCGTTGGGTCGTGTATTTTGGGTAAAAATGAAATCAAGGCAGGTTTGTGTTTTTTTGACGTAATATGATGAAGCTCCTCTGGCCAAAACACATACCTTCTATCGGCATGATGTTTTTGAAGAAAAAGAATCAAAATTTGAACCATGATATAGACAAGAAGAACAAAGTCCTTTTTATCCGCTACTTTACTGGCGAACTATCCTGCAAAGATTTTTGTGCAGTTCAGTTAGAACTGTACAATGAGTTTGCGCAGTGCTTTTTCTTGTTCCGACGCCATTTTGAATAGACCAGAGCATACATAAACAAAACAAAAAATACTGGCGTATAGAGGCGGGAGCTGAGCATGTTTGGTGTGAAGTAAGAAAACCTCTTGTAGTAAGAACGTCTTGTCTCGCGTTGCGTCGTATAAGCAACTTGTTATACAGTTTGGAGATTTTTAATATACTATAACGCTTTCAACATATTCCTAAATTTTTTGACATTTTCTGACGTTTTAGATATATTTGACATTTTATTTAATTGTCATTTTTGATATTATTGCCATGTTTGTTTGGTTTAACAGTATTGGTATTTCTACAAATAATTTAAACAGAGTACACAACAACAGTTGAATGATACCCCTTTTTATTTGCTCTCTCTCATACACAGGAAATTGTCATAAAATTTCCAGATAAACCTAGTCTTTGTTGCATTCCTTTTTTGCCAGCACGAAATATCCTCGTTATCATCAATCCGATTGATATCGCGTCCAACTGTTTGATGCGTGTTCGTGGTTTGCCGTCCATTCACAGCTGTTGGCACATCAGCCCAGAAGCTCCCAGCGCGTAGAAAATTTCCACTTCCAATGCATGAATGCATCAGCATGGGCGTAGCCAGAATTTCAAATAGGGGGGGGGGGGGCAAGATCTTCAAAATTTTAGAAGTAAAAAAATGATACACTAAGGTCGCTTTTTACGCGGTTGTTTTTACGCGGCTTTTCTACGTGGATTCCGGAATTTACGCGGATTTCGAAATTTACGCGTTTTTTACGCGAATTCCAGAATTAACGCGGCACTATCCCCCGCGTAAAAAGCTTTTGGAAAATAGAAATAAATACTAGTCTTTAGTGATTGTTACATCAAGGCAACCAGTGAAAAGTTGTCCTTGACATCAGAGTGGAAGATTTGATTATTCTTTGTCCAACCTCTAATATAAATAGATGTTCTTCACTAAAAATTCTTAAGTTCATTTAAACCTTTGGACATATTATTTTGGCGACGAGGATCTCAAGAATCCACGAACATGGCAGAAGATAGAGTTGATCAGCAGCCGCAACCGGGAATTCAAGATTTGATTCACAAGATGGCCCAAATTTTACAGCGGATAGCGGTCCAGCAGCAGCAGCGTCAGTATCGAACCCCGGAGCAGATTTTGGAGTCCCTCTCTTCAAACATCATAGAGTTTGTCTTCGACGAAAAAAACGGAGTTACATTCTTCGAGAACGATGCAGGCCAGCTAAATGATGCGGCGAAGGTACGTTTACTTTTCCGGAAGCTGGACACCCTTTCGCACAGCCGCTATCTCAACTACATCCTGTCAAAGCTTCCCAAGGACGTGAAGATTAAAGACACAGTCAAGATTCTCAATAAAATCTTCGGGCATCAAACGTCAAACGTTCCGGAAGCGGTTCATGTGCCTTTCACATTTGTTGTTGACCATCTGCCGATGAACACTCAGCAAGCAGACTCAACCGCTGTTCAAATATTGTTGACCTCAGCCAGGTTTTTACCCGACGTAATGTGCTGAACGAGCATTCAATCGTGCATGTTTCCATTATAGAGCCAGTGCAGTTTGAACTGCTTTCTCAGTCGCAGGGAAGAAAGAACGGGCTTTAGCTAGCAGGTCTATATAATCCAACTCTTCCAAGTTCTTACAGTCTGCTCTCATACTGCTGCAATATTAATACAAAACTTCCGCCTCTCAAACAAAATTGTAAACTTCATAAAAAATGACGAAATTTTCGGTTTTGCGCTTGAACTCTTCCAACGACATGCGTATTACGTTAGCGGGATGCAGCAAGGATAACGCGTAGACAGGTGCACTATCTTCATTGAACCGTGTTTCCAGTGAGTTTACAAGAGAATCAAGGTAAGGAATTATCATAGCTCAGTTCCGATACTCCAAGCTAGTTGATGCAGGCGGATTTGCTTGGTACTTTTGCCGCTGCAATATCCTTGGTGGATTAACTGAAAAACCTGTGTAATTCCACGAAACATAGCGCAAGCATTTCAATCAATTATTTCTGATCTGGCTGATACTTTACACAGATGTTTCTATGGGCTAAAGATGTCGTTTTTTGCTATTAGAGTTATTGAAAAAAATTCTGCACCAATGTCAACATTTAGGGGGGGGGGGGGCAACGGCCCCTCTTCCCCCCTGGCTACGCCTATGTGCATCAGGGTTGCCGAGTGTGCTCTGCGCCAGTTAATTCATCGTCGAAGAAACTCTTTTGGATAGTTGCCACAAACGAGCATTTTAAATAGGCTGTAAATCGGAGCCAACAGCCCACCATCTATGTGTCTTTATACTTTCACAAAAGGCAGGCCGAACGCCAAATTATCGAATCAGATTTTGATCTGAATTTTAAACTCATATACATCATCCCAGGGCACAGGGTGAGGAATGTTCATGATTCGGAAGGTCGCCCAAATTAAAATGATTTGTTTCGCGGCAGCATTGGCAACGAAATGCTGAACCGCTAGTCCGTGCACATTGGAACGAAGTTGTCCTACTATCCGAACTGCTGGCAAGAAAACGCATTTCGGATGAGCAAAACCCCAACAAAATAGCGTACAAACTGAACTGCCATTATCATTATTATTTCCATCCGGAATCCATAAAAAAGTCCTATGGCAATGATACCAGAAGCGAACCGTATCCACTCCGGCAATAGCAGCGGCTGCAGCCCAGTCAGTGTACATTATCCTTGTTATGTCGTTGCGAAAAGTATGTTGTTCCGCAAGCTTTTTTCTCTGTCTCTCTCTTTCCATTTTTCAATTATGAGGCTCACAGCGGCATGCATAACATGGCGGCGTAGTGGAAAATCAACTCCGTACTATTGTACGACGATGAAGCAAAAAGAAGGAAATTGATCTACTAGCAACGGGACGAGTTCGGTACTGGTCAGCAACGACTTCTACGAAATGCTCCGACCAGGGATATTTCATCTGCATCTGGTGGATGGAATTCGCAATCGCAGTGAAAACCAACTTTTCCAACGAGATTTAAATAATATGTGATATATCAATGGTATACGTGTGAGCGTGTATTTGATTTTTCCTACTGGGTTGAATTCAGGAGCCTCATTAATGATGTTCCTTACCTCTGGTTGTTCCATACCTAGGTACACTCTGTTTCACTATTTATTATTCGGTTCATCTTGACAAGGAACGAACAAATAATATGTAAGTCACAGACACAATAGCCACAGACAATCAGCTAGACTATAACTTTTTGTAAAACTATGCTAAAAAGCCTCTAATTATGTAATAAATCCCCGCAGTTTCCCCTGAAGATGTCACTGACCAGTGACGAAACGTCGGATAGTATAAAATAAGTCATTCTAAATTTTTGTGACTGCTCAGCCGAAAGTATAACATAAGTACACATTATTCGGTTTTGTTTTAATTCTTCTATTGTTTCTAGCTGCTCGTCTTTGTTGAAAAATTGGTTCATAACTAGAAGAAACACGAGGTAATAAACCAACATATTTTTATTATCTATTCTCTCGTGATTAAAAAAAAGTATGGGATTCAGGTGAAGCTGATTCTTAATCATATCATTTTTCAGTCTTCTTTTCTCGGGAGGACAGACTGTTGATAGAGAATGTCTACTCGAAGCGCAGGTAATCCGATAGTTGCGATAGAAGTTAAAGTCATCAACGGAACAAGAGTGGATCGAAGTTGTGAACTATTTTCTCTAGCGGGAATAAACATTGTACAGTGTTTTTCTTTCTCCTAGTTGCTTCTCGGTTCTCGGCAAGCTGCTAGCGTAAGGTGATCGCTTGCAATGACTTCGTAAAACAAAACTATGCAGACCTTGTACGGGCCGCGCCACTCTATTATCATTAGTTTGCTTATTTTCTACGGCCTTGCGCGCCTGTTATGAGACGCGATAATTCACTGGAATATGAGATTTTATTTTTCCCCTTGGAAACAGTTACGTTCGTGGCTAGCCAGCCGAACCGAATGACGATAATTTTTCTCTGCATTTGGAGTGAAGTTGCGTGCCGCCTTAATGAAAACCATATGTGTTGTGCTGCAGGTTGGGTTCTACAAGGCGACGACAGTGGGAAGCAGCTGAGATGTGAACATTTGCATGGAGGGCTGTGTGTTATTATCTGTGTTTTTTTATTTGTCAGAAATAGCATGCAGTTTGACTTTTGAAAGTAGTTGTAGAATAAACGACATTAACACTGACTTAGATATGCCATGCTTTAATTGAAATCATATACGTGGTTTTGACGTAAGGCGAAATATTATTACATTTCTTTTCCAACGTCTTCCAGATATCGAACAAGCATTAAAGAAGACACTCAAACGGCATGATCTATATACGGTTTTACAGAAATTAGGTTGGCATGTGTCACTATTGAGATAAGTGAGCGGATTTTGGTTAGTGAAAAAGAATGGATCTGTTTCATAGAAAACTTATTTTAGAAGAAACTGATGGAGTTCACTGCTTTGTAGTATTAGTTTCTGAAGTTTTGCTTTTGAAGTTCGAAAAATTCCAAAAATAAACGAAATACTACATATTAAGTACTCATTTTGAGTATTTTTAATGCTGGTAACTACCGAGACATTACTATTATCTAATGTAATTCCAAACTTTTACAAAATAAAATATATATCAAAGAATTGGACGCAGTGACGAAAGTACCCAACACGGAAAAAAATAGCTAAATCTGATCAAAACAAAGTTTTACGAACTTACGGGAGTTTATTACCTCCTCTTTAACGTAATGGTAATTACAAATTGAAATGGAAAAAAACGGGAGCTTATTAGGTTTAAAGTTAACAATCCCGTTTATGTTTGAATCACATCCTTCAAGGTTTTGAGCTGGGTCCTCTTTTATATTTATTCACAGGAAAAAGTTGAATATTCAACATTTTCGAGTCCTTTACATCGGTTCAAAGTCAGTGCTTTATGCCTAACTATAAATCATCGTTTCACGTAATAACACTAATTTTAGTTTGTCATTTAGCTTTCTGGTTATTTTGAGTACCGAACTCTTCCAGTTTCCAAATTGAAAAATTCAAACATAACTCTTATAAAGGGTGCTACGGTCGAAAATTGACCAACCTTAATTAGCCGTATTATTTTTATCGTGTACCAAAGAAAACCTGAACACCCCTCATTTTAAAGATGTGTGTGTCATGTATCATGGCTTATGTTTGATTTCGACATTTGCTCCTCATTTGGGAACATGGCGTCGGAGCAATCGAAGCAATGCATCCAAATTTTACTCGCGCTTAGCAAAGATCCGATTTGCTCGCACGCCCAGTTGGCAAAATTGTTGAATGTGGCCAAATCAAATGTCACCAACGTAGAAAAAAGTGTTTTGAGGACGTTTGTCGACTGCCAGGAAGACCAAACCCAAGGGGGGATTCAAAGGGACGAAAAGAGTGGCCAGCAGTTTCAAGCGGAATCCCAACCTTTCGGACTGTCAACTTACAAAAAGGTGGTGACTCCAAACCGTGACGATAAGCAAAACAAGTCGGCCAGTCAACGATCGCGAAGGCAGTACGTGAAGATGCTGATGAAGTTTGATTGGTGGATTAGCGTGGAACAGGATGATGAAACTTATGTCAAGGTAGAATTGAAATAGCTTCATGCACAGGAATATTATACGGTAACTGAAGAAGGAAGGATGACAGAGATTTTCAAACCCATTAGGTTGTCGCTGATATGACGGCGAATGCAAACAGTAAGTCGAGAAGAAGAACGCAGCACGCGCGACAATACTGCAACACCGTACGAGAGCGAACGTGGAACGATACCGCAAGAGTACCGAGATCGCGTAGCAATGGAAGAGCTGTACCAAACTAACGACACTAGGATGTTCTACGAGAAGCTGAACAGCTCCCGTAAAGGCTACGTGCCGCAAGCCGATATGTGCAGGAGCTTGGACGGCAACCTCCTTACGGACGTGTGTGAGGTGATCGAAAGGTGGATGCAGCACTTCGATGAGCATCTGAACAGCGATGCAGTAGAGCGCGAGGAGGGTGTGGCAATTGATCTTGGTGCACGAGCAGAAGACAATAGGATACCAGCTCCCGTTTTCCTGGAGGTGGAGGGGAGATTGGCCGGCTGAAAAACAATAAAGCTGCTGGAGTTGACCAACATCCCAGCAAGCTGTTGAAATACGGTGGAGAAAAACTGGTTAGAGCCGTGCACTGGGTCATTATAAAGATTTGGGAGGAAGAACGAGTACCGGAAGAGTGGATGGAATATATTGTGTGTCCCATATACAAAAAGGGTGACAAGCTGGAGTGCTGCAAGTACCGGGCAATCAATCTGCTGAACGCCGCCTACAAGGTACTCTCCCAAATACTCTGCCGGTGATACTTGACTGTGATATTTGCGAAGAGGTTTAAGGCAAGGTGATGGTCTCTCGTGCCTACTGTTTAACATTGTCCTGAAAGGTGCGTACCATCTTCGGTGGACTGCAGATAGAGAACGGAACGTGAAGAAAGCGTATGAACCACAAACTGAAGGAACTGCCTAGGGAGCCAACTATCGTCCACTCCGCTAAGATTGGCAGGTTGCGGTGGGCTGGGCATGTCGTAAGGATGTCGGACGACAGCCCGGTAAAGATGGTTTAGACGGAAAGGTGCACAGCGGGCAAGGATCGATCAGATGGAAGCCGATATACGGATTCTACGCAAAATGCAGTGCTGGTGAACTGCAGTCACCGAATGGAGTGTAGGGAACTCTTACGTACAAAACAGGTCTCACCACGGCTTGGGACTGTTTGGTAAGTTAAATAAGATTCCGAAGTTGGAAGAGGCCAAAATCAAACATGATTTTGAATTTTGTTAGATTTTTTTAAAAGAAGAGCTAAACTGATGATCGCATATTACTAATTTGCAAAAAAAAAAAAAATATAAACAATAAATGTTCTTCAAACCAGAGAGAAATCTAAATAATTACAAATGGCTTCAGAGCCCAGGAGAAACCAAAAGAAATGTAATCATAAAATATGTTTTGAACGATCAAAAACACTTTTAAACGCCAGAACAAAAAAATTAGCACAATACATTCCTAAATCCACCTTCAGAAAAACAAAATTAGAAAATAACAAAAATTTTGTCGAAGAAACTTGATCGATCACACATGAACAAGAATTTAAAAGTTAGCTCAATATGGCTGGAAACTTTTGTAGAAGCTGGAAAGATAAAGTTCTTTTTACAAGTTGAATAAGTTTAAAACTAAACAAAAAAAAATCAGGTTTCTTTTTTCTTTTTGAAGTTCATACATAACATTATTCAAAAAATTGGTTTGCTCTTCTGCGGCGAAAAAACGAATGCTCAGGCCTTTTTACAAGCTGCATCAGATTTTGTACAGTCAATTTGTCTTCCTTCTCAGCCGCTACACGCCAGTTCACCTTGAATTGCTGCTCGCTCCCGACAACTTTTTTCGTCTTCCGAAAGGTCCGCATTACGATTATTCAGTATCGTTTGATCGGGCGAAGCAGCACACGGGTTCTGTGCCTGATTTGGCCTCATGTCACTGTGATAAAAAGGCCCTGGAGTGGTATCGGGCCAACAACGCCCAACTCGTTTCAATCGTTATCCTATGAAACCAGAATAACTCCAAATTCAGCTGAAACCACTTTGAGTCATTTGTGAAAAAATTGATGATGCATGATTTCAAGTTTAACTGAAAATGACTAAAAGCAGCCAATAGATAGAACAAAAAAAAATTTAATCTTCAGGACTTCAAGGACTAGGCTTATGCGAACAGATATTAGTTAGAACTGTTCGGAGGAGGTTATGTTACTGAATCCGTTTTATTGTGTTACAGTTATCTAAAGTCGAAACCCTGGCATAAAACGTCCCACAAAAGTTAAAAAACCACCATGTTACAGTTGAAACTGAGGAAAATAGTGACGCAGGAAGGGAGTACCTAGTTTAAAAATAATCAAAATATTGAACGTATTAAATATTAAACGTATGCTGCTAGATTTTCATCTAGCTCTATCAGCGTGGTTCATTCGAAAGCTCACGTCATATTTTGCACAATATGATATCCTGTTAAGAGTGTTAACCCTCAAATTCATCAGAAGCAAATAAACATGTTGAGTACTAGTAAACATGCTCGAATTCTGCTGCCCACTAAGGGTCAGGTAATCACCGACCACATCCTACTAGGGTACGTATATGTGTCTGTGTTTCAGTGCGTGGTAAAAGTGGTTAATTTATTGCGATGCCAACTATTAGTGTTTACTCAATAGTGCCATTATCGTATCCTTTAGTACCACATGATACGATCACACAAGTTCACTTTATTCTCTACCCGCTCCTGTACGCATTCCGATTCAAGCGCAGCTTCGAATGGACGTTCCGAAACAAATGCAGTACGGTTGGGTTGCATTTATGAATGCGAGCAAATAATTAGTTTATGAGTTAATGCTGAACTTGGTCGAAAGCACACCATCAGAGTCAGTTCCGGCTGGAACCGGCCCACCACAGTGCCACTCAGCGACCGTTTCCCGTTTAGATATATTATTGTAGAATGCCAATGTGCCAGATTGTTGATGTAGAACATGGCCAGCAGCGGCGACCGTCACCGGCACTGCGGATTTTCATCTAATCATGGTTGGTTGCGACGACCGACGTGGTAAAAATCTGCCAACGGTATGCCGATACTTGCGGCCAGCAGGCTGACTGCTAATCGCATCAGCCCGCCATTATCGTTACTGTGGAGCATATCCGCTACGTAAGCTGCAGGCCGCAGGACAATTCGGAGATGGACCGCACTGTGACTAATTAATCAATCAATTTGTGTGATGAGATTGGTGACTGGTTTACGCTAGCACGAGTGTACCGTCCGATATTGTCTGTGGCCGTAGTAGGGGCCACTCATTATGGTCCTCTTTTCGCATGGACGTGAGTAGGATTTTCGTTTGGGAGGAGAATTTTTAAAACGTCAGAATAATCTCATAAATTGGGGTTATAACGACACAATTGATTATTATTATTCTAAGTTATGAAGTCAGTTATAAAATTATAAAGTTATAAAGTTATAAAATTATAAAGTTATAAAGTTATAAAGTTATAAAGTTATAAAGTTATAAAGTTATAAAGTTATAAAGTTATAAAGTTATAAAGTTATAAAGTTATAAAGTTATAAATTTATAAAGTTATAAAGTTATAAAGTTATAAAGTTAAAAAGTTATAAAGTTATAAAGTTATAAAGTTATAAAGTTATAAAGTTATAAAGTTATAAAGTTATAAAGTTATAAAGTTATAAAGTTAAAAAGTTATAAAGTTATAAAGTTATAAAGTTATAAAGTTATAAAGTTATAAAGTTATAAAGTTATAAAGTTATAAAGTTATAAAGTTATAAAGTTATAAAGTTATAAAGTTATAAAGTTATAAAGTTATAAAGTTATAAAGTTATAAAGTTATAAAGTTATAAAGTTATAAAGTTATGAAGTTATAAAGTTATAAAGTTATAAAGTTATAAAGTTATAAAGTTATAAAGTTATAAAGTTATAAAGTTATAAAGATATAAAGTTATAAAGTTATAAAGTTATAAAGTTATAAAGTTATAAAGTTATAAAGTTATAAAGTTATAAAGTTATAAAGTTATAAAGTTATAAAGTTATAAAGTTATAAAGTTATAAAGTTATAAAGATATAAAGTTATAAAGTTATAAAGTTATAAAGTTATAAAGTTATAAAGTTATAAAGTTATAAAGTTATAAAGTTATAAAGTTATAAAGTTATAAAGTTATAAAGTTATAAAGTTATAAAGTTATAAAGTTATAAAGTTATAAAGTTATAAAGTTATAAAGTTATAAAGTTATAAAGTTATAAAGTTATAAAGTTATAAAGTTATAAAGTTATAAAGTTATAAAGTTATAAAGTTATAAAGTTATAAAGTTATAAAGTTATAAAGTTATAAAGTTATAATGTTATAAAGTTATAAAGTTATAAAGTTATAAAGTTATGAAGTTATAAAGTTATAAAGTTATAAAGTTATAAAGTTATAAAGTTATAAAGTTATAAAGTTATAAAGTTATAAAGTTATAAAGTTATAAAGTTATAAAGTTATAAAGTTATAAAGTTATAAAGTTATAAAGTTATAAAGTTATAAAGTTATGAAGTTATAAAGTTATAAAGTTATAAAGTTATAAAGTTAAAAAGTTATAAAGTTATAAAGTTATAAAGTTATAAAGTTATAAAGTTATAAAGTTATAAAGTTATAAAGTTATAAAGTTATAAAGTTATAAAGTTATAAAGTTATAAAGTTATAAAGTTATAAAGTTATAAAGTTATAAAGTTATAAAGTTATAAAGTTATAAAGTTATAAAGTTATAAAGTTATAAAGTTATAAAGTTATAAAGTTATAAAGTTATAAAGTTATAAAGTTATAAAGTTATAAAGTTATAAAGTTATAAAGTTATAAAGTTATAAAGTTATAAAGTTATAAAGTTATAAAGTTATAAAGTTATAAAGTTATAAAGTTATAAAGTTATAAAGTTATAAAGTTATAAAGTTATAAAGTTATAAAGTTATAAAGTTATAAAGTTATTAAGTTATTAAGTTATAAAGTTATAAAGTTATAAAGTTATAAAGTTATAAAGTAATGAAGTTATAAAGTTATAAAGTTATAAAGTTATTAAGTTATAAAGTTTTAAAGTTATAAAGTAATAAAGTTACACCCTCAGCCCGTGTTCATTTTTCGCGTCCTCGAAAAAATCACATAGGGTAATCGCTCCTATATTCATCTCAGTACCTATATTAATCTCATCACGCCTTTTTGATCAATTTATCGTCAAATTTTACCAACGTAAAACTTTCAACCACTTGTCAAAATTGAGAAGCCAATAGATTTACTTTCAAAAATTTGTAGAAATTTTATTAGAATAGACAAATGAGAAAAAAAAGATGAATATAGGTGCACCTAGCTGTTGAGATGAATAATGGAGCGATTACCCTACTTTGCCTACTTTATAACTTAAAATGCAAGTCATTGGACAAAAAAAAATATAATTAAATCATGAAGTATTATTATTCTGTCAGATAGAATCATTTTTATTGGAATTGTTGGTGATTCAAGCTATCCAAGTATGTATGTAATATATGAAAAGTTCGACTATAATAAGCTACAAAATTTATAAATGTGAGGGCTACGACAGAATGGGAATAAACGACAACCTGCTAAATTGACTTCGCTTCTTCTTGACTGGTAGCACTATGTCAGCTAGATTACAGCTCATCTCCCTCTTCAATTAAGTCCGGTGTTCCTCAAGGCAGTCACCTTGGGCCATTCCTTTTCCTGCTGTTCATGAACGACGTGAATTTAGACTTAAAATTTTTGAAATTATCCTTTGCAGATGATTTGAAAATATTTAACAAGATAAAAAAAGGCCCAGTCTCTTCAACTTGATCTGGATATAAGATTTGTG
Source organism: Wyeomyia smithii (assembly GCF_029784165.1). Taxonomy (NCBI): domain Eukaryota; kingdom Metazoa; phylum Arthropoda; class Insecta; order Diptera; family Culicidae; genus Wyeomyia; species Wyeomyia smithii. Next base: position 159,337,025 of record NC_073694.1, read on the forward strand.
CCGGATTAACGAAATAACACTCAAGGTGTCTAAGTGCGATTACAGTTTACAAGGAATTGTTCTGGAACGTGAAACGGTAGTCAAGGATCTGGGAGTCGTGCTTGATTGCAAATTGACCTTCAAGGATCGTGCTGCTTATATAGTCTCGAAGGCCTCATCGCTACTGGGATTTTAGTTTCGCTTCGCTAAAAGCTTTAAAAAAGTGTACTGTCTAGAAGCACTTTATTGCTCGCTGGTCTGACCTATATTGGAATACTGCGCTATCGCACGGTGTCTTTTTTATCAAAACACAATTCTGAGGTCCGCATCGCAGTTCGCTTGGCGAGACTCACGTTTACACCTACCTAGCTATGAAATTCGCTACAAGTTCATCAACTTGAAGCCACTAAATAGAAGGCGGAATTTGGCTTCGTTGGAGACCGGCTTCAGGGAAACATCGATTGTTTACTTCAATGCATCCCGTGATCAAAATAAACGTAGCTTGAGAGATTTTTTGTTCAGTTGAACTAACTGTGTAAGATGTAAATTTAGTGATTATCATTAGCATAAGAATTTTACTGTTGAAAAAATGTAATACAATGCAATACAATATGTCATTGCAGGCAAACAGTTGTCATAAGCATTCAATCTTTTTGACATTACGGCGGTTTTTGACGTAGGACTAATTCTGTAAAATAAGTAACGAAAATGTGCCATCTTCACATGCATATTATGTTACTACTACTGAACGGATTTTGATCACCAAAATCTTAATTGAAAGGTGAAAATTGCCTTAAATTTGCGATGAAATATTCAATAACAAAATTACTGTTTTTAGTTCAAATTCGCAGCTTTCAACCGAGCTCGTCTTTTTTAAAATTACATCATCCTCTTAGTTTCGTGGTCTGACGTTATTACGTTTCATTCCGTATGTAATAAGAACGTACGAAAAATGAATAACTCATTTCCTGTTGCAAACAAGCAGAGGGGAGCCAATGGAGCGTCGCACGCTGTGCCGTATGGCATCCGCACTCATTTCGTGTTGGCCAGCAGAGAGTTTCATGAACAACAATTTGGGTAGTCCTACGTTAAACCTGAGTTTTTGCAAACAGACACTTACCCTTATACTTTTTCAATCCCTGAAATGATTGGAGCTCTTCTGAATTTGATGGTGATCGGTAGCTCATGTAGCGCCTCATTATTTTTTTTTGAATTTCTATTTATTTTGTCATTATTTCCTTGAACAAAGATTTACAATTTCAAACGGGTGACAATCAAAATGTTGAAATTTTTTGAGACTCTCTTACTCAATAACAAACATGCTTAGAGAGAAATGAGAAAATGTATATGTAAGGCAGTGCAGTAAAATTTCCAGTCACTCATTTGAAAATGATAAATATAAACGAATCGGTAAAACCTAGCAACCTTCCTTTCAACGTGGTGTTTACTCGTAGAAGCCAAATTTGGCAGGCCAAATTATTTCATTCGCGACCCAGCAACATATCTTCACCTGTTCTCTCATTTGAATGACCACTTATTTTTTCGAGACATCGCACAATCTCAGCAACAAAGTAGTTACTTGTAGATTGAAAAAAGCAGCATTTCATTTGAGTCAGTCGTTTGTGTTTTAATTGATTTTTGCGAGTGGAATACGCTGGACTCAATTCATTCGAAATGGACCTATAGTGATAAACGAAAAACAGATAAAACTAATATCGTTCATTTTCTGCCGTATGCAATATAAACTGCACCGGTTTGTATCGGTTTGTGTTGTTTTGATTTTTGAGATGTTCGACGTTTCTCATTTCTTCGCGCATAGCGAGAGGGAAGAAAACTTTGCTGCAGCGAAAAAAGGAGTGAGTTAAAATAACACCCGAGGTTTTAGTTTAGGTACCCGTGGTATTGATAATTGAATTAGTATCGTAGTGAGTCTGACATCAGATATAGAATAAATGTATGCAGGTATTGATGCTGTACGCTGGTATGCTGTTTATTTAATATTAATTTATTTTGGCCGATTGTGCCTTGTTCACAATCAATGTACTTAGGCTGACAACATTGCATTCATTTCTGGTCTCGATAGTGATTTATTGTTTATAATATTTCGCAACGCACCATAGTTACTCATTCGCAAATGAATACGTGCAGCTATTCAAAGGAAAACCAACTGCAGTTACTCAAATGAAATGTTTACCAATATGAGAATATGCTGTTAATTTCCATTGTACATTTTCGATTGAGAATGAAATTTTACCGCACTGATGTAAGGTCTCTTTCCTCTTTGTGTCAATATTTTTTGTTATTTAGACATGCTCAGTTCTGTTCTAAATGACGTCGAAACAAGAAGCATTGTGCAAGCGCATTGTACAGTTCTAACTGAAAAGCACAAAATTTTTGTCAAAAAGTTCACGATAAACCAATTTAAAAGCAAAAGTCTCCCGGTTTCGACTGTGTATAATTTTCTGCAAACCTTAACAACAATTCACCAGGAAGGTAGTGGAAGACCGACCGAAGCAAGCAGAGTTAGCAGAGTTTCATAATTTCTGGCATAAATCATATTTTTTCCTGTGAGTACTGTTATAAGTTTTTCATTACAAGGCTTGTAGTATTGCCTCTCATGACACTCGCTTCTACATATAATTCAATTATCTCCTGCTCGGTTCCAACTCTTTCATGGAAAGCATTTTTGTTTTGTTTCTTCCACCTCTGGAGGGTAGTTTGAGTTCCAAAAAAACACCCCCGTGTGCACGGCTATGCCTGACGGCTGTGTGCTGCCGCCGGAGTTATTTACCAAGTGTACTTTTAAGTGTACATTTCTGGCAAGTCACCAAATGCACTAGATGCAGTGACACACTGATCCGCGTTCCAGCGTGTACGAGAGCCCTCAAATGCAGTAAAACCAATTTTGCCCGTCATTGTTATGGCGGATTTCACAGTAATGTATCGCGCTGAATGATCTCCGCGCGCGCTGTTGTTTATCCTTCAATATGGCTGCAGTGGGAATTCGATTGAACAAGGTTCACCTACTTTCCCGTGTATATTATCGAATGCTTTTACTGCTGACAATGTAGGCTGCGGCGCGGCGGCAGCTAGGAAGAAAAGGTGTCGATGGTGTTCTGGAGTGGGGCGACCGGCCTGAAAGTGTCATTAATACAATGACGAAGGAAATAATAATACCTAATTGATGTAACAATTGCAATATCATTTTGGCGCTTGTTTCATTTCAGTACTGCATTATTGAATTAGATGGCTGAAACTGTTTTTTTTTGCAATTTTGTTGTATGAAATACAAGACTTTTTAACTATTTAAATTCTTCTTTTAACTGTTTAAATTCTTCTGAAATAGTTATAAAAAATTAATTGGAGTAAAAATTACGCAATTCCGAGCTGGTCCCCAAATTTTCAGGGGCGATTAAAAAGCTATAATCTTTCAAATTTTTCCATTTCTAGGGATTTTTTTTGCTTTTGTCAACCAGTGCAATTGTTAAAGTTCTTAACTGAGTTGCATTTTGTGAATGAATCATTAATGACTCATATTCCCGTATCTTCAGAAGGGATCGAAAACCCAAATTTGAGCAATTGAAATCCAAACTAAGCAAAAGTGTTTTTTTACACAACATCAATTATTTTATTACATCAGTATTTCATTTTGCACCCCTGTTCCAGAATGTGTCCGTAAGGCGTAACTCTACGTCAAAAAACGCACAGAAAATGTACATACGAAAAAAGAACAGTAACAGTAATGAAAAAAAAAAAACAAAAAAATGTAAACGGGTATGAACCTGAATAAAAAAAAACTGAAGTATAAAATCGTCAAAAGAAATGAAGAATAGCTATTACATTTGTTTACTATAATAGATTGTTATACGGAATCAAATGTTGTATGAAAATATTAAGCAATATAATGACTGAAAGTTTGAACGTTTCAATCCTCTACGTATCAGATTGACCTTGCTTGCAGGCGGAACCACACTCTGCTGGCTACTTCCCACCCACGTCCGCCATCTCTAGATGTGTTCGCGTACCTAACTATAGTCTATAATTTGATGATCGCCATTACAGCGGACGACCGATTTAGTGGTCTATTATAGGGTTGAGTTGGACCGCGAGTATAATTAAGCTCATGTACTAATAAAACTTGACTTACGTCTGATGCTACCACACGCGTGGGTTAGCACGGACTGCTTTTCGATACCTCCGAACAATAAACAATTTCTTTTATAGTTTTTTATGAGGTCGTCAATAAAATCGCAACCGGCAGTTTCTTAGAACCTGTCATCGGCAGCAGGTATAACTAGAGTTGCTTGAAATGGCCCGGTCCGGAGTTATGTTTCGATTCTTTTCTTGTTCTTTGCACCGCTTGCTGCTGCTGTAACTATAGACTGCGGATTACGATTCGCTGAACTATTATTTCATATAATTGGAATCCGTGGTTCGCTGGCTTGGCCGAAAGTTTTAAAGAAATTTACTGCCTTTGTGCACCTTCTCTCCGCCACATTCTCCAAACACGTACCGAAAATATTTTTTGTTACCAATGGACCAAGTTATCAGCGTGTTGTTCCGATTTTTTTGGTGTGCTTGCCCCAGAGCGTCATCCTGCTAATGTGTAACAAAACGTGACTCGAGATCACGACAGTTTGAATTTTATAGCCAAGCACTGGGAAATGGAGATGGGTTCATCAGCACGAAAGAATGAGGAAAGGGCTTTTCTTTAATTTTATCATTAATCTTGGCTTTACGAGAGCAGTTTGGTTGGAATCGGCATGTCGTCCGAGAGCAGTCAGCCGGGCAAATCGTGGCGCGGCATGACCGACGATGAAGGAACGGATTGTTGTAAGCCTTGCTCCGGACTAACGGCCTCGATCTGATAGCCGAGATGACTGATGTGACTGGAGGAAGAATAAAAGGAGCATCGCATAGAAGTTGAGCAGAAAGTTGACGCTGCCCTGCTGTACCAAGAATTATTGGCTCTTTCGAAGGCAATTCGAAGCAGCCTTGGTCAGATCGAGCACCGAGTGTTTGGTGCGGGCCCCGATGGGGGACATGATAAATGATTCGGAGATAATGCAAAAATGTAGATGGCTATTGAAATTTTTACTTCAAGCATGACCGTTGCTATATTATTCTCGCAGCTGCCGTGTTGAAAAGTTAGCCACGAGATAGCAGCCTCTCCGACTGGTCTCATTTAGCATAGAAATGCAATTATCCAGCGAAGAGTGAATCTTTAGGCTTCCCTTTGTAGTCGGTGGTGCTTGGTTGAAGGCCTTGTGAACATTTGTCCAGACACAACTCGGTGAGCTTTCCGAGCATGCGGAATGCTTGTGCACTAATATCATTAGCACAAATGGGTTTCGAAATATTAATCATCGAGATATAAAACTGGAGGTATGGGAAAAATGGTAACTTTCAAATAAATCTGGCCGATGACTAATTCAAATTGTTCAACCTTGTGAGTAGGTCTATTAAATGCTGCAGAAAATGGACCCACAATTGGTCGGAGAGCAATTCTATTGATTTCATTTGAAAATTGAGAAAATTTCCTACTAGATACAAGCTTTGCATGTCTCAATAAATGTCAAGCAAAAAGTAGTTCAGTTTTAAACGTATTTTGATGTGATCTCACAAAAAACGGTAGTTGGCATTATTGTCAACAGTTTGAACCGTTTTATGCTTCGTTCCCTGACACAAACTCTCTACCTACCTTTGTTTTCGGGAAATGAAACCAATTTGAATGCTTTGAATGTTATACATTAAAAGTTATAGTCACTTTAAGGAAGAGTATTCAAGAAACTTAAAAATTGAGTAGATTAACGCTACCCAAGTAACAAAACTGGTTTTATCAATGTTTTTTAGCGCTGTTTTGGCTGTATCAGGCGCTATAAAATTTGATAAAACCAATATTGTTACTAGGGTATGGTATAAACGTAAAGAGTTTTTTTTTTATTAAATATGGCCCTCTGTCAGTCCCCAAGATACTTTTAACAAGAAACACGTTCCACAGAGAAGTGGTGGCTTGAAGTCGGTCATTTGTGGCTTCAACACCGTTTCACATTAAGGCAGTAAAGTGCGGTTGCTGTTGGAAATCCGTTGGAAACTGACTGAGTTTTGAGCATTTGAATGTAGACAATTTTCGTGACGCTCTCGATGATTTCGGTTCTTTAATTTGCACCACTGAATTGCCGTAAGACGTAATTCTACGCCAAAAATAGTTGCAAATGAACGGTTGGAAAGAAAATGCAATGAAACGACATATAAAACGAAAAAAACATAGAGTAGAACGAATTTCTACTATAAATGAATGATCTATAATTTAATAATTGGAATTTTTCGAAAGTGACACAAAGAGTAAGGAAGAAATGGGAAAAAAGGCATGGAAATATTGGAAAACCTTATAGGTACTTTCCAGTAAGATGTATCTTTATTCATTATACTGTAGAAGAAAAAACTCATGAGAAATAAGGCCACTTTATAAAACAAGTTTTATATGTAATACGAATCGAAGAGAAGAAAAATAACAGTAATCAAATGAATAATGAGAAATATGAAACATAAAAGTTACATAAGAAAATAAAGGTAAAGAGCTGAAGTCAAACAAACAACAATGAAAAATAGGAAAGAATATATTATATAGAAGAAGCAAAACAAAAAGATGAATGAAACAGAACAAGAATTACACAATAAAGGTGGTGCAAAACTGGAACTACTGAATAGCAATAACGAGGTTGAAAGTAAATAGCAGTAAATATGAAGTAAAATAATAAAAGTAAATAGCAGAAAGAATTACTTTCTACTTCTGAAAGAGAAAAGGTAGAAAGCATCAAGTGGAAAATTAAAAGAAAAGAAAAGAGAGTAGAAAATAGACAGTAAAAACTAAATATTAGAAGTAAAACGTAGAAAAATCATAACTGTAAAAAGTAAAAAAAGAAAGGAAAATGTAGAAAAAATTGAGAGTAGAAGAAAACACAAAATAGGACATAGAAAGTAGAAAGGAGAAAAAAGACAATAGAAGGTATAAAGTAGAGAGAAGAACGTGAAAGAAAGAAAGAAAGTGGAAAGTAGAGAGTAGAAGGTCGAAAGTAAAATGTAGAAAGTAGAAAATAGAAAAAAGAAAGTAGAAAATAAATAGTAAATATAGAAGAGTGAAAGGTTGAAGGTAGAATGAAAAGTCGTAAAGGTAGAAAATAAATAAAACGAAAAAAAGAATGTAGAAAACATGAATTGAAATATAGAAAGAAAAAAGTAGATGTTAAAAGAAAAAAATTTACAGTAAAAGGCAGAAATCTAGAAAAGAGAAATTAGAAAATAGAAAGTAGGAAATTGAAAATGGGAAGCAGAAAGTAGCAAATGGGAAGCAGAAAGTAGCAATCAGAACATAAAAGGTAGAAACAAGAAAGTAGAATGTTTAAAGTAAAAAGTAGAAAGTAAAAGTAGAAAAAAGCAGATTGGAATTAAAAAAAAAGAGAATAGTTTTGCTTTATATTGTCTTTTGTTAAAGTCGAAAAGTAGGTAGTGGAATGTGGATAGTAGAATGTAGGAAGAAAAGTATGGAATGTAGGAAGAAAAGTAGTAGCAAAGTAGCAGACAGTAGTAAATAGAAAAAAGAAAGAAAAAGGTAGAAAACATGTATCAGACATAATAAAGCAGAAAGTGGAAAAGAGAAGGATGAAAGTAGAAAGTAGAGTGTAGATAGTAGAAAGTAGAAAAAGGAAAGTAGAATAAGAAGAGTAGAAAATAGAAAGTAGAAAATTGATAGTTGTTAGAAAAAAAAATAATTAGTAATAAGACAAAAGAATGAGCAGGAAGAAAATAGAAAAAAGAGAATACATGAAAAATATAGAAGAATAAGAAGTAAAAAGTAGAAAGAAAAGTCGTAAAGGTAGAAAGTGACATTAAACGAAGTAGAAATTAGAAAGTTGAAAATGAAAAATAGAGAGTAGGAAGTAGAGCTTAGAAAGAAAAAAAATTACAGTAAAAAAAGAAAACAGAAATCAGAAAGTAGAAACTGTAAATAAGAAGCAAAAAGTAGATTTCAGAACAGAGAACGTAGAAAAAAAAAAAAAGAAAAGTAGAAAGTAGAAAAAAGTAGATTGAAAGTACAACGTAGAAAAAAGAAAGTAAAATGTTTAATGTGAGGGGTAGAAAAGAAAAGTAGAAAAAAGCAGATTGGAATTGGAAAAAAAAATAGTTTCACTTTTTATTTTCTTTTATTAAAGTCGAAAAGTAGATAATGAAATGTGGATAGTAGAATGAAGGAAAAAAGTCATGACAATAGTGAGTAGGAAAAAAAGAAGCAGGTAGAAAATATGTAGCAGAAATTACAGGCAGAAAGGGAAAAAAGAACGTTGCAAGTTAAAAGTAGAAAGTAGTTAGTAGAAAGTAAAAAGCAGAAAGTAGGAAAAGGTAAGTAGAAAAAAGAAAGTAGAAAAAGGGAAGTAGAAAAAAGAAAGTAGAAAATAGAAAGTAAAAAGTTATAAGCAAAGTAAACTGAAGTGAATTAAAAGAAATAATTAGTAAGTAGTAATGAGAAAGAAGAATGAAGTAGGAAGAAAAGAGAAAAAAGAAAATAAATAGAAAATATAGAAAAATAAAAAGTAAAAGGTAGAAAGAAAAGTCGTGAATGTAGAAATTGAAATTCAACGAAAAGAGAAATGGAGAGTAGAAAAAAGAGGTTAGAAAGAAAAAATTAACCGCAGAAAGCAGAAAACAAGAAAAGAAGCAAAAAAAAAATTAGAAAGAAAGTAGAAACTGAAAACAGGAAGCATTAAGTAGGACTCAGAACAGAGAACGTAGAAGAGAGAAAGTAGAACGTTGAAAGTAAGCAGTAGAGAGTAGAAAGTAGAAAAAAGCAGATTTGAAGTAGGAAACAGAAAATAGGAAGTGAGAAGGTATAGTCGGGAAGTAAACAGTGGAATGTAGATAGTAACTGGTATATAGTAGAGAGTAGAAAGAAAAGTCATGACAGTAGTAAGTCGAAAAAGAAGTATAAATATGAAGCAGAAATTATAAAATAGAAAATAGAAAATAGAAAATAGAAAACAGAAAATAGAAAATAGAAAATAGAAAATAGAAAGTAGAAAATAGAAAATAGAAAATAGAAAATAGAAAATAGAAAATAGAAAATAGAAAATAGAAAATAGAAAATAGAAAATAGAAAATAGAAAATAGAAAATAGAAAATAGAAAATAGAAAATAGAAAATAGAAAATAGAAAATAGAAAATAGAAAATAGAAAATAGAAAATAGAAAATAGAAAATAGAAAATAGAAAATAGAAAATAGAAAATAGAAAATAGAAAATAGAAAATAGAAAATAGAAAATAGAAAATAGAAAATAGAAAATAGAAAATAGAAAATAGAAAATAGACAATAAAAAATAGAAAATAGAAAATAAAAAATAGAAAATAGAAAATAGAAAATAGAAAATAGAAAATAGAAAATAGAAAATAGAAAATAGAAAATAGAAAATAGAAAATAGAAAATAGAAAATAGAAAATAGAAAATAGAAAATAGAAAATAGAAAAAAAAAAGAATATATAAAATAGAAAATAGAAAATAGAAAATAGTAAATAGAAAATAGAAAATAGAAAATAGAAAATGGAAAATGGAAAATAGAAAATAGAAAATAGAAAATAGAAAATAGAAAATAGAAAATAGAAAATGGAAAATAGAAAATAGAAAATAGAAAATAGAAAATAGAAAATAGAAAATAGAAAATAGAAAATAGAAAATAGAAAATAGAAAATAGAAAATAGAAAATAGAAAATAGAAAATAGAAAATAGAAAATAGAAAATAGAAAATAGAAAATAGAAAATAGAAAATAGAAAATAGAAAATAGAAAATAGAAAATAGAAAATAGAAAATAGAAAATAGAAAATAGAAAATAGAAAATAGAAAATAGAAAATAGAAAATAGAAAATAGAAAATAGAAGATAGAAAATAGAAAATAGAAAATAGAAAATAGAAAATAGAAAATAGAAAATAAAAAATAGAAAACAGAAAACAGAAAACAGAAAATAGAAAATAAAAAATAGAAAACAGAAAATAGAAAATAGAAATCAGAAAATAGAAAATAGAAAATAGAAAATAGAAAATAGAAAATAGAAAATAGAAAATAGAAAATAGAAAATAGAAAATAGAAAATGGAAAATAGAAAATAGAAAATAGAAAATAGAAAATAGAAAATAGAAAATAGAAAATAGAAAATAGAAAATAGAAAATAGAAAATAGAAAATAGAAAATAGAAAATAGAAAATAGAAAATAGAAAATAGAAAATAGAAAATAGAAAATAGAAAATAGAAAATTGAAAATAGAAAATTGAAAATTGAAAATAGAAAATAGAAAATAGAAAATAGAAAATAGAAAATAGAAAATAGAAAATAGAAAATAGAAAATAGAAAATAGAAAATAGAAAATAGAAAATAGAAAATAGAAAATAGAAAATAGAAAATAGAAAATAGAAAATAGAAAATAGAAAATAGAAAATAGAAAATAGAAAATAGAAAATAGAAAATAGAAAATAGAAAATAGAAAATAGAAAATAGAAAATAGAAAATAGAAAATAGAAAATAGAAAATAGAAAATAGAAAATAGAAAATAGAAAATAGAAAATAGAAAATAGAAAATAGAAAATAGAAAATAGAAAATAGAAAATAGAAAATAGAAAATAAAAAATAGAAAATAGAAAATAGAAAATAGAAAATAGAAAATAGAAAATAGAAAATAGAAAATAGAAAATAGAAAATAGAAAATAGAAAACAGAAAATAGGAAATAGAAAATAGAAAATAGAAAATAGAGAATAGAAAATAGAAAATAGAAAATAGAAAATAGAAAATAGAAAATAGAAAATAGAAAATAGAAAATAGAAAATAGAAAATAGAAAATAGAAAATAGAAAATAGAAAATAGAAAATAGAAAATAGAAAATAGAAAATAGAAAATAGAAAATAGAAAATAGAAAATAGAAAATAGAAAATAGAAAATAGAAAATAGAAAATAGAAAATAGAAAATAGAAAATAGAAAATAGAAAATAGAAAATAGAAAATAGAAAATAGAAAATAGAAAATAGAAAATAGAAAATAGAAAATAGAAAATAGAAAATAGAAAATAGAAAATAGAAAATAGAAAATAGAAAATAGAAAATAGAAAATAGAAAATAGAAAATAGAAAATAGAAAATAGAAAATAGAAAATAGAAAATAGAAAATAGAAAATAGAAAATAGAAAATAGAAAATAGAAAATAGAAAATAGAAAATAGAAAATAGAAAATAGAAAATAGAAAATAGAAAATAGAAAATAGAAAATAGAAAATAGAAAATAGAAAATAGAAAATAGTAAATAGTAAATAGAAAATAGAAAATAGAAAATAGAAAACAGAAAATAGAAAATAGAAAATAGAAAATAGAAAATAGAAAATAGAAAATAGAAAATAGAAAATAGAAAATAGAAAATAGAAAATAGAAAATAGAAAATAGAAAATAGAAAATAGAAAATAGAAAATAGAAAATAGAAAATAGAAAATAGAAAATAGAAAATAGAAAATAGAAAATAGAAAATAGAAAATAGAAAATAGAAAATAGAAAATAGAAAATAGAAAATAGAAAATAGAAAATAGAAAATAGAAAATAGAAAATAGAAAATAGAAAATAGAAAATAGAGAATAGAAAATAGAAAATAGAAAATAGAAAATAGAAAATAGAAAATAAAAAATAGAAAATAGGAAATAGAAAATAGAAAATAGAAAATAGAAAATAGAAAATAGAAAATAGAAAATAGAAAATAGAAAATAGAAAATAGAAAATAGAAAATAGAAAATAGAAAATAGAAAATAGAAAATAGAAAATAGAAAATAGAAAATAGAAAATAGAAAATAGAAAATAAAAAATAGAAAATAGAAAATAGAAAATAGAAAATAGAAAATAGAAAATAGAAAATAGAAAATAGAAAATAGAAAATAGAAAATAGAGAATAGAGAATAGAAAATAGAAAATAGAAAATAGAGAATAGAAAATAGAAAATAGAAAATAGAAAATAGAAAATAGAAAATAGAAAATAGAAAATAGAAAATAGAAAATAGAAAATAGAAAATAGAAAATAGAAAATAGAAAATAGAAAATAGAAAATAGAAAATAGAAAAAAAAAAGAAAATAGAAAATAGAAAATAGAAAATAGAAAATAGTAAATAGAAAATAGAAAATAGAAAATAGAAAATGGAAAATGGAAAATAGAAAATAGAAAATAGAAAATAGAAAATAGAAAATAGAAAATAGAAAATAGAAAATAGAAAATAGAAAATAGAAAATAGAAAATAGAAAATAGAAAATAGAAAATAGAAAATAGAAAATAGAAAATAGAAAATAGAAAATAGAAAATAGAAAATAGAAAATAGAAAATAGAAAATAGAAAATAGAAAATAGAAAATAGAAAATAGAAAATAGAAAATAGAAAATAGAAAATAGAAAATAGAAAATAGAAAATAGAAAATAGAAAATAGAAAATAGAAAATAGAAAATAGAAAATAGAAAATAGAAAATAGAAAATAGAAAATAGAAAATAGAAAATAGAAAATAGAAAATAGAAAATAGAAAATAGAAAATAGAAAATAGAAAATAGAAAATAGAAAATAGAAAATAGAAAACAGAAAACAGAAAATAGAAAATAAAAAATAGAAAACAGAAAATAGAAAATAGAAAATAGAAAATAGAAAATAGAAAATAGAAAATAGAAAATAGAAAATAGAAAATAGAAAATAGAAAATAGAAAATAGAAAATAGAAAATAGAAAATGGAAAATAGAAAATAGAAAATAGAAAATAGAAAATAGAAAATAGAAAATAGAAAATAGAACATAGAAAATAGAAAATAGAAAATAGAAAATAGAAAATAGAAAATAGAAAATAGTAAATAGAAAATAGAAAATAGAAAATAGAAAATAGAAAACAGAAAACAGAAAATAGAAAATAGAAAATAGAAAATAGAAAATAGAAAATAGAAAATAGAAAATATAAAATAGAAGATAGAAAATAGAAAATAGAAAATAGAAAATAGAAAATAGAAAATAGAAAATAGAAAATAGAAAATAGAAAATAGAAAATAGAAAATAGAAAATAGAAAATAGAAAATAGAAAATAGAAAATAGAAAATAGAAAATAGAAAATAGAAAATAGAAAATAGAAAATAGAAAATAGAAAATAGAAAATAGAAAATAGAAAATAGAAAATAGAAAATAGAAAATAGAAAATAGAAAATAGAAAATAGAAAATAGAAAATAGAAAATAGAAAATAGAAAATAGAAAATAGAAAATAGAAAATAGAAAATAGAAAATAGAAAATAGAAAATAGAAAATAGAAAATAGAAAATAGAAAATAGAAAATAGAAAATAGAAAATAGAAAATAGAAAATAGAAAATAGAAAATAGAAAATAGAAAATAGAAAATAGAAAATAGAAAATAGAAAATAGAAAATAGAAAATAGAAAATAGAAAATAGAAAATAGAAAATAGAAAATAGAAAATAGAAAATAGAAAAAAGAAAATAGAAAATAGAGAATAGAAAATAGAAAATAGAAAATAGAAAATAGAAAATAGAAAATAGAAAATAGAAAACAGAAAATAGAAAGCAGAGAGAAGGAACTTTACATTAGATAGTCGAAAACTTCAAATAGTTTCGAAACCGTTAAATAGGCTTACTATTAGGGAAACATTAGAAGGCATTGCAAACAAAATTATCAACAAGTTCCAACAAAAAAATCGTAGTAAGCAACATTTACAATGAAGTTAAAGTTTAACAGATACATTATTTTACTTAACAGGTATTTTGCATTTGCCAACAATTTTATTCAATGTATTACGAAGACAGCTAACAGCTAAAATTCATTAATATTTCAAGTGCAATACTATTAGTTAAAAAGCTGCTTATAAACAGCGGTAATGGAGCAAAATATTTGAAGATTGTTGAATATTTTCGAGTGAAATCCTTCTATAACATTTGAATGTCATGTAGAAACTCTTATTATGGGAAATATTTGCTTTAAGGCTGCAATAATTGGTGCGAAGTCCTGTTTTGTATCATGGTCGGACTAGCTTACTTCTAAGACTTCACCGCATCACTGCCTGTACTTGATACAGGTCGGACTCGATTATATTGGGACTCCATTATATATTGACTCGATTATATATGATTCGATTATACAAATTTTAGACTCGATTATGTATAGAAGCAACAAAAAAAAATTCTTGAATTTCAAATATGACTTATCTAGAGCTCATATATCGTAAAAGAATATTTACAAAATACGTAACGCTTGATAAGAAGGGGAAATATAGAAAAAAATTAAAGAAAATTTAATTTTGAAAATTGTTTAAAAATATTTAAAATAAAAAAACTAAAAATACTAAAATAAAAATACCTGAAAAAAAACAATTTCAAAAATGAACTCTAAATTAATCCACCTAGCGATCAGACCCAGCCTTTCTCATTCAATTTTTTATTTGTAAAAATAGATTTACATGAACTCTTCAATCCAATAAATGAATATTTACTCTTTAGGTTCTAAAATATTGATGTTGTAATCTATACATATAAAAATGCAGTCAAGTCTGTCTGTCTGTCTGATCCATATAGGCCCGAAAACTACCGAACCGATCGACGTGAAAATTTGTATGTAGGGGTTTTTGGTGCCGATAAAGGTTCCTATGATAGTTTGAGACCCCTCCCTCTTCTGGAAGGGAGGGGTCCCATACAAATGAAACATAAATTTTTGCACAACTCAAGAACAAACCAAGCAAATGAAACCGAATTTGGCATGTGGATGTTTTAAGGGGTAACTAATATGTCCAAATAGTTGGATGAAACACAAATTTGTGCACATCTCGAGAACTAATCAACCAAATGGAACAAAATTTGGCAGGTAAATGTTTTTAGTGGTAACAAATATGTACATAATGGTTTGAAACCCGACTCCCTCTTCTATAAGGGAGGGATCCCATGAAAAAGAAACACAAATTTCGCACAGCTCAAGAACCAATCAAGAAAATACAACCAAATTTGGTAAGTGAATGTTTTTAGAGGTAACAAATATGTCCATAATGGTTTAACGCCCCTCTCTCTTCTGGAAGTACATGTTTCCTCACAAATTTTTGCACATCTCGCGAACTAATCAACTAAATGGAACCATATTGGCAGGTGAATGTTTTTAGTGGTAACAAATATGTTCCATAATCGACCTCAGACAATATTTTGGATTGTAAGATGGCAACTTCCGGTTTCTGGAAAACAGCCTAAAATGGCCGATTTCCATCCAATATACTAATATCCGGATCTAGAATGATACACAGGAGCTGAAATCGACCACAGATAGCATTTTAAATTCTAAGATGGCGACTTCCGGTTTATAATGACCAAATACCACCCAATATGAGTTTTTCTTCAACCAGTATGCCGTTCAAAATTCAGAAATTGTCTCCAAATGCCATTATGAAATCCAATATGGCGACTTCCGGTGTCGGAAAAACAGCGGCAAATGACCAAATACCACCCAATATGGGTATTTCCGGAACCGTCATGATGCACTGGATGCAAATCGACTTCAGACAACATTTTGAATTGTAAGATGGCAACTTCCGATTTCTGGAAAACAGCCTGAAATGGACGATTCCCATTAAATATTAGTATTTCTGGAACCAGAAAGATGCACAGAAGCTAAAAATTGATCACAGACACAATCTTGAATTTTAAGATGATGACTTCCGGTGTCTGGCAAACAGCCGGAAGTGACCAAATACCATTCAGTATGAATGTTTTCGGAACCAGAATTACGCCCAGATGACAGAAATTGATTTCACAGGCAATTTTAAAGTCCAAAATGACGATTTTCGGCTTCTGAAAAACAGTCCAAAGTGACCAAATATCACCCAATATGAGTTTTTCTTTAACCAGTATCCTAAATACCATTTTGAAATCCAAGATGGCGACTACCGGTTTGTGAAAAACAGCCTAAAATAAACAAATACTATCCAATATGAGTATCTCTGGAACCAGAATGATGCAAGGAGCTAACAATTGACCTCAGGCACCATTTTGAATCGCTAAATGGCAACTTATAGGTAACAGTCGGAAATGACCGAATAATACTCAATATGAATATTTCCGTAAACGTGATGATGCATAGAAACCAAACATTGACCCTGGACACTATTTTGAATTTGAAGACGACCACTTTTAATTTCTGGAAAACAACCAAAAGTACCTCCCAATATGGGTATTTCCGGTGTCAGATTGATGCCAGAAAGTCTGCTGATAATGACCGAATACCACCCAATATGAATATATTCAGAATTAAGGCGATGTACAGAAGGCAAAAGACGAGGATGTTGTCATTTCGATAGAACCAATCATTTCAAACGATTTTTTATTTGACTTTGATCATATCCTATGGCCGATTCGTCGTGTATTTGCAGACTTCAAACAAACCGCAAGGAATCAATGAACTTGGAACGTTCAAATAGTACGACACCACATTTATATTATGTTGAGGAATTTCTCTTCTTTCCATAACTTTTGAGCCACATATCAAATTGTTATGAAGTTTGTTATTTGTAAGTTTGAGAGATGACTCGTTCGTATGACACTAGTTATGTTCAAATAAGTCATGTAATCTTTGAGATAATAGACTTTCGTTGTTTTATTAACAATTTAATACATAACGGTTGCTTAAGTTCGATTATAATCAAATGAAATGGGAACGTGTAGGGCGGCCAAACTTTGAAACCACGTGTTCAATCATAATTCATCAGTTAACCCTCAACTAGCCCGCTCATCTGATAATAAAAATCAAATCGGTTGTGTAGTTTGTGAGATAATGAAGTTTCGTGACTTTCACAAGTCGGCACATTACAAATGAAGTTACAGTTCGATTACAGTAAAACTCAATAGGGTCTTCTGAGGCAGCTAGACCATTCATTTGACACTAATTTTGTCGAAATCGGGTCAGCCATCTCTGAGAAAAGTGAGTGAGTCCAAGTAGTCTTCGGAATATGTTCCTTTGCATAGCTGAATTTCACATTTTTAAACATAACAGGCAGAGTAATAGTCCGACTGCAAAACAAATCAATTGAGTCTTATGGGGCAATTAGACCTTCCATTTGACACTAATTTTATGAAAATCGGTACAGCCGTCTCTGAGAAACATAAGTGAGATTAAACAGTCTTCAGAAGACGTTTCTTTTTATAACTTTTGAACCACAAGTTCAATCTTCATAAAATTCAAAAGTTAAGGGTTTTCCAGGTAGCCCGTTTATTTGAAATCAATTTTGTTCAAATCGGTTGTGTAGTTTTTGAGATAATGATGTTTCATGATTTTTACATTTTGATACATAACCTCTAAACTAATAATCCGATTACAATAAAATTCAATAGGGTCTTATGGGACAACAAGACCTTTCATTTGCAATTGATTTCATGAAAATCGGTCCAGCTATCTCTGAGAAAAGTGAGTGAGAATAAAAATCTGCACATACACACACATACACACACATACACACACACATACAGAAAATGCTCAGCTCGTCGAGCTGAGTCGAGTGATATATGCCATTCAGCCCTTTGGAGCACTTTTATACTTTCGGTTTTGCAAGTGATTGCTATACCTTTCTAGGAGAAAGGCAAAAAAATTAAAAAAAAAATTAATTTTAATAAATATCAGAAATTAAATATAAACAAGTTGTCAATCCTGCATATACTTTTATAATTTATTTTAATACTTGAATGAAACTTGAATTTATAGGGATCTGAAATAAAATAACTGTTCTGCTAATGATACATATTTTGATCCGATCATAATACAAATTCTATGATCAGTGAACAACGATATATGATTATATGAGATATTAATCGTGAAAATGTGACATGAAAATCTATGAAGGTGTAGAAAACTCTTCTAAATTGGTCCGATTATGATACATTACCTTAGTAAGAAGTGTAAAACTAATGTAGCATCAAGAAAATAAATGTCCTTGAAAATCCAAATACAAATCATAACAAGTAAAACTGCGATAATTCAAAGTGTCATTTTATCTGTCACTGTACTCAAACAAACATTCGAATTTCCCATGTGACACCCGCAGTGAAAAGGTGTGCTGTCGGTTCGTTAATTTCGTACGGATTACCGATTGTTGCATAATTTTCATCTTGTGTAGGCATACTGCACGAACTCGGTAGGATTAAGGCTGTTTTGAATCCAATTTTCTCTGCTTCTGGCCATCAAACGTGGCAATTCAATCGTGTTTATTGAACCTTTCAACTTGCTCTTGCGACGGAGCGAAGGTTTACTGTTTCTGTTTTTTTTCACTTTATTTTGCCCAGTGATTTATAGATCTGGCCAGATTGGGGACTGTTTTCTTTCTCCGCGGTCCCTGGCGGCTGCGATTCAATGATTTATGAGCAGACAGTGTGGTGCGCTGTCAGAATATGGTCCATATTTTTATGACCGTCGAAGCAGATGGTACTAAAGTCGCCTCTATGTGCCGATAAACGTGGAGCGTTCTATAAAATCGACAATCTCTGTTCGATTCGCGCGCGCGGCATGATGCGGACGAACGCACGTGTTGTGCTTTAATAATAATTATATTAATAGTGCAGCAAGCGGAACGGGTTTCCTGCAGGTGTGGAGGGGATCTAAAATTCGGAAAACGCATTTCGTGCATTCTAGCTAGAATTGTTATGGGTCACTCCGTTGATGGGCGCTTCTACATAGCGGAACATTTGTCGCTGGTCTCGCTCCAGAGATTCTCTGTTCAGATGACTCGTAATGATGATAACAATTCACTCACGCCTAGTGCCTAGCGATTGGCTAACCCGGCTGTGATTGCGGCACATAGCGTAGATCCGGTGTATGTATGTGTTCGTAGATATAATTGCAACCGGAAACGCAAACGGGACAGTTTGTCACAGGTGTTTTTTAGAAAGTAAGTAGGTACTGTCAGGTCATACAGGTACCTAATAGTGTAGCATCATATTGCAGAAAATTTACCCGATTCCCATATACATATCTGCGGTACGATAAAACACAAGACAGTCTCTAATATGGGTAAGGGATTTCATGCCAATATACCGAACAATAATTAAAATCTTAAAATAATATAATGGACTTCTTGTAAAATTTCACTTTTATTTCAAGTATGAAAAGTTGCCTGAATTACCACTAACTTTAACAGGAAACGCTTCACCAAAATCTGAGAGTATGTTACCAGAGTTTCATCTTCAATTTGTTGGTATATCTTTTCCCCGACATTGAGGTAAGAGAAAGTACAACATTAGCGTTTTGTCTTCGATACTCTCCAATGGCATAGGATAAATGTTGATTAAGGTAAAATTGCATCGATTTTAATGTGAGGTTAACTCGGATATGTACACCTTTCTCACCAGTGAACGCGGCGTTGATTCACTAACATCGGTGTACCTTTACTTCTGCAGCCGCAATCCTGCCCGGCGAAGAAACGCGACCCCAGAGCTCGAAGTGGCGGAGGCGGGAAACCACTTTCAATTCCCATCCCAGAAGCAACAGCGGCAGCAATAACCGGTGAGATTCCCTGATGGCGTCGACATTTTAGCGAAAGGTTGAATGGCGGCGAGGCCCCGTGGCTTTCGGGTGATGATAATTCGTGTGGAAGGTGCAGTGCAGGGCATCAAAAAGCAAGCCTCTTCGGTGGGATCGGTATTTACCATAAACCACTAACATCTAGCATCTGGAACCTGAAAAAGGTGAAGGTACGGCGCATCGTTGTTGGTATGTCTTCTGCTAGGCCCTCGATGATGGACATACAGACAACGCGCTGAAAGAGTGTTTTTTTAAATGTCAATATCGACCCACCAATGAATTGGAAGCATCTCCAAATCGCTGCGCCGTGCCGTATTTAATGTAAAATGGAAACCTTTTTTATTGGCTTCAGTGAATTGTTAACATTTGAATCAAATTTGAGTATAATTCTAAGGTTTTATGAACAGAATATTTAAAAAAATATTAAAAAAAATAAAAAAAGGAGCAAAAATAAATAATTACACTGGTCGATTACTCTAGTCCTTATATTCTCATTTCAGTCTAATAAAAAACGACAGCTGAAGTTAACGGAAATGCTGTTCTAAGTGAAACAACGTGCCGCGATTGGTTCCGTCACTTTTTTCGATGATAATGCCTGTCCGCGTGAAGGGCAGCCATAATCTTTGAAAACACTGAATTAGAGGAATTGCTCTCTCAAAAAATTCAAAAACATGAAAGCACCAGGAGATGATGGGATTTTCTATATCCTTATTAAAAGACTTCCCGAAAACTCTTTAAATTTCTTGGCAAAAATTTTTAACAGTTGCTTCGCACTAGCACATTTTCCTACGAAATGGAAAAATGCCAAAGTCACTCCAATTTTAAAACCCGAGAAGAATCCAGCTGAGGCATCAAGTTATCGACCAATTAGTTTACTTTCCTCTATTAGCAAACTTTTTGAAAGAATAATACTCAATAGAATGATAACACATATTAATGAGAACTCAATTTTTGCAAATGAGCAGTTTGGTTTTCGCCATGGGCATTCCACTACTCATCAGTTACTTAGAGTAACAAATATGATTCGAACTAATAAATCTGAAGGCTATTTGACTGGAGCAGCTCTACTAGATATAGAAAAGGCATTCGACAGTGTTTGGCATAAAGGTTTAATAGCTAAAATGTCAAATTTCAGCTTTCCGCTTTACCTTACAAAAATGATACAAAGTTATTTAACTGACCGCACACTTCAGGTTAACTATCTAAATGGTAAATCTAATAGATTGCCTGTTAGAGCTGGTGTGCCTCAGGGGAGTATCTTGGACCCAATCTTATATAACATTTTTACTTCTGATCTTCCTGATTTACCACCAGGTTGTGAGAAATCTCTGTTTTGTGACTATACAAGCATTTCCGCAAAAGGAAAAAGCCTTCGTGTTATATGCAGTCGGCTACAAAAAAGTTTAGATATATTTTCTTCATACTTGCAGAAATGGAAGATTTCCCCTAATGCTTCTAAAACACAGTTAATTATTTTTCCTCATAAGCCAAGAGTTTCATTTCTCAAACCCAACCATAACCACGTTATTAAGATGAACGGTGTGGTCTTAAATTGGTCTGATCAAGTTAAATACTTAGGGCTAATTTATGATAAGAATCTTACTTTCAAGGAGCACATTGAAAATATCCAGTCAAAGTGCAATAAGTATATCAAATGTTTATATCCTATTATCAACAGGAATTCTAGACTTTGTCTCAAGAATAAACTGTTAATTTACAAACAAATTTTTAGGCCAGCAATGTTATATGCAGTTCCCATCTGGACAAGTTGTTGTGCAACTAGGAAGAAGACACTTCAAAGGATTCAGAATAAACTTTTGAAAATGATTTTGAAGCGTCCTCCCTGGTTTAGCACGAACGAGCTACATAGGCTCACTAATGTAGAAACAATAGAAAATATGTCAAGCCAAACTATCAACAAATTCCGACAAAAATCATTGCAATCCTCAATTGCAACGATTAGCTTACTTTATAGTCAGTAAGATAGTTTTAAGTTTATTTTAAGTTTTGTTTTATTCCTTTTTTTTCCTTGACAAGTAGGTTTAATAATTTTCCTACAATTACATTAACTTAACTGCGAAAGCTAATAACATTCAATATTATAAAAAAGCGTATATATATATATTTATATATATATATATATATATATATATATATATATATATATATATATATATATATATATATATATATATATATATATATATATATATATATATATATATATATATATATATATATATATATATATATATATAATAGTGATGAAATGTCACCATTTGTGGCAGAACACACAATATTGATTCTGAATAGCTATTAGTACATAAATAAATCATTACAAACATTCCCCCCCCCCTTTAAAAAAAAAAAAGAGGAATTGCTCGATGAGGATCTATGCCAAACGCCGGAACAGCTTGCTTCGGTATTTGGAGTTACTTGTCACAAGATATTTCCAAGCGATTGCATGTTTTGCAAGTGATTCAAAAACTAGAAACTTGGGCTTTAAAGCCAAGGAACTTTGAGCATCGTTTATTCGCTGAAGAACTACTCCATCGGCAAAAAAGGAAAGGTTTTCTCCATCGCATCGTGACGGGTGATGAAAATAGATTCATTGCAGCATCTCGAAGCAAAGAAAGCAATGGGAACTGCCCGGTTCTGCTTCTACGTCATCGGTTTGGTCAAATATACACGCTGCAAAGATTATGCTAGGTATCTTCAAATACTTGTTTCATTACATACTATCTTCAGAAGAAATTATGTGTCTTGAGCAAAGTTATATAAAATTCCACCATAAAAAAAACTTTGTCGAAGACTTTATTTTATAAGTCCCCTTATTTTGGAAATATAAGTGGAACTGAAATAAAACTTATCGACAATCTTTGAGGTTTTTACATACTGAATATCTACTAAAGATAGTTTGACAATAAAACGATTTTACGATTTCGAGCACATTTTTCTGACAATAACTTGGTATGTGCAGAAACTATCTTTCTTGTATCTTCCCCACAGTGTGTTCTAATTATATGCAAATATATGTTGAACAATGTTGTCTTCTAAATGTTACAGTTTTTTAAATATAATAAAAATCGAATTTCAAGGACTAGTCAAATATTCAACTATATATCTCCACATCAAGAGAAGTTGAAAAAAAGTGTCTTTGGCAAAGTCATTTGTGGTTACCTTACCTACAACTTTGCTGAAAATACCTTTTCTTCAAAGTATGATCGGTAATTTTTTAACAAAATTAAAATCATGTCTCTATGTCGAATTCAATTCATACAGAATAATGGAAAAATAATAACTCAAGGTTTCTTTCTTTTTTTTTTTTTCTTCATCTATAATTTATTTGACACGGCACAAATACAATTTAATGTTTAACGGCGCCAATTATATCTAGTAGCTTACTTTCTAAAGTATCTTAATAACTAAAAGCAAATTTTTTATTCTCGCTGCCGACTACGAGCTGAAACTAAATCTAACTTAAAGCTAGAATGTTTTGCATTAAAAGCACTGATTTGTTGTTTGATGGTTTTCCATCGCCATAGGTAAGCAGCATATTGAATATGTTCCGCTGCTGGGCTAAGATATTACGGACTGGCATATTGGGTTGTCTCCCTCGGGACCTGAGAGTATCGTGCGGGTCTGATTGCTGTTTCCGGATCCGGGGTCTTAACGTGTTCTTGTCGTTTGGTTGGATGTAGGCGAAAGGGGATAGGACTAAACTGGGGCGTGGATGGATTTCAGGAAAACGTATATAAGGGACATGTAGGATAGGTCACGGCTCGCCAAGACATCACGAACAGGAACAGCCAGCTGCCTACCTTCGGCCTGCAGGGAAGCTATTAATCTAGACCTGGCGTCACGGTGTACAGGGCATGACCAAACAACGTGCTCTATGTCGTGATAACCTTCACCACAGGCACAGATACCACTCTCCCTGAGCCCAACACGACGGAGATGCGCGTCAAATCTATAGTGATTGGACATAAGCCGGGACATCACGCAAATGAAATCCCGACCTACATCCAACCCCTTGAACCACGGGTTCGTCGATACCTTGGGGATTATGGAATGTAACCACCTTCCCAGTTCCCCCTTGGTCCAAGAATTTTGCCAACTGATGATCGTATTCTGACGTACAAATGCGAAAAATTTATTAAAGGCAATTGGTCTTACATAAATATCACCGTTTGTTGCGCCCACCTTAGCCAAAGAGTCCGCTTTCTCATTACCCGGTATCGAGCAGTGAGAAGGGACCCACGCTAAGGTAATCTGAGTAGATTTTTCGGATAAAGCACTCAGATGTTCCCGTATTTTCCCCAGGAAATACGGAGAGTGCTTAACATCTTTCATCGATCGGAGAGCCTCAATGGAACTGAGACTGTCCGTAAAGATGAAATAATGGTCCGTGGGCATTTTTTCGATAATCCCTAGGGTGTACTGAATTGCAGCTAATTCTGCGACGTAAACAGAAGCAGGATTATCGAGCTTATGGGAGACGGTTAAATTGTTATTGAAGATACCGAAGCCAGTGGACCCATCAAGAAGTGATCCGTCAG
Source organism: Wyeomyia smithii (assembly GCF_029784165.1). Classification (NCBI taxonomy): domain Eukaryota; kingdom Metazoa; phylum Arthropoda; class Insecta; order Diptera; family Culicidae; genus Wyeomyia; species Wyeomyia smithii. The sequence goes on from NC_073694.1 coordinate 159,361,154, forward strand.
TGTAGTACATATTGTCGCAGTTGATGTTTCGATATTTATTGGAAAAAATTGGAAAAAATTTTAGGGATCTGCTGCACGCGTGAATGATCCGGGATTCCACGAGTTTCTTCTATCATGGATGTATCGAAAAACACAGTAGAATCAGAAGTATTTGATAAGTCGACACGATTTGGAATATTCGAAGAAGGGTTAATATTTTGGGACATGTGATTGAAATACAATGTCATAAAACGGGTTTGAGAATTAAGTTCGATTAACCTTTCAAAATTTTCAATCACGGGACGGTTCAAGACCTCACATTTGATTAGAATACGAGAAGACAGGCTCCAGAAGCGGGTTTTCAATGGTAGTACTCCAGCTAAGATCTCCAAACTCATCGTATGGGTCGATTGCATGCAACCCAAGGCGATACGCAAACAACGATATTGTATTCGCTCCAGTTTGATCAAATGTGTGTTTGCTGCGGAGCGGAAGCAGAAACACCCGTACTCAATGACAGACAATATCGTTGTTTGGTAAAGCCTTATAAGGTCTCCTGGGTGGGCTCCCCACCATTGTCCGGTTATTGTACGAAGAAAATTCACTCTTTGTTGACATTTTTTCATCAGATACCTCACGTGACAACCCCAGGTGCTTTTAGAGTCGAACCAGACACCAAGATATTTGTGTACCAAAACCTGAGAAATCGTTTTACCCATTAATTGTGTTTGAAGCTGAGCAGGTTCATGCTTCCTAGAAAAAACTACTATCTCAGTCTTCTCCGGAGAGAATTCGATACCTAGCTGGAAAGCCCAAGCAGACAAATTGTCCAAGGTATCTTGCAATGGTCCTTGCAAATCGGCAGCTTTGGCTCCTGTAACAGAGATTACACTGTCGTCTGCAAGTTGTCTTATCGTGCATGAATTTGCCAGACATTCGTCGATGTCATTTACATAAAAGTTGTAAAGAAGGGGGCTTAAACATGAGCCCTGGGGAAGACCCATGTAGCTAATGCGAAAAGTTGCCAAATCGCCGTGCGTAAAATGCATGTGCTTTTCGGACAACTAATTGTGCAAAAAATTGTTCAAAATTGGAGAAAATCCTTGTCGGTGAACCCGAAAGAATGTCAATAGAAACGGAATCAAAAGCCCCCTTAATGTCCAAGAACGCAGACGCCATTTGTTCTTTGCGAGCATACGCCAGCTGAATATCTGTTGAAAGCAACGCAAGACAATCATTCGTCCCTTTGGCACGGCGGAAGCCAAATTGAGTATCTGATAGTAGACCATTTGATTCGACCCAATGGTCTAAACGACGGAGTATCATTTTTTCCATCAATTTCCGGATACAGGATAGCATTGCAATCGGCCTATAAGAGTTGTGATCAGAAGCTGGTTTCCCTGGTTTTTGGATGGCGATCACCTTCACTTGCCTCCAATCCTGCGGTACAATGTTTTGCTCCAGGAACTTATTGAACAAGTTCAACAAGCGCCTCTTGGCACTGCCGGGTAGATTCTTCAACAAGTTGAATTTGATTCTATCTAACCCAGGCGCGTTATTGTTACAGGACAGGAGGGCAACTGAAAATTCTGCCATCGTAAAAGGTGATTCTATCGCGTCGTGGCCCGGAGACGCATCGCGAACAATGTTTTGCTCAGGAACAGAGTCCGGACATACTTTCCTGGCAAAATCAAATATCCACCGACTTGAAGACTCCTCGCTTTCGTTGACCGTTACGCGATTCCGCATTCTTCGGGCTGTGTTCCAAAGAGTGCTCATCGATGTCTCCCTCGACGTCTCGTTCACGAGCCGACGCCAATATCCGCGTTTCTTTGCTTTAGCCAAACTTTTAAGCTTGGTATTAAGCTCCGAATACCATAAATAGTCGCCAGGTATACCTCCCTTCTGGTAGGCCTTAAACGCGTCGGATCTTTGCGTGTAGACATCGGAGCACTCTTGGTCCCACCACGGAGTGGGAGGCCGTTCTTTGATCGTTACGCCGGGATATTTCTTCGTTTGGGCTTGCAACGCGGCGTCGAGAATCAAGGTTGTATTCTTCAAGTGGTGGATGATGTTGAATCGACTCGACCGCTTTTGAAATCATTTCCTCGTATAACTTCCAATCGAAATTCCGTGTGAGGTCATACGGAATGTCAATTGGTCGCATGCGAGTCGACCCGTTATTAATTGAAATAAGAATAGGCAAATGGTCGCTACCGTGAGGATCAAGGATTACCTTCCATGTGCAATCCAACCGTAGCGACGTCGAACATAAGGATAGATCCAAAGCGCTTGGGCGCGCTGGAGGTTTCGGGATACGTGTCATTTCACCGTTGTTTAAAATAGTCATGTCGAAGTCATCGCAAAGGTTATAGATTAAAGAGGAGCGGTTATCATTGTATGGGGAACCCCAAGCCACGCCATGAGAGTTGAAGTCTCCCAAAATCAAACGTGGCGAGGGAAGAAGTTCTATTAAATCAAAGAGCAGCCGTTGCCCAACCTGTGCTCTGGGAGGAATATATATTGAGGCAATACAAAGCTCTTTACCTTGTATTGTCATTTGACATGCGACAACTTCGATGCCTGGAATCAAGGGGAGGTTAATACGATAGAAAGAATAGCACTTTTTAATCCCTAAAAGTACTCCTCCATATGGGGTGTCTCGATCAAGGCGAATAATATTAAAATCATGGAAGTTGAGATCAATATTTGAAGTAAGCCAAGTTTCACAAAGGGAAAATGCATCGCATTTGTTTTTATTTATCAAAACTTTAAACGAATCAATTTTTGGTAAAATACTTCTACAATTCCACTGTAAGACAGAGATAGAATCCTTCATATACGCAGTTGAATTAGGCATCGAAGGATACAATCGCTGCAAGGAGGGGCCATTGGGCAGTCAACTGCTTCAAAAATGATCTAACTGTTGGGAGGAATGCTGTAAGAAAAATTTTAATTGGATCGGGTATATTGAAATTTTCAAAAATCCAGTCCACAATGTCAGAAAATTTCACTAATCCAGAGTTTGTTTCATCAACTGGATGTGCAAAAGGAACAACTGGGGTTTTAGGTGTTCCTGGCAGTGCTGGGAACTCCTTCTGGGACTTTAAATTTGCAAGCCCAGGAGGAGTTTGCTTCGGTTTTTCCGCAGCACTGTTTGGTTTGTTCGTACTTTTCATTACACTTTGGGAAATCTTACCTTTACGGGACCTTTACGGGGAAGTTTAGGAGAAGAAACATTTTTCCTCTTCCTAGACTCCCCAGGATTGGCATAAGATGTTCCCGCTGATGAATCGTCAGAATCGGTTTCATCGGAGGGCAACAGATCAAAGAGGTTCGATGTTATGGTAGAAGTGGTCACGGTCTTCTTCAGCATCTCAGCGTAAGAACGCTTTGAACGCTCCTTAAGTGACCGCTTGATTTTATCTCTGCGCTGCATGTACACCGGGCATGTGGAGAGCTCATGCTGGTTTTCCCCACAGTGAATACATTTTTCAGCATTAACACTGCAAGAATCTTCCGCATGAGTCTCCCCACACTTGCTACATCGGGCCTTATTGCAGCAGTAGGCGGCTGTGTGGCCTAACTGCTTGCAATTGGTGCAATTCATAACACGGGGTACATACAATCGCACAGGCAGACGAACCCGGTCGATCGGGACGTGGCTAGGGAGTGCAGATCCGGCAAACGTAACGCGAAACGAGTCTGACGGAGTGTAAACTTTTTTACCGCCGACGAGAGACATGGACCGCAATTGCTTACAATCCAAAATCTTCGCCTGTGTTTCGGTATTTTTGAAGCAACCGGTTGCGCTTTTTAGGATACACTCGACAGACAGACTCGAATCGGTTATGACACCGTCGATCTCCACGTCTCGTGCGGGTATGTAGACGCGATACTCGCGTGTGAAGAGCTCAGAGCAAGCGATAGCATTGGCCTGTGCCAGATCACTGACCACGACACGGAGCTTGTTAGGTCGGACCTTGGAAATTTCGGTCACGGCCTTGTACCCCTTCGTCAGGTCTTTTGTAATTTGCAGTATGTTTAATCGCTTTGAATTCACTCCTGCCTTTGGACGAAAATAAACAGTATAGCTGCCCTGTTGAGATCCGTCCGGGTGAAGCCTGGGGCGAGGGGGGACTGGAGAATGAACAGGGGAGGGGGTAACAGAAGGGTCAGGGTCAGGGGGGTTCGGGGATGGTGGCACGGGAGGCGAGGAATCTATATCCATCGCGCTAAATGTAGCGCACTAGCGTACTAGCGCCGACAAGAACACCTACCTCTTTACTTCTTCCTTCCAGCAGTGGTTGTCCGATCGTTCGAAGCTGCACCCAAAGCAGCCAGCAGCACCAGTACAGCAGCACCAATACAGCCACCAGCAGTGAGCCGGGTGTGAGATCACTCAGCACAGCGACACGGACTCGACTGTCAACTGATGGCCTTGAATAATACACTCTTTTGTTTGGCTATTCGTACACACGGACCGGATTGTAATAGAACGACCTCTTTGCACGTCCGTTTCTGTCGAGTGTTCGACGCGGAATGAAGCTTTCTTTCTTAGCGAATGCGAATTTCTAGACTTTTCTCTTGGCTCCTTTCATCAAGTTTTGTACAGCCTTCTTAATCACTTTGTTCGCCGCAGAACACCAGTTAGCCCCGAACTGCATCTCGTTGATAACTGTCTTTCGTGTCTTTTTGAGTTTCCGCTTGATGATAGCCCAGTATTGTTCGATAGGCAAGAGCTCTGATGTGTTGGGAGGGTTCATGTCTTTCGGCACCACTCGGCGTTGTTCACGGTATGTCTTTTTTTATAATTGCCAGACGGAAAAACTGTGTTGCTTGAGAAATGACAACAGATGTTTCTTCAGACTCTCTAGCAAATAAATTTCTTGGTTTCCTAGAAACCTCTCGCGATGAAAATATTGCTCTTGAAACCACAGGAACAGATTGCCTGTCATACGGAATATCACTATGCAAACTTCGACAGCTTAATGTGTTTAAAAATGTTTGCCACCTTCCCTCTTCCAGTTGCTGTATAATATACCTGTCCAGGAAGTCTGGCTTGACGAAAGTTTCATCATTCTGTACCACGCTATCAAGCTTCGTCAGCATCTTCACGTACAGCTTTCGCAATCGTTTTCTGGTCAACTTGTGTTGCTAGGCTCATTTTAAGCTCGTTTTTAGCTCGATTCACAGTTGTAGACAACACTTCCAGCTTACATGGGACATCTTGGACGGAAAAGTAGGGATTCCACTTGAAACTGTTGGTCACTCTTCTCGTCGCTTTTGCGGCCTTCGGATTTCGATTTTCCCCCGACTCTGTCTTCCTGCCAGTCGATAATTTTTTTCCAAACACTTTTATTACGTCGGTGATGGTTGATTTGGCCACATTCAAAAATTTTGCCAACTTGGCTTGCGAGTAGTTCGGATTTTCACGATGCGCTTTTAATGCTTTTCTTGCTGCGACGCCATTTTTACAACTGGAAAACGAATTTCATAATCAATCATTATTGACACTATGATACACACATATTTAAAAATTTTGGGTTGTTCAGGTTATTCGATACACGATTAAAATATCAAGGCAAACTGAAGATGATCTATTTTTGACCGTGACTCCTTTATATATATCTCTAAATCAAGAGAAGGTGGAAGAACAGTGTCCTTACCAAACTTTTTTCGTGACAACATTATCTACAACTTTGCTAAAAACACATTTTTTTCTGAAGTATGAGACTGAAAATTTTAATTTGGCAGTGCCACTAGCAGTAGAGTTCTTAACTAAAACTTTCTGTCATTCTTTGATGCTTTTTATATACTAATATAATTATATGAAGATAGTATGTCACTGAAACCAGTATTTGAAGAGTAAATAAAAAAGATCGGACTCTCTTAGGAGAAGGCGAAACAAGAGCAACACGTATTTGTGCGTAGACAAATTCCAAAGTCTTGCAAATTTAAAAATGCAATATTTCTTGAAGGCTACGTTTTGTTATTGGCGTGGTCAAAATCAAAACCGAAATTACGTACGTAGTTCGTAGTTCAATACTACATCTGAAACCCTTCAAAATGATATGCCAAGATCACTTGTTGCTCTTTAGGGTCTCAAGATATTTACAAATAAAAAAAGTGCTTTATCTAAGTTTGCATGAAATTGGGGACAATCCCGTTAGCTGAGGGGTCCACCAATCGGTACAAAACTTTGGATTGGGAAGTTCTGGCCCAAAATACACGACTCACGAAATTTGGTTGAAATTGAATATGGACGATGCATTTCCTCGGACACTTGAGATGGACTCTTTTGCGAAATATTTTGACCTTTTCCGCGGAGAAGCAGGCACAGCCTGGTTTAAAATGATTGATATAATATGCAGAATGTGATTTAAACAGAAGTTGATGAAAAAGTTATCGTTTTTGTAGCAAATGGCCATCGTCCGATCCGGTTTAACCACTGCACAATGAACCAGAAACCGAATTTAAAGAAAAATTTGAATCTAGAGGTCGACAGCAGAATCCTTGAGTAAAATTTGTTTTTGTGAAGTCGTTACATATGATGAAGCACTTATTTCATATAACTAAAATGAGGGTGACCAAAACTTCCTATGAAATCAAAAGTTTAACATTTTAATTTTTGTAGATAGCTTAGCTTAGTTCTGACTGTACATATCAAGGGCTGTGGGAGTGGTAAATCCTTCTTACTGCGCATCATTCAATGACCCGATTTTTATTGACTAACAACGGCGCCGGCTGTGTCCTTACAGTCAGATGAGGATATCATCGGTTTCGTGCAACACCGGCACAATTGAATTTTTTTCCATTTTGAAATTTTGATGTCAAAAACAAAGACTTGCTCCAAAGTTCACAAAAAAATTTGATTTATGAGCGTTGTGTCTTTGAAATTCAAGTCAAAAGCATCCTCCAAAGATGGTAAAAAAGAGATTAACCTTGCTCATAGTTTTCGTGGATGTGATTAAGGTAATTTTAAACGACTGTTTTTCAATCCCGTTTTCTTTGAAACTATGAATTCCGAGGTGTGCCAGTGTCGCACGAAACCTACAATAAGAAAGGAATGTTAGAATACAGTCTTTGCTTTGATAGAGACGAAGTATATCTCTGCATCCCTACAAAGACCATGGAAGAGAGTTTACTTTAATAAGTGGTATGATTCAATAAGACTAATGTAACAATAAAGATTTGATCATGTACATATAATGTGAGATTAATAAATATGATTTTAAAATACAATAAAAAGACTTTAAAAGCTTCTAAAAGACAAACGTTTTGCAACGTTGAAACTTTCAATATATCACACATTGATTTAAAGTTATTGATATTTCACATATTAAAACAAGCCCTTAGAATTTATTCAATTTATTTTCATTTGTTTTATTTATTACCTTCAATTGATCCAACAAGATCGAAAATCGATCAACTGGTTCAGAAGTTATTAATTTTTTAAAACAGAATAGGGTATCGAACGTCATCGTCAGTGGTTTTCTTCGGCAGTTTTTCTGCAGCAATCTTATGCAAAAGGAGGCCAAAGAAAACCACTAACGAAGACGTTCGATACCCTATATAAAATAAATTTGTTTTTCATAGTCATCCCTTTTTCTCCCTTCAGTTGTGTTTTAAATTACAGGGATTGACCATCATCTAAAATAATCAGCCCTGTGCTTTTTTTTTGCTGGGTCCTCAGGGTGGCCAGTTCTGAAATAGGGTGGTTCGAAAAAAAAAATGGTTCAAAGGGGGACCCTACTCTGGAAGATCAAAAAGTAGGAGGGTGGTATTCAAGACACGACCGCATGACGTTGACCACCGTATTCTTATATTCCATTAAAAGAAATAGTAGAGGGAGCTGCAACGCTTCTTTTACAAAACTTCGTGGCACCAAAAGGTGCCAGTTGCCGATTATTCTTGTTTACTGATTAGTCCGTCCAGAATTCCTGCCATTTTAGTATTTTGCAGTAGCCATGTACTACTAATAGCCAACAGCATTACGGGTAAAACCGGGACGAGATGACCGGTATTATTTTGTCTTTCCTTCTTTCAGCTGCTAAGACCTAGCGTCCGTATGTAACCGGTACGGTTTAGTAATGAAACTGGTGGGGTGAGATGTTCGAACGGTACCTTTTATATCAAGGGTTCGTCAGTTAGTTAGAAAGAAGGAGGGGCTAAGTAGGAAATGAAGTGACAAGGCAAAAGTTTTTTTTTGAGAGCTGCGCCGGCCGCTGTCGTAAAATTAACTCCAATAAAAACATACATATTTGCAAGGTCTTTTCCGCTAGCAACAGCATTTTGTAAAACAGAAAATTCAATTAGCCGCTTCTATTACAAAACTTTGAGGCACCAAAAGGTACCAGTTGCCGATTGTTCTTGTTTACTGGTTAGTCCGTCCAGAATTTCAGCCATTTAAGTATTTTGCAGTATCCATGTACTACTAACAGCCACCAGCATTGCGGGTGAAACCGGCACGAGATGACCGGTACTATTTTGTCTTTCCTCCTTTCAGCTGCTAACACCTAGCGTCCGTATGTAACCGGTACGGTTTAGTAATGAAACTGATGGGGTGAAATGCTCGAACGGTACATTTTATATCAAGGCTTCGTCGGTTAGTTAGAAAGAAGGAGGGGTTAAGTAGAAAATGAAATGACAAGGAACGTAAATAAGCATCGGAAGCAGAAAGTGACAATAACAATAACAACAAAGTCAGATCGATTGTATCCGTTAGTGTCGACTGTGCTTGGGAAGAGAGGTAGTGATTGGCTGCTGGATTGGATGATTTAGACAATCGATATTAATTACCAATTTTTCAATAGTGTATCTCAAACAATAGTTTGTTTTTGTTACATAAATTTAACCCTAAAAAAAATTCTGATCGATTGATGCCAAAACCTCAAAAACCTGATTATAAACGACTGAAAAATAAGCGCTCAAAACCTGACCACTTTCTGGTTTTCCCTGGTTGAATTACTAGATTTACAAACTCAGGCGCCTAACTTCGATATAGACGTTAGTCAACGTCAAAAACAATGAATTCTCGTGATTTTTGGGATGTTCAAAGTAAAGTGAAGTGTTCGGGTATTTTCGCTATTGATTGAGGTATGTTTGAAAATGTATTTGCATTATTGCATGTCGTGGATGCAAATATAGCGTTTTTCTCGAAATAATGTTTTTTTTAACTAGTGGTACGTTTTTCACTCTACACATTCGAAAAAAAAAATCACGAAAATTCAATATTTTTTTCATTATTATTAGAGTAGGGTTCTCCTTTAAATTGAAATATGTTTTTTTCAAATAGTAGGAGGGTGGTATTCAAGGCACGACCGCATGACGTTGACTACCGTATTGTTATATTCCATTAAAACAAATAGTAGAGGGAATTGCAACGCTTCTATTACAAAACTTCGAGGCACCAAAAGGTACCAGTTGCCGATTATTCTTGTTTGCTGGTTAGTCCGTCCAGAATTCCAGACATTTTAGTATTTTGCAGTATCCATGTACTACTAACAGCCACCAGCATTACGGGTGAAACCGGCACGAGAAGCTTTTTATACGGACTTTAGCGAGGCATTTGACAGAATCGACATACCTTTATTGCTCTTCAAGCTCGAATAATACGGAACTGAAACAAAATTTTTGGAATGGCTATTAAATCGAACACAAATAGTCCGCTTTCAAAATTCCTTTTCAAACCCAATAGAAGTAACTTCTGGGGTTCCTCAAGGTTCTCACCTGGGCCCTCTTCTTTTTATATTATACGTAAATGACATTTCATTTCTTCTTAAGTCAATACATGTGCTTGTATATGCTGACGACATGAAGCTCTTTATAGAAATAACCAATGCAGAAGACTTCGAAATATTCCAGAATGAAATTAATGTATTCTACACTTGGTGCAACAAGAGTCTACTACAACTCAGCATTAAAAAATGTAATTCAATAGCCTTCAGCAGAAAAACAGTAACACCACCTACAAACATTTTCTTAGGAAACCAACAAGTAGAAAAATGCAAAATCGTAAGGGACCTAGGCGTAGTCTTAGACTCCAAACTTACATTCATAGAACATTATAGCACAAAAAATAACAAAGCAAATAGTATGCTGGGCTTTATAAAACGCTTCGGTCACAATTTTCAAGGCCCATATACAATCAAACTATTGTATATTACATACGTCCGACCAATTCTGGAATATTGTAGCATTGTATGGAATCCATATACTGTCACACATGAAGAACGCATTGAATCTGTCCAAAAACAATTTCTTTTGTACGCGCTTCGTAAGCTAAATTGGACAGCATTTCCCTTACCATCATATGAAGCACGCTGCATGCTTATAGATATACAAGCACTTGAAGAACGCCGTGAACTTTCAATGCTTTATTTTATCAATGGCATTATTTCTCAACGCGTGCAATCTACTAAATTATTATCACAACTAAATTTTTATGCCCAGTCGTCAATTAAGAAATCGTAAAACATTTTCGGAAAACTTTCACAGAATTAACTACTCAAAAAATGGCCCAGTAAATCGCATGATGCGTAACTATAATCAGCACATGTCGAAAATATCGACATCACCATGGGCAGAAATCAAATAAAAAAACGACTAACTACTGGAAATAATGTATAGAATATAAGAAAACATTGTATTATTATAACTGTAGTCTACATTTGCTTGACGAAATAAATAAATAAATAAATAGATGACCGATACTATTTTGTCTTTCCTCCTTTCAGCTGCTAACACCTAGCGTCCGTATGTAACCGGTACGGTTTAGTAATGAAACTGATGGGGTTTGATTGATTGATTTCTTTTGAAGGGACTTTAACCCCAAACTGTAGTTCGTCCCTCTGCTTTGCTTGAGAAGAAACAGTGTCTTATATAGCCCAAAGACATACGCTGGATGATGGTGGCTCTTATACACGCGCTACAGCCATGCATACACGCCATAAACATACACACACGCCATATAGCAAGCCACACACCTTATCGGTTCGTTAAGTGGCTTGAATCGTTCCTGCGCGATAGAATTTTACAAGTCAAGCTGGGATCCGGTGTATCGTCTGCGTTCACGAATAAGTCTGGTGTACCACAAGGTAGTAACCTTGGGCCGCTTCTCTTCATTATTTTCTTCAACGATGTCGCTGATGCTCTTGGGATCGGTTGCAGATTAGTTTACGCCGATGATTTAAAAATATACTTGACGATTCGCAACATCGAGGATTGTTATCGTTTACAATCACTCTTAAATTCATTTGTGACGTGGTGTAAACTAAACTCTCTGATTATAAGTACTACAAAATGTGAAGTGATAACATTTCATCGCACTCAAACGCCAATCATTTTCAACTATACTGTCGATGGAGAAGTGCTGCGTAGAGTCGATTGCGTAACTGATCTTGGGGTTATTCTTGACCGGAAGCTTACTGTTGATAAACATCGCGCTGCAGTTATTTCGAAAGCAAGTAGGCAGTTGGGATTCATCGCTAAAGTTGCACGTGACTTCAAGGATCCTCACTGTATGAAAGCACTGTATTGTTCGCTAGTGCGCCCCATACTTGAAAACGTTAGTGTGGTGTGGACTCCACACCAGCTGTCATGGAACCTGCGCCTTGAACGTGTACAAAGACGATTCATTCGACTGGCCCTGAAAGATTTACCTTGACGTGATCCTACCAACCTACCACCCTATCCGAACCGCTGTAAACTACTTGGACTTGACACTCTAGAACGCCGCCGTAAGTTACAGCAGGCTGTATTTATCGCCAAGATTTTGAATGCTGAACTGGACTCCCCGAAGCTGCTGTCCATGATGAATTTTCGTGCATCTTAACGCATGCTGAGGCCTTCTTCTATTCTTGTGAACCAATACCATCGTACAAACTTTGGTTATTATGAACCTGATGCGTTTAGTGTGAGAACTTTCACGAGTGTAGAGCATTTATTTGAGTATGGTGAGCCAAGTCGTATTTTTAAGCATAGAATAACTAATAGTAGAAACTTTTAATGGCTCTTTTAACATTCATTAAGACTTTACGTCAGATGATATAAATAAATAAATAAATAAATAAATGAATAAATAAATATATTAGGGACACACGCTACAGATATTCACACATGTTATGTTCATACACCCTATATATACATACGGTGGATGATGGTGGCATCTCAAACCGCCTGGCGGTGCGAGTCTCTTTCAGGTTCGGGTTGTATTCACCCAACGATATCTGAATCGGATCTCAGATCGAAGGGAAGCCGAACTGAAAGAGGTAAGAACTGCAGCTAACCACTACCACCGGCGCTGTTGCCCGCTGCTGATCCACTTCGCCTACTGCCATCGGTGTTGATGTCCGCTGCTGCTGCTTGTTGCCTGGTGCTAGTAGATGGGGTGAAATGTTCGAACGGTACCTTTTATACCAAGGCTTCGTCAGTTAGTTAGAAAGAAGGAGGAGCTTAGTAGATAATGAAATGACAAGGAACGTAAATAAGCATCGGAAACAGAAAGTGACAACAACAATAACAACAAAGTCAGATCGATTGTATACGTTAGTGTCGACTGTGTTTGGGAAGAGATGTAGTGATTGGCTGCGCGGTATGATTTAGACAATCGATAATGATTACCAATTTTTCAAACACACAACAATAGTTTGTTTTTGTTACATAAACTATACCCTAAAAGAATTTCTGATCGATTGATGCCAAAACCTCAAAAACCTGATTATAAATGACTGAAAAATAAGCGCTCAAAACCTGACCACTTTTCCCTGGTTTTCCCTGGTTGAATTACTAGATTTTCAACTTCGATATAGACGTTAGTCAACGTCAAAATTCATAACTTTGGAACCAGTTGATGGATTTTCGATCAACTTTGCAAAATGTGTGTCTTTGTGAGCCCTTTAGGCTCTAAAAGTCATCCGATGACCTTTTGATGCGAAAATCGAAGGTGTTATTTTATTCAATATAAAAGGGCTATCTTCAAAGATCTAAAACAATTTTTTTTTACAAATCTGCGCAAAATTAACGGGTTTGATTTCACCAGAAATTTTGTTCACCCTAATTTTTGATAATATGAGAATAATCATATGTAATAACTTTGTAGAAGAACATTTTTGTATAGAATATTGATATCGAGTTCCAGATCCAAATTTCCCTCTGAATTCGCTTTCTGCACCATTGTGCCCTGTGGATCGGTGTTATTAATTATAAGCTATTGAAACCGAACATAACCATCAAAATACGATTATAGTGATTCTACTGCATGACAACGCTCGACTTTATACTGCCAAAGTCATTAAAACTCAAATGGGAAGTTTCACCCCACCCGCCATATTCCTGTCATGGTCTGGCTGATCATCAGCTCTGCTCATATGAAGCCATCGAAAAATGGTTTGATTCGTGGATAGTTTCTAAGGACGAATACTTCTCTTGTAACGGTGTCCGAGCTCTGCTGGAAAGATGAGACGATTCATGGGCAGGTATAACTTATATTTTTGTTGAAACTTGTAATTGTTACAAAACTTTTGGTAAAAAGTCCAAGGTGTGGAGATGTAGGACAATTTCTTCGTAGAAAGCTAAGTGTTACTCCTATTGTATTAATTTAAATTTTTTGAAGGATAATCGTATTACAATGATGCATTAAGTTTGTAGTAGTAATTTAAAATCGAAGGGCTCCTCTTTTCATCCTAAGCTTTTTGCCAAAAGACGTATTAATAACTGCAATCCATTGAACAATTAAACAGTGACTTCTGTTTGAAATCTGATGCAACATCTGAGACTGTATTTCCACTCTCACAGAAATTACTCCAGTATAAAAAACGTAGACGTACCCGTTCATCAAAGTGCTAAAACACTGATATCAGATGAACGCAGTGATTATATCAGATATGCTATCTCATACCCCAAAGCACAGGAAGACAGATTATAATCAATCGAATTAGTCGGGACACATGGCAACAGAACTAATCTCTGTCTACACATTAAACCATCGAAACTTTCATCACAACATAATCGACAAATCCACTGAGACAGTACTTTGCTAACAGAGCATCCCCGTGTGTATTGCAGGCTGTGGAAGCGCACTCCCGAAATCCCCTGTCAACGACAAAGTTTCTCACGCTCGAAAGGCCGGTGTCGGTTGGTGCACACTCGAAAGTGCGAAATTTAATCCCTCTCAAGTAGCAGAACGGTAGTCACGGGCCAACCTAATGGCCATAGCGTACCGGGAAAGTGTGCCTCAAAGCTGGGATCGGTTGATATTATCACGAACTGTGGATTTTAGTGGAAAAGTAGCTCCTGCTGCAGTGCGTCCCAGGTTGGCAGTGGAATGATATTCGCTTTTCATGTCACACCGCATCGACGAATAAAAAATGACTCAGATTATGGACTGATCAGCGGTTTTTTCTGCCTTCCGAAGTTACTTATTCAGTGTCAATAGCTTCGTCTCGATTCGCAACTTGGTGAAGAATGTTATTGTTATTTTCGACACCCAATTGCTTACCAACCGATTCCCGCGCTCCCGGCATTCCTTTGAAAATGTAAATACAAGCAGTTCCAGACCCTCATCAAAATTCTTTCGCAAACCGTACTAAACATCTATAGCTACACCCACTTCACCAGAGGATCCGGCACAGCGGTCGCTAGCTGCTACAGAATGCGATTTATATCATCCTCAGAATACGATATTGTATAGCCTATTTGATTGCACTGAAGATGCCATTCGACGGTCCCGTTTCGGCCCCGAAGGGCTATCAAATTGGCGAAGTTTGGCTGCTCTCGCATTCTCTGCTGTAGCATCATCTCCCGAATTTTCAGAACTGTAAAAGCAAAAATAATCAAAATGTTGCAAATCCTGACTCAACAAAGCCGTATCCACCGACGAAAGTGAATTGAGAAACGAATTTTCAACATAACGACTGCTCTCTTCAAAGCTGCTCCGAGTCTCAAGGATAACCATACGATTATGTTCCATCAATTTTGTCAGTTTTCAATCTTCTGCCTGGCGAAAATGCCGACTGACTGACTGACTGGCGCGCGCAAAAATCAGAAACAATGATGTGCTTGTTATTTTTCGCCTGTTTTTCCCTTCAAAGTTAGAAAACGTCTTTCCCTTAGCGCGTCTAACCGCTTGCTAATTGACTTATTCTGTTTCAGCGCCTTCGCTTCGAGACAGAAATTAACTATGATTTGGTGACTCAAGGGGAGGCTTTGGAATGTGGTTCACTGTTTTTTGTTTGCCAATAACGATGAAACAAACGAAAACAAAATTATCGAGCCACAAAACAGACATTAAATCCTATAAAGGGTAGCTGTTTTATTATTATGGTCATATATGAGAGGTATTACGAATCGAAGCGTCTTCTAAGAAAGTATAATTTTAGCTTTTAGGGAAATTTGATTCTAGCTTCAACTTCAGTTGAAATTGAAATTGAAGAGAGCCATACTGATATAGAAACTGAAGTTGGAATAAAATGAACAAAAATAAGTTGAGTTTACTGCGATTGAACTGACTCAGGATTAAAAGTGAAACTGGGGATGAAACCATCGACTGGAAGGAAAATTGAATTTGAAAATTGAAAACTCGAAGGCCTCAGAAAAAGAATTTGAATGGACTGGAGCCAGAACTGAACTAAAATAAACTGTACCATTGCACTGGAACTGCAACTAATATGAAACGAATAAAGTTAAACACTGAAACTGAACTAAAATCCGAAACTGTAACCAAATTGAAATTAATTCAACTTGTACTCAATGGGAAATAAGCTGAAACAGAAATGGGACTGATATTGCTGCTGAAGTAGAATTGAACTTGAAATGAACTCAATCTGATCTGGAGCTAGGACTAAAACTGAAATAGATGTGAACTTGAACTGAGCTAAACTGGTACTGAACTGGAACTGAACTAGAATTAAACCAGAACTGACCTAAAATTCGAATGGAATTGAGCTGGTTTTTAAGTAGATCTGAAACGGAAATGAAACCAAACTGCAATCGACATGAACGGTACAAAATCATACTCGACTATAACTGGATCTGAACTGAAACTGAACTAGAATACAACTAGAACTGCATGGAACTGAACTGAAATTGAAACTGAACAAATTCCTAAACTAAAGCTGAATTAAAAATGAACTAAAGCTGAATATGAACCAAACTAGAACTGACCATGAATTGGATTAGAACTTATCCAGAAAAAAACTTAAATTTAACTGGAACTGAATTTGAGTTGAACTTGATCTAAAATGAAACTGAAATCGAACTGAACTGATTCTAAAATTTATGCTAAATTGACATGACCGAAACAAAACTTTATTGAAACCTTATTGGAACAGATATAAGAACTAAACTAAAACTGAAATATGATCTAACTAAAACTGAATTGAAATCTGTACTAGAACTCAACCTACACTAAAAAACTGAATAAGAGCTGAATCTACGTTTACAAGTATAACTAAACTGAACCATAGTTGCACAGGATTTTAACTGGATCTGAAATGATACTGAAAGTATGTAACTTATTCTAAAACTGAAACTACATGCACTGAATTTACATCACAGGGAGCATAACTGGAACTGAAAGAGAACTGAACTAATGCTAAACTAGGATTTAATTAAAACTAAATAAAAACTGAACTAGGACTGAAGGGAGCTTTATAGCCGCAATGTTACAGAGTTCGCTTTGTGTCTGAAGAGGATCACGACCACGGTCCAACACGACCAACTTCATATGCAGGATATTCTGCAGGCGTTGAATAACTTAGATACTTCAAAAAACCTGGACCTGACAGAATTTCTCCAGTATTTAAAAAAAATCTTGCAACGGAACTTGCTGCTCCATTGGTCTGGTTCTTCAACATGGCACTAGAATATGGATGCTTCCTAAAAAAAATGGGAATGCTCGCTTCTAGTGCCTATATTCAAATCTGGCCGGAAATGCGACATACGTAATTATCGTGGAATAGCCATAATGTCTTGCATTCCTAAACTATTCGGAGCAATTGTAAATGAAAAACTATTTTTCCAAATTAAAAACCGAATAACATGTTGCTTGGCTTCTTTAAGGGTTGTTCAACATCGACCAATTTACTTGAATTTATAAATTATTCATTGAATGCAATGGATAATGGAAACGACATAGAAGCTCTTTACACAGATCTTAGCAAGGCATTTGATCGCATAGACATACCAATGCTACTTTTCAAATGGCATAAAATCAGATTTGAGCCAGAACTCCTGAGGTGGCTCGAATCATATTTAATATTCGATTCGATTCGAGGTGGCTCGAATCATATTTAATCACCAACAAATAGTTAAATTGAACGGACAAAACGCAAATCCGATTCTAGTTACTTCTGGTGTCCGCCAAGGCTCTCATTTAGGATCTCTTCTTTTAATTTTGTACGTTAACGACATTTCCTTTATTCTGAAAAAACTAATAGGATAATTTAGGCCGACGATATGAAGCTCTAATTAGAAATAATAAATGAAGAAGACATAAATTCATTCTAGAATGAAATATTCATATTCATTACAATATTATTAGGAAATCAAACTGTAGCAAATCATAAAAGAGAAAGGAACTTAGGAGTTGTCTTAGACTCCAAAATAACCTTCATTGACCATTAAAACACAAGCGGATGGTTGTGGGTTCGAGTCTCAGTAGAACCAGAGTTTATTCTCAGGCTAAGTGGCGATATTTGGCAGGAGTTTCGGTATAGTAGAGAAGTAAGCATATGAAAGGGAGGGTAAAATAACACCTGCACGATTAAATAATAAGCATGCCGCTTCTCAATAGCGGTACTGATAATATTAGATATGTTGGATACATTAAACATCTGAGCATATGTTACAATAGATCAACGATTCTGGTCGCAGTGAGGAAGTCCATACAGAAAAAATTAGACTGAAATAGAACCGAACTAGAACTAAACTATGGCTGATAGGTAACTGAACTAGAATTAGAACTGTACTAAAACTGGCTATACGCTGCATTAGAACAGAACAAGAATTTAACTGAATCAACAAAAATTGAACTAGCTTTGAGCTGGATGTGTAGCTGCAACATAACTGAAACTAAAATTGAACTAGAATTTACCTAGAATTAAAATAAAATATTAGACTAAAAATGAAACTAGACTAAATTAAAACTGAACTAAATTAAGAGGACTGAGGGAGATATGAATTACAACTCAACATAAATCGCACTAGAACTGAACTTCAACTAAACTGAACATGAACTGGATTGAAACTAAATTAGAACTGAACCAGTACTAAACTAGAATTGAATTGGAACTCATCAATAACTGAATTAGTGCTGAACTAGAGCTGAACTAGTGTAAGTAGTTTGTAAGTATGATATAAAACACAGACTGATTATAACGAAGACTAACAAAGAGTTACAACACACGCAAATGATTTCAAAAGTTATGCATGACTGGAAAAAAGATCTAAATGATATAAATAAATATTGAGATCAAATGACGAAGGAAAAATTGCAGGAATGATTAAGATAAGATGTTCTAGCTCCACGTGGACAGCGACAAATGTTATGATAAATTTTGTACATCGGATAGAAACTGTATAAATTCGATAAAAAAGAGAAGAGTTTAAAAAGGAAGAAAAATTTAAACTAAAGTGTAGATCATGTATCAGTGATCAATGAAGTCCACTTCTGAGTTGTTGAGCTCCAAGGCGTCTCACTGCAACCAGGCCAATAGTGACACGAGGTCTTTGAAAATTGATTTTTTTATTTTAGTTCGATTCAACGCAGTAAAAAATTAATAACTACACATAAATTTGTTCCATTTGGTGGACCCCTTGTTCGCCAAGGGGTGAACAAATTTTTAGAAAAGTGAAAATCGAATTTTTTTTCCGAGCTATATTTCAAATATTTGTCCCAAAACCCTCTACAAACAGCATTTCATTATACAGAAAACATCTAGGGCACTCATGTGAAGTATTCAAAAGTTTGACCGCCATCTTGGATTCGCCGCCATTTTGAAGTTTATCATTAAAACGCGTTTTTGAACAGGTTGACAACCACCGATTTTAACTCTGAGATAACCATTGGAAAGCTGAGAAAAAATTCTACAAGATACATTTAAAAAATCAGGTGTGTTGCGAAACAAACGTGGCCGTCGAGCCAATTTTCTATACCGAGTTTTAACATTTCCGACGCGCGCCGCGCGATCGATATAGCAGCAAGCGCTGCTTGCCACGCAGCGCACACTGAACGCACATCGTTTAGTATGCACGAAGTACTGGTTTTGAATAGGTCTTTATAAACAATCTATTCGAATAGGGTAGAACTGCCATAGATGGACTACTTTCTTAAGTGAACAAGATACTTCGCCAGACAAATGGTGCCCATTCACCCATTTGTAATTTACTACTTGAAAAATGCACGCAAAAGTTGGAGTGTGCGTAACCAGATCATTTATGAGCGAAATTAGCGCATTCACTGATTAAAATTGGAACCAGTACAACGCATGTGCGTTGGACATAACGCATTTGATGCTCTAGCGTATTTTGAATGTATTGCACAGCTCCAAACCACTACACTTATAAAGCATCAACCGATGTTCAGAAGGTTGGCATCGTTAAAACAGTGCAAACAGCAATCAATACTGATAAGTTGGGTACTGACTAAATTGAAGAAATTATTGTCTAATCGATTCACTTTCATGAATCAGGTCATTTGAAAACATCATTCAATCATTAACAATAAACAAAAACCTAAAATTAGTCCAAAACATTATGCATTTAATTATGACTCTGGTTTTGTTCACATGCATTCGATTCTGCGTCACTGGCACCAGCGACAATAACTTCCGCGGCAACAAGGCTCGCTATTGGCTGTTTCGGTTGCTGACGATTTCTAGAGATGCACGAGGCGTTGATACGCACCGGCTCGCGAAAGTAAAGAACGGTGTTTTGAGCGCCTCGAAACTAATCGTCCGCCCGAAGCCGAAGTTTACCGAGACATTACGATTTTTGTGTATATGATACATATTTTGATTTTGATCTCTGTCAATGTATTCCTTGTACAACTTATGCGTTATGCGTATCACGCATTGGTTGTGCGAAGTCAGAGCAAATTCTGTGCGAATTGAAAGGACACATTGGATGATTAAAGCTTGAACTTTTGCGTGTGGGAGGTTAGAGCATAAAAGTTTTTTCATAATAACACCAGTTCTCGACCACAACTATGTGCTTGTTCACTGTTGCTTCAATGAATTGTTTAGTTACATGAAGAGAAATCTGCCACACGTATCAAAAACGCATATTTTCTCTGACGGCGCTGAAAGTCAATACAAAAATAAGTATAATTTTACAAACATTACGTTTATGAAAGTTTATGGGCATCAAATGGTGAGTTGACAACCTGGAAGGAGCGTCAAACATAGCTTCGGCCCTCACAAGTTCCTATCTCACACCTCCACGAGTCATATGATTACACTAGACTGCCGGTTGAAACATGGATACAACTGGTTGGTTTTGCCTGGGCAATGTTGTCATCCAACAATAGCTAAGTGAGAAGGTGCGACGCGATCATTGGCGCGTTAACCATATTCCGGCGGTGGAGGAAATGCTTCGCCAACCCGAGCGTCTGTTCACCAAGATGGTGCGGCTCAAAACAGCGTCTGATCTCCATGTTAGGAGCGGCTGATCAACGTCCTGGTGGCAGCGTGGGACTCTAAACAGAGCTGACACGATAGTCCCCCGGCGAGACAGGGGGTTGGGAAAGGCCCAACGAGCCGCCCCGGCAAACAACATGTTACAAACAACGTAAGAGATAATACGGATCGGAACAATCGGCATGGACCTAGGCAACGAAATAAGGACTAAGATTGGAAACTTGGGACATGGAACTGCAAATCGCTCTGCTTTCCAGGATGCGACAGGATAATTTATGACGAGCTACATCCACGCAATTTCGAAGTCGTAGCGCTGCAGGAACTTTGTTGGACAGGACAGAAGGTATGGAAAAGCGGGCACCGGGCGGCTACTTTCTACCAGAGTTGTGGTACCACCAGCGATCTGGGAACCGGCTGCATAGTACTGGGTAAGATGCGCCAACGCGTGATAGGGTGGCAGCCGATCAACGCAAGGATGTGCAAGTTGAGGATAAAGGGCCGGTTCTTCAACTACAGCATCATCAACGTGCACTGCCCACATGAAGGAAGACCCTACGACGAGAAGAAAGCGTTCTACGCGCAGCTGGAGCAGGTCTACGATAGCTGCCCGCGACGGGAGGCAATGTACAGACCGGTAATCGGACCAGATAGCCTGCATGCCGTGTCTAATGATAACGGCCATCGGTGCGTAAACTTTGCGTCTTCCCGTGGTATGGTAGTCCGGAGTACCTTTTTCCCCCGCAAAGGTATCCACAAATCCACCTGGAGATCACCCGACCAACAGACAGAGAACCAAATCGACCACGTTTTAATCGACGGCAGGTTTTTCTCCGACATCATCAACGTTCGCACCTACCGCAGTGCGAATATAGATTCGGACTACTACCTAGTAGCTGTGTGCATGCGCTCAAAACTATCGACGGTGTATAACACCCGCCGAAGTCGAACGCCGCGACCAATTATTGAGCAACTGCTGGACGCCGAGGCTGCACAGGAATAGGCGCAGCAGCTGGAGGCAGTGCTACCTACGGAAGAGAAGCTTGGTGCAGCTACCCTTGAAGATGGCTGGAGGAGCATCCGATCCGCCATAGGTAACACTGCAGTGGCGCTACTAGGTACAAGGGCCCCGAATCATAGAAATGACTGGTTTGACGGCGAATGTAAACGGTTAGTCGAGGAGAAGAATGCAGCACGGGCGAGAATGCTGCAACACCGTACGAAAGCGAACGTGGAACGATACCGACAGGCACAAAACAGCCAAAACTCAGTCCTCCGAAGAAAGAAGCGCCAGCAAGAGGACCGAGATCGCGTAGCGATGGAAGAGCTGTACCAAGCTAACGACACTCGGAAGTTCTACGAGAAGCTGAACAGCTCCCGCACAGGCTTTGTGCCGCAAGCCGATATGTGCAGGAGCTTGGACGGCAACCTCCTAACAGACGAGTGTGAGGTGATCGAAAGGTGGAGACAGCACTTCGACGAGCATTTAAACGGCGATGCAGTAGAGCGCGAGGACGGTATGGCAATTGATCTTAGTGCACGAGCAGAAGACATCAGAATTCGAGCCCCCGATCTTCTGGAGGTGGAGGAGGAGATTGGTCGGCTGAAAAACAATAAAGCTGCTGGAGTGGACCAACTTCCCAGCGAGCTATTGAAATACGGTGGAGAAACACTGGCTAGAGCCGTGCACTGGGTCATTGTCAAGGTTTGGGAGGAAGAACGAGTACCGGAGGAGTGGATGGAGGGTATTGTGTGTCCCATCTACAAAAAGGGCGACAAACTGGAGTGCTGCAATTACCGGGCAATCACTCTGTTGAACGCCGCCTACAAGGTACTCTCCCAAATACTTTGCCGTCGACTATCACCATTTGCGAAGCAGTTCGTGGGGCACTACCAGGCGGGATTTATGGGTGCCCGCGCTACCACGGATTAGATATTCGCAGTTCGGCAGGTTATGCAGAAATGCCGCGAATATAACGTGCCCACACATCATTTGTTCATCGATTTTAAATCGGCGTACGACACAATCGATCGGGACAAGCTATGGCAAATTATGCACGACTACGGATTTCCGGACAAACTGACGCGGTTGGTCAAAGCGACGATGGATCGAGTGATGTGTGTAGTTCGTGTTTCGGGGGTACTCTCGAGCCCCTTCGAAACCCGAAGAGGTCTAAGGCAAGGTGATGGTCTCTCGTGCCTACTGTTTAACATTGCCCTGGAAGGTGTCATTAGAAGAGCGGGAATTAACACGAGTGGCACGATATTCCAAAAGTCGGTTCAACTGTTTGGTTTCGCCGACGATATTGACATTGTGGCTCGGACCTTTGTGAAGATGGCGGATACGTACATCGGACTAAAGGCTGAAGCCAAACGGATTGGACTGATCATCAATGCATCGAAGACGAAGAGGACAGTGCTAACCTCCCACCTCGAGTTCAAATTGGTGGTGATGAAATCGAGGTGGTTGATGAGTTCGTGTATCTGGGCTCACTGGTAACTGCCGACAACGATACCAGCAGAGAAATTCAACGGCGCATGATGGCAGGAAATCGTGCATACTTTGGTCTCCGAAGGACGCTCCGATCGAGTAGAATTCGTCGCCGCACCAAGTTAACCATTTACAAGACGCTGATCAGACCGGTAGTCCTCTACGGGCATGAGACATGGACTTTGCTTGTGGAGGACCAACGCGCCCTTGCGGTCTTCGAGCGGAAGGTGTTGCGTACCATCTTCGGTGGACTGCAGATGGAAAACGGAGTGTGGAGAAGGCGAATGAACCACGAACTGCAGGAGCTGCTTGGAGAGCCTTCTATCGTTCACACCACGCTAAGATAGGCAGGTTGCGGTGGGCTGGGCATGTTGTAAGGATGTCAGACGACAGCCCGGTAAAGATGCTTCTTGAAACCAATCCGTCAGGGACGAGACGGAGAGGTGCACAGCGGGCAAGGTGGATCGATCAGGTGGAAGACGACCTGCGGACCCTACGCAGACTGCAGAGCTGGCGAACTGCAGCCATGGACCGAGTGGAATGGAGACGACTCTTACGTACAGCAAAGGCCACACCACGGCTTGGGACTGTTTGGTAAGTACGTTTATGAAAGATGATTTCCAAATGGACGCGGAGTGGAATTTTCACGCAAGCTCGCACGGGAAATGCCCATGTGACGGAGTTGGTGGAACCATCCAGCGAGCTGCCTGTAAATATAGCTTATCTCCCAACAGAGACAGGCTGATTACAGATGCGGTATCGTTCTACGAATGGGCTGTGGAAAACCAAAGCAAAACAATGGCATTCGCTTACGTCGAGCAAGCGGATTACGAAGCGGCTCAAACTAAACTTCAACATCGGATGGAAAATGTCAAAACTATCAAAGGAACGCAGAATTATCACTATATTTTACCTCAAGAACAATATAATTTGTTTCTAAACAATATTCTAATAGTTCTGAGATTGAAGTCAAAAACTTCGAATGCACAGCTTAAGACGTTGATGAATGTATTGGTAACAATTGAGTATTTTCTTCGTGTTTTCATTATTTCACTTGTATCTTGCCCACTTATGAAAGAAGTCCATCTATGGCAGTTCTACCCTATCCAAATAAGTTGTTTATAAAGACCAATTCAAAACATGTACTTCGCGCATACTAGACGATGTACGTTCAGTGTGCGCTGCGTGGCAAGCAGCGCTTGCTGCTATATCGATCGCGCGGCGCGCGTTGGAAATGTTAAAACTCGGTATAGAAAATTGGCTCGACGGCCATGTTTCTCTCGCGACACACCTGATTTTTCAAATGTATCTTGTAGGATTTTTTCTCAGCTTTCCAATGGCTGTCTCAAAACTAAAATCGATGGTTGTTAACTTGTTCAAAAACGCGTTTTAATGATAAAATTCAAAATGGCGGCGAATCCAAGATGGCGGTCAAACTTTTGAATACTTCACATGAAAGCCCTAGATGTTTTCTGTATAATGAAATGCTGTTTGTAGAGGATTTCGGGACAAATATTTGAAATATAGCTCGATAAAAATATTCGATTTTCACTTTTCTAAAAATTTGTTCACCCATTGGCGAACAAGGGGTTCACCAAATGGAACAAATTTATGTGCAGATATTAATTTTTCACTGCGTTTAATCGAACTAAAATAAAAAATCAATTTTCAAAGACCTCGTGTCACTAGTGGCCTGGTTTCAGCGAGAATTGCCCATGAGCATCAGAATTTGTGATCGAGAATCTAGTGATCAACAGAACTTATATATCGATTTTGTGATTATTCTCGACAACAAGACGAATACGATGGAGCTGTCGAGAAGAATATTTTGAGGTTTTTTTTTCTGTGTGGACTCATCACTGCGACCAGACCTTTCCGTTTCAAGCTTACTGCTCTACTATATCGAACCTCTGGCCATCATAACAATATCGCCTAATTTCAATTCCCTGGTGAGAACTTTCATACGTTACTCAGGCCAGTTTTATTATAATAGGGACTTATTTTTGTTAGGAAGAGAGTCAACAGGGGTACTGTAGAATTCAGATTGAAGACAGGGTATGTGGTGGGGAGCCTGAGAATAAACCCAGGCTAAAGTCCTTTGATAACAAAATGGCCTGATTCTACTAAGATTCGAACCCACAACCACCTGCTTATCACACTTAGGCGACTACAATTCCGCCATAACTTATGGCAATGACGTATGGATCAAGCGACAAACGATTGTGCCAAATTAAGAGACAATGAGGTTCTTTCTCTTTTTTTTAGGAGACGCATGAGACGACTGTGGTTCTGTTTCGTTCGCACAAACTACCTGTTCGATTTTCTCGTTACTCGACCCTTAACGTATTAAGCAAAGGAGTCCACCGATGTCGAATAACGGCCTAGAGGCCAGCATGACAGGCCGAAGTAAGTCTCTCTTTTCAAGAAGACTCACAGCACACTGAAGTGGGGGTAGATGTAACGGTAATCCCGTGGCTCCCGTTTACCTACCAGGTTCCGTCACTTGTTTGACGTATTCAGAATTTGCAAAACACTGGATGAAGAAAATGCAAACAATACAATAAAATCCAGTACACGACTTTCCTGCTGTGTCTAACTAAGTTGAAACGAACCGCGAAAAACTGCGAGTATCATTTCGGTTCCAAAAATACCCAGGAACCAGAAGTTGCAATCATGGACCATGGAAATTGCGTCGTGGGTTTATTTCAGGCCTCTGGGTATTCTGGGTGTCCCGATTCCGGAAGTACTCACATTGGATAGTATCTTGTTTTCCAGAAACCGGACATCACCATCTTGAATTTAGAAATTGCATTTGGAGTAGCTTTCCGATCTCTGGGCATCATCTTGGTTCCGGAGTTTACCATATTAGGTTAGATTCGGCCATTTGAGTCTGTTTTCCCGAAACTAGAAGTCACCTTCTTGGAAGACAAAACTTTCTAAATGGATTACAAAAATACCCTTATGTGATGGTGTTTGGTCTTGTTGTTGACTGATTGAGCGAAATCTGCGTTCAAAACAAAGCTCTACATTTTTTATTAAAAATAGTTAGCATCGTAAGATTACAATTTTCCATGTTGGCGAAAGTGCTGCTAATTTTCCAATCGATTGCTGCAAGAATAGAGGAAATCCGTTGAAAACTGGCTTTTTAGCATACGAAATTGAACCATTGTCGTGACGCTCTAGATGTTCTCAGTATTTCAATTTGCACCCCTATCCTAGAATGTTGCCGTAAGACGTCATTCTACGTTAAAAGTTTTCGGAAAGTGAATTGAAGTAAAATTGTGCCGTGTAAAATAAGTGGCATTCAATAAAAATCGTATCAATCGATAGTTGATCGGTTTCTTAGGAGTGAGCTTAAAACCCTTCGATTGTAATAAATTTCATTAACCTAAACCGTTAATTACATTGCATTTCATTCTATTTGAATACAAAGACATAGGAGCTGACATTTTCTAAGGTGTCATCCTTTTCCATGCCTACCATTATTTGTACCTCTCATGTTATGTAAGAAGCAGCGTAAACAATTCTGCAGTATTTTGAAGTAGAATACTTCTCTCAGGAAGTTCGGCTACATAGGGATGTGAAGTGGAAATCTAAAACCGAAAAAAGGGAAAAATATGTCCCATTTCGAGTGCTAATAAATCGGTTAGTATTCGATAGATTTCCTTCGTTCTTGCAGCAATAGATTGGAAAATCTTCTAAGATTCTTCCCAAATGAAGATAATTGTAATTTTTTTTCTCAAACTATTGTTCTATTGAAAATAGTCAAGCCTTGTCAAAACGAAAAATTCGACCTCTGATTGGTCGTTATATGCTTGCTT
Organism: Wyeomyia smithii; assembly: GCF_029784165.1. Taxonomy (NCBI): domain Eukaryota; kingdom Metazoa; phylum Arthropoda; class Insecta; order Diptera; family Culicidae; genus Wyeomyia; species Wyeomyia smithii. The sequence continues at coordinate 159,388,078 of NC_073694.1, forward strand.
CCCAAGCACGGTCGACAGGATTATATACCTTGCAATTGAAAACATGCTATTTGGCCTATATAAGAGCCTGTTTCAGCCGGAGCCGCTCATAATAGTTCTAGACAGCGACAACAGCAGTCATCTCTTAGCAGCAGCAGTAACAGTGCAGTGGATACAAGCGATAGCGGATAGCGGCCACGGACACAGCTGTGGCGTAGCAATGGATAGCGCACTATTTGCAGCGGATCTCAGCATCGATAGCAGCTGGGCCAGCTCTGATGCAGGGACAGCGGATCCCAATGGCAGCGTATAGCGGCCACAACTGTGGCATGGCTACGGTTAGCGTAGCAGTTGCAGCGGGAGTGTCAGCATCGATAGCAGCTCGGCCAGCTGATGCAGGGGCAGCGTTACCAATGACAGCGTATAGCGGTATGGCTACGGATAGCGTAGCAGTTGCAGCGGTTATATCTGACCATGAAGCATTTATGCAATAATTGAATGAAAATTGTAATTGCAGCAATCGGCCTTTTCTAAGGCTACTAAATATTTTGGAAAAGCATAATGAATGGTTTTTAATAAACTGCAACTGAGGTTTGATGCTGCTGCAAATGCACAGCAGTGTGATGTTTATTACGATTTGTTGATACTGTGCTTACCAAGCGGTATATACGAAACAAATCCGATTTCAAACAGAAAAGTTCGGCACGTTCTGCTCACGATGCTGAGTCTGTTTTAGAAAATTCACTACACTTCATTAACAAGGATGTAACGTCTTGAAGAAGACGGTTAAAGTTCGACATAATAGCAGAATTTCGACCTTCATACTCATGTCTACCATCGGCAATATCAAACACGCAACAATCTGCTTCCATGCGACACGGGAACATTTTCTTCTTCCAAGCCGCACAACACGACACAGTACATGTTATTTTGTTGCCTTAATGAGAGCTCTATCGGTCCGGCTCTACAGAATGTCCACAAGAAATCGTTTTTGTACATCCGTGCTACGAAACTGAGGAAAAACTGTAGGAACTGAAAATTAAGGCGGGGCTTATCAAACGATCGCTCTGAGCCAGAATAAATGAGATGTATTTTTTGTACATTAGTATTACGACACACGAAATAAATTTTTTCGAACGTTGTAGAATGTAATAACTGGAAATAATTCAGTCACACCTATTTTTCCAGTTATATCATTCCACAACGTTCGAAAAATTTATTATATCAGAGCGGAAATCGCACGCTATCAGATCATGAAGCATTTATGCAATAATTGAATGAAAATTGCAATTGCAGCAGTCGGCCTTTTGCAAGGCTGCTAAATGTATTTGGAAGAGCATAATGAATGGTTATTAAAAATGACTGACACGCAAGCAGCCGGGTTATCTTTCTTGTAAAAGTATTCTACTTCAACCTGCGGTCTTGCCTTTGCACACAACCCTCCTGTGATTTTTTGTGAAAGGAAACTACTATCTCTTCACTGGCCATTGCTCGTTCAGGGGAAAACGGATACAATTTTGGAAACCGGCTTATTGCGAACTTTTCGCGAATTTCCTTTATCGGGTGCTTCTCCTGCCTTACAGCTCGATAATTACTTCTTTTTCGTCGTCAGCTGAACAAGGATGAAGCGAAAACATCCTAATGCAGTGCGCTTTATTCAACTCTATTCAACGCCAAAAGCCTCAAAGCTCAATCGATACCAGCAATGTACAGGAAAAATTTTGGCGTTGATGCATCGACCTAAAAGGCTTTTGATTATTCATAGATCGCGACCCGAATGACGTTATTAATTTTTGCGGGTATTCGACCGACTGATATGCCCATAACGAACAATTCTGACCGCGTTTTCAGAACATTTGAATATTATTCAATTATTGAACGTCGCGGACAGCAATAGAATTATGATATCGAAACGCAAAATTCGCTCCGAAACGAAAATCGTGTTCGCTCCGGCCGCTCAAACGCAAACGGCAATGTGGGGGATTATCGCTGAAGGTCCGGGAGGTGTTGGAAATCATTAGGCTAATCAGATTATTTTCGTGTAACACAATCATCTATGGCAGGAGCAAATAGAGTATTGGTTGCTCGGCCCCAAAAGCACACGTAATAATCCTGCAGCTTTGGTGATGATTGGCTATTTGCATGCGGTAAATATATTATGATTACGAATGCCACAGTTCCAATTAGGGTAATTCGTCAACTGCTGTACACTAGCGGAGATTATGTGGGAATATTTGAATGTCTATTGTTTTCAATGGTAGTAAAATACTATTTCTACGTAATTTTGAACTCGAATATAGTTTATAATTTACTGCCATGAATGAAAAACTTGTAAAAACGTTATTGGAATTTTGCCCTATATAATTAGTACCATACACAAAAAGGCGTAAAGCGAAATGTTGGCAAAACAATGCATTATGAAAACATCATAATTGATATTCAATGGGGTATTGAATATAATTATCATAAAAACAGGTATACTTCAATACAACGTACCCTTGAAATAGCGTCACTCGATTTAACGTATTTGTTCCCTTCAAATATGTATGTAGGGGTTCCTAAATATTTTTTTAAAGGCTCAAACCTACTATACAGTGGTTATCAGCAGACGGAGTAGCTGCTGAGTGGAAATTGTTACAGCTTTAACAGGTTGTAATTATTGTAAAATCATATCAAGTCTTATACTGTGTTTGTGAAATTAGTAAAAATTTTAAGATGTTCGAAATCATTTTATTTAGGTTAGATGTCACTTTCTTTTACACAACATGCCAGAGAAAAACTTGTATTAATTTGCTTCTCAAAAACTTCCGCGCTTCTGTTTTGTAGTGTATATCTTCGAACGCTGGTAAACGGCTGGATAATGCGTACCATCGGTGCCAAGTGCGCCTACTGGAATAAAATAGGCCCCACATTTGGTCCTTAGCCTCTTATCCAACCACTCCTATCCCGACCTCCACGCGGTGCCGGCTGGGATACAAGCAACCAAGGGAAGATCGGGAAACCAACCTCGGTGGGAACTTGGTCGTATGCCGACAGGGAAGGAGGGCTTTTTTGAGTTTCCGAGCGTCTGACCTCCATCTTAGGAGCGGCTCAAAACGGCGTCTGTACTCCAGGTTAGGGGCGGTCTATTACTGTCCTCGTGCCAACGTGGGACTCTAAACAGTGTTGTGCACGATGGTCCTCCTGCGAGACAGGGGGTTGATGCGCAGGCCTTACATCCGCCACCGTAAAATACTCACAAGTAATGAACGAGTAACAAAGAAATTCGGACTGGAACAATCGGCACAGACCCATGCGACGAAAACGGACTAACGATTGGAAACTCGGGACGTGGAACTGCCAGTCTCTCAATTTCCAAGGGAGCACACGAGTGCTTTCCGAAGTATTGAAATCCCGCAGATTCGACGTCGTAGCGCTGCAGGAGGTGTGCTGGAAGTGCTCAATGGTACGTACGTTCCGGGATGGTCATGCCATCTACCAGAGCTGCGGCAACACGCATGAGCTGGGGACAGCTTTTATAGTGATGGGCGAGCTGCGGAAACGGGTGATTGAGTGGTGGCCAATCAGCCCTCGAATGTGCAGGTTGAGAATCAAGGGTCGTTTATTCAACATCAGCATCATAAACGAGCACAGCCCTCACCTCGGAAGTACCGAAGACTACAAGGATGAATTCTACGCGCAGTTGTGAGTACGACTGCTGCCCAAAACAGGATATCAAGATCGTTATCGGGGATTTCAATGCTCAGGTCGGCCAGGAGGAGGAATACCAACCGGTGATTGGAAGGATCAGCGCGCACCAGCTGACCAACGAAATGAGCCTAAGACTCATCGACTTTGCCGTCTCCAAGAACATGGCCGTGCGTAGTACCTGCTTCCAGCACAACCCCCTACACAAGTACACCTGGAATTCACCAAATCAGACAAAAACATAGATCGACCACGTTCTGATTGACAGCTAGCAAGATGGGTAGACCAGGTGGAGCGAGATCAGGCGGAGAGTACAAGGATTGGAGAGCAGCAGCCAATAACCGAGTGAATTGGAGAAACTTTGTTTATCAGGTTATGTCATGACGAAATGCCAAATAAATAAAAAAATAATCTTCGAACGAAGTCTCATATTTGCAAATTTTTGAAAATTTATTGTTACGGCAAAAAGGAGAAATGATTGGTAAAATGATTTTACTTAGGTTGACACAAGAATTTTTTGAAAACGCTTTACGTGTAATGTTGGTTGAGATCTGATTGAAATGTTTTGATGATCATGGATTTATCTTATTCCAGCTTAAAGAAAATTTCGTTCATCAATCGCACACTAATTCGAAACTGTCCATCTTTTTCAAGTATCGCTTTTTTGGTTAATTCGTCTGTTCGCCAGCTTATGGCAAGTGGCGCTGCAAGCATACCTAATTTATCAGTGTTTTATTCTTGTATGATCCAATCGATTACAAAATAAACAAAGGCTTTGAAATTAGAACGTTATTCATCGAGCTCAGGACGACTCGCTGACTCCTTTCTCCACTAATCCAGATAGCAGGAAAACTACGCCTTACTATCGTGTTAGTATTTTGAAATTGTGCGTTTTCAAATTTTTGGGAATAACGGTCCTAGGATTTAGGATTTTATTATTTTGAAATCGCTTCAAATCGTTTTAATGACAGTTGGTACATGGGCAAACTGTCATTGAAGCGATTTTGAGCAGTTTTAATTCGTGATTTTAAAACCGAAGGACAACGATACAGGTCGGACTCAATTATATAGAGACTCGATTATATATTAACTCGATTATATATGATTCGATTATGTATAATTTTGGACTCGATTATATAAAGTAGCAGAAACATTTTTTTTTAAATTTCAAATATGACTCATCCAGAGCGAATATGTAGTAAGAGAATATCCAGTAAATACGTTAAGCTTGATAGAAAGGGGGAAAAATGGTAAAAAAATTAATTGAAAATTTTAATTTTTTTTTTGAAAAAATCTAAAAAATAAAAACAAAAAGAAATATCTTAATAAAATTACCTTAACAAAAATAATTTCAAAAATAAAAACAAAATATAAAAATTAAAAAAAATGTTGAAATTTTTAAAAATTTTAGAAAATGAAAACAAACGAGTTGACAAATCAATATACACTGATCGAACTTTTTCTTAACATTTGACAGCAATTACATCAGGAATACTACAAGATATATGTATATTTTTTATATGAACTGTTTTCTGATTCCTAAGGGGATAAGTCAACTGTAAAATTCTTCTTATTTATTCGAAAACAATGAAACATTGATGTAAAATGAAAAAAAAATTTTTCTTTGATTCGATTATATATAAAGTTCGATTATATATAGTGAAAAAAAATCGGAGACTATATATAATCGAGTCCGACCTGAATAAATTTTTCGAAAATCATGGTTAGCTTAAAAAAGGAGCCAATTCAGGAACTTGAGATGTGAGGATTTGGATTTTAAAATTTCAACAGCCTTTATACCTTAGAATTTTATGATATTGGGATGTTAGGATCCTAAGATTTAAGAGTTTTTTTTTAAATAGGTTTAAGGATAAAAGAACTTTATAATTTCGAAAGTTTATGGATTTAAGGTTTGAGGATAACAGGATTTTGATATTCAACAATTGTAGAGTTTTCTGGGTTTTGGTAATGCAGATTTTAAATTTTCCATATCCATATTTCGGGATTTGAGTTTTTTTTATGTTTCGATACTGAAATTTTTGGACCTTGGAACTTTAACTTTAAATGACTGGAAGGTTTTAGGACATAAGGATTTTGGAATCTAGGGATTTTATTGTTTTCTAATTGTAGTTTATTCAGGGTTCTAATGTTTTAGGAATTTAGGTTTTAGTTTTCATGAGTTTTAGGATTTGGAAGATTTTGGATATGAGCCAGGATTTTAGGAAATAAGGATACTTGGATTTAGGGTTTAAGGTGGGCTTAATGCCTCTAAAATCTGTCTTAGGATTTTTAGGAATTGTGGAACTGTGGATGAAAGAAGTTAATGAACTTAGGGTGTCAAGATTAAGTTTTTGACGTAGGACTACGTCTTTGTTCTCTATACTAGATTACACTTTGTGAAATTGCAAATGAAACTGGCAAAAGTTGCGTCAGATTTCAAACAATTATAGTCAGCGAACGAATAAATGCATCTCAGTCATTTACATGTCGGTGGATAGATAAAATGTGTAACAATTTTTTGACATAATGTTCAACATTGTTGCTTCACTGCTTAATGGTGGAAAAGGGTGAAAAGTTCCAAGGTCAAGCTTTCCCATACATTTCACTCGTTATTGGCTTGCTTCCCGAGCACAGATAACAATAACATGGACGAAATAAATTCCACTGCCTACATATTTTGACTCAACAAAGTGTTTTGGTTTATTTGTTTTTCTCTAAGCTGTGTGGCCACGCCCTAATGGCAAAAATCTACTCTGAACTCGAACAAAAGACTGCGTGTAGAAAATTCAGCTTCAGTCTAGTTTGTAACACAACAGCGAGTGGAGTATAGCTGTTAGAGGTACGCGACATTGAGAAACGAGTCAACTTCCAGGCAGTGCGGAGCATGTTACCTTTGTTTTTCATACGGCAGCAACAGTTACCATCGTACGCTGCAGGATATTTTGCTGGCACAGCTACTGGAAGGCACAGCGGAGAGCAAATTTTATGAGCGGCCAACGAAATATTCAATACTACCGGTGGTGGTGCGATCATCAGCGCTCTATAGCACACATTTCGAGCTGAAGATTATGGAATCGGTTTTTTTTAGAACTATACATTGTAACCGTTTCGGTTAGAAGCCGTCGGTGATAACTGCTAAAGTTACCACAGGGGGCATGAGAATATCGCACTGCCGTAACACCTCGATTTAGAACAACGATGCTATAACCATAACCGATGAAACCCGAAGCAGGGGCGAAGATCAGCGGATCATCAGCCACATCCGATATTGGCGAGCTATTGTCAGCCATTGCAAATTGATTGCTCGATAAGCCAAGCCCAGTTTAGTAGAGTAAAGTTAAAAGCCAGAAAAGACTTGAAAGGGCTAGTGTTTGTACACGTAACCTCAAAGATCTAATGAGGAGAGTAAATCAGGTAGGCCTATCTAGCTCCGTATAACCTTAGGCAGAAGGTTGAGCTGATAGCTATCATAAGCGATTAATTGGGCCTTTTGTGTTCCAATCAGGACCCAGAAATTGCAATTTCGCTTCGTCGCAAGGGTAGTACCTTGGCCATGTGCAAGCCCTCCGTGCGATCGACCTACAAGCTACGCCATCTTTATCATCCACACCAAGCGTAGACAGTACGTCAGTCAGCGAAGTCATTTGGATTCCGACCAATAAGCAAGACGAGCGAACGAGCCTTGGGACGGCGAAGGTTCGCTGAATTTCCCAATGGTTGCGGCCTGGGAGGAGGAGAGTTGCGGAAACAGCCAGCAGACAGCGGTATCGTCGACGTGACGGCATAGGTTGCCGAGCTACAGAGCAGCCAGCATCAGTAGCAGAGTTCTTCAGAGAGATTGTATGTAATTAGCATGTGTATAGACCTAAGATAAAAATGCATGTACTTAGTTAAGATAAAAATGCCACGTGGTAAAGTAGAGTCAGGTTAAGCCCCCCCCCTTATCGTAAATATAGAGTGCATGTAAAACCCAACTGCTATTTTCGTCATATCGGCCGACCCTGAGAACCTTTGCAAACCTTGGAGAAGGTGTTCGAGAGAGATAGAGATACATTGCTCACCTGAGTGAGTGGCTGAGGTGACAAAATGCTCGAAAATAAGAGTTATGAGAATTTTCACAACTACTCCTAGTGTGAAATGTTCATCTATTTCTCAATTATCATTTTTACAATAACGACCAGGGCGCACCAAAGATAAACGGTAGTGTTGCCTATGAATAGTTTATCACAGCAAGATATAACCCTCACCTCAAGAATTTTCACTGCTAAATTGAGTGATTTTCCGGTTTAATTGTTTCTTTGTGGCCACTCAAACGCCGTTAGCAGTCAAATATTTGTAACGAAAATTAGTTAACCTAAGAACCAGAGCGACTTTCGCATCGGGAAAGCAAAAACTTTCTTTTGATGCTTATTAAAATCACTCAGTAGTATCGAAGGTGTTTTGGTTTGTTCCTCTTTCTCCAAGCTGTGTGGCCACGCCCTAATGGCAAAAATCTACGCTGAACTCGATACAAAAGACTGCGTGTAGAAAATTCAGCTTCAGTCTAGTTTCTCACACAACAGCGAGTGGAGTATAGCTAGTATTAAACATTTCTAGAGTTTTCTGGGCTTTGGAGTTTTGGGATTGCAGGATTCCAGAATTTAAACGTTTTGGGATTTGAAATATTTTCAATGTTATGATATTAGAATTTTTGGATCTTGAACCTTTGGATTTAAATGACTTTATGAATTTGACTCAGAAGGACTTTGGCATCTAGGATTTCATGATCTTAGATTGTATTGCTCAGCATCTTATTATTTTGGTATTTAATCTTTGAGCATTCAAGAGTTTTAGGAGTTGAAAGTTTTTGTATATGATAAAGGATTTCAAGAATTTAGGATATTTGTATTAGAGATTCAGGTACATCGAGACTCTGAATCTAAAATTTTGGACATTATGATTTCAGCAATTGTCCTGTACACTAAACAGTTGACTGCGAAGTCTGTGTAACAGAAAGTCGAGTTCCGAATCAGAATGTCGCACCAAGGCTTTGATTTCAGCATTTTGGGATTTAGGATTTGTGGGTGGAAGAAGTTTATGAGTTTATTAAGTTTTTTTAATTATTTCTTTGCTATGTTGCTAATTTAGGATCCTAGGATTTTAAGAATTTAGACGTTATTTATCACAATTTCAAAACTTTCTGGTTCTAAGGTATCTTAGATAACTATGGTTTCAATATTTATAAATTCTAGGGTTTCGAGATTTGAGGGATTTAGGAATCAAAATGTATGGATGGGTTTTCCGGAATTTTAGATTGTTCGAAATTTGGATTAAAAAATGTTGCAGTTCAAATTTTAAGAGTTTTGTAGGATCAGTTGAATTGGAGATTTCGGGTTTTTAGGATTAAAGGATTTCAGGATTACAGGATTTTATATTTGTTGGAAAACATTGAACATTTGTGCACTTATTAAACGATATATTGTTTCTGTTTGAAGAGTAACTTTTCTTTGAAAATTTATTTAAAACTGATTGAAAAAACTCCTATCCGTATCCGGTAATAGAATTATTGGAAAAAAAAATCTTCATATAATTATTTTGAAAAGTCAATTTATTCATCCGTACACTCTGTACTGAATGACAGTTATTCTTAGAATTGGTTATGGTTTTTCAAATATCAAAAATCTCTATTTCTCTGCCTTAACAATGCTAAGTTATGTGAAATACGATAATGTTCAAAGGAGAAGAGAAATTTCAAGATATTAAAAATTATATCCATTACTTATTTATTTAATGTTTTTAGCATGCGATTATAACTGTGCCCACCAAAGCCAGAAAAGTAATTTATAATTACCAATTGTCAGGTTATAGTGACGCTGCTAACTGTCGCTTTCAATTGAAAACCATTTGTTTCATTTTCGAGCACTTCGTAAAGTAAACGAAAACTACTCGAATGCTTCCGATTTAATTTTGACAGCTTAAAGGCTCGAAAACAGGGATACCAAATATGTATATTTGACTCCAAAACGCAGATTTTTAGAGTCCGTCTGAAGATTTTTATTGATTCGCAGATATTAGCCGATTTTTATCAAAGTCTCCTTATATTTGCGCAGATTTTCTCAAAATGTGTGTAACACACCCCTAGGCGGATCAACAGCAAAAAATCTTCCGAAATGTTGTCCCACATTTGCGTGACGTATTTATTGGATGCCATTGCATTCAAACTGCGCCTTGCGGTGTTAGAAAACTATCATCTAATGATATGATGCGGTGCTAATTTCAAATGACGCGTTGAAGGAGAGGAAAGAGCCATAATATGCGTCACTCTTTTTATTAATTGACACAGTCAACAGTTTCATATGAATTAACCCGATGAACAGCAGACGGAAAAGAAAGCCGTAATCGAATCAGTTTGACAGCGAAAATGTTCGTCATGAAAATGAAACAGTTCGAATCGAAATGACTGCGCGAAATATTCAGCTTCATTTTTATCCTTCGAAAATGTAGAGCCTTGGTGCCCACTATGATCACACTGGTAAACACAGGTTGTGCCCAGAGTTCAAACCGGAAAAAAGAAAGATAATTGCTTTTTAACCATTCCTGTGAATTTTGATGCCCTTAGCAAAAGTAACTACTTCAGAGACTTAAATGAGTTTTCCCGTAAGCCAACGTAGAAGCTACGAACCTGGCGAGCGCCTACTCTGTCGCATTTTGACGCACTCCTGCATACACCAGGGCTCCAAAATTAACAGGAAATGGTTATAAAGGTATATAATTTTTAGGGCAACTGTTTTGAGCTTTGGGGCATTTTTTTCGATTTTGTCGACAAGTGTTATTTTTATTTAGCAGATTAAGTATTCTATCAAATTCATAAGACATACGTAACACTGGCGTTTTTTTCTGGTTACAAATTACTGATACAAATTACAAAAACAAATTAATCTGTGAATAAACTTGAATCCAAACAAATCGACCTATATTGCAGCCATTCAGGAGCCACTTCGGGTGCCGAAAAATAACGCCTGCAAAACATATGGAAACTGCTTAAAATAGGCTCGGGGTGATTGAAATAGTGTTCTTCGGTTGGTAACTTTGATTGATAATTGTTGAAGTTTGATAACTTAGTTCTACAATCTGAAAACAAGTTCTGACAGAAAAAAAGATAGAGAACAGATTGATATACTTCTGTTTGAATTTCACCCAACACATTTCGAGTATTTCGTCTCAATACACAGGCGGTTCCTAAAGCAGCTTAGAATATGTTCCCTACCCTACTCTCGGTATCGTTTTTGTCCATTGCAGTGTAGAAAGTCAATCCTAGGAGTTGTTTGATGTCTTCCACGACGTATGCTTCCTTCTTCATTAAGGCGCATGGAAATTTTGTCGAAAAATCGTAATACAATTTTCTTTAAACTGGAACGCTTGTTTGAGTTCTGAACGAATCCTGGTGACATTCCTACTTTTCAAGCCGCAGTTCGGATAAAGAGGTTCGGATTCCTCTCTAAAATCTTCTTGATCTTTTTGTCCAATATTTTTGGCACTTTTTGGTTTCCTTTCGACACTCAAACGTTCAGAAACTTTTTCAACATATCGTGAACTGTGGTTTTGGGCCAATTAAGCTTTTTAGCGGGTTTACTTATAGATTGGTGAGGATTTCTGGTTCAGCTTACTGGTTCGTGCATGCCTCTTTTGTTCGTCGACATTTTAAGCACTGTTTACGGAATGTCAAAACAAATCAAAGTAGGTAGTAGAGAGACTCGCTCATAGCTTGAATGTTACAAGAGTTAAGGCCTAAACACAATGGATACGTTGCGGCTGCGTTAGCGGTAATTTGACAGTTAGCCCATACATTTTCTGTCAAATTAACGTCAACGCAACGCAAACGTATCCATGGTGTTTGGGCCTTTACACTGATTTCTAATGAATCAAGTACCATATCTTTGCATGGAACTGCCTAACCTCACTTTTTGTGACAGCTCCGGAAGGTTTGTTTCGAGGTGATAAAATTTGGTGCGACTATTCGATTTTTGTTGTTCTTACGATCACTGTGACCTATCCCATTAGAAAAAGCATGCGAAACTAGTAATAATGAACACATTTCAATTAGAGTAAATCAATCCCGAAAAGCATTACAGCAAAAACATTTCTCGGCTCTAGCGATAATAAGTCCAAGTCCGCAAAATTTACCTTCCAGAACTGAAAAATGACGTCGCCGTGCTATGATCTATGGACTTATAACTTGTAATGTGTTGAACATCAAACATTTACCACATTATTTTCATCATACTTGTTACTCATCAGCAATAAGTGCAGATTTAATAGAGTTTCAACAAACTGAACCACTGCGTTGTAAAAGGGTACTGGGTTAACCTGCGTCATGGAAAGTGCAAACGATGGCTGAAGTTTTACGGAACTGTTCCCGATTAATCTCCACCAGTAATTTTCCGCTTTGTGTTTCCTACAGGCCAAATATTCAAAGGGCACCGCGTAACCGACGGCTGAAAAACCACACACGCCCATGGTCCCTGCAATTAAATTCGATTTCGGTGCCGGTGACTACGTACACGTAAACCGAATCGTTTGCAGCCTGCCCGCTGCGGTACCGCCCTCGCTCCGGAAGGGATTCACCAAGGGATGCACATGTAAAATGCCAACCGTTTTGGCGTCCGAAGAAGGTGTGTAATCATCCTGTCCCGCAGCGACAGGTTCGTGCCGGGACGGAACAGAGTCATTAGAGGCCAAATAACGCTGGCTGCGAGCTAGGATGTGCTGGGATATGAAGATATTATGTAACGTAGCCGTAATTATGGGCTGTCCTTTTCAGGTTTCCGGATCCACTTCGGTTGATAATGACTCTGTTAGGAGATATAGATGGAATTCTAGCCAAGGAAAGCTTTATTCAAAAGTTTAAAATAATAGATCAATTTTTCCGACTGCGAAGGAAATTAAACATGACAGCCCTGGACACAATTGGAGATTGTTATCCTGACGGATCGTTAATACCACGCATCGAGCCGGTGAACGGTCTGCAAACAATTTCGTTGGACGAGCGGACGGAAATAAACTGCTGACCGATATGTGGTCACTGGCAGGTAGAAAATTACTCCGCCGGGTTCAATTATCCGCAGAAGGGATCTCGAATATTTGCCTGCGCCTCGCCATATTTGCAGGTTAATTAATTTTCATACGCTCTTCCGATCACGGTGAGTTTTCGCGATGGCGATAGCATTTTTATTGTTATGATTTTATTCAATCTCGTTGCATATATTCATTATGAATTTTTGTTTTGTTTGTGTTACATCAGCAATGAAATCCAAAGTAACTTGGTCGTCATTTTTTCCATTTCTAGGATCATAATACCAACCCGTTCATTTCAACAACTGGAATTAACTTTCTAACTGCGGTTTTCCCGGTCAGAAAATCAGCTCTCACACTAATCCTATTTGGCCGAAGATGCTTTTTTCCCTGCACCGTAAACTCCTGCTCGTGATAAACTTACTAAATCTTGCCATCATGCATAGATTTTATTGTTTTTGGAAGTATCGCAGAAATACCACCACAACCGGAGATTTTATACACAATGCAATATTCTGCACAAGAATCCCACCCAAGTGCTCTGCTCAGCTTAGAAGCCGAGCTAGATATTACGATTTTCATGCTCCAACGATGGATGTGAGGCAGCAGAATAGTGCAAAAACTTTACCGCTTGCGGTCTGTCAATTCTTTACAACTGCAAGAAGTGAGGACAAGAGCGGGAAATATGTTATTCCCGGACGATATGAAATCATAGTTTCTTCACAGGATATTGTCATTGTTTTAACAACGATGTCAGCCACATTGATAGCAAATTCGGACACGGTGATGATATTGCTCCATGTACTCTCTTGTGAGCAGGATAATTTTCCTGTTCACAAGCTTCGAAACTAGGTGCATAGTACATTCAGATATCTCATTTTATTACAGCTTTAGTTATGGCTGTTATATCACGAGTGCACTGTAAGCTACTCTTAAAAAACATCAAGCAAGCTGTACAACGCAGCACCGATGGCGATGGTTTATTAAAGCATCAAGAGACATGCACAAAAGTGATTATCAGGAAACTACTAACCTCCACGATATTAAATTTATAATACGAGTTTATAACGTCGTAAACGACTGTAGAACAAAACATTTTTAATTCACGACTAGTAAACATCAGAAAACAAAAAACTATTTTCACTCACTCGTTTACGCTCTACCGGACAAACATTTTTCGAACGCTTGTTTATCGTGAGGTGTGAAGATATGACGTAATCAGTATCATCGGATCAAGGAGATTTTACGAATTCAGGACGTTGGGACTTAATGATTTTAGGATTTTAAAATTTATTTTGGGATTCCAGTCTATTAGGGCTTGACTCTTGGAATTGAAAATGTTACAAATATATGACTGTTGAGACTGTAAGATTTTTTGATTTTGGGATTGTGGGACTTAAGGATTTCATTATTATTTGGGTTTTAGGATCATAAAATCTCAGGATTCAAGGATTTTAAGAAATTGGGAGTTTAAGATTTTTGGATTGTGGATATCTTTTGTTATAAAAGAGTTCTCCGGCTTTGTTGATTTTGGGATTTCGAGATTCTAGGATTTTTGGGAACAATTATATTCTTTTTAGTGAACTTTTGATTACAGGATTGTGAGTATTTAGTACACTACTTTTTGCTATTTTGAATTTGTTGATTTTTAGTTTTTGGGATCTTAGAAATTTTTAAACTCTAGGATTGTGATTAATTGTGATTGATTAAGGATTGTTGGATTATAGCATTTTATAATTCTGGAATCATGGGAGGATATTATAATATAGATTATTTTCAGGAAATTCTCGAATGATTTAAATACCTGAATTCGTTCGAGTGAGTTTTCGAAACAAAATATTCAGTTCCAAATTCCTCTACTTTGGTTTGCTAGTTATGAGTTGAAAAAGTATCATTAATAAAAACCAAAAACAATAGAAAATGCACGATATTCAAGATGAATTTATATGAATAAACAGATATTAGAGCAGACTCAAAAAACAAAACAAAAATTAAAATAAAATAAAACTATCCACAGCTCAATTATAACCCTTGTGCCTCATAGTTTAAACGACGACGACGTCAGCAATCGTAACAGTTCACACTAATCCGGTACTAACGGTTTCCTTTCTTTTAAGATTAGCAATAAAAAAAACTCCTACGCCTCACCCGATTATCGCTATTCAATTCACCATAATGGCATCCGTTGGGTGTAGACGTTTTTGACCTTTCAATGTTTCCGCTGAGTGGTTCAATCTCGTCTCGGATCCGATCCTCTTTCAGCTCTGAAATCAACACTTTAAAAACGAAGATTCTTCTTTCGCCGGCGGTTCGTAATTGCCCGCCCTTTTCAACCCGACAGCACAAGAACTTTTTTTTCCATCGCTATGGTGCAAATCACCAGTAAATTGAAAAGAAATCGCCGGATAATTCTGGGCTATCATATGCCATAAAAGCATGTAATTTTCAGCTATCACCATATCTGCTTTCTTTTCTTCCAATGTAGTTGCTTCCTGCGTGGTGTGCTCTAATGTATAGAAACATCGTTCCTACAAATCCGCACTTTTTTTCTTCTTCGGTCCCGGAGAAGTAGTGGGTGATGCTCCCATTGCCAGAGATTGGAGCCAAGCCAAATCATACGCGCCCTAAGAAGCTTCAACTGGTTGCAAAACAAACACATAGTGTAGAGAGACAGCAGAAGAGAGAACGGAAGCGATACGAGCAATGCAAACAATAATAACCACATAAAAAAGATCAAGCATATTCAATGTAGCGCGCGACTCAGCTTCTCTATGGCGCTTCCTGGCAACATTGAAAGAACCTTTTGTGTACCCCCAAATTCACACACACACACACACACACACACACACACACACACACACACACACGCTTCGCCAGGCCGCATTGCATCGCGAGTTGAATTGGCTTCTCTTTTGTCTGCCTTTAATTCGACAGGGAAGCATTAAAAAATAATGAAAGCAAACAATTCTTCCAGAAATAAGCTGCTCTCCGGATGCCGGTAATTCACAATTCTGGTTGCGTTCCGCTTACCGCCCCGGCCCACCCGTGTATGTGCGTCATTCCGCCGAGCAACCACACGCATGCATGTTTCCTGATACCGAGAGGAAGCTCGTTGCTAGAATGCCTGGTTAGGTGGATTTTTTATTAAACACCAAACGAGACGATTGTAATTCCTTTTTAGTTAAAGTGTTTTTTTCTTCGAAATACTACTATAAATAATATTCACCTTATATGAGATACACATTCGTTAATTTGTGCCAAATTGGAGGAGAGTTTTTAAAATCATTTTCGAAGCTTATTCCGAATCGTTTGAAGCATTCTTTTCCTGGTTCCACAAAAGCTTGTTCAGATAGGAACTGCAGTCTGCCGCTATTGCGGGAATGGGTCCATTTTGGCATGCTCTTCAAGAATAGCCATAAAAAAACAAGGTTTGATTCCCACAACCTCGATTTCGATGGTTATTCTTGAAGAGCTTGCCAAAAAAGACCCATTCCCGTAAAAAAAAAAAACAAGGAAACACGAAATTTTACATAGAACTGTTATGCGAATAGCGGTAGTGCATATAAAATTGCTGGTCTAAATCTTTAGTTGAAAATTAACAGTTCATTGGAGCTGCGTAACTGCAAGGTTTCAGAGTCTTCCTTGACAAGCGGATAGGGTGTCGCAGGTTCGAATCTTAGTAGAATTAGGGCTATTCGATGTTAAATGAAATTACTTACCCTTCCTTCTTGTTGAGCTTTATAATACTGCGGTTTACTATCGATAGAATAAGTTCATCTTACGATAAAACTGGCTTGAAGGATACATAGCGGAAATTCTTCAGGAAATTATAATTGGCAATTCTCGGCAGGAGGAGCAAGACTGGTACAGTAGCCCAGATAGCGCAAAAACACGCATAAATAATAAGCATCTCACTTATGGAGAGTTGCATAGCCGCAAGGTTACAGAGTCGAGTAGTAGAATCAGGCCATTCGATGTCAAAAAGGACTTAAGCGTGGGTTTATTTTCAGGCTCCCCTACCACTCAAAGGGTGTTTCAATTCAAATATGCACAAACTGATATTACTCTAACTTTTGATAAACTGGGTGGAATTAAATTATATTTTGCGTACAAATAGTTTGATGTGTATTGTTTACATGCTGTCAGTTGATTTCATCAGGTTGCGCAAAAGTTTTCAAAATCTCGTCGAAACAGCAAGTGCGTGCGCGAAAAAATTTTACACTTGTACTTTGAAAATCAGCATCTGTCCGCGGTATCGGGAAAAAGCTAATAATCGCGAATACTACGGTTTCCGGTATAATAAAA
Organism: Wyeomyia smithii; assembly: GCF_029784165.1. NCBI lineage: Eukaryota > Metazoa > Arthropoda > Insecta > Diptera > Culicidae > Wyeomyia > Wyeomyia smithii. Next base: position 159,405,100 of record NC_073694.1, read on the forward strand.
CATTTCAAAGAACGTCTTACTGTGGATCGGAAGCCCACATCCGGACGAAAGCACACTCAACTGATTTGGCAAGCCACCGTCACCGATAGCACTATGAATGGGCAAGGGTATCTAACAGTACAAGGTGAATGGAGTCGTTTTGTGTCGAAAGAGCTGAACCTCCCAAATACTCCGGAACTGAGCCTGATTGAGAAGTACTGGGCCATTATCCTCCTAAAACGATCTAAAGTTGTGAAGAATGTCGAAGAAATGAAGAGGGCATGTGGTCGTGGCAACGGTCGATTCTGAAGTCGTGCAGAATCTTATGGCTCGGGTTAGAGCTAAGGTTAGAGCATTCGGTTATACAGGTGAAATGAAAAAAATGAATACTGCCAAAACAGGCTCCTACTGTTTTTTCATACTTCCTGTAGATTTAAAGGCAATCGGAGAAAACTCGAATTTTGAGATTGAAATTTGTATGTGCAGATTTGTAGTGAAAAATACCTTAAATAATACCTTTGCGTGACTTCCTCATAACAAACAAAGTCCATCTTGAGCATGAGCATGAGCATGAGCATGAGCATGAGCATGATTGACCGCCCACGGTTGCTACTCCGTTATTGCCAGATCAGCTGTAATTACACAGAGAACCAACAGATGATGCTTGGGACCAACATGCATCCTCAATGTGTAAAAACTGGTGACCTTAATCTTTGTATTAGGCAATACCAGCGCCGGCCGCATCCGAATGCAGGTCAAAGAAGGAATTTGTATAGGAAAATGTTGACGTGATACTCGCTTATTGGAAGCCGAGAACACCTCTGCACTTCCACGAGAAATCACTGGGATGTTGGAGAAAGGGCAAGGTACACAGCAGGGTTCGTTTTGGTAAACGATGCGCTGGTTTCGAGTGTCGGGTTCTTTAGAACAAGTATCGCGCGAACAAGTTCATTATATCCGCCACGATATTCATAATGCGATTCGAACTTATTCAGTTTGACAATGTAACACCGCAACAATAAATCGTACGCGAGAATACTAGACCTTTGATCAAATTGGGACAACTTCAAATGATATGGTATCTCCTCGTAAGGTGATCCTCTTCTCCTCTTTACGCCGAAATCAAGGGCGCGTTGTTGATCTATCTTTAGATAATTCGACCTCATGAATGTATCGACGCGGAGTCTAGGGGTTCGTTCAACCGGACATTTCTACCTAACAAATCGACCAACGACGTTTCTCGTATACACTTTGTCTGCTCTAAAAAAACGATACGATCCCGCGAAAAACACACCTGAAAAACAGAATATAACAATGATGCGCGCTTATTACGAAAACGAACCATGAGTATATTTCTTGCCAAACGGTCCGCGATGTAGCCTTTGCTACTCGTAGCCATCAGCTATTTGTCAATCCCGAGTACTTCCGAAGAAACGACTGCACGTCGGCCGACGCGATTCTTTAGAGGGTATACATTGTGTTCTCGTTAATCGCGATATTTATCGACCGGACGAAATCTTCGGTTAAACAGTCACAGTGAGACATGAACAAGTATCTGGGTATAGCCCTCGAAATCATTATATTCTAAAAACGTTCATATAAGTAAAATGCTCCCGAGCCGGAAACGCAGTTTACATCGAAGCACTATGCACGACCGCTCTATTCCCTCCTACCGACGCAGAAACTCGGGGACACGACTTTTCACGCCGATTCTATCTTAGTTGTCGATGCGAATGTTGCCTATTAAATAAAAAAAAAAAATGGCAAAGTTTCATGCATGCAAAGCCTTAATAATTTAAAAATGCAAATTTCCATATTGACCAATATATGGTCTTAAGTTTGTTAACAAAATGCCGACCTAGTCATGTTTGGAACATTGTATACAAAACATATACAGCCCAAAAGCTAGAAAAATCGGAAAAGTGAAGCATAAGATTTCATGTATTATCACTGCACCATACTCCCAGCTTCCATAAACCACACCATTGCTCTCGAGGTGAGAACATGTTTGCTAATAAAACCCTACTTGGAGCCTGACCGTGCAAAACCGTGGTAGATGACGGATTCAAAGTATACTATGCGTCATATTGGCTCATTACTAAGTTTAGCTACCCATTACCTTATAATGGGTGTGATACTGTTGGAAAGATAGAAAAATGGCAAAGCTTGGTGCATCTAAAACATTAAGTGCAAACATCAGGTGTAGATGTACATACTAATCAAAAGTCTTGAAATTATTGACAGGACGAAACCAATCATGATTATTTCAGGCTGACTAAATAATCCTCGAAAGTCAAACTCGACTCCATTGAATTTTCTATTACCTGTCATGCGAGAGTCAGTGCGTTTAAAAATTCATGGTACACGACACATCAGTAAATACAACTTAATTAATCTATTCTACCATAATTTCTAATAAACAACACTATTACACAAAACCACACGAAAAAAGTCTCCAGAAAAACATCTTAATTGCACTCTGTTTTCTATTTGGACAATCGAAACTGTAACAGTTAAACATTCATAACGGCCACAATCAAAACGGCACGCTACGTCGTTCCTCAAACTGGCAACTACGTGGTATCCGGTGGATCATCACATGATGTAAACCATATTCGAACGCGGACCAATTAGGAAAAAAAAATAAAATTCCAAAAGCGAATCGTGTATGTCGTATCGAGCCCGTTGATAAGTTAACCTACCTCACCTGACGATTCTCATTGCTTTTACTTGTGGGAGAATAAAGTAAAACATTTCAAGACTCATCGCGCAAACAAAAAAAAAACCCTACTCGCAGCCGAAAAGCTACCACACCTCGTGCACCCAACAGATCACACATTCACGCTTCTGCCAAAGTCCAAAGCCCGCTAAAAACCACTACACACATAGCATTACATTCATGAAATGTTTGATACAAAAAACATATACTCATCTGTTTTAGTTTGGTTATGCCTATGCCAGCGAAACAAACGCCGACTAGCACAGCGCAACGCTATTCTCTCCGCTCTCCAGGAAGTGCCGTTCTCTTCGTTCACACCACCATATGCACTCCATTATCGCACGTTAATAATGAGCCGCTTGTTAGCGCGACGCACGAAGTAGGCACTCACACTCACGCAACCTAACTGGCCTAACAATTTTTTATTTGATTTCGTGGATAAATTATAACTTCCACGCATAGAACACTGTGTTTTTCACAAAACCTCCACTTTTCTCACTTAAACAAAGCATCACAGATCACAACTGTACACTTTTTAGCAAGTTTGGCCCCTCATTTCACTTATAAATCAATAACTTTAACGAATTGCTTTCGGGGCACGTATTATCGGTTAGTCGTGTTGCCAGCTCCTCTCTCATAACAAACAAAGTCCATCTTATCAATAAACTGGACAGATGGACGCACGACGATATCACCAGGGAATTATAATTGGTGATTCTTGGCAGGAAAAACGAGGCTCGGTATAGTAGAATAGTAAGCGTGTAAAAGGAAGGGTAAAATCACATTACATACGAGCACTGATAAAATAAAAATGAGCATTCTATTCCAACGTCTAACACTTTTAAGCAAGAGGTTCTCGGGGCAACACCAGGCGGGTTTCATGGGAGCTCGCGCAACCACGGGCCAGATATTTTCAATCCGACAGCTTTTGCAAAAATGTCGTGAGTACAACGTGTCAATGCATCACATTTTTATCGACTTCAAGGCAGCCTATGATACAGTTGAACGAGAACAGCTTTGGCAGATCATGCACGAGAACGAGGATATTTGCCCGGATAAAATGACGTGGCTGACCAAGGCCATCATGAATCATGTGACATGCTACGTGCGTGTTTCGGGGATACTCTCGAGTCCCTTCGAGTCATGCTGACGATTGAGACAAGCGGATGAACTTTCCTGTTTGCCTTTTAACATCGCCCTCGAAGGTCAGGCATCGACACGAGTGGTACGATTTTCACGAAGCGGGATCAGCTTGAGAGCTTCGCTGATGACTTCGACATCATGGCATGAAACTTTGTGACGGTGGTGAAAACCTACACCGGACTGAAGGCGGAAGCTAAGCGCATTGGACTGCTGATCAATGCGTCAATAGTAAAATAAATGAAGGGAAGATGCCCCAAGTAAAACAATGTTAGCCTCCCACCCCGGATCATTGTAGACGGTGAAGAGCTTGAGGTCTAGACGAGTTTGTATACTTAGGATTGCTGGTGACCGCTGACAACAACACCAGCAAGGAGATCCAGAGACGTATTCTGATATCCGATCGAGTGCGCCGCCGTATGAAGCTGAAGCTGTACAAAACGTTAGTTAGACAGGTGATCCTCTATGGGCTAAAGACGACAACACTGCTCTCAGAGGACCTCAGCGCCCTTGGAGTTTTCGAACGGAAGATGCTGTGAACCATCTACGGTGGACGGACTGAAGACGGAAAATGACGCATGAACCTTGAGCTGCACGCGCTGCTAGGAGAGATTCTCATTGCACATCTCGTTGAAATTACTAGATTGTGGTGGGCTGGACACGTCGCAAGGATGCCGGATGACAATCCGGTTAAAACGATGCTTTTCAGTAACCCCTCTGGCACCAGAAATAGAGGAGCACAGCGTGCACGATGGCTTGATCAGATTGAAAGTGACCTACGAATGATAAGACGTTTGGAAGCATGGCATCAAAAAGCAGGATCAGAATGGAAAAAGCAGGATCAGGATGGATTATAAAATGCGTGGACTTCTAGTTTAGTTTCGAAACGCGAAAAAAATAGGAGAAAGTACCAGTGCGAGCATTTCCATAGAATTTTCCTTTGGTATATTGGTGAAAATTTCCACTTCATTCTAGCGCAAGTCAATGGTTTCCAAAGCGAAATCTGTAGGAACATTCGTAAACAACGAAACAACGTCTAATGAGAGCAGAATTTCATCATTTCGTATTGTCTGCTGCCGGATAGTTTCCACAAATTCAAAGCTATTAACAATGTGACACTTAGATTTTCCGGTAATATTATTCAAAATGCTTGAGAGGTATTTTGCAATTTTATAAGTTGCTGTACCAATCGTTGAATTAATCAGCCTCAATGGTCTATCTGGTTTATGAGTTTTTGGCAACCCATAGATTCGTGGTGGATTGCAGTTGAACACTTTTAACTTAGACTTCGTCGTGACCGATGTTGGATCAGTTTTTATCTCCTCGTAGGTATCCGCGTCATTCAATAAACCACACATTTTTGCTTCATATTCTGTCCGATTCATAACTACAATTTGCTTTCCTTTGTCCGCTTTTGTCACAACGATTTCGGTTCTCTCTGCTAAATACTTTTTGCTACGGAACACATCTTCGCGTATCCACTCGTTTTCGCTGCAAAACGGTTGCTTGATGTAGTGTATGTGATTGATCACTGCATTCGACAATTCCGTATCTCACTGTGTCCGCATTTGGTTCCCAATGTATCGCACTTTCGATTTCAGACAGTAATCGAACGTATGGTGGATTTTTTATATCTGGTACGTTGAAACTACCACCGAGTTGCAAAGTGCGTGTAACGTAATCAGGCAGAGGAACATCTGAATAATTCTTCATCCAGAATGAGCCTTGTGGTGCGTTGCTTTGAAATTTAGCGGTTTTCAACTTATCAAACTTGCAGATCTCTCTAATTTTTGTAGCGTTAAACACAGTTTCTGCTTTTTGCTCTATAGTTGCCACCAGAGTCTCAAAATCCTCGTTCAATACATTCCTCTGCGTAAAGCGAAAATCTTTACTTGTTGTTGCTTTCATAATGCTAAGGCTCCGTTGGCAGTCGGAGACGAGTACGCTTAGCATTTTTTGTTTGTATTTCATCGTTATTGCTCTAGCTTTTTGTATCGTCAAGTCGTTTACGATGTCTAATTGGAGTCAAAAATCAAAACAGCTGGGAATAAGCTTTGATCTGCGCCAATTTAAAAGGAATAGCTTTCTATTCCGTAGTTTTGCAATCTTCACTTGCTGTTTTAGAATCCGTCGCACTGTGATTTCCACATTTCTACCATATCGCAGTCCGAGCGAGTAGCAATCACTGGAGAAAGTGGCGATCCCATCGGTAACCCAAACTTTTGTTTAAAAAACCGAACCCGAAACGCGAAAAAAGTAGACGAAAGTACCAGTGCGAGCATTTCCATAAAAATTTCCTTTGTTATATTGGTGAAAATTTCTAAGTCAAGTCAAAAAGCATAGGTAACACGGGACTAGTACAACACACAATAAATGAGGGACATATTTTCGATTTTGAAAAAACAAGATTACTTGACGAGATAACTAAAATTGCCACACGTCTCATAGCAGAAACTTTTTGCATAAAAATTAAGGGTGAGGAAAACACATTCAACCTACAGCGTGATTCGATCAAATTAAGATCGGCTTACAACGGGTTGTTTGAAAAGCTAAAGATCAACAGTAAACAACAACAGAAACAATAAGATCTGTCAGTAATAGAAGGTAAACGGAGGGAATAAACAGATCGATAGAAGTGAAACAGTACGCCGGTATAGTTTTTTAGTCTAGCAAGTAAGTGTTGTTTGAAACATGTTAGATAAGCTTTTGTAATTTTATGTATTTGTAGTATCCGCTGAAGATGACTGAAAAAATAAATAAGTAAGTCGAAACGTCCGGAAATTTGTGGCTTTTAATTTATTTCTCACCGATAAACGTCGATAGTTCAACAGAAATAAAATTGAGCGGTGATGATCCCAACGAAACAAATTGATTTAATGTACTCAATGTCTGTAGCAAAATTTTGTCAAAAGGAAGGAGTCTAATGAAAACCTAGTTCCTTCTGCTAATATCGCGCCATAACTATGATTCCCTGGAGAGAACTGTTAGACGTTTTCTCTTGTTGGTTTTATTATAAGAGGGACAGATTTTGTCTGGAGGAAAGTCAGCAGTGGTACTGTAGAACTGATCGTAAAGAAAGGGTATGCAGAGGCGAACCTGTGAATAAACTCTTCGACAACCAAGATTCAAAAAGACAACTACTAGCTTGTCAAAGCAGATTCTGTAACCTTGCAGCTACAAAGCCTTTCAGAATAAGAAAATAAAAGAATTTAATGATTTTAAGATTTCAGCAGTTTGATACTATTAGATTTTGAGATTACAGGTTTTAAAAATTTTCAGCTTTAATGTTTGGATTTTAGGATAGGATTGAAGATTTTATGATCATAAGTTGGGATTTTGAAATTTAGGATATCTGTAGCTGATTTGGATAGTTAGTTTTTAGTGTTCAAATATTTTACTGCATTGGAGTTTCGGAATTGATGAAATTGAAAACTTTGATGAAATTTTACTCGTCCTACCCCTCTTGTGCATTTTGTCACACTTTGACGACCCCCTCCCAGGAAAAGTACATCACGTCACAGGTCCCAAAGTGCCTGCCAGTAGGTCACGAGGAACGATACTAACCTAACAAGTCATTCGTTGTGAGCTGAAATCCCAGCTCGAGAGAAACTGTAAGTGTCAGTAAAATCGTAGCGTAACCCCACCATGTTGTTATTTGTTAGCCTTACGTTAAAACTGTGTCATAGCTAGTTAAGTAATTTCATATGTCATCTGTTGCAATAATGTATTAAATTGTTGTTAGACTTAGTTTAAAAAATGTTAATGCTCAATCAAAGGATGGTGGGGTTTTAAGTGCATTTGAGCGTTGCGAGCTAGTAATTCAGAACTAATATAAACAGATTAAATGTTATCACAGCTTTCTCAAAATAATGAACAAACGTCATTGAAGTTGGTTTACACAGGTTATAAAATAAACAACTATGTTCCAATGGAGCAGATTTTGGTACAGATTTTTGTCGGAAATAATACAAATGAACAAAATTTTTGCAGCTTCCAGTACAGATTGAAATTTGGCCACACTGTTTCAGAACCATTTGGGCAATCAGGACTTTCTGCTGATGTCTTGAAGCAACAAGTTTCAAATTTTCTTTGCTATTATTGTCTTTGTCTAATTAGTATCAGGTTATAGCAAAAGCAACCTTTTTTTTGAATGAAAGGGAAGTAAACCAAAATCTTTTTTTTTATTTTTAAATATACAGTGATCACCCGATTATATCTCACCCTGATGATTTTTGGCGTGATAAAATAGGGAAAGTGATAAAATCGAGAAATTTTTAAAATTTTATTTTTTTGTTGTTGAAGATGTTAAATCAGTAACTAAATACGTAAAATCAGCGATATTATTTTTTTTTTGGAAAATTTATCTGTACAAACATATGAAAAAAGCTGCAGTTGTTTTTTCATAAATCGATATATCTGAATAATGACAAAAAATGGAGAAAAGTTGTCAAGGGATGAACTTGAGAAAACTGTCTGAGCTTTTATAAAAAATATTTAAAAAATTCAATTTGAGATCCGATACTGAAAAAAAAATTTCAAAAACAAAAAGTGACTAAAAAAAATCGATCATCCCAATTTTTTAAAACATTTTTTTAGATAGATAATTCAGTTGCCTAAAACTTTTCTGAACAAACCTAAAAAATAAAAAACCTAGAAAAATCGATGTAAAGTTGCAAATAAATTACAATTAAGTTTTTTATTCGTTCATGTTTTTGTTTGAATTGGTAAAATGAATTACTTGCTATTTTGTAGCGCAGTACCATAAGCAAAATATTAGATGTTCTCACAACACTAAACTTTGCCGATATCTCTCACATATTGCAACCAGAAAAATCTTAAAATGTAAATAACGTTTTTTAATGCCTTCTCATAGAAAACATTATGTTGCTTGCAATATGTAAGAGATAGAAACATGATGTCTTCTGTAAAGTTTCTTGTTTTGAGATCACCTAATACTTTGCCTAAGGCACCAAGCGTCTATCTTTATCTAATGAAAAAGTAAATATTCTATCTCACTTTAAGGAGGATTGATCACCCAGCTTTCTACATCAAAAGATGCGTTTTCAAATATTTTGAAACTTCTCTGAACATATTATACCGTTATAATAAACATTTGTATCACTATTCAATTATTCGCACGATAACAGCAAAATGTAACATTGCGCATCGGTTGAATTTTTAATGTAAACTGCATCCAGAATGATACACAGAATTACGGAAAATATCTTAAATATTGAAGCGTAATAGAAAATAAGTTCACCCTGACATTTTTTTAATGAAATGTTTTATGATGATAAAATCGGGTGAAAAATGTGATAAAATCGGGGGCAGATAAAATCGAGTACAGATATAATCGGGTGATTACTGTATTTCATGTAACGTCACGCAACGATATACCCTCTCCTTCCCCCCTTGGAAATGTCGCCTATTGTATTTTGGGTTTTCAAATGAGCAGGATTTTTATAGCGATTATGGAATCTTAACTGACTTTACATTTTATTATCAAAACTACATATTGGAAAATTTTGTACTGTGTGGCCAACAGGAAGGATTGAAATGCGCTTAGGCGTCGTACACAAATTACGTAACACTAAAAATACAGATTTTAGACCCCCTCCCACCTATGTAACGATAAGTTATGTTCAATGAGACTCCACCCTAAAATTATGTTACTTAACGTAACATAATTTTAGGGGCGCCCCCCGAAACTTTCGAATTTGAAGGAAAATCACAGTTACCTGTTTCAACTACCCACCCTCCCCCATATGTAAAAATAAGTAACGCAAACTCAACCCCCCCCCCGCTCCATGCGTTACGTAATTTGTGTACAACGCCTTACGACTATAAGTGGACGGACAATGTCCGATGTTTTTGATTAACAGTAGATTCTCAGTGTAGCATAATTCAGCCAAATTCTTGTAGCAAAAAGTCTGTCTCTTTGTCTTTTGAAATTCAACTCGGTGTGGTCCTGAAATAAATAGTGACAAAGTAAAGTATTTTGAAAAAAAAATAAAAGTTTATCGTTAGCTGTGTTACCCATCCGGATAATCATTGAACGCACAGAAATCAATAATCTGGCTCTTTACAAAATCGTGATTTTACACTCTATGTGAAATTCAATGTAAGGATGATAAAGAAACCTCAACCAGCCAAATTGAATGTTATTTTCAATTGAATTTCAATAGCACATATTTATACTCGGTTGGAATGCCACACAAATTCGAATTCGTGACACCCGATGGCTATCTCCTAGCCGGTCGGCGGGAGAAACATAGCCAGCAAACTTCAGTCCTGGTCATGAAATTGGATCGGAACCACCTACGGGGACAGAACAACGCAAACTACCGCACCGTGCAGAAGACGAAAGCTTACCGGAAACGGCATTTCGAACGACCGACTACAACACTAGACACTCGAGCTGGCACCGGTGCACAGTGATCCAATAAGGCAAAAAGTGGAACTTAATTCCATAGCGCCTCTTATCTTCATCCTAGCTAAAAAGTGTCTTTGGAACAATTGTTTGTATGAATGACCCGCATAACCGCAAATTGTCAAAAAGTATGAAAAGTTTACAATATTGAAAATAAAAAAAATGAACTTTTTTGTGTTAAGAGATAGAAGAATAGTTTATTCAGCAGAGTTGTAGAAAATTCAAAAATATGGAACTTTGTTGAACAAATGAAAATCCTATCTTCTTTCGGTACAAAGTTATAAAGTTTTTTTTACATGTAACTTACCTAAAAGTTAGTTTTTTGTACTTAATTTTTGTTAGTTGCATTTTACACGAAAGTATTGTTCGAAATAATTGTTAGGGCACATAAAACACACATTTTTGCCAAAGGCTATATATCTCCAAGACTTTTCGTTACAAAGTTATATCATATTTTAGATTATTTTTTCGATAATTTCAAAAATGTATAGGTTAAAAAGGGGCAAGTGGAATCATGACGTCAATACTTTACCTTGAAGTTAAGCTGAAGTACTATAAACTCCTTTAGGTTCCATTTGTCCCAATCCACCCATATTAGAGTACGGCGAGCATATGTTACAGAAGGTTTTCATATATCCAAAATACTAACTTTTTTGTGTTAAGAGATAGAGGAATGGATAATTTAACAAAGTTTTAGAACGTGCAAAAATATGAATCTTTGCTGAACAAATAAAATTCCTATCTTCATTGGGTACAGAGTTACAGAGTATATTCTATGAAAGTTACTTAAAAGTTAGTTTTTTGTACTTAACTTTTGTTAGTTACATTTTATAAGAAAACGTTGTTCTTAAGAAGCATTTAGGCATACAAAACACACGTTTTTGTTGAAGACCACACATGTCCAGGACTTTTGCTTACAAAGTTATAGCAAATTTCAACATATATTTTCGATAACTTTAACAACGTATAGAATAAAGATAAGGTGGATTGGGACAGATGGAACTTATATCAGTTCTGAGCACTCAAGCTAAACTCCGAGAAAAAGTATTAACATTATGACTCTACTTGCCCCTTTTTACTTTATACGTTGTTAAAGTTATCGAAAAAATAAGTTAAAACATACTATAACTTTGTAAGGAAAAGTCTTGGAGATGTGTGGCCTTCAACAAAAACGTGTGTTTTGTATGCCTAAATGCTTCTTAAGAACAACGTTTTCTTATAAAATGTAACTAACAAAAGTTAAGTACAAAAAACTAACTTTTAAGTAACTTTCATAGAATATACTCTGTAACTCTGTACCCAATGAAGATAGGAATTTTATTTGTTCAGCAAAGATTCATATTTTTGCACGTTCTAAAACTTTGTTAAATTATCCATTCCTCTATCTCTTAACACAAAAAAGTTAGTATTTTGGATATATGAAAACCTTCTGTAACATATGCTCGCCGTACTCTAATATGGGTGGATTGGGACAAATGGAACCTAAAGGAGTTTATAGTACTTCAGCTTAACTTCAAGGTAAAGTATTGACATCATGATTCCACTTGCCCCTTTTTAACCTATACATTTTTGAAATTATCGAAAAAATAAGCTAAAATATTATATAACTTTGTAAGGAAAAGTCCTGGAGATATATGGACCTTGGCAAAAATGTGTGTTTTGTGTGCCCTAACAATTTCTTTGAACAATACTTTCGTGTAAAATGCAACTAACAAAAATTAAGTACAAAAAATTAACTTTTAAGTAAGTTCCATGTTATATACTTTATAACTTAGTACCAAAAAAAGATAGGGTTTCCATTTGTTCAACAAAGTTTCATATTTTTGGATTTTTTACAACTTTGCTAAATAAACTATTGTTCTATCTCTTAACACAAAAAAGTTCATTTTTTTATTTTTAATATTGTAAACTTCTCATACTTTTTGACAATTTGCGATTATGCGGGTCATTCATACAAACAATTGTTCCGAAGACTTTATTAAGCTAGGATGAAGGTGAAAGGGGCTATGGAATTAAGTTCCACTTTTTGCCTTATTGGACCACTGTGCGGTGGAAGCCTGTTGGCTTTAGTGGATTTTGTACAGGACAGGTGATGGCGCAAAATTGAATGAAACGGTGATGTATGCAGCATTTTACTAAAATCATCATCAGAACGGTAAGGAAATTGGCAGTCGTTGATGATATTTGCTCTTGAGGCATGTTACGCAAAACAGAGAACCTTCAAAATGTTGAACACACATGTTTTGATAGGAGATGCACTAGATGCTTGGGCAAATATGTTTAGTACGCATTTTCCTTCTATCTCCGACAATTATTTATTCTACCTAATTATGAAAAATTAAGAATATTCGCGCTCCATCTATGAGTTGAAATGTTGAACGTTTCGATGCATACATGAATTCATGAGCCATTCAATGTACTAGTTATTATGTTCTTTAGAAATTTTTTTATCGTTTACTCATGCTACAAAATACTGTCTGTGGGAACGGAAATGAAGTTGAGCTTCAGCTTAAGAGAGAGTGAAAAAAAAACCAAATCCAACTCCATTCAAAAACATGCGAAATCTTTTTCCTTTGGACGCGATGACGAGCTCTGAGATTCTGAAATTTGACACTCGCCAACCACACAATGCAATATGGTACACTCCAGGATCCTCCCACAAAGCCGTTGAATGCGAAGCTAATAAAATGCACTTCGGCAACCGACAGTGGAAGAATCTCTGCTTTAGCTCAAAACCAATCATAACTTTTATTTCAATATATTCGATGTTGAACTGAGGTTACCATAATAAAAATTTACACAAAGTTAATTTGAAAAAGAGGACTGGAATCGCTGACAAATAAACCACCAAATGTTATCTCTACCGAAAACCTGTAAAAATGTACGAGCCAGGAACAATATTGTAGCCGCTGATTTTGAGATGCGTCTTCAAGTTCTGTCAGTAATCGGTTTAGGGCGCAACATGGAAAAACAATTAATCCATGCTGGAATTTACAGTAACCGCAGTTTGACGTAGAATTACCAGCTCTTCCTTGAAACTTTACAAGGTCTCCTAAAAACTGGCAGCTTAACGCAATCTAATTTTCTTAAGAAAAAAAACAACAACCACAAACTTCTTTGTTATCGCTAATGAAAATCGCATTGAGTTGATGTCGTCCAGGCGATTACATAAAACCCGGGACAGATTGGAGTCCCAGATCAGTCATAATCCGAAGCAAGCGTAAGACGTGAGCTGTCAAATTCCAAACAAGCAGGAAGTTTAAAAACTGGAAACAAATGCAGTGACGGCTATTACTCATGCTTTGGCCTAACATGGGTCAATCCGAAGCAAGGTAGGATGAAAAAAACTGAAGCCAAGAAAAAAAAACGAAAAAAGCCATATGCGGAAAATGCGAAGGCGGAGAAGAGCCGAAACGCTCAAATACGATTAGAGTTTGCCATTGTGTTCTCTTTTGGGACTACAAGGTATCGTAAAAGAGCCTGCTGAGCGAATAAAATGTGTCAAATCTGGTGCCCTCTCGAACAGGAAGTGATTGCTCACAGCTAGCGCATTTCCTGTGACTTTTTTTTTCCTGTTCCTGTGACTTCAAAGTAGTGATGGGAAATATCGCCCAAAACAAACATCGATAACAATCGATAATTTCGGGGCGTTAATCGATAATATCGATAAATATCGATAATTTGACAGTTAACGTTTGCGGTAAAAAAAAAATTTCAGATGGTGATGAAAAAAACTATTTCAGATGGTGATGAAAAAAAAACAAGGACAGATAATTGAGTTGGATAAATTTCCCATGAAAGGTTATCATGTTAGCTTCCTCGCAAAAAATTTTACGTCCTTGCGTGCGGCCTTCCGGCAGTTAACCGGAACATTCGCCATGGCGGACGAAAACATGCGTGTAGCCATGTTTTTGAACTCTTTTTTTTTTTTTTCATTAATTCCTCCTCCGTTTTTGCGACAAAATTGTTGGAATCGACCTTGCGCTTCAAGTTTGCCCAGAAATTCTCGATGGGAAGCAGGTGGGGGACATTGGGCGGATTCGCCGACTTCGGCACCACATCGATATTCAGCCGCTCCATCTCCTCCGTGCGTCATTGCCTGCAGCTCTGAGACCAGTGGATGGGACTGTTCTCCAGATACTTTTTCACTGTTTTAGAGCATGCACCAACCTCTCGGCCAAGTGCACGCAGCGATTTAGCCACTTTTCCCTCGGTATTCCTCTTCAGCATCCTTTGAAGCTTCTTGTCGCTCAGGGTCGTTGGCCGTCCGAAATCGGGCTTTCTTTCGATGCTCTGATCGTTGTCCAATAGTGTCAAAATGTTGTAGATGCCAGAACCGGCATACCCGTTGTCCACAAAGTGCCGCACGATGTTCGTTTTTGACGCGGCGGGGTACCGTTCTTTGAACGCGCACACTTCTGAACAGAATAGCTTCACTTTTTTCGCCATCACAGTTAGAGTTTGACTGATAAAGCTGTCAAATTTTTTTTTGCTAACTCATGGGTTACTATGATTGATGATGCATGAGTAGTTTCGTCAGTGCGATTAAAGGTAAACCCATGAAAAATCGGCAATTTTTGTCCATTGTTTTTACCGCAAACGTTATTCGACACATGCAATTTTGCTATATAAATTTGGTAAAAACAGAGACAGTGATGGCCCAAACAGAATGGATACGTTTGCGTTGCGTTGACGTCAATTTGACAGTAAATGTATGGGCTAACTGTCAAATTGCCGCAAACGCAGCCAATTTAAGGCCTTGAATGACAAATCTTACGATACTGCGAATGATAATTCAAACAACCGGACGAGTTAAACAGTTTGTTTTGGAAAGTCTTCGGGTTTTACGCCGGGAGTGCTTTCTACGGAGTAGTTTCAAGCCGAAGTTCATTCTGAAAGTTGTATAATAAGGGAAATAATTGAAGCAGGCAAAATTCTGTCAATTTTTAAATGGCCAAAACTTCACGAAAAATGAATCAATTCTGACAAAACAGGTTTCATTTTACTGGAAAACTGTCCTAGTTTCCTAGTATTACTTGAGAACTGGACGTGACCAAGGGTCACTGGAAATGTTTCGGATTTCCGGAGTGTGTGCCAAAGTTTACATTTTTGCAACGCGTAGAACTTCTTCTGACATTCTGTTTAACTTGGGTTTATATGTTGTCAATAAATCAGAATTTATTTCGGGTTGATTGGTAGCCAAAGATTGAAAATTCGCCAAGGAATCATTGAGGTATGAATTTATTAAGTATGGGTGTTGATTTTGGCGGTTTTTCCCTGTTGCGTACTAATTTTCTTTGAGCTTGCAGCACTCTAGCAGAATTCAATCGAACATTGTGGGTGTGTAGGTCTTATTAAACCAAGCAACTTTGCAAACTTGCGTTTGAAAATTTATCTGGATTAACATTTAAAAAGGCCAGATTATTTTCACGCGGATTTTCTCTAAAAGGTTATTTATGCAGATTTTCAAATTATCGTGGTTTTTTACGCGAATTTTTGAATTAAAGCGGTTTATCAAGCAGATTTCTGAATTAATATGGTTTTTTCACGAGGCATGTACCCCCCGTCTAAGAAAATCTAACTGCATTTGAACCTTTTTCTTATGAATCAATATATCTTAGTAAAAATTATTTGAACTTTCCTTCAAAAATATAAAAAAATGAGTTTAAGATCCTACTCCGACAAAAATATAATTTTAAAAACAAAAAATGTTTTCAGAAAATATCGGTGATCTCAGATATTTTTAAATGAAGTATTTTAGATAGACAATTTAGTTGCCTAAAACGTTGTATGCGTTTCAAAAATGTACACTTTGACACACTCTTGAAATCCGAAACATTTTCGGTGTAGGTTGGTCACACCAAGTTCCCAAGTAATACTAGTATAATACTGTTTTCCAGTGAAATGAATCCGGTTATCAAAATTGATTCATTTTTCGTAAAGTTCTGGCCATTTAAAATTCGAGAGAATTTTTTTATCTCAATTATTTTGTCTACCCCTGTATAAATCAGGATATTTTTTGTGCGCAACAATTTCGTTGATTTGGATTTTTAGTGGAACTAAAAGTTGTTTGTTGGGTGACAGATACTTTAAACTTAAACGATTCCAAGTTAAACTAAACAATTACCAGAGAAATACCAATAGACTGCCGCTATGCATGTCCATCATATTATAAGAGTTAGCAAGCCAAAGAAAATGAATTTTATTACAATTTCGTATCATTGCTTTTTATGAGATGGTGCAAAAAGTTTGGATATTTTTTTAAACTTCTCCAGCACTAAGTTGTCGAATTCATCTGTTCTCAGGAAGCTAAAAACTATAAATACCTTTTAAGTACCATTATTTCTCAGAAACTCAGTGACACCCGGGGCGAACCTTTACACCACCCCCAACAATGCTAAATCTTGTCGAATAGCAGCACCCAACAAATATTACCTAGCGACAAAAGCAACTCCTGGGGAAGGGTAGATGAGGTCTCCTTCTTTTGGGTCTCCTCCAGTAACCAGCCGCACTGACTTGTGCTCACTCTTATAATATCGATAATTATCGTTAACGTCAAAAAATTAACGATAATATCGATGCCCTGCATTTATCGATATTATCGATAAGTATCGATAAGTTTCCCATCACTACTTCAAAGTACTTTATTTATGTCTAGCATTCTGCTCGGATACGGTTCATTTCACAATGATCGGAATACGTGCAAATCAAACGAATCATATTCCGCCCTGCCCACGCCATGATTTATGTGCTAGTTCTGGTTTAAGCACGTAGTTCAGAGCATCCTATCGGTAATTTTTTTTCCTCGCTTTTGGTCAGCAAACTGCTCTAGGTCTGAAATTAAGAGGTAAAAGCAACTAGCACGAACAAAGCACAACCAGGGACTAGTGGCGGCTGCTCAAAGACGGAGAGTGTCCTTTCGCAAGGGCCGAGTCATGCTGCAGTTTCGTTCATCAATTTCTATTTATTGTTATTTAGGAACGCAGTGAATGAGCTTTGACGTGCAGAATGCAATTACACAACACAGAGCAACGATTCGTTTTGGGAAATATACATCTATTCGGACAAATGGTCTCCCGCCAGGGTTTGTTTGTGCACAGGATTATCGAAAGCTGGATTAAAAAACAAACTATTGCCGGCCTAATCGCATTTGTCGCCGGGGAAAGAAAAGATGCAGAAAAAGCGATTTGCGAGCGAAAGACAGCATCATGGGTTGGGATGCACGAATTTTACGCTCGCATCCGTTACGGTTTGCGACACTGCGACAGTACCATTTGCGGGACGTCGTAACCGTGTCATAACAAATAACGACAAAGACGGCTTTTTACCTGAACTTAGTATGCCGGTTGATAGGCTTAAGATGAACGCTTTCATGTATCGAATGCAGGGAAAGGTACATGTTCCTAACCTTGATGGTTGCAAAGGTGGATAAAAATTAGATTACATTGCAAAATAATGAGAGGGGTTGTTGCTGAGATATAGCTCTGGCGAAAAGGAAAAATATAGTTTTCCGCTTATTGCATAAACACTAGGGTGCCAATCATCGCATGGAAAAAAAGTGACCAAAAATTTAAAAAAGAAACCCTATATAAAATTTTCACCTGCTCGAAAAATAACCCTGTGCGAAATTTCTGCTCAAACGGACTTAAAATGGGGTGGCCGAAAAATCACCCAAGGGGAAGGAAGGAGGGTACGTGAAATTTCGGTTTTCGAAATTTTTTTTTCGATGCCAAGGTGCATGGAATTAGAATATTTGAAAAATGTTTTCGATTCCAAGTGTCTTAAAAGTACATGAAACGGTGGAAACTAATGAAACATGTTTTTTTTTATTTTGTTTGAAAATTCTATTCTCTAGGACACTTGTACTTGTTCTTTCGAATGTTGTACCAGACAATTTATTCGTTTTATTTACCACAATAATGTCCTTTGCGAACACTCGATCGAACACATAGTGCTCTGGCTTATATGATCGGACAACAGCCTGTATCGATGTTATGCAGTGATAATGAGAGTATAGGGATCTCAATCAGTTACGCAACACAATTGACTCGTTGTTTCTGGGTTTGCGGCGTTTTGACAGTCCGACCATACATTTTCTGTTTAGTTTTCATCATCAGCACGTGAAAGTGCCCATTGGCTGAAACTTTGCATAGATGTTTTTATAGGCAAAAGATGCCATTTTGTGCTATTGGTTTAATTTTTTGAAACACAACTCATTTTTGAGAAGCTATTTAAAAATGCTATTTCGGATAGGTTTTGATGATTACAAATAAAAATTAAAAGAAATGAAAAATTAATTATCCGGAACAGCCCATTTAAAAAAATTGATTTTTTTTGATAAAAACTACGAAAGATTGCCTGAACAACGAAACCAGTCATGGAAAAATCAGAAAAAAACCTAAATAAATCCACTTTAATTTGTAAAAATAGATTAACATGAACGCTTCAATCCAATAGATGTATATTCACTCTTTAGGTTCTAAAATATTGATGTTGTAATCTATACATATAAAAATGCAGTCCGGTCTGTCTGTCTGTCTGATCCATATAGGCTCGAAAACTATCTAACCGATCGACGTAAAAATTTGTATGTAGGGGTTTTTGGTGCCGATAAAGGTTCCCATGATAGTTTGAGACCCCTCCCTCTTCTCGAAGGGAGGGGTTCTATACAAATGAAGCATGAATTTCTGCACAACTCAAGAACAAACCAAGCAAATGAACCGGTATGTGGATGTTTTAAGGGGTAACAAATATGTCTATAATAGTTGGACGCCCCTCCCTTTTCTGGAAGGGAATTCTGCATATCTCGAGAACTAACCGAGTAAATGGAACCAAATTTGGCATGTGAATGTTTTTAGGGGTAACAAATATGTCCATAATGGTTCGATACCCCTCCCTATTCTTTAAGGGAGGGGTCCCACACAAATGCAACAGAAATTTCGCACAGCACAGAAACCAATCAAGAAAGCACAATCAAATTTCATATGTGAATGTTTTAGACACAATCTTGAATTTTAAGATGGTGACTTCCGGTGTCTGGCAAACAGCCGGAAATGACCAAATACCATTCAATATGAATGTTTTTGGAACCATCTCCGGAGCCAGAATGTTGCAAGAAGCTAAAAATTGACCTCAGGCAGCATTTTCCGGATTCTGGAAAACAACCTAAAATGGCCGATTGCCGTCTAACATGAGTATCTCCGGATCTAGAATGTTACACAACAGCTGCAATCGACCACAAACCCCATTTTGGATTCTAGGTTGGCGATTTCCGGTTTCTGGGAAACAGCTGAAAATGATCCAACATGGGTATTTCTTCAACCAGAATGACGCTCAGAGGCCAGAAATTATCTTAAATACCTTTTTTGAAATCCAAGATGGCGATTTCCGGTTTGTGAAAAACACCCTAAAACAACCAAATACCATCCAATATGAGTATCTCTGGAACCAGAATGCAATGAGCTAACAATTGACCTCAGGCACCATTTTAAATTGCTAAATGGCAACTTCCAGGAAACTGTCGAAAATGACCGAATAATACTCAATATGGATATTTCCGTTATCGAGATGATGCATAGAAGACAAACATTGACTGGACACCATTTTGAATTTAAAGACGACCACTTTTAGTTTCTGGAAAATAACCAAAATAACTAAATACCTCCCAATATGGTTATTTCCGATGTCAGATTGATGCCAGAAAATCTGCTGAAAATGAGTGAATACCACCCAATATGAATATATTCAAAATTAAGGCGATGTACAAAAGCCAAAAGTCGAGGATGTTGTCATTTTGATAAAACCAAACGTTACAAACGATTTGTTATTTGACTTTGATCATATCCTATGGCCGATTCGTCGATCGATCAAAGCTGGTATAGTTTTGAATAGTCTTTGAATTTCTTTTCTTTCCGTAACTTTTAAGCCACATGTCAAATTGTTATGAAGTTTGTTATTTGTAAGTTTGAGAGATGACTCGTTCTTATGACACTGGTTATGTTCAAATTAGTCATGTAATCTTTGAGATAATAGACTTTCGTTGTTTTATTAACAATTTAATAAATAACGGTTGCTTAAGTTCGAGAATAATCAAATGAAATGGGAACGTATAGGGCAGCAAAACTTTGAACACGTGGTTTCAAAATTTTTTTAATCATCATTCATCAGTAAACCCTTAACTAGCCCGCTCATCTGATAATAATAGTGTTCAAATCGGTTGTGTAGTTTCTGAGATAATAAGTTTCGTGATTTTCACAAGTCGGTACATTACAGACGAAGTTACAGTTCGGTTACAGTAAAATTCAATAGGGTGTTATGAGGCAGCTAGACTTATTAATTGACACTAATTTTGTGGAAATCGGGTCAGCCATCTCTGAGAAAAGTGAGTGAGTCCAAGTAGCCTTCGGAATATGTTCCTTTTCATAGCTGGATTTCACATTTTCAAACATAACTGGCAAAGTAATAATCCGATTGCAAAACAACTCAATAGGGTCTTATGGGGCAACTAGACCTTCCATTTGACACTGATTTTATGAAAATCGGTACAGCCATCTCTGAGAAACATGAGCGAGATTAAACAGTCTTCAGAACACGTTTCTTTTAATAACTTTTGAACCACAAGTTTAATCTTTATAAAATTCAAATGTTAAGGGTATATCCGGTTTCCCGTTTATTTGAAACCAATTCTGTTCAAATTGGTTGTGTAGTTTTCCAGATAATGATGTTTCATGATTTTTACTTTTTGCTACATATCCTCTAAAATAAAAATCCGATTACAATAAAATTGAATAGGGTCTTATGGGACAACAAGACGTTTCATTTGCAATTAACTTCCTGAAAATCGGTCCAGCCATCTCTGAGAAAAGTGAGTGAGAATAAAAATCTGCACAAACACACACACACACACGCACACACATACATTCACACACTTACAAAAAATGCTCAGCTCGTCGAGCTGAGTCGAGTGATATATGCCATTCGGTCTTTTGCAGCACTTTTATACTTTCGGTTTTGCAAGTGATTGCTATACCATTCTAGGAGTAAGGCAAAAATCTGTAATATCTGTATTTTTGGCAATATTCTGTAATTCTTCAGTTCAAAAATCTGTAAAATACAGAAAAATCTGTATATGTGGCATCCCTGCTCCCTGGTGAGGATGAATATTCCCGACATCAATTTTATTATAAGAAGGACTTATTTTGTCAAGAGGAAGGAGTCTTATCAAAACCTCGTTCCTTTTATCAACACCGCGCTACAACCACAATTCCCTGAACAGACACTTAATGCTTCACCTCTAGTCAGTTTTACTATAAGGACTTCAAAATGGGTTTATTAAGATTCGAATCCACGACCACCCGCTTATCAAAGCGGACTCTGTAACTTTATGGCTACGAAGCTCCCTTAAATCTAGGCATAATTAAATAATAAACTCATAAACATAAACTTAAATCATAAACTCCTTTCATACAATGGCAAAATCAAACAACCTTTAAACCCTAGAATCCGATTACTATGAACTCCTAAAATTTCGAAATTCTAAAATCATACGACCTCATTATTCAAAATTAAATCATCTCGAAATTCCTGAATCCTGCAAACCTGCAATCCCAAAATTCTAAAGTTCAAAATACCCAAAACTATAGAATCCGAAAATTCAAAACTACCATGTATCTAAAATACTAATATCCTGGAATTTTCAACCCCAAAATCAAATCATCATTAAAAACGTTCCTTAAAATTCTATGAGTATAAATTCAAAAATCAATGCAATACAACACCTACGAATCTTTCAATACCTATGAACCTTAAATCCAAAGTTTTAAACATGTTGCGATCTTCAAATGAAAGAGCTTCAAATCCTGTATCCTTTTTATATCAATATCCTTTTTTATAAAGAAGGGCGTGGCTAGCTATGATGACTATTCAGCTTAGATTGGCTCAAAGGTTACTCCCAAGCATGGTTCCCCAAGCAATCTGAGGGGAAGTGAAAGTCATCAGTCTTCAATCTACGGAATATACCGTGCTTACGCTACGCTCAAATCCTGAATTTATAAAATTTTAAAAATCTCGAAATCAATCTCACATTTAATAAATACTAAGATTTTGAAAGTCCCAATTCCCAAGATCGCGAAATTCTGAAATTTCCAGATGCTGAAAATTTAAATTCTGACATTCAAGTCTCTGAGTTAATATGATTTTACATATTAATAAAAATCCATTAATCCAAGGATCCTAAAATACAAAAGCACTGATATCGTAAATATACCAAATAACGCTGGTCAACACAGATTTTGCCCTAGGACTCCAACTGAAAAAATTTTTTTTTTTTGTTTTTCAACTATTCCTGTGAATTTTAGTTTCCCTAAGTAGCTCGGCAGTGCGTCAAAAGGCCGCAGAGTAATTGTGTCTGAAGACTTTACGCATTTCCGACTTGGCTTGGAACAACAAATCAGCACTAACGATTATTAAGCAATAATTTTTCATATTTTCCACGTTGAGCTCTGGGGTAATTTTTTTTTCGTTTTGGTTGATCAGTGTATTCACCTTATTTCACATTAAAACTTTCTCGAGCTATTTTTCAACATCCTGGGTAACATCCTGGGTAGCTATTTTCCAACATCCTGGTGGCAAATAGAACAAAAGTTAAAGTTTTCCGCACAATCTGAACAAGTAGAGGTAAAGAAGTTTTTATTTTTAAATAAAGTGTGATGGGACAGAATGAAGTTTTGATTTTCCAATAGCTATACCAGGAAGGTTACCATGGTTTTTTTTTGCTATATTGATATTTCTTAAAATTATCCAAATATATAATACTACATACGTAGTTTTATATATTTGGAAAATTGGATTTTCATCAAATGCTTTCTTATAAGTTTAGTTTTTATCTGTTCAAAATCGATCGAAAGTACTGTTCCGATAGCTAAAGGAAATAGTTAGTTTTAGTGAGATATTTCTCCTACGTCATTTCGATAGGATTTGTAATGTTCAAATTCTATTTCTTTCAATGAGTCAATGCTTAGAAATTTAGTTTGAAACAGTATTGTTCCTACATTTTGACCTACCAAGGTTTGTAGACGTTCCTAATATTTGAAGATTTCAGTATCGATATACGCCAGCTGAGGAAAGTGCATTGGTAAATCCTGTAACTCAGACGAGCTCTCGTCAATTTTTGCTGAAACACTTTTCTAACGATAAATCTAACTAGCTCGCTTTTTTTCTGATGGAATGATATGAGAAGAGAAGTAAATTTCAGAAACCCGCTTCCCGTTCCTCGTTTAGTGCCCACGTGGTTTAGTATATCAAAATTTCACATAAATCTCCTCCCATCGGATCCGAACTCGTTGCTCGCTGCAAGCGGCAAACGCTGAAATATTGTGTACAGTAGCAGCGCCCCGAAAGAAGTGATAATGCAGATGAATTGATAGCCGTAATAATTTTGTACGATTATTAATATTTCAAACGCTAGGAGACGAAGCTATTTTTGAACTTTTCAAAACAAAAATAAAATCAACCGCAGCAAGAACGCACTGTCCCCCAGCAGGTTGCCGAATTTGGATTCGATTTTGATTGGCCGCCGCACATTGGGTTGGACTCGAAAAAAAGGCACACATCAGTTGTCAGTTTTTCCCACTAAGCGTAGTTTTCGAGGTAATTTTTGACTATATTATTTCAAATTGAATATGAAAATATCTGAAAAACTTTGAAACATTTACAAAGATACTTTCTAATATCTTCACAAAATATGAAGTCCGTCGTTTTTTTCTTGAATTCGTCTCACTGTGGACTGGCAGTCCCCCTCATGTTGGCTTCGGATAAGCTTGGCCAATTTTTCAGAGAGGAACGAAAACGATAACCCGGTGAGAGGCTTCATCGTAAAGCCGCACTCCGATTATGGACCGCAGCAGTTGCAGCGCTTTCGAGAGTCCAGCAGGGGTTGGGAGAAGTTGTAGAATATTATCGTTATTGTTATTACTGTTGCTAGCGATTTGTTGGAAGAGAAATACGAAACTCATTAATGGGAGTAATTCCGTATCATTATTCCTCACTTCATCGGTCTAGCGGCTTAAATTAACTTTGAAACCGAAATAATTATGTTTGGTTTTGTTTAACGTTCCCGAGTGCTGCTACCCAACTAGAAGGGTTGCACTGTACAGGAAACGCAGCACGACAGCGCAACGCGGTGTTCATCGCTGGGAAGAATCTGCCGCGGTGGGAGGCAAAATTTTGTAAATATTCATAACTTATGTTGATAGATTTTATTACTGCTAATTATGATGGCATTAGCTAGTTTGCCCGAAACGATGTGCTATTGGCTAAGGATCACCGATCGGCAGCACCGCATGATGTCGGCTGAGCTGGGTCTGCCTCTTCTGGACAACCAGGAATGAGCATAATTTTATCGTCTGTCGATACAATTTCTCATGGATCAAATTGGCATAAATGCTTCAGCTTTGGATTATGTTACGAAAACGTTCGTTTATAATTTCCTTTTTTATTATCGGGTGCGGGTTCCTAATCAAAATCTAAAATTTTGTTTTTCGCTATGAGGATTTATTGAATTCTCGAAATGGGTTTGAAGTGAGCAGTAGTAATCCGAAATTTAAAAAACTTCTCTTAGTTTAAACAAAATTGTGTTTTCACCGGATAGTCAAAGAATTTTTCAAAAACAACAAGTCACATGTTTTCGAATGGCGAGTCCTTGAAAACGGACGGTAACGTAAAATTCTTCAAAATTACATGAAAAAATTGTGAATTTTATACAGTCACCTTTTTACCAACAAAAAAATCTACTTCGCACTAAGCATAGCTGTTAATCCAAGACCCATGAATGTACAAATAATTATCCAGAACATTTCTATTTATTTTTCGAGATCAAGAAAGGCCAAATAAAGAACTCTTGGAGGTTTCTCTTCTAGAGGAAAGACGCGACGCATACAAAAATCGTTAATTTTTTATTTAAAGGTAAGTTTCGGCATGAGAAATAAAATATGTTTCCATGAAAAACAAAACCAACAAAATGGTGGACGAACGTAATTCTATATAAAGTAGGTTAAGTAGGTTTTCAGAATCGTACACGCCAATGCAGCACGCGAGATGGTTAATAAGTCCGCCTTTTTGTTTTGTATTTTACCAAATATGTGTATTGTTTTTCTCATATTCATGTTAATATTTGCCTATTGATACAAAAGATTATTTCTCTACATCGCATTTCGACGTATAATTACGTCTTATGAAATTTCCTGGGTTAATGGTCAAATTGCAAGAAAGCAAAAAGCAAGAATTTATTTTACCACACAGATTTCGACGAAGAACGCAGATTTCGACCAATCAGAATTGGAGACAAATACCCTTTACTTTTTGAAATTCATGATTGCAACTTCCGCTTCTTGGCAAACAGCCTTAAATAACCCAATACTACCTAATATAAGGGTCATTCCATATGAAGCGACCACGAAAAAGCACAAACTTGGACACGACCATCACAGATTTTGCTCAAAGTTGGGAGAATTATTTATCTACTGTCACTTTGGAAAAATCCCAAATTTGATGTCGATTGGAATACCTTCCGCTCTGTGGGACCTCCCAGTTTATTGCCAAGTCACGCATTTTTTGTTCAAAATCTCTTTTCTTTTTTTCTTACAATTCATAGACGTAAGATGTCCGAAAAATAGATTGATAGATGATTTTTGAAGAAAATAAACCAAAGAATCCAGAAAAAATATAAGTTTTGACCGAAAGTGTTGCCAGATAAATTATTTTCGTATTTGAAAATGAAATTTACATTTTTCGGCAAATGCAGCCATTTTTATGTCAAAAATGATAATTTAATCGTATTCCGTGGAAAATTTCACATAAGAAACAACTATCATCCTGAGGTAATATGAACCAATCTCGAGATTTGTATTTGTATTTGTAACCATAAAAAGATATAACATTTTTACGAAAAAAAGTTGTAAACTTCGTAATTAATTTTTTTTTACAATTTATAGACGTAAGACACCCGGAAAGTAGTGATAGGTGAATTTTGAAGGAAATTAACCAAAGAATCCAGAAAAAATATAAGTTTTAACCGGAAGTGTTGCCAGATGGATTATTTTTGTATTTTAAAACTAAATTTGCAGTTTTCGGCAAACGTGGCTAATTTCATTTCAAATTTGATGCTTTCATCGTATTTCTTGGGAAACTTTACGTAAGAAACACTTATCACCCCATGGTAGCATTTTTACGAAAATAGTTCTGAATTTCGTAATTAATTTTTCGTAAAAATGTTATATCTCAAGATTGGCTCATATTACCACAGAGTGGTAAGTGCTTCTTACGTTAAATTTTCTGAGAAACACGATGAAACCATCGGAATTAAATTAAAATTAGCTGCATTGGCCGAAAAATGCAAATTTAGTTTTAAAATACAAAAATAATCTATTTGGCAACACTTCCGGGAAAAAAACAATATTTTTTCTGGATTCCTTGGTTTATTTTCCTCCAAATTCACCTATCACTGTTTTTCGGGTGTCTTACGTCTATAAATTATAAAATGAAACAATTACGGAATTTACAACTTTTTTCGTAAAAATGTTATGAAATTGGCTCATATTACCTCAGGATGATAGTTATTTTTCATGTGCAATTTTCAAAGGAACACGATGAAATTATCAAATTTAAAATAAATATGGCTGCATTTGCCGAAAAATGTGAATTTAGTTTTCAAATACAAAAATATCTTATCTGGCAACACTTCCGGTCAAAACTTATATTTTTCTGGATTCCTTGGTTTATTTTCTTCAAAAATCATCTATCAGTATTTTTCGGACATCTTACGTCTATGAATTGCAATAGCAATAAAGAAGGGGGTCCTGGAGAGCGGGGGGTGTTTCAATCGACACCAAAATTGGGATTTTTCCAAAGAGACAGTAGATGAATAATTCCCCCAACTTTGAACAAAATGTGTTATTGTCGTATCCAAGTGGCATTCACACTCCGTAATGAATGACCCATAAGCATTTCTGAAATTAGGTTCCCTGAATCGACCCTAGCTGTCATTTTGAATCTATTCAGGGTCACGTCGTCAAGATGAGATAGATTATTTGGGGGCTTATTACGGATTTCACCTCATCGCAGAATTCAATTCCACTCTTGCTTTTTTGACGGCGAACAGGCGCTCTACCGTCAACTGTGTTTCTGCAAACTGTAAAACATTATTGCCTCTTCAGGGTTACCAATCATCAAAATAAAGAGAGAGTTGAATGAGAATTTTAACTGAAATTTGCCGCTTCACACCAATCAATCAAGTTGACCACACTGGACCTTTCTAACTGTATTAGTGGGATCTGGCGTAGATAGTTTTATTGCAAGAAATACAATGACATTGATGAGATTAAAAGATTGCACAACCAGGGCTTCACATTATTGAGACATAAAAATGAAACTGGAGATTTCGCGCAGTCATTTCGATTCGAACAGTTTCATTTTCATACAATACCTTCTGACTACTGTCCCTATATTTGTAGCCTGGCGGAGTAGATTCGGAAATCAAATTAAACTGTTATAATGTGAACCAGTCGTATAAAATCTCCATTGACTGCTTCCCGTTATAACAGTTTGAATTGGTTCCCGAATCCACTCTGCCAAACTAGTAAAATATACAGTCACAGACAAACAGACGTGCCTCTTCGAAGAAAAATCCTCAAAAATCTCTGTCCTTTTTCGAAACGTTACACTCATGCGCTTATTGCCTCTGCTTGTCTGTGATACAGTGACTATATTTTTGGCTACTGTCATCGAATTACGATGAAGACTTCCGATAAGGAACGGATTTGATTTCATGTTTTTTCTCCGTCTGGTGTTAACTGGTTCATTCTAGATGAAACTGATGGTTGTTTCAAAAATCATTTCGAAAAATCATTTCTGACCAATTTTAAGTACCGTCTGCCGGGGTGAGATTAAGCCATGGGGGTGAGATTGAGTCAAAACGGGAAATGTTTGTATGTCAAATTAGGCCGTTACAAATTTTATTTTCATTTTATGTCACTCCCCCCTTCAAAAATCTTGAATATTGGAAGGGGAAGAAAAAAAAGCTCAAACCGTTTTGTTCAGTTTATTGGTTTTACGACAGCATAAATGCTTTATTTAGCAACAAACAATTCCAGTGACAGCGAGAGTATCGTAAAAAAACAAGCGAAATAAATAATAATACTAAAAAATGTTATTTTTCAACATTTTTTTGAGTGCAAGTTACAAACGTCATAACTTGCACACAAACTTTGATCAAAGATATGTCTTTTTTTTCGTCTCGGTGTTATTTATTTTTTGCCACCCTCTTTGCTAACTGTGATAACCTTGGACATAAAAAGAATTCGAAATTTCTATCAGCCTTACTTGAGATTTACAAAACCTAATACCACAAATTCAATACTTTATGAAACATGACATATTTATTCACAACTTAAAATGGAATATGGATAATATCAGTGAACTGTTTCGCTTAAAGAATGTTTCAAAGTACAGGGTGAAAAACATGCGCAAATAACGTTATCCAAAAATGTCCCAGGAAAACCAACCCGATCAAGAAATCACATCAACTTACTGCTCAGTTGGTACGTTAGGATGTCGTCTCCAATGTGTTGAGGAAATATTATGCATTGAATCTGTGCCGGCTCAGAAAATAATGTTTCTCCAAACTGTACACTTTTCGAGCCCTTTTGGGGTGAGATTGTGCCAAGCTATATTGAACGGCACAGTGTGCGGAATTCACATTCACGACAAAATTATATCAGTATACACCAAAACACTTGCATTGTTTACATAGGGTATGTTTTTTTTCCCCACGGCATAGGGTATGTTGTCTAGCTATGGTATTCTTTGAAATAATGACTAAAAGCTTGAGAAGCTTACTGTTCTCAATTATTAGATGGAAATTTACAATGGTTGATATTACTTATGGAATGTAACAAAATTTTGTACACCAATTCTATATAAACTGATGACTTTAAAGAGAAGAAGGAGGGTTGTGGGTACGTTTCTAGAGGTTTTGAGATCTCCAATGGAATATACAGTTGTCAATGACACATAATAATTAAAACGAAAAGTCTTCTCAAACTTCGTGTCCTAACGTTTCCCCTTTTTAGGCTACCTGGAGACGCCACTATGTGTATAGAGACTGTCTATAAGCCACGTTCTCATAACTAATTACTCTATGCATCAATTTGATCCAGCCATACGTTTTTATATAATTCAAATTATAGTTTATTGTAACTCAACCATATTTGTTGTAGTTGATAACAAAACATTCTAGAATGCATTGGTGTATCTCACCCCGGATGACGGTAATCTATAAATGTTTTCAGTCACAGAAATATGTAATCTTTCACTTCATTGAGTATTTCTTCCCATGTTTTGTGCATATTTCTCAGAAAATATATTTATTTCATAACTCACCAAATACACAATTATGGATCACTTTTGAGAGCGGTTCTAATTATGAGACAATTCGCATCATATTATGGATCAGCATAATGAAAACAGCTTTTGGCAACGAATTTATTCAATAAACCTTATTCAAATTATGTAATTTGAAGAAATAACATAAATAATTTAAGGTGAAACCTCATTGAATCCAAAAATGGCCGACTTCGAGTCACCACTTCGAATTTTCAAAAGCACAAGACTCGGAAATACTCATTGCGTTCCCTATAAAAATTCTATTTTATGTTTGCCTCACCACAACAAACATAAAATAACATTTTCACAGAAAACGCATTAACTATTTCCGAGTCTTGTGCTTTCGAAAATTTTCGGCCATTTTTGGATTCAATGAGGTTTCACCTTAAAGCGTGTTAAAGATTCCGCATGGCCTGGCCACATTTTATGTGGCTTTTAAGGTTGCAGTTAGATCGAGAGTCCAGGTCTGTCGCTTCCGGAGGTAGCAATGAACCATTGTATACGGTACATCATAACAGTTTCCCGCTTTACGTAGCTTTCCTGTCCCTCGTCCCTTGGAAATCATATTTTTCAAAGGCTCAGCTCTGTTGAGCTTCCGTTTAGAGCTCAATAGAAGTTGAGAGGGTGTTTTAATTGGTGGAAATCACAGTTGTATCGGAGTGATCCATATTTGTAGAGAACTATTTTGTCTCGGTCCCTGGTATGGAACACTTAGAAAATAACTGGTTTTTACAGAAAAATCGTTATCAACCATCAACATTTTGATGAATCGTGAAGAACTTACCTTAATTTTTGTGTATGAGTTATTTTTTGCACGAGAATCAGCGATTATATCACATATGAGCCTTATGAATGATGAGCGTGCTACTTACGCTGATTGAGAAAAACGATAAATATTTTGATAGATTCTGGAAGACAATATTTCACGCTTATAAAAAATACATCAATCTAGGAATAAGAACGATGTTTCTGGGTTCAAAGCTAGCGAATATGGCATATTTTACTGCAAAAATGTTACATGCTTTCGAACCGTTAGTTTAACTGAGTTAAATAACATGAGACACGAAAGTGTTCCGTAATTGTGGGAGATCCATAATTGTGGGGGGAGTGTATTATGGTATCAGCTAAAGAGTGTAAATTTTTGAGTAAAACGTACTTATTAAAAAATGTTCATCATTATCCTTCGATTTTTAAATTAAGAATAAAAATTGCTCGAAATGTCTTAAATGACAGTTCGTCCATGTACGGTGTACCTACGGTATGAGATAATCCTTTTTTAAAAATCTTGTTTTGCTCAGAAAACGCAGCTTTTTCAAATGATTTATAAAAATACCAGGCTTTAGGACCCAATTGACGGTGAATGTGACGCATATTCTGGGGTAGTGATGGAAAAAATCGATCAAAATCGTTAACGATAACATCGATTATTTCCGAGTATTTATCGATGAGTTATCGACAATTTTTGTTGTTTTCAATCAAACCTATCTGATTTTGACTTGACAAGGGAATGCGAGGTCGCAAAAGCAAAGACAATTTTTGGTTACTAGTGAATTTTCTGATGTCTAAACGTCCTAAAGCTATACCATTTTTTCTATATCATTTGAAAAATCCGCGTTTTCTGAGAAAAACCTGATTTTAAAAAAATGTTTATCGTGTTCCTTCGATTCTTAAATAAATAATAAAAAACTGCTCGAAAGGTCTTAGATGACGTTTCGCCCATGTACGGTATATGAGAGAACTGTCATTTGAGACATTTCGAGCAGTTTTTCATTTTTCATTTAAAAATTGAAAGAAAACGATAAACATTTTTTTAAAATCACGTTTTGCTCAGAAAATTGCATTCTTTTTAAGCTGATATATGAAAATCAGTAAAACCGTTTGAAAATTTAGGATCCCATTTGGGAACAGTAGATGTTCGTTTAGGATAACTCCTATATGATATTTTGCAAGTGCAAGATATAATGCGTAGCTTTGTGCCGCTAGCGATATATCGGTAATTGTCGTTAGCACTGAAACATGAATCTCCAGTTGAAACACACTGGAAATTGATATTATTTGAGAGTTAGTGTGAAAAAATGCGAAATATATCGGATTACAAGATATAAAAATGTTATATTTCCAATAGTTTGAGTATAAGCATAGTCATTGTCATAGCACATGACTTTTGGTGCTATATGAAACAAAAGTGTGTCTGTAGTGTAATTATAGTACAAAAAAAAAAAAAAAACGAAAAGCGCTACCAAGTTTCCGGCAAAATGATTGAAAATAGCATATGTAACCTCAATTAGTCGGTTTTTGTATTTTTCACAAAGAAAATTCGTTTCAAAATTATTTTCAGGAAAGTCGGTCTTAAAAGCTTAAAATGCAAAAGCATTTCAAATTACACACAAAATTGGAAAAAAGTTAAAAACGCTTACTAACATTAATGCATCGACCTCAATAGCATACCCTCTAGAACTGTCATTTACTCGTGGGACGCAATTAACTATGGCTTTGAATTGAAAACCGCCTCGTTCCTTTTCGAGCCCTTCAACTGTCAAACTCATTGCGTTCGAGCAGTTTTCATGTGGCTCACGAAGTGCTCGAAAGTGAATCATATGTTTTTTAATTGAAAGCGACGGATGACAGCATCATTAACACCTGACGATATTGTCAATTTAAAATGACTTTGTCAGGTTCTGAATTCAACTATGCACACTGGGAAACAATGAACCCAAATTCCCACTAATCGCCACTAGACTGGAAACCCGAAATATGGCATTTCTTATGTAAAATTGGTCAACAAATCGATTGGTGTTTGTTTCATTTTGTGCAGGGCATTTGCGTATTTTTAGAAATATAGAACCTTTCCCGTTCCCTGCACAGGATGAAACTATCACCAATCGATTTTTTGACCAATTTTACAAAAAAATACTATATTTCAGGTTGCAAGCTCAGCGGTTTCTAATAAGTGTGAATTTGGGTTCATTTTTTCCCAGTGTGCAATGGTTGAAACATAAATTAAAATCACCGAAAAACGTTTCAAATGCCAGAAAAAGTAGAAGCGTAAAATGATGGTAAATATAGTATGAAAATGATCCTAAAGGCTAGGAAAGTTTTTAAAAACAAAAAAATGGGAAATAAATAGACACTAGAGCTATAAGGTTGGTTCGAGGTATTCAGCAAACAGTTTTGTAATAAAACTCTGCACAACTTTGCAGAAGAAACTATTCGTCTAGCAAGTCACGTTCAATAGTCAAATGTGGCGCCCTCTATATGGTGAAAACTGAAGCGGGTTGCATTGAGCGTTTTGAAATTGCCAAATAACGCATGTTTAGACGATGAAAGAATGGAAAATGGTTGAACCAATAGTGGTTGAAATTGGTGCTAAAAGACAAAATAAGCAGAGGCAGATAAGTTTCTAAATCACCGTGAAATACTTCCAATGGACAGTTATAGTACAAAATAATATCAGAAAACAAAATTAAAAAAAAAATATCAACTCAAGCCTAAGAACGCTTCCGAAAACCCAAAATGCCGAAAGTTAAAAATTTTCTCAACTGAGTCTTTAAATTTAGCAGTCGGATAGTATTAAAGGTCTTATCTTTGGTTCGAAACACCCGGAACATCCTAAGAATAAAAAAAATCAAAATGAAATTGACAAAATTGTTTCAATTCCGCCAGAAAAAAAAAATGTATATCAAAGCGGTGCCCCAATTGCCATTAATCAATTTCCGGTTAACTGAAAATCAATAAACATTTCGAAACATGTCAAATACATGTTCGAAAATGCCACCTCTTCAAAAACGTCCCGCCACCGATGGAAATCGGTTCAGTTCTCGAGCACAAACAAAATCCCTGCTGACAAGCGCAATCACTCGTAGTATTACTGGCTGGGGCTGGGGAGGGTAATGGTGGGTAACGCGGTGTGCGTTTCGCGAAAGGAACTGTAAATTACAAAATCGAAAACATATTTTCAGCAAAACATGGTTTTGTCACACTCCCTCAACTCGTCAGCGGTGCAGGTTCAACCCCGCCCAAGTGGCAATCCGGGCCACCGCGTGTACAGCGATGATATCAGCTAATTCAAAATGCATGAACTGGGAACGAGGGGATTGACAATCCGGCACGCTCTGCTCGGAGGGCCGCGTAGAGTACTGCTGTTTAATACATCCGAATCATACGCCTGCCATTCAGCGGCTGAGAAGGATTTTATTGGAATCAGACAGAATGAAGAAATTCCACCTCGGCTTTGTTGTGCAATCCGAGCCAAGTGACATGTGCTAAAGAAGGCATCCCAAGCCTCAGAATGGATACGGAAGCGCAGTCCGTTGATGGGAATATTTAGCAATATGCTTGATAATATGTAACCAAATAAAGCACAATTCATCAAATCTAATTCTAGCCTTTCGTCTTTGTTCGGTACTATCTAACCGTGGTAAATTGTAAAGTGGGCGTGCACGAGCGGCTGTCAATAAAATCCCGTGCGACAGTCGTTGCCGTGTGTGCAAATGATTGATGCCACATGCGCTGCTTGCAACAAGGACCTTCCAGGCTTTGGTAAATCCACTGGGGGTGATAGCAATATTCATGTAGCTCAGTACGAGCTGATGTGATAAGCATTGCAAATTTTATACAGACACTGCTCTACTGCTGCTGCTCCCGGGCTTACAGTTCTAGCAATAATCCCATTTGCCAACTGTACGGTATCGAATAGAGAAGCCGAACTAGCAACTTGCATCCGATGTGCCGTAGGGATATCTGAACGACAGAAAACAACACGGGCATCCATCCTCAGCAGTTATCGGTAATCTATCAGTTTCACTTCGTTCCGGTCGTCGTCCGTTCCCTCCTGGAGGTGTTAATACACTGTGAATAAATAATTTTCTTCCTCTCGTAATACTGTACCGACTCCGTATCCTGACAAGGGGACTGCTGTGATTGAGCCGGGCCGCCTATTACACTTTCCGGTCAGCTCGGTTTCCTGTTAACATTAATTACATCCTAATAAATAAATTATTAGACTATCACCATCAAATGGTTGCGACCCATCCAAAGCACACAGAACAGGAAGTTACCATTCTTGCTAATCCATGCAAATAAGGATATTGATTTATAATCCACTAAAAGACCAGCACGATTTGGCTAATTAGAAAACGACTTGAGAGGCTTCCGGTCAGCTTTCTGGCTCCGAAAGCGAGGAAATTTTTTCACAGCTTTTGGCTGATTTACTCTGATCCCTTCAATAGATCGGCTATCAATTAGTGATTAGCTCGTACCGTGTTGAGCTAATTACGAAAGGATTGCCGGTTTCTTCTTTTGATGGTGGATTTTATTGTGGCACATTGAGTGGGATACCTTTTTTTTCGAATAGTAATCAGATCGTATAGCCTTATAGCAGTGCGCTCTAAAAGCGTTGAATTAATAAAATAATAGGTAGTTGGAGTACCAATACATGCTCGAAGTGATAAGTAAGGATAAATAGCGTATAAAATTTCAATAATTTATCAGGTCACGCTGTGACATGCTACAATTCTTTCGAAAATTGCCAATATCAATTGCATCCGCAGAATGAATCTTCATAGCCAGAAGAAACGCAGATCTTCAAAAATCGTGATTTGCCATCACGACTGAAAATTTTGCTTTGTTCACGTGAACTAGCTAGAACCGGACCGAAGATAGCAGGTCTCTGTCGCTTGAATCCGGAGAAAAGAAATGGACACGAAAAAATAAAAATCGTTTAACGATCCCAATTTAACCGAGTATCGCAGCCGCGTGGCGTCGGACACGGACAGAGAATATTACTAAATTAAATTAACAGCCCTTACTGCCGTAATGCAGTCACACTCCGGTTGCTCGGAGGCCGGAGCGGTCCACTTTCCGTCTGCACGTGATGGATGTGCCGCAGATTGGGGAGTAAAGTGGCATTAAACCGTGCCGAAGTTTTGTGCGCCATAATCCCGGGCCCGGACAGAATGGGATTCGTTACCGATGCGCGGAAGGAGTTATGCCAGTTACGTGATTGCTTTCCTTCAGTTTGTCTCAGCTTTATAGCGTCATTCAGGCTACCTGGCTGTCAGTTTGGGGTTTCTCTAGTACGTAAAAAAATGGTCATGTATAACGCATTACCAAGCATGGGATTTTTCATTTTTAGTTCGCCTCTTGGTCGGGTTTTTTTAGAGCCAATGATTTTATTTCGTGCGTGCCAGATTGCAACCGGCGGTGGAAAATCGGGCAATGTAGAGAATTGATTTGGTCGAAACTGACAGGTTTCATGCAACGCATTAGAATAGAATTGACAAGAATGGGCAGCTTTCCCCACA
The DNA here is from genome assembly GCF_029784165.1 of Wyeomyia smithii. NCBI lineage: Eukaryota > Metazoa > Arthropoda > Insecta > Diptera > Culicidae > Wyeomyia > Wyeomyia smithii. The sequence goes on from NC_073694.1 coordinate 159,441,107, forward strand.
GTTAAAAACAATAAAATTTGGAATTGACAGCAAACGAGAAGGGACATTTCCCCAGTAACTAGTTACTGATGTTGCCATGGTTTGAGCCTGACGGACCTGATTGTAATTTACAAAATATTCAAATACCCTCAACCATAACGGTACCTTATAAATCATTAATTTCAACAAGATATGCGTCCCAGTCAATGACACTTGTTTCCCCCTGAGCATTAACTAAGCAGAGATCCTGTATAGCAACAGGAGGCAACGGATATTCACCATGCAGCGCATTTATTTCCGAGGGGAGTAAGAAATTCGTCTAATATCCCCGGCCCCTCAACACGGTAGAAAACATAACTGCATTTCACTCTACCGATATTCATTCATTATTCACTACTCCGTTCACGATTGGTCGCCCTACCGGAATTCGAATTGCTTTCATTATCCCGCGCACCTCACTACCCACTGTTTTGCTGCTGTTGGTTCTTGGCGACGACCGACCGCTGACGGGTCGGCAGTGACTTTTACTAAATCGTTGCTGTTGTTGAATGATACTTCCTTATTTCTGTTCGTCTCCTTATTCGGGTTGCTTGGCAGCGCGAACAAATCCGCCTCTGCATCATGCAAGGAGTCCAACGAAAGTGGAGGGTGATTTTCGTGGTGATGATTCTTTTGTAAGGGATTGCAATTTTCGCTAGGTTCATTCTTAACGATGTGGCGGAAAATATGAGGAACGGCATTTTTATTACATTAAAGATTAATACGGTGCGGAATCCAGTTGACGGGGCCTGTGGGGAGGTAATATCCTGGAGCAAGGTTGAAAATGACTTGTCATCAAGGAATACGCGATGTAGAACGGATGAAGGGTAGAAAGTAATTTCATTTTCTGAACATATGTGTGAATAATTGGTTTCACGGAAGCAAGGTGTAAGGGTATTGTTTAAATGTTTGGAGGCGTTTTGCACGAACTGAAGATCTGAAGTAACTCTGAAGACTTTGGAATGCAACTTGAATTGTTGAATTTTGAAACTGTTACTTCCATACGGTATTTTAATAGGATTCTATTAGGGTGAAGAATATTTTGTTTCTGGACAGAATTTTGCTGTTCATTGTTTCTCGAGAGTGTTTAGCAAACATTTACGTTTACCATTTCTACTACCGCCCATAAATGTGTTATTTAAAGACTGGTGGAATTAGAAGATTTTAGCATTTATTTTACAGCTCACTATTACGTACCTCATCGTATTCTATTATGTTCCATTACATCTTATTATTTATTTTAACACTACTCATTCGTATTCGTTCATGCTTATTCAACAATATCTATACAGTAAAGTCGTAAACACTGCGTTATTTTACTTTGAAATTGCGTAAAAAGACCGCATGAATACCCAGAATCGACCTGATTTGTGAAACAGGGCCGGCAGTATGGGTAGTAGTAACCCTTCGGACAATATCCCTGTGGGTACTTACCCACACGGAATTATCGAAACTTAAAATGGAACAAAGAACGATACGCCGCAGTGTCAAAAACAGATATCCACATCACAATATCTTGGCGCTATTGGACGCGAATCAAAGCATCGAAAGAAACCCCGGCCGACGACTCTGAGGGATAAGAAGCTCCAAAGGATGCTGAAAAGGGAGACCGAAGGAAAAGTGGCTACATCGCTGGGTGCGCTTGGTTGGGAGGTTAGTACCGCCGGCCGAAGTGGAAAAATTACCTGGCGAACATGGTTGGCAACAACTGGCAGGGCACTTCGTATTTTACTTCCTCCACGAAGGGAGTGAGCTCCGAGGTGAAGTTCATTTGACACACCAAGTTCCCCGAAAAGGTGTTGCTGTGGCTGACAATCAGCCAGAAGAGGGTGTCAAAGCCGCTCTTCTTTTTCACTCCGGATTGGCCGTGAACGAGGAAATTTATAGTAATTAGTGCTTGCGTCGTTCATCAAGAAATATCATAAGGGCGAAAACGCGGTGTACTGGCTGGATCTGCTTTCGGCCCACTACACGAAGAAATCGTTGGAACGTATTCCAACTGCGCCTCATCGAGAGTTTCTGGGCAAAACTGAAGTTTAAGATCTACTCCAACAATTTGTCGCGGAAATTGTTGAACAAAACGCAGAAAGAACTCAAAAAGATGCCTAAACGCATGTTGTCGTCCGCAATGGCGATTGTTCCGGTACATTTTTAATGATACTCTTTGCATAGTAAACTATGTCATATTTTTATCTTTCGATTTCTGACAAGAAATCGTTGAGATTTTGTATGATGATGCTGTAATTAACAAAACAGAGTGAAAGATGAGACAATCTCCTGTTGTATCTCAGGTCCATTTGAAAAGTGACACGAGATTTGTAGTTAAAGTCCAGCAAATTAGACCAGCAAGTCTAATCTCATTCCATCGTGAGCCATACTTTCTCTTAGATTTTTATTACCCTACCAAACCACATTAAATTTTATCATACTTAACCCTCTAGTGCCCAGTGCCGCCTTCAGACGGTCTTCAGTTGAACTTCTAAAAAGCTTCAATAAGAACTTAAAAAATGTTTACAACGCTACATAGTGATTTTTTTGAAGCCCGTCCAAAACCTAATTTGGGCACTAGAGGGTTGAATAATTACACTTTATCCTAATTCATCACTTGTGTAATGTACTGTTATCAGAATGATAATTTCATTGGGAATTTGTTCGAAATGATACGTCTATTAATCTGCGCTAGTACAGTTTGCAATTTTAACCCTAGTTATTCATCTCACTACTCACCAAATTTCGGCTCGATTTTATTCCGCTTTTTCCAAACGTTGTTGACACAGAATCAAATTATTTTATTGTACAAAAAAATCTGTTTCTACCATATTTCATAACGTCAAATAAGTTAACAGTAACATTGCTGTATAATCATAGCCACAACCACAAGTTGACGCAAAACGGGGTAAGGCACTTAAGATAAATCGCAAGGGATATGCTTGCTTCTCTTTCCTTAGACGCATGTTGTTTTTTCAGTAACCTGCCTTTTTGCAAGTTAAGTCTGTCCCAGTTTCGCCAGATACAAAGAGATTTGATTCGCTATTTTTTACAAATTGTCAAAAAATGAATCGCATTTAATTGTAGCAACCATCCCAGTAGTTATTGGTTGCGTACTTTACAAACAGTTATTATTAGTAAACAAGTAGGTAGTGTTGCACGACAAACATATTTTTTTATAAAACATTCGGCAAGGGGGAACGTGTAGGTAGGATAAGGTACAGCGCTTGAGTTATTTATTCAATCGTTTTGTTGTCAAAGAATGTATTGTATATTTTTGATCAAGCATTCCAATGAACGTATGGTTTTCGCTGGAGAATCATGGACGAATTAAGAAAAACGTGTATTTTCCTAAATAATTATAATTTTTCGAGCTTAAATTAGAAATAACTCGAAAACCAATGCCTTTAGAATGTTTACTACCAAGAGCAACAAATGGTGAGTTGACAACCTGTAAGGAGCGTCAAACATAGCTTCGGCCCTCACAAGTTCCTATCTCACACCTCCGCGAGTCATATGATTACACTAGACTGCCGGTTGAAACATGGATACAACTGGTTGGTGTTGCCTGGGCAATGTTGTCATCCGACAATAGCTAAGTGAGAAGGTGCGACGCGATTATTAGCGCGTAAACCATATTCCGGCGGTAGAGGAAATGCTTCGCCAACCTGAGCGTCTGTTCACCAAGATGGTGCGGCTCAAAACAGCTTCTGATCTCCATGTTAGGAGCGGCTGATCAACGTCCTGGTGGCAGCGTGGGACTCTAAACAGAGCTGACACGATGGTCCCCCGGCGAGACAGGGGGTTTGGGAAGGCCCAACAAGCCGCCCCGGCAAACAACGAGTTACAAACAACGTAAGAGATAATACGGATCGGAACAATCGGCATGGACCTAGGCAACGAATCAAGGACTATGATTGGAAACTTGGGACATGGAACTGCAAATCGCTCTGCTTTCCAGGATGCGACAGGATAATCTATGACGAGCTACATCCACGCAACTTCGAAGTCGTAGTGCTGCAGGAACTTTGTTGGACAGGACAGAAGGTATGGAGAAGCGGGCACCGGGCGGCTACTTTCTACCAGAGCTGTGGCACAACCAGCGAGCTGGGAACCGGCTTCATAGTACTGGGTAAGATGCGCAACGCGTGATGGGGTGGTAGCCGATCAACGCAAGGATGTGCAAGTTGAGGATAAAGGGCCGGTTCTTCAACTACAGCATCATCAACGTGCACTGCCCACATGAAGGAAGACCCGACGACGAGAAGAAAGCGTTCTACGCGCAGCTGGAGCAGGTCTACGATAGCTGCCCGCGACGGGGCTTGAAAATCGTTATTGGGGACATGAATGCTAAGGTAGGCCGGGAGGCAATGTACAGACCGGTAATCGGACCAGATAGCCTGCATGCCGTGTCTAATGATAACGGCCATCGGTGCGTAAACTTTGCGGCCTCCCGTGGTATGGTAGTCCGAAGTACTTTCTTCCCCCGCAAAGATATCCACAAATCCACCTGGAGATCACCCGACCAACAGACAGAGAACCAAATCGACCACGTTCTAATCGACGGCAGGTTCTTCTCCGACATCATCAACGTTCGCACCTACCGCAGTGCGAATATAGATTCGGACCACTACCTAGTAGCTGTGTGCATGCGCTCAAAACTATCGACGGTGTATAACACCCGCCGAAGTCGAACGCCGCGACCAAATATTGAGCAACTGCGGGACGCCGAGGCTGCACAGGAATAGGCGCAGCAGCTGGAGGCAGTGCTACCTATGGAAGAGAAGCTTGGTGCAGCTACCCTTGAAGATGGCTGGAGGAGCATCCGATCCGCCATAGGTAACACTGCAGTAGCGCTACTAGGTACAAGGGCCCCGAATCATAGAAATGACTGGTTTGACGGCGAATGCAAACGGTTAGTCGAGGAGAAGAATGCAGCACGGGCGAGAATGCTGCAACACCGTACGAGAGCGAACGTGGAACGATACCGACAGGCACGGAACAGCCAAAACTCAGTCCTCCGAAGGAAGAAGCGCCAGCAAGAAGACCGAGATCGCGTAGCGATGGAAGAGCTGTACCAAGCTAACGACACTCGGAAGTTCTACGAGAAGCTGAACAGCTCCCGTAAAGGCTTCGTGCCGCAAGCCGAGATGTGCAGGAGCTTGGACGGCAACCTCCTTACTGAAGAGTGTGAGGTGATCGAAAGGTGGAGGCAGCACTTCGACGAGCATCTAAACGGCGATGCAGTAGAGCGCGAGGACGGTTAGGCAACTGATCGTGGTGCACGAGCAGAAGACATCTGAATTCCAGCCTCCGATCTTCTGGAGGTAGAGGAGGAGATTGGTCGGCTGAAAAACAACAAAGCTGCTGGAGTGGACCAGCTTCCCAGCGATCTATTGAAATACGGTGGAGAAACACTGTCTAGAGCCGTGCACTGGGTCATTGTCAAGTTTTGGGAGGAAGAACGAGTACCGGAGGAGTGGATGGAGGGTATTGTGTGTCCCATCTACAAAAAGGGCGACAAACTGAAGTGCTGCAATTATCGGGCAATCACTCTGTTGAACGCCGCCTACAAGGTACTCTCCCAAATACTTTGCCGTCAACTATCACCATTTGCGAAGCAGTTCGTGGGGCATTACCAGGCGGGATTGATGGGTGCCCGCGCTACCACGGATCAGATATTCGCGGTTAGGCAGGTTATGCAGAAATGCCGCGGATATAACGTGCCCACACATCATTTGTTCATCGATTTCAAATCGGCGTACGACACAATCGATCGGGACAAGCTATGGCAAATTATGCACGACTACGGTTTTCCGGACAAACTGACGCGGTTGGTCAAAGCGACGATGGATCGAGTGATGTGTGTAGTTCGTGTTTCGGGGGCACTCTCGAGCCCCTTCGAAACCCGAAGAGGGCTGAGGCAAGGTGATGGTCTGTCGTGCCTACTGTTCAACATTGCCCTGGAAGGTGTCATTAGAAGAGCGGGGATTAACACGAGTGGCACGATTTTCCAAAAGTCGGTTCAACTGTTTGGTTTCGCCGACGATATCGACATTGTGGCTCGGACCTTTGTGAAGATGGCGGATACGTACATCGGATTAAAGGCTGAAGCCAAAAAGATTGGACTGGTCATCAATGCATCGAAGACGATTACATGAAAGGAAGGGGTTCACGTGAAGACAGTAACAGTATCAGTAACCTCCCACCTCGAGTTCAAATTGGTGGTGATGAAATCGAGGTGGTCGATGAGTTCGTGTACCTGAACTCACTGGTAACTGCCGACAATGATACCAGCAGAGAAATTCAACGGCGCATGATGGCAGGAAATCGTGCATACTTTGGTCTCCGGAGGACGCTTCTATCGATTAGAATTCGCCGCCGCACCAAGTTAACCATCTACAAGACGCTGATCAGACCGGTAGTCCTCTACGGGTATGAGACATGGACTATGCTTGTGGAGGACCAACGCGCCCTTGCGGTGTTCGAGTGGAAGGTGCTGCGTACCATTTTCGGTGGACTGCAGATGGAAAACGGAGTGTGGAGAAGGCGAATGAACCACGAACTGCAGGAGCTGCTTGGGGAGCCATCTATCGTCCACACCGCTAAGATAGGCAGGCTGCGGTGGGCTGGGCATGTTGTAAGGATGTCAGACGACAGCCCGGTAAAGATGGTTTTTGAAACCAATCCGTCAGGGACGAGACGGAGAGGTGCACAGCAGGCGAGGTGGATCGATCAGGTGGAAGACGACCTGCGGACCCTACGCAGACTGCAGAGCTGGCGAACTGCAGCCATGGACCGACCGGAATGGAGACGACTCTTACGTACAGCAAAGGCCACACCACGGCTTGGGACTGTTTGGTAAGGTAAGTACCAAGAGCATTTTGATATAAAATGACTCTCTGCATCTTAAAAAATCATCAGAATACAAATATTCTGAAAAATGTTTGAATTAGAATTTTCATAAAAAAAATAATAAACCATAAATTTTTTTTTTTTCGTTTCACCATCCTGGACTTTTTTTTAAAAGTTGCGTATTAACGTCAAGTTTCTTTAAAAAAAAAAATTCAACTCCTTTTTTCAAATTGAAATTTTATGTTTATTTTTAATTTTTTTTTGGTTAGAAAAAATTTTTTTTGTACAGATTATATTTTTCTATGATGCATTTTCGATTCGCTACAACTCATTCTCAGACATAATTTCTATACAACCAACGGTTTTTGGGCTACAATGCTTCGAATAAAACCTATGCCAAAAGACATACGCCCTTTTAGAATGTAACTCATGGTTGTAAAAAAATCTCTCCCCCTGTGAAAAATGCTTGGTTTGCTAAGCCAAATACGTGTGCAAAGTTTTATTCAAATCAAAAATGGTCGATTAAATTTTCGCGTTTTTCCAGGCGATTTGAAATGATTTTGCTCTATTGCGAGTTGCATATTGCACTTGTGCGGCTGGAACGAAATTCAGTTCGTGTCGGATGGTAGCAGAGAGCAGGATTTGTCGCATTCTCGGCCACGCAATGAGGCTGCGTGTTGCATATTGTAATCTGACATGACATTATTTTGAGTCGAATGTAGCCGCTTATATAAACCGAAGAATGCATTCTCGGTTAAGTAGGAATAGTATTCTTACGACCATGTTAGTAATCACATGCATGCATGCAGCTCAGCTCTGGTTGATCATAATTTTCATTTTAAGAAGGGCTGACAATTTATAATAATACAATATTTTGCATAAACAAATTACAGAGTGCGGCGGAAAAAATGCGAAAACTTCTGGTGTTTCTTCCAAATATTATATGGAATACTTTCTGGCAAAATGTCAACATTTCCGAAATAAGTTATCTGTATAAAGTCCTATTCATCAAATTTCTTCGATGTGTCTTTCATTTTTAGTAATGACATACTCTAGTCGACACCGGAAGCTAGAACACGCTTTTCGAACGCAGTGCTCCGGCATCGAACGACATGTGCGCGCAATCTTAGACTTTAGGGTGTTCACACTAGGGTGAGGTGTTTGCTTCAACATACACCCAAATGGAATAATCCAACGGGTTAAGGTCCGGGTTGCAAGGGTGCCACAACTATTTCGGTCTAAACATCAACTTTTACATCAGCCAGTGTTAGATCCAATTAGACGTATGATATAGCGCTTCATTCTGTTGCAGCACAACGTATTGATCTTCAGAGAAGTTTACCTTGACCCAGGGAAGCTCTCGGTTTTTCAAAATGCCGATATAAACTACTGGTCTAAAAAAACAGGCGGCATTTTTAAACCGTTGGACGCTATCAAGCCAAACATCATCACACCAGCCGGAAGTTTGGTGTAGAACTTAAACGTTACTTTCTCAGCAGCATCCTCAACTCTCTTCAGTGAAATGAATCGGTCTAATACTAACGTTCGAACATTTTCGCATTTTTCTGCCGCATACTTTACAATTTTCAGCGTTTGAGTAGATGCGTAGCTAATTTTTTATTCGATTCCAATAATTAAGGAAATCCGGTGGAAGCTAATCGAGTAACAAGCATTTGAAGTTGAACATGATTTCGTCCCCTCTTCCGGTTTAGCTTTTCATTCTACACCTTTATAAATCTTCTCTATAGACGTAGTTCTACGTCAGTAATGTTTAATGATAATAATAAACGCATAATTATACAAAACAAGAAACGAAAAGAGGAAACAATGATAGTTTGAAAATTTTTTTTGATGTAAAAATGTATTATATCCTTCATAAAAACAAAAATGGTTGATGCACGAAACAATAAAAGTAATACAATAACGAAAAGTCGGAAATTGAACCCAAAAAATCTCTCTGCAATGAACATTTATTTTTGCCACTAACCGCGTCGAAAGTGCGTGAAATCTTGGAGGCTTCACTAAAGTGTTCTTGTTAGCTATCAATGAAACGACAACCCCAGCGAGCAATTACTCTGAGGCCTTTTGACGATTTAATAAGTCTGCTAGGGGCATCAAAATTCACAGGAATGGTTAAAATGCTATATTTTTACAGTTTGAGCTCTAGGGCAATTTTTTTCACTTTTGTTAACCAGTGTTATTTATTGGAATCATAAAACATACAAAATGGATCAAAAAAAGAATAGAATAACGGGAAAGCTTGCTAGCGGGAAATATTAAAAAAAAAAAAAAACGAGTGAATGATAAAAATGCACAAAACAAGAAAACATTATAACAAAATTGGCAAACAAATACCGAAACAAAATGAAGGACAAGAACAATACCGTAACATAGAAACAACTACAAAAACACTGAATGTTTTTAAAGTATGCTGAGCTACACAGACCAAGCAGTGGTAGAATTAGGAAATAAAACAGCCCTCTTAGAACACTGCATACACCACCAACACCGCTTCACATGAGCAGAAACCAAAATATTAGACCGTACTCTAAACCCACAGCCACTCCCACTTTTGGAGTGTTTCCATATCAGCAACACTAGGGGGCCAATTAATTCTGTTTAAACAAACCCGCAAAGCTCATGCGCCAAACAAAAAACAATACCTTTGTAAGTGAACAATAGACCACAATTATTTTAGAATATTGTCAAATAAACCCATCTATTTTAGAATTCCTTTGAAAAAGGCCTCAACCAACGGCCGAAACGTCGGATGTGACGAAAATATTCGTTTAGATCTACTGAGACTGCAAAGCCGAAAATCCAAATCCTGAAACCACAAACAGGTGCCACGGAAAAGCTACAAAAAAAAAGGATTGTAATGCATGGGATGAATGATGTAAAATGAACAAAATTGTGAAATCATCAAGTTAATACTTCTCTAAAATTACTACGAAAAAGTAAACTTCTTGGTCTTAAATTAGTGTTTATTTAGATTTTTCGTAATTAATAACAATTTATTTATAGTGTAATTTTTTTACAATGCATCATTTGTTACCTACAATTAATTTTCAAACAGTGTTTCTATATTACTAAGAGATTTGTTACAATGCTTCGTATTCAACCTATCCTAACATGTCTACGCCCTTTTAGAAAATTACTCACTTTACTTAACCAAGTACGTGTGCTAAGTTTGATTGAAAGCTTTACATGCTTTCGACGTTAGGCTAAATCTTCGTAAGAAAAAAGGTGAAATATATAAGCATTTTAAAATATTGAAAAAAAAAAAAATAGATAGATTTTTCAGAATGCATAAATAAATGTATCGGCTAATCTATAGAGCAGAATCATTTCAAATCGCCTGGAAATACGCGAAATTTTAATCGACCATTTTTGATTTAAATGAAACTTTGCACACGTATTTGGCTTAGCAAACTGAGCATTTTTCACAGATGGAGAGATTTTTTACACCCATGAGTTACATTCTAAAAGGGCGTATGCCTTTTGGCATAGGTTTTTTTCGAAGCATTGTGGCCCAGAAACCGTTGGTTGTATAGAAAAACTGTCTGAGAATGAGTTGTAGGGAATTTAAAATGCACCATAAAAAAATATAATCTGTACAAAAAAAATTATTTACCAAAAAATATTAAAAATAAATATTAAATTTCAATTTAAAAAGAAAAACAGTTGAGTTTTTTTGTATTTTTTTTTTAAAGAAACTTGACGTTAATACGCAACTTTCAAAAAAAGTCCAGGATGGAGAAATGAAAAATTATTTTTGTATGGTAGATTAATTTTTTTATGAAAATTATAATTCCAACATTTTGCAAAATTTTTGTATTCTGATGATTTTAAAAGATGCAGAGAGTCATTTTGTATCAAAAAGCTCTTGGTAGTAAACATTCTAAAGGCATTGGTTTTCGAGTTATTTCTAATTTAAGCTCGAAAAATTATAATTATTTGGGAAAATACACGTTTTTCTTAATTTGTCCATGGTTCTCCAGCAAAAACCATACAATCATTGGAATGCTTGATCGAAAATATACAATTCATTCTTTGACAACAAAACGATTGGGAGAACGGTTCTCAAGAAAAGAGTTAAATGTTTTAAGTGATATAAATATATATAAGAATCAAATATTTATTTTCGAGTTTTATTATCTCAGGAACATATTTTTTATGACATAGATACTTAACAGAACTAGTTTCACCTTATATTTTATATACATCATAAGTAAATGATTCGTCATCTTTTGAAAACAGCTTCGTTTGTATCTTATTTTCTGAAATCGGAACAAAAGAGTGATACTTTTGTGTGCCAGCTATTATTATAGATTTTTTGAAAATATTGCTCCATTCTGTTACTCCTTGTTCATACAGTAATCACCCGATTATATCTGTACCCGATTTTATCTGCCCCCGATTTTATCAGCCCCTGATTTTATCACATTTTTCACCCGATTTTATCATCATAAAACATTTCATTAAAAAAATGTCAGGGTGAACTGATTTTCTATTACGCTTCAATATTTAAGATATTTTTCATAATTCAACCGATGCACAATGTTGTATTTTGCTGTTATCGTGCGAATAATTGAATAGTGATACAAATGTTTATAATAACCGCATAATATGTTCGGAGAAGTTTAAAAATATTTGAAAACGCATCTTTTGATGTAGAAAGCTGGGTGATCAATCCTCCTAAAAGTGAGATAGAATATTTACTTATTCATTAGACAAAGATAGACGCTTGGTGTCTTAGGCAAAGTATTAGGTGATCTCAAAACAAGAAACTTTACAGAAGACATCATGTTTCTATCTCTTACATATTGCAAGCAACATAAAGTTTTCTATGAGAAGGCATTAAAAATCGTTATATACATTTTAAGATTTTTCTGGTTGCAATATGTGAGAGATATCAGCATGCTGTCTTCGGCAAAGTTTAGTGTTGTGAGAACATCTAATATTTTACTTATGGTACTGCGCTACAAAAAAGAAAGTAATTCATTTTACCAATTCAAACAAAAACATGAACGAATAAAAAACTTAATTGTAATTTATTTGCAACTTTACATGGATTTTTTTAGGTTTTTTTAATTTTTTTAGGTTTCTTCAGAAAAGTTTTAGGCAACTGAATTATCTATCCAAAAAAATGTTTTAAAACAATAGTGATGATCGATTTTTTATAGTCACTTTTTGTTTTTGAATTTTTTTTTCAGTACAGGATCTCAAATTGAATTTTTTAAATATTTTTTTATAAAAGCTCAGACAGTTTTCTCATATTCATTCCTTGACAACTTTTCTCTATCTTTTGTCATTATTCAGATATATCGATTTATGAAAAAACGACTGCAGCTTTTTTCATATGTTTGTACTGATGAATTTTCCAAAAAAAATTAAAATCGCTGATTTTACGTATTTAGTTATTGACTTAACATCATCAATAAAACAAATAAAATTTTAAAAATTTCCCGATTTTATCACTTTCCCTATTTTATCACGCCAAAAATCATCAGGGTGAGATATAATCGGGTGATCACTGTATTCTTCATATGATACCCAACTAAATGACATTTTTGATGAATTTTTATTACTTTTCTGATTAGACCAATCATACAATTCTTTTGCGCTTGTAATGGGATGTTCATGTTCTTTAGCTAAACTTGCATTTCCTGCCATTCGTTTTAATATGCCACCAATTGCATCGCATAAGCCTTTACCATGAGAAGTCGCAAAAAAATGCCACTCTGCATCGACGTTATATTTTGTTTTGAACTTGCAAAGACTTGCTTCATCAGACATTAATATCGCTTTTTCAACTCTATTGTTGTTTTCAAAAATCATTAATTTGGCAATGAACACCTGAACCGCAACAGTATCATGGTGGGGTACTTCCGATATAATGATGATATTCTTAAGTGTTCCAGATTCTGAATAGTAAACAACGAAGGGATGAATGGTGGCTTGACTATCATTCCAATAACTACACAAATCACAAATTGATAAAGACGTATTAAAATGAGCTTACCGGTTCAATATTTTTAATTTTGCAATAACGTTTTAGTTTAATTTGCGTAAGCTTGATGAGCACCGATGATCAGGAAAGGGTTTACAGCATTTGGGCTTGGTGTATTCCATTTTCACTTTATTCATCTTCACAAAATGCAAACTCTATTTAGCCAGGAAAGTATGTCCGGACTCTGTTCCTGCGCAAAACTTTGTTGCGATACGTCTCCGAGTCACGACGCGATAGAATCACCTTTTACGATGGCAGAATTTTCAGTTGGCCTCCTGTCCTGTAACAATAACGCAGCTGGGTTAGATAGAATCAAATTCAACTTGTTGAAAAATCTACCCGGCAATGCCAAGAGGCGCTTGTTGAAGTTGTTTAATAAGTTCCTGGAGCAAAACATTGTACCGCAGGATTGGAGGCAAGTGAAGGTGATCGCCATCCAAAAACCAGGGAAACCAGCTTCTGATCACAACTCTTATAGGCCGATTGAAATGCTATCCTGTATCCGGAAATTGATGGAAAAAATGATACTCCGTCGTTTAGACCATTGGGTCGAATCAAATGGTCTACTATCAGAAACTCAATTTGGCTTCCGCCGTGCCAAAGGGACGAATGATTGTCTTGCGTTGCTTTCAACAGATATTCAGTTGGCGTATGCTCGCAAAGAACAAATGGCGTCTGCGTTCTTGGACATTAAGGGGGCTTTTGATTCCGTTTCTATTGACATTCTTTCGGGTAAACTTCACCGACAAGGATTTTCTCCAATTTTGAACAATTTTTTGCACAATTTGTTGTCCGAAAAGCACATGCATTTTACGCATGGCGATTTGGCAACTTTTCGCATTAGCTACATGGGTCTTCCCCAGGGCTCATGTTTAAGCCCCCTTCTTTACAACTTTTATGTAAATGACATCGACGAATGTCTGGCAAATTCATGCACGATAAGACAACTTGCAGACGACAGTGTAATCTCTGTTACAGGAGCCAAAGCTGCCGAGCTGCCGAGTGAATTTTCTTCGTACAATAACCGGACAATGGTGGGGAGCCCATCCAGGAGACCTTATAAGGCTTTACCAAACAACGATACTGTCTGTTATTGAGTACGGGTGTTTCTGCTTCCGCTCCGCAGCAAACACACATTTGATCAAACTGGAGCGAATACAATATCGTTGTTTGCGTATCGCCTTGGGTTGCATGCAGTCGACCCATACGATGAGTTTGGAGGTCTTAGCTGGAGTACTACCATTGAAAAACCGCTTCTGGAGCCTGTCTTCTCGCATTCTTATCAAATGTGAGGTCTTGAACCGTCCTGTGATTGAAAATTTTGAAAGATTAATCGAATTTTATTCTCAAGCCCGTTTTATGACATTGTATTTCAATCACATGTCCCATAATATTAACCCTTCTTCGAATATTCCAAATCGTGTCGACTTATCAAATACTTCTGATTCTACTGTGTTCTTCGATACATCCATGATAGAAGAAATTCGTGGAATCCCGGATCATTTACGCGTGCAGCAGATCCCCAAATTTTTTTCCAAAAAATATCGAAACATCAACTGCGACAATATGTTCTACACTGACGGATCACTTCTTGATGGGTCCACTGGCTTCGGTATTTTCAATAACAATTTAACCGTCTCCCACAAGCTTGATAATCCTGCTTCTGTTTACGTCGCAGAATTGGCTGCAATTCAGTACACCCTAGGGATTATCGAGAAAATGCCCACGGACCATTATTTCATCTTTACGGACAGTCTCAGTTCTATTGAGGCTCTCCGATCGATGAAAGATGTTAAGCACTCTCCGTATTTCCTGGGGAAAATACGGGAACATCTGAGTGCTTTATCCGAAAAATCGTTTCAGATTACCTTATCGTGGGTCCCTTCTCACTGCTCGATACCGGGCAATGAGAAAGCGGACTCTTTGGCTAAGGTGGGCGCAACAAACGGTGGAATTTATGAAAGACCAATTGCCTTTAATGAATTTTTCTCATTTGTACGTCAGAATACGATCATCAGTTGGCAAAATGCTTGGACCAGAGGGGAACTGGGAAGGTGGTTACATTCCATAATTCCCAAGGTGTCGACGAACCCGTGGTTCAAGGGGTTGGATGTAGGTCGGGATTTCATTTGCGTGATGTCCCGGCTTATGTCCAATCACTATAGATTTGACGCGCATCTCCGTCGTGTTGGGCTCGAGGAAAGTGGTATCTGTGCCTGTGGTGAAGGTTATCACGACATAGAGCACGTTGTTTGGTCATGCCCTGTACACCGTGACGCCAGGTCTAAACTTGTAGCTTCCCTGCAGGCCGAAGGTAGGCAGTCGGCTGTTCCTGTTCGTGATGTCTTGGCGAGCCGTGACCTATCCTACATGTCCCTTATATACGTTTTCCTGAAATCCATCCACGCCCCAGTTTAGTCCTAACCCCTTCCGCCTGCATCCAGCCTAACGACAAGAACACGTTAAGACCCCGGATCCGGAAACAGCAATCAGACCAGCACGATACTCTCAAGGCGCGAGGGAGACAACCCAATATGCTAGTCCGTAATATCTTGGCCCAGCAGCGGAACAAATTCAATATGCTGCTTACCTGTGGCAATGAAAACCATCATACAGTAAACCAGTGCTTTTAATGCAAAACATTCTAGCTTTAAGTTAGACTTAGTTTCAGCTCGTAGTCGGCAGCGAGGATAAAAAATTTGCTTTTAGTTATTAACATACTTTAGAAAGTAAGCTACCAGATATAATTGGCGCCGTTAAACATTAAATTGTATTTGTGCCGTGTCAAATAAATTATAGATGAACAAAAAAAAATGCAAACTGTTACTAACACATCTGGAGTAGTGCAATCGTATTTATATACGAAAACAGATATTATAGGTAACCCAGTAGTTATTGGTTGCGTTCTTTACAAAAAGTTATTATTAGTAAACACGTAGGTAGTGTTGCACGACAAATATATTTTTTTTTAAAACATTCGGCAAGGGGGAACGTGTAGGAAGGCTAAGGTTTAGCGCTTGAGTTATTTATCCAATCGTTTTGTTGTCATAGAATGAATTGTATATTTTTGATCAAGCATTCCAATGAACGTATGGTTTTTGCTGGAGAATCATGGACAAATTGAGAAAAACGTGTATTTTCCGAAATATAATTACATACATTTTTCGAGCTTAAATTAGAAATAACTCGAAAACCGATGCCTTTAGAATGTTTACTATCAAGAGCTTTTTGATTCAAAATGACTCTCTGCATCTTTTAAAATCATCAGAATACAAATATTTTGAATAATGTTTAAATTAGAATTTTTATAAAAAAAATAATCTACCATTAAAAAATTATTTTTCATTTCTCCATCCTGGACTTTTTTTAAAAAGTTGCGTTTTATCGTGAAGTTTCTTTTAAGAAAAAATAAATTCAACTCTTTTTCTTTTAATTGAAATTTAATGTTTATTTTTAATTTTTTTGGGTCAAAAAAATTTTTCTTTGTACAGTGTATATTTTTTTATGGTGCATTTTTAATTCCCTACAACTCATTCTCAGACAGATTTTCTATACAACCAACGGTTTCTGGGCTACAATGCTTCGAATAAAACCTATGCCAAAAGGCATACGCCCTTTTAGAATGTAACTCATGGGTGTAAAAAAACTCTCCATCTGTGAAAAATGCTCAGTTTGCTAAGCCAAATACGTGTGCAAAGTTTCATTCAAATCAAAAATGGTCGATATTCGACCATAGGTCATTTCGCGCGATCTTGCTCTATATACACGCTTATTTATAGTATCAATTTGGTTCTTTGATTTCGAAAGTAACTTAAACTAAAACTTAGAACTGAATTATCGAGGATCGGCAACACTGCTTTTATAAGTGCAGAGTGAATCCTCTATCGGTTCGTACACAAAACTAATTTGGGTAGTGTAATTAGGACTACGGAATCACGTGTGATAGTGGAAGTGAAGGCACAGGAAGAAGGCAGTCAAAAAATGATTTTTGGCTACTTCCTAAATTGTACTTCATACATTGCACACTGGGCCAGGAATGGAATCTAGCGGAACGAAATTATTAGCGAAGTACACTGGGGTCTTTTTTTACGCGGTTTTTTTTATGCGGTTTTTTATACGAGGCTTTTTTTACGCGATTTTTTACAATAACGCAAATTATTTTTACGCGATTTTTTTAAATAACGCGGATTATTTTTACGCGATTTGGAAGATTATTTTTACGCGGTATCAAATAAGCTTAGTAAGAGTGAATCTAATAAAGTGAAAAATCAATCGTATGGTTCATGACAATACGATTTTCTGTTTTATCAATCTAACTAATGCATATTTTAATATATTTGCCGTTATTATCAAATAATAGGCAATTTCCGCTGATTCGAGGAAAAGAAACAAAAATACATTAATAATTGTATAACAATACGAGTCAGGATCGTTGCGATTAACTTCCGATTACGGAAAGAAAGTTTAAAAATATGGCAAAACCGTTAGAAAAAAGCTATTGTCTTGTTCTTCAATGAATTTTTATTTTAGAAGCACTATAAACTCATTTTGTGTGTTCTGTTACCATTTATCTATCATTTTTCAAGTTTATATTTACTTACGTGCTATTATTTTTAATCGGATCTTTTTATTTAACGGAGTTTTTTTTATGCGATTTTTTCAAATAACGCGGTTCGCTATTACTGGCTAACCTATGATATATCTAATTCACAAAATTATGTATTTTTTCAAATTGTGTACTTTCACATAAGTACTTCAAAAACTTCTGTACTCGGAAGAAAACGGCGTAATTATTCAATCTCTATCGAGAAACAAATTGTAAAAAATTAATTCGAGTGAATTCATAACATTATCACAATAAAACGTGAAATTCAGACAAATTTTATAACAACTCGTAGATCTCTAAAACTTGAAGAGTTAAAATTTTTGTATATTCTGTATAGTTTCATAGAATTTAGAGATATACAACTTTGTCGAACACAAAGCTCTAGCGTGTAAGGGAAAGAAGTTGGCATCGTAACGCCACCTTTGCGGTTAAATTCCGAACTAATTCAAACATCCAAGATGAAGCCCTAACTATACCAAGAAACTTTGTAGAAGATCGGAAACCGATCAGTCAAACCCTGAGAGCGCTGATAATTTCCTTCCGCTAGATCCCATTCCTTGCCCTGTGTGCATTGGAAGTGACAATCGAAATTAGCGTCATTTGTTTCCCACATAAAGGCTTGCATCAAAGCTTGTATGCATTTACTAGTTGACAGACAGTGCTGCTGTTTCCACGGTAAATAAAAACCTAAATTAATCCACCTAGCGGTCAGACCCAGCCTTTCTCATTCAATTTTTTATTTGTAAAAACAGATTTACATGAACGCTTCAATCCAATAAATGTATATTCACTTTTTAGGTTCTAAAATATTGATGTTGTAATCTATATATATAAAATGCAGTCCGGTCTATCTGTCTGTCTGATCCATATAGGCTCGTAAACTACCGAACCGATCGACGTGAAAATTTGTATGTAGGGGTTTTCAATGCCGATAAAGGTTCCTATGATAGTTTGAGACCCCTCCCACTGGAAGGGAGGGGTCCCATACAAATGGAACATAAATTTCAGCACAACTTAAGAACAAAACAAGCAAATGAAACCGAATTTGGCATGTGGATGTTTTAAGGGGTAACTAATATGTCCATAATAGTTAGATGCAACACAAATTTGTGCACATCTCGAGAACTAATCAACCAAATGGAACAAAATTTAGCAGGTAAATGTTTTTAGTGGTAACAAATATGTACATAATGGTTTGACACCCGAATCCGTCTTCTATAAGGGAGGGATCCCTTGAAAATGAAACACAAATTTTGCACAGCTCAAGAACCAATCAAGAAAATACAACCAAATTTGGTATGTGAATGTTTTTAGAGGAGACAAATTTGTCCATAATGGATCGACGCCCCTCCCTCTTCTGGAAGTACATGTTTCTTCACAAATTTCTGCATATCTCGCGAACTAATCAACTAAATGGAACCATATTGGCAGGTGAATGTTTTTAGTGGTAACAAATATGTTCCATAATCGACCTCAGACAACATTTTGGATTGTAAGATGACAACTTCCGGTTTCTGGAAAACAGCCAAAAATGGCCGATTTCCACCCAATATAATAATATCCGGATC
The DNA here is from genome assembly GCF_029784165.1 of Wyeomyia smithii. Classification (NCBI taxonomy): domain Eukaryota; kingdom Metazoa; phylum Arthropoda; class Insecta; order Diptera; family Culicidae; genus Wyeomyia; species Wyeomyia smithii. The sequence goes on from NC_073694.1 coordinate 159,460,155, forward strand.
TAGAATAATACACAGGAGCTTAATAATCGACCACAGATAGCATTTTAAATTCTAAGATGGCGACTTCCGGTTTCTGAAAACAGCTTATAATGACCAAATACCACCCAATATGAGTTTTTCTTTAACCAGTATGCCGTTCAAAATCCAGAAATTGTCTCCAAATGCCATTATGAAATCCAAAATGGCGACTTACGGTGTCGGAAAAACAGCGCAAACGACCAAATACCACCCAATATGGATATTTCCGGAACCGTAATGATGCACTGGAGTCACAAATCGACTTCAGACAGCATTTTGAATTGTAAGATGGCAACTTCCGGTTTCTGGAAAACAGCCTGAAATGGACGATTCCCATTAAATATTAGTATTTCTGGAACCAGAAAGATGCACAGAAGCTAAAAATTGATCACAGACACAGTCTTGAATTTCAAGATGGTGACTTCCGGTGTCTGGCAAACAGCCGGAAATGACCAAATACCATTCAATATGAATGTTTTCGGAACCAGAATTTCGCCCAGATGACAGAAATTGATTTCACAGGCAATTTTAAAGTCCAAAATGACGACTTTCGGCTTCTGAAAAACAGTCCAAAGTGACCAAATATCACCCAATATGAGTTTTTCTTTAACCAGTATCCTAAATACCATTTTGAAATCAAAGATGGCGACTACCGGTTTGTGAAAAACAGCCTAAAATAAACAAATACTATCCAGTATGAGTATCTCTGGAACCAGAATGATGCAAGGAGCTAACAATTGTCCTCAGGTACCATTTTGAAGTGCCAAATGGCAACTTCTAGGCAATGGTGGGAAATGACCGAATAATACTCAATATGGATATTTCCGTAAACGTGATGATGCATAGAAACCAAACATTGACCCTGGACACTATTTTGAATTTGAAGATGACCACTTTTAGTTTCTGGAAAACAACCAAAAATACCTCCCAATATGGGTATTTCCGGTGTCAGATTGATGCCAGAAAGTCTGCTGATAATGACAGAATACCACCCAATATGAATATATTCAGAATTAAGGCGATGTACAAAAGCCAAAAGACGAGGATGTTGTTATTTCGATAAAACCAATCATTTCAAACGATTTGTTATTTGACTTTGATCATATCCTATGGCCGATTCGTCGTGCATTTGCAGACTTCAACAAACCGCAAAGAATCAATGAACTTGGAACGTTCAGATAGTACGACACCACATTTAAATTATGTTGAGGCTACATATATCGATCAAAGCAGGTATAGTTTTCAACAGGCTTTGAATTTCTTTTCTTTCCATAACTTTTGGGCCACATATCAAATTGTTATGAAGTTTGTTATTTGTGAGCTTGAGAGATGACTCGTTCGTATGACACTAGTAATGTTCAAATAAGTCATGTTCTCTTTGAGATAATAGACTTTCGTTGTATTGTTAACAATTTAATATATAACAGTTGCTTAAGTTCGATTATAATCAAATGAAATGGGAACGTATAGGGCAGCCAAACTTTGAAATCACGTGTTCAATCATAATTCATCAGTTAACCCTTAACTAGCCCGCTCATCTGATATCAATATTGATCAAATCGGTTGTGTAGTTTCTGAGATAATGAAGTTTCGTAATTTTCACAAGTCGGTACATTACAAATGAAGTTACAGTTCGATTACAGTAAAATTCAATAGGGTCTTCTGAGGCAGGTAGACCATTCATTTGACACTAATTTTGTGGAAATCAGGTTAGCCATCTCTGAGAAAAGTGAGTGAGTCCAAGTAGTCTTCGGAATAGGTTCCTTTGCATAGCTGGATTTCACATTTTTAAACATAACAGGCAAACTAATAGTCAGATTGCAAAACAAATCAATAGGGTCTTATGGGGCAACTAGACCTTCCATTTGACACTGATTTTATGAAAATCGGATCAGCCATCTCTGAGAAACATGAGTGAGATTAAACAGTCTTCAGAACACGTTTCTTTTCATAACTTTTGAACAACATGTTTAATTTGTACAAAATTCAAAAGTTAAGGGTTTTACAGGTAGCCCGTTCTTTTGAGTTCAATTTTGTCCAAATCGGTTGTGTAGTTTTCGAGATAATGATGTTATATGATTTTTACATTTTGATACATAACCTCGAAATTAAAGATCCGATTACAATGAAATTGAATAGGGTCTTATGGGACAACAAGACCTTTCATTTGCAATTAATTTCATGAAAATCGGTCCAGCCATCTCTGAGAAAAGTGAGTGAGAATAAAAATCTGCACATACACACACACACACACACACACACACACACACACACACATACACACACACACACATACAGAAAATGCTCAGCTCGTCGAGCTGAGTCGAGTGATATATGCCATTCAGCCCTTTGGAGCACTTTTATATTTTCGGTTTTGCAAGTGATTGCTATACCTTTCTAGGAGAAAGGCAAAAATGTAGTTCGGTCTGTCTGTTTTATCCATATAGGCTCGAAAACTACCGAACCGATCGACGTGAAAATTTGTATGTAGGGGTTTTTGGTCCCGATAAAGGTTCCTATGATAGTTTGAGGCCCCTTATCTTCTGGAAAGGAGGGGTCCAATACAAATGAAACATAGATTTCTGCACAACTCAAGAACAAACCAAGCAAATGAAACCGAATTTGGCATGTGAATGTTTTAAAGGGTAACAAATATGTCCATAATGGTTCGACGCCCCTCCCTCTTCTGGAAGCACATGTTTCTGCACAAATTTCTGCATATCTAGCGATCTAGTCAACAAAATGAAACCATATTTGGCAGGTGAATGTTTTCAGTGGTTACAAATATGTTCCATAATCGACCTCAGGTAACATTTGGGATTGTAAGATGGCAACTTCCGGTTTCTGTAAAACAGCCAAAAATGGACGATTTCCACCCAATATAATAATATCCGTATAAAGAATGATACACAGGAGCTAAAATGGATCACAGATACCATTTTGAATTCTAATATGGCGACATCCGATTTCGGAAAAACAGCGGCAAACCACCAAATAACACCCAATATGGGTATTTTCGGAATCGTAATGATGCACTGGAGCCACAAATCGACTTCAGACACCATTATGAATTGTAGGATGGCAACTTGTGGTTTCTGTGAGTATCTCCGGATCTATAATGATACACAGCAGCTGAAATCGACCGCAGACCTCATTTTGGATTCTAGGTTGGCGACTTCCGGTTCCAGGGAAACAGACGAAAATGATAGAATTACACCCAATATGGGTGTTTCTTCAACCAGAATGACGCTCAGAGGCCAGAAATTATTTTAATACCATTTTGAAATCCAAGATGGCGACTTCCAGTTTGTGAAAAACAGCCTAAAATAATCAAATACCATCCAATATGAGTATCTCTGGTACCAGAATGATGCAATGAGCTAACAATTGACCTCAGGCACCATTCTGAATCGCTATATGGCATCTTCTTGGAAACAGTCGAAAATGACCAAATAATACTCAATATGGATATTTTCGTAATCGAGATGATGCATAGTAACCAAACATTGACCCTGGACACCATTTTGAATTTAAAGACGGCCTCTTTTAGTTTTTGGAAAACAACCAAAATAACTACAGAATTCTCAATATAAGTATTTCCGGTGTCAGATTGATGCCAGAAAATTTGCTGAAAATGACCGAATACCATATGAATACATTCAGAATTGAGGTGATGCACAGAAGCCAAAAGTCGAGGATGTTGTCATTTCGATAAAACCAATCATTTCAAACGATTTGTTATTTGACTTTGATCATATCCGATGGCCGATTCGTCGTGCATTTGCAGACTTTCAACACATCGCAAGGAATCAATGAATTTGAAACGTTCAAATAGTACGATACCACACTTAAATTATGTTAAGGCCACATATATCGATCAAAGCAGGTATAGTTTTAAATAGCCTTTGAATTTTTTTTCTTTCCATAACATTTGAGCCACATATCAAATTGTTATGAAGTTTGTTATTTGTAGGTTCGAGAGATGACTCGTTCGTATGACAATAGTTATGTTCAAATAAGTCCTGTAATCTTTGAGATAATAGACTTTCGTTGTTTTATTAACAATTTAATACATAACGGTTGCTTAGGTTCGATTATAATCAAATGAAATGGGAACGTATAGGGCAGCCAAAAGATGGAAAAGATAAAATGGATCACAGATACCATTTTGAATTCTAATATGGCGACATCCGATTTCGGAAAAACAGCGGCAAACCACCAAATAACACCCAATATGGGTATTTTCGGAATCGTAATGATGCACTGGAGCCACAAATCGACTTCAGACACCATTATGAATTGTAGGATGGCAACTTGTGGTTTCTGTGAGTATCTCCGGATCTATAATGATACACAGCAGCTGAAATCGACCGCAGACCTCATTTTGGATTCTAGGTTGGCGACTTCCGGTTCCAGGGAAACAGACGAAAATGATAGAATTACACCCAATATGGGTGTTTCTTCAACCAGAATGACGCTCAGAGGCCAGAAATTATTTTAATACCATTTTGAAATCCAAGATGGCGACTTCCAGTTTGTGAAAAACAGCCTAAAATAATCAAATACCATCCAATATGAGTATCTCTGGTACCAGAATGATGCAATGAGCTAACAATTGACCTCAGGCACCATTCTGAATCGCTATATGGCATCTTCTTGGAAACAGTCGAAAATGACCAAATAATACTCAATATGGATATTTTCGTAATCGAGATGATGCATAGTAACCAAACATTGACCCTGGACACCATTTTGAATTTAAAGACGGCCTCTTTTAGTTTTTGGAAAACAACCAAAATAACTACAGAATTCTCAATATAAGTATTTCCGGTGTCAGATTGATGCCAGAAAATTTGCTGAAAATGACCGAATACCATATGAATACATTCAGAATTGAGGTGATGCACAGAAGCCAAAAGTCGAGGATGTTGTCATTTCGATAAAACCAATCATTTCAAACGATTTGTTATTTGACTTTGATCATATCCGATGGCCGATTCGTCGTGCATTTGCAGACTTTCAACACATCGCAAGGAATCAATGAATTTGAAACGTTCAAATAGTACGATACCACACTTAAATTATGTTAAGGCCACATATATCGATCAAAGCAGGTATAGTTTTAAATAGCCTTTGAATTTTTTTTCTTTCCATAACATTTGAGCCACATATCAAATTGTTATGAAGTTTGTTATTTGTAGGTTCGAGAGATGACTCGTTCGTATGACAATAGTTATGTTCAAATAAGTCCTGTAATCTTTGAGATAATAGACTTTCGTTGTTTTATTAACAATTTAATACATAACGGTTGCTTAGGTTCGATTATAATCAAATGAAATGGGAACGTATAGGGCAGCCAAACTTTGAAACCACGTGCTTAATCATAATTCATCAGTTAACCCTTAACTAGCCCGCTCATCTGATATTAATAATCAAATCGGTTGTGTAGTTTCTAAGATAATGAAGTTTCGTGATTTTCACATTTCGGCGAATTACAGACGAAGTTACAGTTCGATTACAGTAAAATTCAATAGGGTCTTCTGAGGCAGCTAGACCATTCATTTGACACTAATTTTGTGGAAATCGGGTCGGCCATCTCTGAGAAAAGTGAGTGAGTCTAAGTAGTCTTCGGATTATGTTCCTTTGCATAGCTGAATTTCACATTTTTAAACATAACAGGCAAAGTAATAGTTTGATTGCAAAACAAATCAATAGGGTCTTATGGGGCAACTAGACCTTCCATTTGACACTGATTTTATGAAAATCGGTTCAACCATCTCTAAGAAACTTGAGTGAGATTAAGTAGTCTTCAAAACTCGTTTCTTGTCATAACTGTTAAACCACAAGTTTATTCTTTGTGAAATTTAAAAGGTTTTTTAGGTAGCCCGTTCATTTGAAACCAATTTTGTTCAAATCGGTTGTGTAGTTTTTGAGATAATGATGTTTCATGATTTTTACATTTTGATACATAACCTCGAAACTAAATATCCGATTACAATGAAATTGAATAGGGTCTTATGGGACATCGAGACCTTTCATTTGCAATTAATTTCATGAAAATCGGTCCAGCCATCTCTGAGAAAAGTGAGTGAGAATAAAAATCTGCACATACACACACACACACACACACACACACACACATACAGAAAATACTCAGCTCGTCGACCTGAGTCGAGTGATATATGCCATTCGGCACTTTGGAGCACTTTTATACTTTCGGTTATGCAAGTGATTGCTATACCTTTCTAGGAGAAAGGCAAAAAGGGCAATGCAAATATGTTAATATCTTTTTTTTCTTTTTTGATTGTGTTCTTTCTTTTATTATTTTTATTTTCTCAGTGTTGCATTTGCGGAGGCGCTCGATAAACACATTATTTATTTATTACAAGTTTGGCAATTTGTCAAACAATTTTAGGCTATATTTTGGAACATATGTATATGGTAAGATTCATTCATTTAGTTATTCACTTACTTATTTTGCCACTCCTCTATTAAATAAATACAACATAGTGTTAAATACGGGCCAATTGTATCGAACTAATTGGAAATGTGAAAAAAATAATATAAGTTTCTAATATTATTTTGAGACGGGGCTTACCGAATACAAATTTATTCCGGAATGTACCGCGAGTACTGAGTCACAACACACACACAAGACACAACACAAGACAAATCGGCGGATAATGAATGCCAACCACTCTCGGTTTCATCTCCGGTGCGTACCGGGCAACCTGATGGGCAGGTTGGATGTAAGAAGTTGCCACTGGGTCTCACGTAATTTCGTAGCTTATAGATGCTCACCCGCGTAAGAAGTTGCCCACACCTTTGTTTGAGCCACCTAATATCTGCTTCCCGTTGTTGATCGGTTGAAGCAGCTGATTGCCGCAACGTAACGTAACGTTCACAATCAATTATTTCCTTTAATGCACCTTCGATGGCGTAGGTGAAAGGGTAATCAATGTTTGTGCTTCATTTTCTGAATAAGGTTAAAACAGTGCTCATAAGTTGAAAGATAGAATCAGAGAGGCTACCTAATCACAATGATCCGATTAATCCTAAATGACTCTTTAAAGCAAAGCGTATCAAGGTTATGTGACAGAAAAGTTTAATTATTGATTATTACACAAATCGCTAGTGATGAAATGTAAATATACATCCGATTGAAGTTCCGGATTGATGAGTGAGTACATTATCCTCTAAGTTTGCTTTCAAAATCTTCCAGAGAAAAGTGGATTTCCCATGAGATTTTGATTTCTAGAAGAGTTTTTTGTACGGCAAACTTGGAAAATAAATGAAACGATATTTTGACGATAAATTTGTACCCTAAAATAAGATAATCTTGATAATTTTATTTTGATTTTTTTAACGGCAGGTTCTGTTTCGGACGTGGTCGGTTTAAGAATCTGGTTACTTCTAATTATTCCTTCCAGTAGCAAATGGCTGCTTGTGTATTGTATAAAATCACTGTATATTAAATAGCGATGACGCAAAGAGAAATTAAATTTAATATATTTTTGAGATGGCTTAGCAGAATGGATACAATAAAGAACCATTCAAGCGACAAGCTTTCGCATTGTGATAAGATCACACCACATCATTTTTGCATCGAAAGCAGCCAAACACGTTTATCTACTAGAAATAACACCCCCCTAACAGTAGTAAAAACATCAGTCCAATTCGATCCATAACATCTCCTTTGAAAATTAAATGTCACGGAAAGCTCAGGAATCTTCAAACAAAACTCATCCATCCTTCCCAACAAAGGTCTAGGTAATCATCTCTTGCGGTTCTTCGAACTCCCACTCAAAACTTCCCCCATCAAGGCATGAACCGACAAGCCGCTCAATTCTTTACCTAAGCTAATTTGTTTACCTACGTAGATAGAAAATGTGCGTTTTGTGTTCGTTATTTTCTCAGCCAGCCTTCTGAGCAATGAAGAAGGCTTCTAGTAGCAGCCGAAATTCGTAGACACTAGACAGTCTATGGAAAGCGTAACATGATAGAATTGAAAAAATTGAATATACAAAATGAGGTGTATTAACCGCTAGCTCAGTGGAAAGTATTAAATTTTCAAAAATTAATTTTCGAGAAAATCATTCGAAATTTTTTGTGTGTGCCCATTGTTCAAAGAAATTTGAACACTTTCTCATGATCTATCCTTTGTGGGTGGGGAACAGTGCATCGTTGAAGCGCGCATTTTGTAATCTAAGAACGATTTTGAAATATATTGACACAGTTTCGGATAAAAGATAGCAGAATTAAACTGATCCATGGTATAAGTACGTATAATAATTTGCAAAATAAAAACAACGGAGCCAACCGGAAGGCTTCACTCGCGCATACACATTCCAAATTCCGAACAGGTTCGAAAAACACCTGTAACTCATGGCAAAATAATTAGCTACTAATCAAAATTTCCAACACCCTGTCGAACATGGTTTACATCTAGAATACAGAAACTGTACGTGGCCGCTGCACTGGAAAAGCATGCAAATCTCACGTAGGATTCTTCCCACTTCTCTGCGCTACGATTTCGTTTGAATCTTTGCATGGCTGCAGTGGGAAGAATTTTCTCCTAATTCGCTTTCCATCGTTCGTTACGGCAATGCTCTATCAGTCAGTCAGCACGTCGATAGGGTGGAAAACCGCTTACACAAACAGTCGCCACCAGTAGGATCGAACAACGTTGGTCAGGCGGTTGGTGGGACGGCCGGCCGTCGTCGGTGGAAAGGGGGACAGCAATGTAATTAAATTTCAAATACTCTACCGCTGGAAACTATGGCAACCATCGAGGCAGTATTTGTTTCTTCGACAGGAAACACACCGATGCTCCACCAAAATCTGCCCGTACGGATCGAGCGGGTAGCAGCGGGTCCGTAATCCTGCTGTCTCGAAATCGCAAATTAATTGTTCCGGATCCGGCATTTTCCTCTTCACGTTTGCACTCCGCGCGAGTGCACTTCAACGACGGTGCTCTTGACTGGTTCAATTTGATTTGAAAAGGAACATATCTACTCTACCAGTAGGTACTGTGCGCTGCCTCGGTTGTTATCTTTCTGCTTTTTTTTTCGTTTGAATGCTTCACTATGCCACAACAAGCTTTCTCGGTTTTGATTAGTGTCCTGGATTTAGTGGGAGATCAAAATCAATCTTCGATGCAGACGGGGTATTTACCGTTCGCCAAGTGAGGCTCTTCGTCAACCATCACTCCATCCGAAGCTAATCATGTTTTTGTAAATGTAACGGGATTTGAGGCGAGAATGCACTTTTAATTCATTGCTGTATTTTGGGAATCAACAAGTAAAACTGCAGTTGGTTATATAATTCAAAAATACACTAAGGTCGCTATTTACGCGGGGGATGCGTTCCAAATTTGTATGGGCCCGCGTAAAAAACGACTTTTTTGAGTTGCAAATATAACAAAGAAAACCATCCTGAAACGGTCAAACCTCGTTTGAATATGATAGTGGCCAATCTAGAGACCAAAATGCAATATTTTAAATTTTGAGTATTTACACCAAAAATTGTGAATTTTTTTGAAAACTGATATATGATCACTCGTGGCCTAAAACGGAAAACGTGATTGAAATGAGGTCGATATCTTGTACCGTTTTTAAGTAATGGAGGAAAGCAACCCGCGTGAAAAAAAACCGCGTAAAAAGCGACCTTACTGTATCGATTGTTTGTCATGAGTTTGCTTTCATTTTACGTTTCTGAAGCCCTCATTAGGAGGGGAGAAGGTAGACGTGGAATTGGTGGTTACATAACGAACAAAGCCTGGTCACATGTTACTTATCAGTATAATATACTATATTATATATAATATAATATACAGATTCATCACGTACATGAGAAATACGTAACAATGGCGATATTTTTGGGACACGTTGCCTCACAGTACCCCGTGTGCCGTCCTGTCCAACTGCTCGACAAATATTGACTGAAATAATTTTTTTTTGTTTTCGGCTTTATCGAGCGTCGAAAAAAATTCCATACGGAACTTTGAAAAACTTCTTTACAAAATCAATGTAGCATTTTTCGAGTAGGAACGAGACAAGCGGAAGGCTGTGCAGGTACACCGCCTTCATAAACCACTCAAACAGTGATTTTTTTCAAAGGATGGTACCATTCGAGTAGTTCATTTTGTACCAACTTTTTTGAAGGATTTCTTCCTGAGTGTTACGAATGTCTTATGTATGAGGTTTCATTGTTATTGGCGGTTGTTTCTATATTATATATTGCATTACATTCACAACACAAAAACAGTAGTATACCAGTACCAGTTTTCCAAAATAAACATAATCAAAAAGGAACAACAAATTACGCAAATTTACATTTCCCCAAATATTGTGGTCGTTCTGGCAATGAAACAAGCTTCATAAGACTAGTGAATGTACAAAAAAATAGCCAGCACCCAATCCACCACCACTGAGAAAACGCATTGGTCACGGGTTGGTAGGCAGTGAAAAACTTCCACCAGAAAGTTTAACACAAAGCTCGAAACCACCCTGTGGACAAGAAGATGCGAAAAGTTTTCCGCTAAATTTCCAACATTTACATTCATCAGAGCTGGACTGTGGTGAGTGCTCAAGCGTTGTTCCCCACCACCCTCCACCGTCCAGGACGAGTCGGTTGGCTTGTTTGACAAAGTGACCCCAAATATACGAATTTGCATTTCTGAGCTATTGTTCGCTGGGGGAAGGCGACGTCCTTTTGTGATTGCTCTGGTTGCTGTACAAATTCCGGTGGGATTCCCACACATAGCGTGTGACAGCCGGCAGCGGAAACATGGACGTCTTCAGCGGAAATGGAAATCTTACCCGAGTGGGTAGTAGAATTGATTTTACATATAGGATGTGTGTCCCATTGACACGCACCATTTCGTGTGGAAAAGTCCTACACCAGGGGACTGACTGTTTTCGTTTGTGTCGGTCTATTTAACGTTATGATAAACAGTATCACTGCTAATGGGCTTTTTGCAGAATCTTGAAATGATTTGATACCAGTATTCAGGACCGCAGGATTTAAACCAGAAACTTTGTTTCATTTTTGTTTCTTCAGGCACCGTTGAAGTTTTTTTTCTCTTTGCCACTGCCAGTCAAAACGGTCACATAATCTGACATTACTTTCATCAGGATTAAGCCTGCCCCGAGAGCCATTCCCCTTTCTGGTCCAGTGAAATGTAATCAAATGTCTCCGACACCATTCTTGGAAGCAATGTCGGCTGGATGCGATGCATGGAAGAAAAACTTTTCCGAGCGGTAACGCACCAAACGCATATAATATCTTGGCTGGCAACAACACTACCATGTGTTTGCTCATTCATGCGTAATTTTTATGCATCCCCGTGGAATCGAGTTACGAAGCAGACGCACCGATTGCAGGAAGCCAATGCAGGGTATGCGAGAATCTTATCTCTCTACGCTCATTCATTATTCACATTATTTTTTGTTGCTACTTTCTGAGGGGCTTTTCCCCTTCGCGGTGGCGGTTTTTAATCATATACACGTTGTTTGTTTCTCTGAGTTACAGGATTTAGTTTATGCGGTGAAAACACAAGCATATAAGCCTAGATTACAATCTGTGAACCCCCGTAAATCTTCCGGCTAGCAGCTGATCCTCCGTGTGCTAGTTAATAGTTTAACGGTTACACCATAGAAACAGGAAACAGGTTAGTTATTGCAGGACACGGAGGGGAAGTAACTAGTTTAGTTTGTTTGCTTTTCGAATTGGCCAGGCAGGATGGTCGTTCATCTTTCCCCTTTTTGCTACTACGAGGCAGAAAGTAATCTAACGTAATTAAATATTGATGGAAACAGAAGTAAAAGCCGAGTTTTCTATGCACAGGCACGGCAAAGAAGGAGAGAGACGAGAGATGTGTATTATGTTAGCTTGCTTGGACTAGCGGTTTTGTGGAAAAGTACTTCGTCCAATTTAAAGGATTCAGGTAAAGGATTCAGGTTTAATGAAGCAAGAACATAACGCATTGCAGTCTGTAGGTAGGCAAAATAAATTTACGAAGTTGTGAACTTGCATACTAAAGCAGGATGTATTTAAGCCCCAAAATCCTATCCCCCAAAAGAATTATAATATTATAAAATCCTAGAACCCTGAGATTCATGAGCCCGAAGTCCTTGAGTCATAAATCGGGAAATCTTTAGATCCTATCCTCCAAAAATCTTAATATCAGAAAATATTCGAACTCAAAAATTTTTAAATCTTGAAATCCTGAAGCACTAATAAAATAAAATCCCTAAATTTTGAAATGCTAAGACCAAAATCTTTTTTTCAATAGCAAAATTTTGGAAGGTTAAAATCCCAATATCAGAAGTACTAAAATTTGCGATTCGAAAATGCTGATATTTTATAACCCAAAAATTTCAAAATGCTATAGAATTATAAACATGCAGTTATTGAGTCCCCAAAATACCCTTAAATCACAGAATTGAAAAATAATGAAATCCTAAAATTGTAAAATATCGAAATCCTAACATTTGGAATTCCCTAAATCTCATAACAAAAAAAAAAATTAATCCCTAAACCCGAATACCCATAATCCTGAAATCAGAAAAACTCTCTAACCATGAAACTCTAGGATGCATAAGGTTTTTGTAATCCCAAAGTCCTTAAAATCTCAGAAATAAAGCAAAGCAAAGCCTTGGTGCTACATTCCGATTCGGAACTTGACCATCTGTTTATTCTACACAGACTTCGCAGCCTACTGTTTAGTGTACAGGACAATTGCGGGGCTAGCGCTACGATCCTACTGACACTAACAGTCTCTCTCGAGTTAAGACTCGAAACCAACGACGACTGGCTTGTTAGGCCAGCATCCTACCTCGAAACCAACTGAGAGACGGTAAAAATCTTAGAAATACAAAACTCGAAAAAAAAAACAAACATTCTTTCATTTAAAAATGTTGGGATTCTAAAATACTAGAATACTCACATCCAAAAACCTCGGTTATTGGGACAACAGCAGTGGCGGAGCTGGACCGTCGGAAAATAAGCGTAATTAAAATAAAAATTTAAATCTTCACATTCTAATATACTTATTTGCTTAGGTTTCCATTTTCCAAACACATTCCATTATTCTATAATTCTCAAGTTTTACAATCCTAAAATCCTTAAATACTAGAATTTTTAATTCTCAAAATCCTAAAATAAACTCCTGTATCAGAAAGTCCTGCAATCCTAAAAAACCTTAAATCCAAAAATATTAAAATCCTAAGAGTTGTTAAGTCCCTAAATCCCAAACTTTTAATATTCCAAAGTTTCAAAACTATGATACCATTCCGAGTCGAACAACCAAGCGCATCGGTTGTGTTTATCGGTCGTCTCGATATATTCGCAAAAAAAAAAATCGAACAAAAGACATCGCTTGCCCGGTCAGGTCTAACGAGTGCTGTGCAGTGCAAAATAAATCCGCTTGAAGGTCAACCGCTATTGTTTGCTTTGTTGCTGCGTAGCTGCGCCGCCGCTGCTGAACCGAACGTTTCGGTGTTTAGCTGTGTTGGAGACAACCAGAGCTACATAGAGGAAAGTGTAAATCTGCACAGCTGCCGGCTGCCGGCGGCTGCACCCAACGATTGCGTGACCACATTGTCGAAGACAAAGCATCGCTTGAAATCAAAGAAAAGGTACGTGTTTCTTGTCGGTGTTAGGGCGCTAGCCTTAGCACAATCCTTCCCCCGACACCGAACCCTCCTGACTCTGTCCCTCCTGCTCCTTCCCCCGCGAAACAGCAGGTTCACGTTTCGTTGTATATTTCCGGCCAAAAGCAGGACCTAAGTCGAAATCCCTGAACATTATACAAATTTCGAAAGACCTGACGTCACGCTTCAAGGCCGTGACTGAAATAATCAAGGTTAGACCAAACAAGCTCCGTGTTGTGGTCAATGACCTGAAACAGGCCAACGATATAGCTTGTTTCGAGCTCTTTACTTGGGAGTATCGCGTATACATACCGGCCCGAGACGTGGAGATCGACGGCGTCGTGACCGATCCGAGTTTTTCCGTCGAGTGCCTTTTGAAGGATGCTGTAGGCTGTTTTAAAAACAGCAGCCTTCCTGAGGTTAAAGTATTAGAAGTAAAACAATTGAGATCTGTGTCGCTCGTCGGCGACAAAAAAGTTTACACTCCGTCAGACTCGTTTCGTGTCACGTTCGCCGGGTCTGCATTGCCGAGCCACGTCTTGATCCACCGGGTTCGTCTTCCTGTGCGCTTATTTGTGCCCCGTTTAATGAACTGCACCAATTGCAAGCAGTTAGGTCACACAGCCGCCTACTGTTGCAATAAGGCACGGTGCGGTATGTGTGGAGAGAACCATGCCGACGATTCCTGTAGTGCGAATGCTGAAAAATGTATCCACTGCGGGGAGAATCAGCATGAGCTCTCCACATGCGCGGTGTACATGCAGCGCAAGGATAAATTGAAACGGTCTCTCAAAGAGCGTTCAAAGCTTTCTTACGCTGATATGCTCAAGAAGACCACGACCACTTCTACCATAACAGCGAACCCCTTTGATCTGTTGTCTTCAGATGAAACCGACTCTGACGAACCACTAGAGGGAACTTCTTTTGCCAATCTTGGGGAGTCTAGAAAGAGGAAAAATCTTTCCTCCCCTAAGCTTCCAAGAAAAGGTCCTAAGATTTCCCAAAGTGGAAAGGACAGTACAACCAAAACTAAAGGTGCTACGGAAAAACCGAAGCAAACCCCTCCTGGGCTTGGCAATTTAAAGTCTCAGACGGAGTTCCCAGCACTTCCAGGAACATCTAAAACCCCAGTTGCTCCTTTTGCACATCCAGTTGACAAAACAAATGCTGGATTGGTGAATATTTCTAATATTGTGGACTGGATTTTCGAAAATTTCAATATACCTGATCCAATTAAAAACTTTCTTACAGCGCTCCTCCCAACAGTTAGATCATTTTTGAAGCAGTAGACTGCCCAATGGCCCCTCCTTGCAGCGATCGTATCCTTCGATGGCTAATCCAACTGCTAATTTGAAGGATTCTATCTCTGTTTTACAGTGGAATTGCAGAAGTATTTTACCAAAAATTGATTCATTCAAAGTTTTGATAAATAAAATCAAATGCGATGCATTTTCCCTTTGCGAAACTTGGCTTACTTCGAATACTGATCTTAACTTCCATGATTTTAATATTATTCGGCTTGATCGAGACACCCCATATGGAGGAGTGCTTTTAGGGATTAAAAAGTGCTATTCTTTCTATCGTATTAACCTCCCCTCGATTCCAGGCATCGAAGTTGTCGCATGTCAAATGACAATACAAGGTAAAGAGCTTTGTATTGCCTCAATATATATTCCTCCCAGAGCACAGGTTGGGCAACGGCTGCTCTTCGATTTAATAGAACTTCTTCCCTCGCCACGTTTGATTTTGGGAGACTTCAACTCTCACGGTGTGGCTTACAATGATAACCGCTCCTCTTTAATCTATAACCTTTGCGATGACTTCGACATGACTATTTTAAACAACGGTGAAATGACACGTATCCCGAAACCTCCAGCGCGCCCAAGCGCTTTGGATCTATCCTTATGTTCGACGTCGCTACGGTTGGATTGCACATGGAAGGTAATCCTCGATCCTCACGGTAGCGACCATTTGCCTATTCTTATTTCAATTACTAACGGGTCAACTCGCATGCGACCAATTGACATTCCGTATGACCTCACACGGAATGTTGATAGGAAGTTATACGAGGAAATGATTTCAAAAGCGGTCGAGTCGATTCAACATCATCCACCACTTGAAGAATACAACCTCCTCGCGGGCTTGATTCTCGACGCCGCGTTGCAAGCCCAAACGAAGAAATATCCCAGGGTAACGATTAAAGAACGGCCTCCCACTCCGTGGTGGGACCAAGAGTGCTCCGATGTCTACACGCAAAGATCCGACGCGTTTTTGGCCTATCAGAAGAAAGGTATACCTGGCGACTATTTACGGTATTCGGAGCTTGATACCAAGCTTAAAAGCTTGGCTAAAACAAAGAAACGCGGATATTGGCGTCGGTTCGTGAACGAGACGTCGAGGGAGACATCGATGAGCACTCTTTGGAACACAGCCCGAAGAATGCGAAATCGCGTAACGGTCAACGAAAGCGAGGAGTCTTCAAGTCGGTGGATATTTGATTTTGCCAGGAAAGTATGTCCGGACTTTGTTCCTGAGCAAAACATTGTTCGCGATGCGTCTCCGGGCCACGATGCGATAGAATCACCTTTTACGATGGCAGAATTGTCAGTTGCCCTCCTTTCCTGTAACAATAACGCGCCTGGGTTAGATAGAATCAAATTCAACTTGTTGAAGAATCTACCCGGCAATGCCAAGAGGCGCTTGTTGAACTTGTTCAATAAGCTCCTGGAGCAAAACAT
This sequence comes from Wyeomyia smithii, assembly GCF_029784165.1. Taxonomy (NCBI): domain Eukaryota; kingdom Metazoa; phylum Arthropoda; class Insecta; order Diptera; family Culicidae; genus Wyeomyia; species Wyeomyia smithii. The sequence continues at coordinate 159,476,566 of NC_073694.1, forward strand.
TGTACCGCAGGATTGGAGGCAAGTGAAGATGATCGCCATCCAAAAACCGGGAAAACCAGTTTCTGATCACAACTCTTATAGGCCGATTGCAATGCTATCCTGTATCCGGAAATTGACGGAAAAAATGATACTCCGTCGTTTAGACCACTGGGTCGAATCAAATGGTCTACTATCAGATACGCAATTTGGCTTCCGCCGTGCCAAAGGGACGAATGATTGTCTTGCGTTGCTTTCAACAGATATTCAGTTGGCGTATGCTCGCAAAGAACAAATGGCGTCTGCGTTCTTGGACATTAAGGGGGCTTTTGATTCCGTTTCTATTGACATTCTTTCGGGTTAACTTCACCGACAAGGATTTTCTCCAATTTTGAACAATTTTTTGCACAATTTGTTGTCCTAAAAGCACATGCATTTTACGCATGGCGATTTGGCAACTTTTCGCATTAGCTACATGGGTCTTCCCCAGGGCTCATGTTTAAGCCCCCTTCTTTACAACTTTTATGTAAATGACATCGACGAATGTCTGGCAAATTCATGCACGATAAGACAACTTGCAGACGACAGTGTAATCTCTGTGACAGGAGCCAAAGCTGCCGATTTGCAAGGACCATTGCAAGATACCTTGGACAATTTGTCTGCCTGGGCTTTACAGCTAGGTATCGAATTCTCTCCGGAGAAGACTGAGATAGTAGTTTTTTCTAGGAAGCATGAACCTGCTCAGCTTCAAACACAATTAATGGGTAAAACGATTTCTCAGGTTTTGGTACACAAATATCTTGGTGTCTGGTTCGACTCTAAAGGCACCTGGGGTTGTCACGTGAGGTATCTGATGAAAAAATGTCAACAAAGAGTGAATTTTCTTCGTACAATAACCGGACAATGGTGGGGAGCCCACCCAGGAGACCTTATAAGGCTTTACCAATCAACGATACTGTCTGTTATTGAGTACGGGTGTTTCTGCTTCCGCTCCGCAGCAAACACACATTTGATCAAACTGGAGCGAATACAATATCGTTGTTTGCGTATCGCCTTGGGTTGCATGCAATCGACCCATACGATGAGTTTGGTGATCTTAGCTGGAGTACTACCATTGAAAACCCGCTTCTGGAGCCTGTCTTCTCGTATTCTAATCAAATGTGAGGTCTTGAACCGTGCCGTGATTGAAAATTTTGAAAGGTTAATCGAATTTATTTCTCAAACCCGTTTTATGACATTGTATTTCAATCACATGTCCCAAAATATTAACCCTTCTCCGAATATTCCAAATCGTGTCAACTTATTAAATACTTCTGATTCTACTGTGTTCTTCGATACATCCATGATAGAAGAAATTCGTGGAGTCCCGGATCATTTACGCGTGCAGCAGATCCCTAAAATTTTTTCCAATAAATATCGAAACATCAACTGCGACAATATGTTCTACACTGACGGATCACTTCTTGATGGGTCCACTGGCTTCGGTATCTTCAATAATCATTTAGCCGTCTCCTATAAGCTCGATAATCCTGCTTCTGTTTACGTCGCAGAATTAGCTGCAATTCAGTACACCCTAGGGATTATTGAAAAAATGCCCACGGACCATTATTTCATCTTTACGGACAGTCTCAGTTCTATTGAGGCTCTCCGATCGATGAAAGATGTTAAGCACTCTCCGTATTTCCTGGGGAAAATACGGGAACATCTGAGTGCTTTATCCGAAAAATCGTATCAGATTACCTTAGCGTAGGTCCCTTCTCACTGCTCGATACCGGGCAATGAGAAAGCGGACTCTTTGGCTAAGGTGGGTGCAATTAACGGCGATATTTATGAACGACCAATTGCCTTTAATGAATTTTTCGCATTTGTACGTCAGAATACGATCATCAGTTGGCAAAATTCTTGGACCAAGGGGGAACTGGGAAGGTGGTTACATTCCATAATTCCCAAGGTATCGACGAACCCGTGGTTCAAGGGTTGGATGTAGGTCGAGATTTAATTTGCGTGATGTCTCGGCTAATGTCCAACCACTATAGATTTGACGCGCATTTCCGTCGTATTGGGCTCGAAGAAAGCGGTATCTGTGCCTGTGGTGAAGGTTATCACGACATAGAGCACGTTGTTTGGTCATGCCTTGTTCACCGTGACGCCAGGTCTAAACTTGTAGCTTCCCTTCAGGCCGGAGGTAGACGGCCAGCTGTTCCTGTTCGTGATGTCTTGGCGAGCCTTGACCTACCCTACATGACAATTTAAGCTCAAAATCCTCCAAAAGAAAGGTATTTTGGTTCTTTATGTTGCCGAAGCGGATGGAATCGTTGAAACGGTTCCTGAGAAATGACCGTATTATCAATTAATATAATCAATTTTCTTCAATACGCGAAATGGCAAATTGAATACGACTTACTAGAAATTAAACTTCCTTCTATATTTATTTGTCTTGTGAAAAATGGCTCACTCACAAATCGTCAAGTGGCAAAGATGTCACATAAATAAATTTCTGAAGTTACAAGTTCGTGGGAGAAATAACGATAAAGAATTACAGTTTTTAGACGAAACTGTATACAGTCATACCTCGATATAAGGCAACTTTATTTTTATTTTCGTTACGTTATATCGAGCTACGTTATATCGAAGCAAAAAAAAATTTTTTAAAATTTATGCAAGAATGTTAATGGTTACTCAAATATGCGCGAAAACCCATTTTCCATCACCTATCAGTATTTTTAAACCTTTCTTATGCCCACAGGTTACTCAAAGATGCGTGAAAACCTATTTCTTATCACCTATCAGTATTTTTAAACCATTCTTATGCCCATTAGGACAATTTTCAACGAGCAAAAAAATTTTTTTTTAATTGATGCAAGACTGTTGACGGTTACTCAAAGATGTGCGAAAACCTATTTCTCATCACCTATCAGTATTTTTAAACCTTTCTTATGCCCATTTAGAGAAAATTTCAACAAGCAAAAAAAAATTTTTTTTCTAATAGATGCAAGACTGTGAATTGTTACTGAAGGATGCGTGAAAACCTACTTTCCATCACCTATTAGTATTTTTAAACCTTTCTTATGCCCATTTAGGACAATTTTCGCATTAGTTTCATTAATTTTAAAACTTACTGCAAACATTTTTTTGAAGCAATTTATACCCCGAAAACAGTTGCTGCATCATTTATTTTCAATTTCAATACATTTTCAAAGTTACGTTATATCGAGGTAAAAGTTACGTTATATCGAGTTACGTTATATCGAGGTTGCCTTATATCGAGGTATGACTGTATTCACTGAAAATTACAAATTGACCTAGAATTTTATAAACATGTTAACATTCAATTCAGGTAAACCTAAACATTTTATCAGTAAACAGAATCAGAAAAAAAATGAATCAGTTTCAAAATACCAAAACAACGAACATGCCATATTTGAAAGTCATATGTCTGTTATCTTCAAAAATAAACCGGGCTAGAAGGATAAACAACAATAGCCTCAGCAAATAATGTTTGCATAGTTCAATTGCAAGTAAGGTTATGGAAAGTAATATTATCTTGAAGATGCTAATGTAAAAAAAAAATTAATCGAAAAATACATATACAAATGTGGGAACTCTAATATCAAGATAAAATGAATTTGGTTTTCCTCTATACCGCCAAATCGGAATGCAACTAGGATTATTATATTGAACTAAATTCATTTCGCTAGCAGAATATAATTCATCAGTACAGCTCATTTAAATACCTTTTCAAGATCTATATGAAGCATTTTGGTTCTCTATTGTCTGTTAAATACTCTATGTTTAGTTATTTTAATAAATCTGAGAAAAAAAGCAGAGTGTAGAGTTAAAAAATGAACAACGAATTTTATCTGTACAATGGACCAAATTTGGATGCTCTACCTCTACCGATCCGTACAAAATTTTGTTATCCCCGGTGGCGCAGCGTTTTTGCGGCGACCGAATAATTGAATACTGATATTTGCTACTATACGAAACAAGAAGAAGAAGAAGACAATTCAAACGGCAATTCGATTGTGTTCCACATCGCAAAACGACACCTACGCGTTAACCCAACACGCCTCACTGTGCGTCGACAGCGGCAATGTAGTCTTTTGGCTTGGCTGCACACTTATGAATATCGAGTTCTTCCGCACTGCTGGATGACGTGTGACCAGCGCTCTATTCATACATTGCTCGGTGCAGCACTGCCGCCATGGTACCTGTGCCACCATGTTTTCCTTCAAGACATCAGTTTTAAAAACATTCTAACAGCAGAACGTAAAACTGTCTGATAGTGGAGGTGGTTAAGAACTTTCCGAAAAAGTTTCACCTTCAAGACATCAAAATAGTCTAGGCTCATGGAAGCAAACATTAGTTGACCTATTGGGACGGGGAGATTCTGTCAAATTTTTTTTTGCCACTGCTATGCAGGAAACACAGCAGGAAGTTGGTGTCTATTCATGAAGTCTGTGCCAGGCGTGCTTGCATGTGATTGGTACATTGTTCGTGAAAACTCGATCTTGAAACTTTTATGGAATTTTCACTGTTTAACAATGAAGTGATAAAAATAACTGGAAAATCACAAAATTGTCCATCATTTTATCAATCCAAAGACATATTTATTATTGTGATCCGTCCTGTGGTTACATCAGTATTACCGTTTAAAATCTTTCATTCCAACGTTACATCTTGGTTTCAGTTTCCGCAGAATGTATCTTAATATAGTGCGGTTAGACGTAGTCCTACGTCAAAAAAAACTATGATATCCTGAAATCCCTAATGTCTAACAGGGATGTTACCGATATGATCTATCTCTATGAGCATGTCTCTCCCCAATGCGAAAGTCATTTGAGCGAGTAGCAAAACCAACAAGGAAATTTTTTCTACAAAATTTTATGGAGCGATATTTTTTCTCAACATCCGCATGGTATGATGCGGATGCGGATGCGAATGCGAATGTCAATTCTCATGCGGACGTTTTGCATAACCGGATGCCCAACAACATCCCTAATGTCTAATAAGTTTGATTCCTAAATTTTAATGCTATTTAGATACTGTAAATCTAGAATCCAGTAATCATACAATTCTACAATACCAAAGTGCTTAACTCTAACGAGTTTTGCATCTTAAGATTCCAAAATATTACAATCCTATAATTTTAAAACGTTTAAAACTTTAAATTGCTTCTTGAGGTCCTGAAACCCAACCCTTATGCTTTTAAAACTATGCTTAAATTTTAAAACGCTAGAATTTTAAACTTTTAAATGAAAAATTTTAAACCTTAAAATTCTGAAATTTTAAAATCCTTCAATCGCAAGTACTTAAAATTATAAGAACCATTAATCCCAAAATCAGAAATCATGAAATCCTGAAGTTTTGAATCCTCAAAATCCCAATATTATGACATTCTAATATCCAAAAATCCAAAATTCTCAAACTATTAAATCCCTTATTTTCTAAATTTCAAGATCCAGATTCACATCCATTACTTTAAAATCTGTGTATATACTAAAAGTCCAAAAATCATGAAACCGTAAAATCCTTATACCCTAATATACCAAGACCCTGAAATCCAGCAATCGTGAAATACAAAAAAAATTGCCATAGAATCCGAAAATCCTTATATAAATGAACCGAATTTGAGCAATCCTACGGAAAATAGAACAATTAAATAAAACTTTTAATTGTCTTTTTTGATATAGCTGAGGCTTATTTTCCTATGAGCTAGAGGTATTATTGTGCTATTAGTTTTATTTTGAATCATGACTTGTTTTTTTTAAAACAGGTATCGATGTCGAATATTTTTAGAGCCAGGACGTTCTGTTTGATCGGTGATACGCTTCGCCAAAGTTTTAAATATTAACTTAGTCTACTCGAAAAAAATTACACCATGAGAAAATATATTTGAATGAAATCTACAAAAGGCTAGTTAAACATTGATAGTTGTTTTGATGGAATTGAAAAAATGGTTTTTTTGTGAGCCAAAATGTAAACCAATATTATATACTGTTTTAAAAATAAATATAAATTGAATTTCTCGAAAAAAAAAAAACACATATGCATTCATTGTTAACCTAAGTGCTTCGTTCTTTGTTCTTTCAATTTCTCATTCAGTAACTGAGAAGCTAATGAAAATAGCTCCCCCTCAGTCTAACTGAGAGAGTTAGCAATAGTTTGCCCGTCACACGCAATGATTGTGTGTGAAAACAAATTGTGCGTCTCTGGTGTTCTTCAACTAAATGGAAGAAGATACTCACTCTGTGTGAGAGAAAGAGAAGAGTTTTCTCTGGCGTTTGACAGGGAGAGAGGGGGAGCGCTGCAAAACTTACTGAAAAGTGAGCAGTTTTCAAATTACTGATGACCTTCTGTTTTGTGCTTCAGCCTTACCGATAGTTATCGGTATTTCCCTCGCATCCACCCTCCACTGGGATGCTAGAACTGAAAAAAATTGACCTAGTCAGCGTTCACATTTACGCGAAATCACAATACTGTTGAAAAATTGAGAGATATTAATTTTTGCTCACTTTAACTCGTTCGGGGTGTTTCCATTTTAGACGAGATTTCATGTAAGTGCGACGATGTGTAAACGAATAAGCTTCTGATTTTTGTTTTCAAAATTGGCAGAGACACGCAAAACTGCTTTAGTCAATAACGTAAGCAGCATTTTTTATATTTTTCAACATCTGCTTCTGGTTGATAAATTTCGATAATTATCGATAAAAGTTCGAAACTATCGATAATTTAATGAAAGCTACTTTGAGCGATGTTTCCCATCCCTAAATGATGTTGACCGCATCTCTTATATTTAGTCGACTGTGTTAGGAGCAGCAAGCATTAACCAATTCCCGGCGGGTGATGCCGTAGCTGAGTAATAAGAATTTGAGGGTTATTTTTCGAGGTGAAACCTGGTTTCTGAGAGGGTTAAGCGATGGGGTCGAAATCTGCGTTTTAACAATTGTCAATTTTCAAAAATACAATAGTTCGAATAATTAAATAACAATAAGTTGCATTTGGGCTGATGCATAGATGATTTCCGTATAAAACAAAACGATGTACAAGTGTTCGAAATTGGACATACTTTTCCCTTGTTTCGTTTTTAGACTTTCATTTCACACCGTTATATAGCCCTATTTCCTGAGAGACGTAGTCTTAAGTCAAAAAACTAATAACACAGAACAAAATCTCTTGCTTATAGAAACATCTGTGCAAAATTCAACCCTGTCAATATCGTTGTCATATGTTCTATGTAGAATTGACCAAACGCTTTTCACGCGGAAGATACGTAACGCGTTAAAAACGCGTAGTTACACAATCTGCGTTAAACGCGTGAGTTCTGAAATCCGCGAAAAATAGTTAAAAAGGATGTTTATAAGACCGCAAAGTTCACGTAGAATTACGACAGCCTGCCTTATGTCAATGTATTTTTGCAATAGGTTTGGGAATAAACTCGATTGTGGTTGATCAATTCGATGGTGTAAAGCGTTGATTTTCATTCCTTCAACTCTCGATTTTTATTAACTGAGGCATTCCTTGGACCAGAGTGCCAAATCTGGTTTCAGTCCCCACGTCTTACCGAACAGAGTCCTGCAGGCCCAGATCGTCGAGGTCGCTTTCTTAGCGGTATGATCCAGTTGTGCAGACCAGTTCAGTTTCTTGTCCAGAATAATTCCGAGGTATTTGGCTTCATTGCTGAAGCCCAGTCTAAACCCATTCAGTATTGGAGGAGTGATGGAGATCTTCCTTCATCTGCTGAATGGAATTAGGACTGTTTTTAAGGGGTTTATGTTTAGACCCTCCTGTAGACACCATAACATGGTGGCATTCAGAGCCGCTTGCATTCGGCCCGACAGAGTTGCGTCGTGTTTACCTCTGACGATGAGGACGATGTCATCAGCGTATCCAGTGACCTCGTAACCAAGCTGTGAAAGCTTGTTGAGTAGTGCGTCGACAACTAGTGACCATAACAAGGGCGAGAGAACCCCTCCTTGCGGGCATCCCTTGATCACCGACATTGTAACAGACGAATCTCTCATGGTTGCTGTGATCACTCTACTAAAGAGCATTGCGTGTATCCAGCTCCTTGAAGTGCGGTCGATTCGCTTATTGATGAGAGCCGTATTAATTGATGCAAAGGACGTGTTATCGAAGGCACATAGCGCCGTCTCCTGATTATTTTATTTTCTCCATTAACTTAAGAAGTGATGAAGTCAGACTTATGACCTGAAAGTCCTAGGTAGGGTTTTGTCCTTTCTTCCATCTTTGGGGATAAACACTACCTTCACCTTCAGCCAGTTATCCGGAATATGGCCCAGGATAAAGCTGGCTCTGAAGAGGTTGATGAGTTCGGACATGATAACTGCGGCCGATTTTTGTAGAAAGATGGGTAGTATGCCGTCTGGACCTGGAGACTTCATAGGGTCGAATGAGCATAGAACCCAACCTATTGAAGCTTCACGGCACACTTCCATACAGTGCTTCACGGATATATATATATATATATATATATATATATATATATATATATATATATATATATATATATATATATATATATATATATATATATATATATATATATATATATATATATATATATATATATATATATATATATATATATATGTATATATATATATATATATATATATATATTTTTTTTTTTGTTTCAGGTGGAGGGGAAATTTGCATCCAAACCCCTGAGGTGACCAACCTCAGGGAGTGTGGGGTTGGTTTGAATCAGTGACCGGACCCACTAAAACCCCTCCAGTCTCCAGCCCATAATACTCCCCGGGACCACCGCTAGGTATTGCTTCGGGGAGCGGCTTTTGTGCTCTGCGCACCCTCTTGGTTCTATAGATCTCTTTGCTAACTTAGCTAACTAACCTGGAGACTGGCCGTTAGCTAACACTGGCGTGTCCGTGGTCAACCTGTCGCCTGTTTTGCAATTCTAAAACTATTTGAGAGGCGGCTGTACAAACCGCCCTCCAAATGTTTGGGTCTTTACACATCCTCCGAACTAGGTTGTCCGGAGTGGTGTCTGGCCCGCTCACTACCATCATGTCGCTCCGCGCATGCACAAAACGAGGGCACACGAAGAAGACATGCTCAGCAGTTTCTTCCGCATCCGCGCACTCGGGACACATGGGGGACCCCGCATGCCCGAATCTGTGTAGATACTGCCTGAAGCAACCATGACCTGACAGAATCTGTGTCAAGTGGAAGTTAACTTCTCCATGGCGCCTCCCGACCCATCCGGATACGTCCGGAATAAGTCGATGCGTCCATCTACCCTTTGCGGAATTGGACCATTCCTGCTGCCATCTGATCATCGAGAATGACCTTCTGGTGCCTCGTATACCCCTTGTGTCACGTTGATCGAAGCATTCTACGTCCTCCTTAATGGCTATGCTGATAGGCATCATGCCGGACAGGACGCAGATTGCGTCGTATGACACTGTACGGTACGCGCTCACAACCCTCAGGCACATGAGCCTGTAGGTACTTTCCAGTTTTCGACGATGACTGTTGGTACCTAACGCTTTGGACCACGCTGGCCCACCATACCTAAGTATGGGCGAAACCACGCTGGCAAGAAGTTTACGCTTGCTGCCATATACCGCTGAGCTATTGGACATCATTCGAGATAGTCCTGCAGCGGCCGTTGAAGCCCTCTTACAGGCATAGTCGACGTGACTCTTAAATGTGAGCTTATCGTCAACCATAACCCCCAAGAGTTTCAAGGAACGCCTTGAGGTAATGGTGCAGTCACCGACTCTGACCACCGCCTGTTGCTCTAATTTGCGGTTCTTCACAACCGTAACCTCCGTTTTATGGTGCGCTAACTCCAGTTTCCTAGAGTGCATCCAGTCTTCGACCTTGCGTATGCAGTGCGCGGCCGTCAACTCGACCTCTTCGATCGACTCGCCGTAGACCTCTAGCGTGATGTCGTCTGCGAAACCGACGATCACAACCCCTACAAGGAACTTTAGTTTCAACACCCCGTCATACATGACATTCCACAACACCGGGCCCAGGATGGAACCTTGCGGTACCCCTGCGGTGATTGGGACGCACTTCTGACCCTCCTCCGTGTTGTAAACTAGTACCCGATTCTGGAAATAATTTTCCAAAATCTTGTACAACGACACCGGTACGTGGATGCTCCTAAGCGCGAGCGCTATGGAGTCCCAACTGGCGCTATTGAATGCATTCTTCACGCCAAGCGTGACGATTGCGCAATAGCGAATGCCCCAACTCTTACGCTGGAGTGCTACCTCTGCCGTCATGGTGACAGAGAGAATAGCATCCAGCGTGGATCTACCTTTCCGGAAGCCGAACTGGTTACTTGCCAGACCGTTTACACCCTCTGTGTACTTCACCAGTCTGTTGAGGATAATCCTCTCAAGCACCTTGCCCGTAGTGTCCAGCAGACAGATAGGTCTGTATGCCGATGGGTCCCCTGGCGGTTTCCCAGCCTTCGGCAACAGCACCAATCTCTGTCGCTTCCACCTGTCCGGAAAGAGGCAGTCATCCAGGCACTTCTGCATGACTGCTCGAAATAGATCGGGGGCCACTTTCATGGCCGTCCTGATGGCCAAGTTCGGGATTCCATCCGGTCCCGGTGCCTTGCTCACCTTTAGGGAGTTGGCGATCACGATGAGTTCCTCATTCGTAACCCTTACCTCCTCCACAACCTCTGCACGGCTGCCGTCTCTCACGGATTGGATGCCCGGCAGGTTGGCCGACCATCCCTGGTCTGTGTCTGAGATACTGGAACGTCGGACGTGAGACTCAGCAACCGGAGGCCAAGGATTTGGCTCGTGTCGTGGAAAGAGTCCCTCGATGATACGCTCCAGCATCGCTGGTGATCGCTCTGCAGGCGCCAACACGCCTTTGGTCTTCGCCATTACGACTCTGTAGGCGTTGCCCCACGGATTCGTATTGGCACTCGCGCATAGCCTATCGAAGCAGGCCCTTTTGCTCACCTTTATCGCACTTTTAAGCGCCGATCTTGCAGATCCGAATACTACACGGCGCTCTACCCTCTGTGCATCGGTACGTGCACGTTGCAACATCCGTCTTGCACGGAGGCACGCGCTACGGAGGTCCGCTATCGCGTCGGTCCACCAGTATACCGGTGACTTACCATTCCTAGGTTGGCGGGTCCTAGGCATGGTGGCGTCGCATGCCCGCGATAATGTGGCAACTAATTGGTCAGCACTCGGGCGGAGCCAACTGCCCCCCTCGCGCTCTCTTCTCATTGCTTCTGCAAATACCTCGGCATCGAAATGCGATGTCTTCCACCCGTGGACGGTCGGAGTATTGGCTCTACCCGTCGCCTGCCGCCTCACGTTCTGGACTACGCTATAGCAGACCGACTGGTGGTCACTATAGGTGTAGCCATCGTCTACCTTCCAGTTCACGATCAGTCCTGGGCTGGAGAACGTCACGTCGATGATCGACTCCGCACCATTTCTGCTGAATGTACACTTGGTTCCAACGTTGGCCAGATCTAGGTTGGGCTTTGCCAAAGCTTCCAACAAGATCTGACCCCTCCGGTTCGTGCGGCGGCTTCCCCACTCAACAGCCCAAGCGCTGAAGTCGCCCGCCACTACTAAGGGTGTTAGTCCCGTCAGCTCCATAGATAACAAATCGACCATCTGGGTGAACCTTTCGATAGACCAACGCGGCGGAGCATAACAACTGCAGTAGAACACTCAGTCCACCGTGGCAACCGCGTATCCTTCATTTGAGGTTGACACAACCTCCTGAACCGGGAACTTGCTGGTCGTGCATATGGCCGCAGTACTGGACTTATCTGCAACCCAATTACCGTTTCCGGGAGGAATGCAGTAGGGGTCCGATACGATTGCGATGTCCGACCGCGACTCAGACGCTGCTTGGTATAGCAGCTGCTGTGCCGCATAGCAATGGTTCAGGTTCAATTGTGTCACCCTCACGCCCGTGGTTTCGTGGCCGCCTTACCGGCTGGGCACCGTGGGCCTCCCATAAAGTGCTTGGCGTCCCGTTTTCCAGTACATACCAAGCACTTGGGAGGCTCCCCGCAGTCTTTAGCTTTATGGCCAGCACCACCACAACGCCTACATAACTGGCTCCTATCGGGCCCCTTGCAGGTCCAGGACTTGTGTCCTCCCTTGAAACACCTGAAGCAAACGTCCGGCTGCTGGAGTATGCTCAGGGGACATACTGACCAGCCAACCTTAAGTTTGGCTGTCTTCAGGGCCAGAGTTGCATCGGCCGATGCAAGCCGGAAAGTGGCCACCTGGGTCCCCGCTGGACCCTTTCGGAGGCGAATTACCTCAGTGGCTACTTCCACTCCGCACTTCTCCTTGAGGGCCTGTGCAATATCGCACTACTCGGTGATTTCATCCAGGTTTTTGAGCTGGAGAGTCACCCCTGAGGTGAGTGCCCGAATTTGCACATCTCTCCCGAGGACCTGCTCGGCTACCGTCTTGTAGGCAGCGCCCTTGTTTTAAGCATCCTTACGGAGCTCAAGGATCATCTCGCCGGTGCGAGAACGACGGATGGTCCGCACATCCGCTCCCAGATCCTTGAGCTGGGTTTCGCCTCTCATTTTCTTCAAGACTTCGGAGTACTTGAACCCCTCCGTCTTGAGTATGAGGGCGTCGCCCCTGCTTCGCGCCTTCTTTCCCATTTTTGGACGATTTGTCGCCTTCTCGTCGTTGCGCTTGCTGTCTTTTTGGCGCTTCCTTCCTCCCACGGTAACCCAAGGGTTTCCCGTAGCTGCCACTTCGGCAGACTTTTCGGCGGACTTGGAGGCCGTTGGTGTGCTATCTCGCGGGCTTAGCACAACCAACCGTTTCTTGCTGTTCTTGGGGGCTTCCCCCGGAGACTGCCTTGCTCTTTTTGCGGCTGACCCGGAGGCGCAAACCGCTGCAAACATGCAGGTGTCCGTTTGGACCGACTTCGTCGCCCTTCCGGTCACCTCCGTTGCATTCTTCTCTGCAGCCACCGCTCTTGCCTTGAGCTCGGCGTGCTCCTTCTTCGCAGCATCGACGGAGGACCGAAGCATGTAGAGAGCCTGCTTCAGGTACTTCGTCGTGTTGGTGCGACTTTTCGCAAACTCGATTATGGCATCGAGCTGCTCCGACAGCGCTACTACCTTCGGTAGCGTGTCTCGCTGTCTTCCGACCGCCTTTATCAACAGTGGACCAGCCACTGCGATGTCTTGCGTCGATCCGGTAGGCGTACTGCCTTTGCCGTCTTCGCAGGCGTCCTTTACTGCATCCATCTCCGCCTTTCTCGGCGGAGACCTCTGGATGCCTCCTCGTGCAAACGGGTTTTTCAACCCATCTGCGCCCAATTGTTGATCTTCATTATTACTGTTCATTTTTGTTAAGTGGGTCCCCCTTCCAGCCGCTATCCTTATCCATACTGGAGTTGTCGCCTATCTGGTCCCATGGTAGTTTATGCCGAAGCAGTGAGGCCATGGCTAGGGGCGGCTGCCATAGCGCCTCATGAGCAACTATGACACCCCCGACCGGCGCAAGTCAGGAAAGGACATTTGATCCCACTCCTGCCCGGTTCCCACCGGGCAATGAATTTGGAACGTACTGGAAGGCCTGCCAGGTTTCACGGGACGGAGACCCCTGCACCGGTTGTTGTCTCGCCGTTTCAAGCCGTTGTCACACGACCTTACTAAGGGAGCTCGGCGCAGGTGCCAGCCCAGAATCGTGGTACGAAAATGAAATCCGACTCTTATCATATGGCGTTGCGACCAGTTACCGTAATTGGGAACTTACTGGCATCAATCCCAATGGGCGAATTAGTGCATTTGGGTGGTGGGAGCGGCACTATTCGCTCCGTCAGAGCTGCTTCCGGATAATGTGGCTTTTGTGAGAATTCGGCGGCCCAATGCCTGAGTCTCACCACAACCTAGGCTAGCTCTCGCTGATGGTCCGGGACTGCGTTCTTGCAGTTAGCACTTCCGTGGCCTACGGTAATCGCCAAATACCGACCCGTGGTGGCATACAGCTCTGCCAAATATATATATATATATATATATATATATATATATATATATATATATATATATATATATATATATATATATAAACATATATATATATATATATATATATATATATATATATATATATATATATATATATATATATATATATATATATACATATATATATATATATATATATATATATATATATATATATATATATATATATATATATATATATACATATATATATATATATATATATATATATATATATATATATATATATATATATATATATAAATATATATATATATATATATATATATATATATATATATATATATATATATATATATATATATATATAAATATATATATATATATATATATATATATATATATATATATATATATATATATATATATATATATATATATATATATATATATATATATATATATATATATATATATATATATATATATATATATATATATATATATATATATATATATATATATATATATATATATATATATATATGAGCAATTCTCGCTGAAACCGTCCCACTGGTGACATGAGGTCTTTCAAAAAGGATATTTTTATGTCTAAATGATTGAAAGTAGCGAAAAACTGAGAAAACCTCTTTGGCTAGTTCATATTGATGGACCCCTCGGGCACAAATCGGTCAAACGGTTTTTTACAAAAATTCATTTTTGAGCAATTCTTGACCTTTTTATTGATTTATTTCTCTTAAATTTGTCATTTAACCCCCTCCAACCAACATATCGTTTTCAAGAGGAATGATAGAGCTTTCATTTGAAGTAGAAAAAAGTTGGCCGCCATCTTGGATCTCGCCGCCATCTTGGATTTCATCAGAAAAACGTGTTTTTGAGCAAGTTCGCAACCACCGATTTTGAATTTGACATCACCATTGGAAAGCTGAGAAAAAATGCTTAGAGATACATTCAAAATATTAGGTGAGCATTGAGGTTGTCTTGTAATTCTGGTCACTTTTCCAAATCGAGCTTCAAACAGTTCAACGCATGACGTGCGTCCAATATCAAATCAATGCAATATACTGAGCCTGTGGTGTGCGTATGATGTGGACAGTCAGTATTCCTAGTTCACAGGTAGTAAGTGCACCCACGCACCGTAATTTTTGAATAGCCTTTAATCAATTGGCTGAATTTCGTTAGGTAGCAAACGTACCGTTTTTGTCGATAAGAATTTGCTAGGGATAAAAAAGTGATGATTCTACTCTTACTTTATTTACGCTGGCTTACAAAAAATCTTCTCCAGATTACTCGGGATATACTTGATTAAAACTATACCTTGTATTGTGCCGTGTCAAATAAATGTTGTGTGAACAAAAAAAAAATACTATACCTTGGTATACCATACCTAAGATTGTTGATAGTAGTTTAATTCATGAAAACAACAGTATAAAAACAGTAGCAAAAACAACATTTTACATTAATTTGTTTAATTACTAAACACGCGAAAACTGTCCTCCGTACAGGGAACCAAACTTTGTTCTAGCAAAAAATCGTAGAGAAGCTAAATCACAAATTACGTTACACTCAAGGAGGAGCGAGGGAGTGAAGAAATAAACAATATGAATGCAGTGAAAACGGATCAAAGATACGATTTTTTTGCTTTACGTAATTTGTGAACAGACCCAAAGTCACACAGGCATTGGGCCATCCACATTTCGCGTGGACAACTTTGGGGAGGGGGGTCTGTGTGATGCCCACGGTTCATACAAAATTTTGAGAATTTATATGAGAAGTTGTGGGGGAGGGGAAGGGGGAGTTGGTAACAAAATCCTTAAAAATCTGTCCACGTGGAACATGGATGGCCCCTAATATACACTACACACCACAGGCTCAGCATGATTTGATATTGGCCGCACGTCATGCGTTGTACTGTTTGAAGGTCGATTTTGAAAAGTGACCAGAATGATAAGGTAAACTCAATGCTCACCTAAAGTTTTAGATGTATCTTAAAGCATTTTTTCTCAGCTTTCCAATGGTGATTTCAAATTCAAAATCGGTGGTTGCGAACTTGCTCAAAAACACGTTTTTCTGATGAAATCCAAGATGGCGGCCAACTTTTTTCTACTTCAAATGAAAGCTCTATCATTCCTCTTGAAAACGACGTGTTGGTTGGAGGGGGTTCAATGACAAATTTAAGAGAAATAAATCAATAAAAAGGTCAAGAATTGCTCAAAAATCAATTTATGTAAAAACCGTTTAACCGATTTGTGCCCGAGGGGTCCATCAATATGAACTAACCAAAGTGGGTTTCTCACTTTTTCGCTACTTTCAATCATTTAGACATAAAAATATCCTTTTTGAAAGACCTCATGTCACTAGTGGGATGGTTTCAGCGAGAATTGCTCATATATAGAGGAAATATTGATCGGAACTTACGTAACGTATTCATTGGATGCCGTTGTCCTTCTAACTACGGCTTGCGGTATTGGAAAACTATCATCAAACGACGCGATGCGGTGCTAATTTCAATTGAGACGCTGAA
Organism: Wyeomyia smithii; assembly: GCF_029784165.1. Taxonomy (NCBI): domain Eukaryota; kingdom Metazoa; phylum Arthropoda; class Insecta; order Diptera; family Culicidae; genus Wyeomyia; species Wyeomyia smithii. The sequence goes on from NC_073694.1 coordinate 159,493,074, forward strand.
GGAAAGGAAAAGGAACTTACGTAACGTATTCATTGGATGCCGTTGTCCTTCTAACTACGGCTTGCGGTATTGGAAAACTATCATCAAACGACGCGATGCGGTGCTAATTTCAATTAGACGCTGAAGGAAAGGAAAAGGAAAAGGAAAAGGTCGATTGAAATAGTCATCATCGCAGCCGATCAGAAACGGCTTGTTGATGGCCTTGCGCTACCGCACGATCGCAGCAACTTCGGGTGGCGGTATATCACCTTGGCCGCCCAGGAAGAAGGCGGATGCGACAACCATCTCCTGCTTTCCTCTGGTTGTCGGTACTTCAACCGTTTAACGACAACACGTTGAATATATTCTGTAATAGCAGTAATATTTAGCAGTACCATTTACCAGAATTGCAGTCCTTGGTTTGGACTGCGTGTCGCAGTAGATTAACCTACCGTTAGGAGCGTTAAGTCCGAGGACTTTGGATTCGTTGATCCACGGCTCCTGGATGAGTGAAGCCGCTATCTGCTCTTTAGCGAAACTCCTACAAAGAACACCCGAGGCGCCTTTTGCGTGATGAAGATTCGCTTGCATGCAGCGAAGGCTGCTCATTTTATAGTGAAGTTGCCGTCTTTGTCCGAAGCGGAAGATGATCCGGGTATTGACTGACGGCTGCCAACAGCGGTGTCGCTGGGTAAGGTAGAGTCCGCTGCATCAGTGAACCGCATGGGCTAAGGGCTAATTACTGTGAAGGGTGCCTTGGTACTCCACAGGCTCCGTTAGTGGCTGGGTATTTGTTAAATCCCCCCACCATGTCATCCCTCGGCACGGGTATCATAACACCTTAGCTTAGGGTTATTTTTAACCATTGGATTTTACGTAACAGCCATGGTTAAGAGCTGTTACAACCATCCTCCTTTCCAGGGGCTCTGGACCCTCTGCTTCAGTTCTCAATAATTCAAGTCTACTCGAAAAGTCTAAACTGAACTAAGGAGAACCGTAACAGGCGGAGTTAAGTTGATTGTAGTTCTTCCGGTAGGTATGAAATTACTCACCTGTCCGTTCATGTTCAGCAATACTGTGCAGCCCGCCGGTTGGTCCGTCTGTTGTGAAACGCTGCGATTAGATCAGCCGCCCGTTTAGCCTTGTTGCACTAGTATTAGCAGCTACTCTGCCAGCTGCGGGTTTATTCGTGACTATTGAGAATCAAATTCCGGTAGGCATGTCTTTGTGTTCTATCGTTTGTATTCTATAGCATCGGCTTTGCTGGGGAAGAAGGCCTTTTTTCAGCTTTGATTGGCAAAACATGCGTTCAACAAGGCTCTGAAGTTTTCAATAGTACAATAGTTAGCAGCACAAAATCACAATTTTCTGCATTTCGGTGGACGCATAGCTAATTTTCTATTATATATTGCTGTAAGAGTGAAGGAAACCCGTTGGAGACTGAGTGCGTCTTAAGTATTTGAAAGTGGACAATTTTTGTGATGCTCATGATGTTTTCGGTTTTTCAATTTGTACCTTTATAAGGTATGTGAGACGTAGTTCTACGTCAGAAACCTTAGTCATAAATAGTTTGCTGATTGTTTTAAATGCTCTGAATCTTGAAATTCTATAATCCTTACTTAAATCCTTAAATCGCAAAATTCCAAAAAAACAAAATATACGAGAATCCTCAAATTTTGAAATCATAAATTCCATCTTTATCCGATAAATTCTAAAAACATATCAATCTGAAAAAGATGGCGGGGGCCTAGCGTGGTTGGTAACGTCTCCGCCAACCACGCTCGACGCCTGGGTTCGAATCCCAATGCCGACATAGGTGTCGATGGTTGTGGGGTGGCGTGATCCACTCACAATCAACCCAACTGGTCTAGATTCGATTCTAGCTGACACCGGGAGATTTTCTGAGGCGAAAAATCTCTTGGGTCACGCCTTCCATCGCATGAGGAAGTAAAGCCGTTGGCGCCGGTCCGTTAATTAATGGGTCGTGAGTTAGGGTCCTGGGTGGAGTCGCCTCCCTGGGTGTCGGTGATTGGCACAACAACAGTGGCGGAACTAGACCGACGGAAATTAAGCGAAAATAAAAAAAATCAATCTCAAAATTCTAAAATCCCAGAATTTCCAAAACCCTTAACTCATAAAATTCTTCGATCTCAAAATTCTAAAACTCCTTACATATTGAAATCTTTAAAGCCCGAAATCCTAACGTCATGAGATTTCAAAAACGTGAAACCCTGGGATCTTAAAATAACAGAAACTAATACCTTAAAAGATTTTGTATTCCTGGAATCCCAAAATAGAATATTTGTAAAATCGCTAGGTCCTAACATCCTTGAATTCTTATTTCTTCTCTCCTTCAAACTGGAAACTAGAATTATACAAAAAAAATTCATTTCTAAATGCTCAGAATCCTGAAATTATAGTATCCTCAAATCCTTAAATATCACACACTCTAACCCTGGAATCCCCAAATCTAAAGGTCTAAAACCTCGAAACTGCTTAAATGTCGCAATTCTTAAATGCCTGAACCAGTAAACCTGTGTTTCACAATAAATACCTTTATTTGAAATAAAATTATTGAATGTCATTTTATCTTGTCGATTCACCGACATATGAAGAGTGAAATAATTTGATGTTTCCATGGAGTGTGCTTGTATGCTAATTACTTCATTGAGGGGCCAGAATTGTCAAACGTGAAGAGAGCAGCCTTCAATACTGTGCACTTCAATCCGACCGACGGGTGGTGCGTTGCTAGGAGTGGGAACGCTAGAGAAGGTGGATTTTCGCCGATTGTTATTCCATTTCGGATCATACGGCAATTATTGCTGATTTTGTACATATTGCTGCGAGTGATAAATGGCTGCATAGATGAAAGTCGATAGTGATTTATCCCAATTTAATTTATTGAAAGCTGTAGGAAAGCAATAAAACTTCGATTTTAAACCATCATCCAATTCAAACAAAACTGACATACTGACAGTCGGCTGTGTTTGGTGATAAATATTGATAGCATTATTAAAAGTTGCGTGGACAGCACTGTGAAAACCGTTTATCTAATCTATTAGGCTGTCAATGGTACACTGTAGTGCAATACAGGAGTAGCGAATGTCCGTAACTTCATTGGTGAAGTACGATTGATCGTCGCTGTAATTAAATATTGAAAACGAATGACTCTCGAATGACCCTGCAGTCGTAAATTACATTCGTCTGACTGGAATCTGCAGCCGACCGTTTCTGTTTAGTAGCATTTTTCTGCAAATCCGACATTTATTTTTAACTCGAACAATCGTTAGATCGTTCAGCAGCATGAAATGCATTCCTTGTAGAACACAAGAAAGCAGTGCTCTACATAGTATGGAGTTTTTTTTTTCTTGCATAAAAATATACCAGTTTGAAAAGAGATAGAAAGAGTTAGGGCTGGATGAAAAAAGGATACCGTTTATGGGTGTAACATATGTGCAGTAAACCTTAAATTTTACTTAAAGATTAAGGATAGTTTTTTCTGGACAGTCGGAGCCAGCAGATTGCTTCAAACAATAAAACCCACGAAGGAACAGAGACAATGCAATGGTGCCCGATAATACCCGGGGAGTTTTATTTGCTTCCTTTTTGCCGTCGGCCCTCGCCAAAGCACGCTGGTTAGGTCCGAATATGTGCTTCCATTTCGGCACACAAACCCGGACGAACGCTCCGCTACTGCACCGTCTGTTGGAAGTCCGGTAGCAATAAAAGCGAAACTCGGTGAATGCTGCTGGTGCAGCGAGCAAGTGAGCAGCAGCAGCATTGGTTGGAACAGAAAAGAGCAGCAGCATAGCTCTTGGACAATGGCAGAACCATAGCCAGGAAGTGCTTATACGTGATCTGACATATTAATTTTTGTTTCTTAGGAAATTTGTAGCTCCTGGCTGGGGATGAAGTTTTACTAAGCACTCGTCTCCTTTGTCAATTATAGCCTGGAGAATTTACATACGGAAACCGTTTGTTTGGATGTTTGCTCGACTCGCCAGTTCATTTGTCAGAAATATTATTTCCTAGACTGGAACACATGGAACGCATTGTCAACCATGCTCATTAAAAATTGAACGTTGTTGGTTGCGTACACTGGATTTTCTTGAACCTGAAAGTTAGAAGGCTCATGGAATATGGAAGAACGAATTGTCACGAAAATACATTATCAAGCGATAGACTGAATAATGAAATGTTCGGGAAATGTAAATCTCTTTATTACCATTTGAGTTGATTTCGTTCCGTTACTACTGTTGAAATATGAGAGAAAACCGATAATATTGAAAATATGTAAAAGTACTACACGTAATGTATCTGTTAGCAACATCATTTAACTTCGATGTAGGACAAATCGTATTACTTTTTATGCCCGATTGCATCTTACTTGTTTATCTTGGTGACATTTTAGTAATTTCAAAATGTTATATCAATTTTAGATCCAAAGGTGTTCTATGTTTTCAATTTTTCACTGTTTAGTTAAAAATATCAGTCCGTTCACGACTTGTTAACAGATTTTTATTTTTTTCTAAATAATATTCTATAAAGTTTAATAAATTAAAGCCAATGAGTTACCGTACCGATAGTATTCTAATTTATTCGGGTTGATTCCAAAACTCACCAACAACTGGAGAACAAATTGATTTGCATACAATGTCTCAAAGAAGCTCTCCACTTAATCGAGGCAGGATTCACCTGCAATGTATTGCCAATAATCGAAGCTGCATCAACGTTTTAAAGCGCTCCGAAAACCTCGGTTTTCAGTTCAAGGGTATACGCGAAAGTAGAGAGAAAATACCCACCATAATCTGTGTCACAGAGCGTTGAAAGATGCACTGCCAGAGTGTTCATAAATCATCGGGAAATATTACCAACAAGAAACGGTACGCTCCTGGATCCATTCCGGTTTACTTGGCAAGCTGCCAGCAAATAAAGAAAAATATTGTTTTTCGTGCCACTGCTGCTGCCGCTGCCGGTAGTGACTTTGGATCGAGGGAACTCCGTCGCCATCATGACGAGCAAATCCTCGGGACGATGATGCGCTGCGAACAATTGGATCGGGGGTCAAATACTTTCAGTGAGTGCAGGAGGCAAGGCTGAACCGTAAACAAATTCCCGAACATCCCTTGTGGTCAATATTGTAGAAGATCTGTACATATGGCTACAACGACTGGTGGGAGGGTAAAAGGATGCGACTCCAGAACCAGCAACTTTCACAACACGCGAATAGGATACGGTCCGATAGGAAACAAATTTTTAATCAAGTATTCACTTTTTTCCAAGTCAGACTGGTTCAGAATTGGGTAAGGGAAAGCGTTCAGCTTAATCGAATGAAGCACTCTAAAGGGGGTGTGAAGTACGGTGCACAAATGTGCAGTGCAGTTTTTGTTCCTGACGAGTGTGTTTGTTACCGATGTGATATGTGTGTGCTTTGAAGCGAAATCCAGCCAGCAGGATGCGGTGAAATATTAGATTCATCGTTCGGAAATGCGCGCTGTTTTTTTTCTGTTCTTCTCAGCTCCAGCAAAACTGACATTGCATCTAATATCCCGGAGCATTGCCTGGTATACACGAAATGGATGTTCTACCGACGATGAGGCGATGATGATGGTGAGAAGAATAAAGCTGCAAAACAAGTCGTGTTATCCAGAGCGATTTTAATTTGGACGTTTGTTACTTTTCTGTAATTTACGTCAGGAAGTTGGGGTTTTTTGGTACATTGCAATTGAACAGAGACCTAACTTTTGTATCTTTTGAAATGAGTTTTTGTGTAGGTAGCCGAACTGTGGAGTCAAAACTTTAAACGAGAGTATCATGTTTGGTTCAAGTATGCAGACCCATTCACTGTGCTCAACAGCGTTCAATTCAATTAATAATTTAAACTCATGATGACCTTTAGCAGCAACCAAGTGTTTGAAAGGTAAATCGAAACATATGAAAATTGAAATTATAATGACTGCTACCGTTTTTGTATAAATACTTTGAATGTAAAAGTACGAATTCATAATCGTTAGCGGTTTGCCATTCCTAACCAATAGTTATGTCATCAGCGCTATGAGAAATTATGCAGAATCTCCGTCAATATGAGTTTTGATTATGTTTTGTTTTTTTTTTTGCGAAAATAGTTTTAAAAAAATCCTTATAATTCATTCTTCATGTTCCCATTACAGGTAGAATAAGCAGGATCGCCAGTTTTGTCGGAAATATCTGGAAGAAATTGTCTGGATTTTCTGGAAATGTTATATCGATTTTTATGCAGTATGTTCACAGTTGTTATCACATTTAATCATAAAAAATAACGTTCATCAAAACAATCTGGCTTTAGCCTTACAGAAGTATTAGTTCGGAGTATTTTTTTTAATATATGTTTTTTTATTTCTAATCTCAGAATTTGTACTATTGGTGGACCGGTGTGAGTCATGATCAGTACCAAAAATATGTTATGAACGGAACCGTTTTCTTTTGAGATTTCAAATGGAATATGGGTCATTCCATCTCAAGTGTGTATACATCATGTCAACAAACTTCTCTGATTTGACTCAACTTTTGTGCCGTTTAGACCACCTCTTGCCTCGTGGGATCCTTCCCTTTAGACGTAGAAAACGTCTTACTTTAATAGGGTGCTAAAGATTTCAAATGTTTACAACTTTGTTATCACTGAACGAATTTTAGTCATCAATATCTCGTTGGATAGATAACAAATTTCTCTAGCTTAGGAAAACATTTTTATAGTAAATGGGTTAAAATTCATAGCCAATTGGATTATAGTTTACCCAATCTAGTGCCCGCAATGATTCAATCCAAGCACTTCCCCAGCACAGCCGACACTAAAGTATACAAACGATTTGACTTTGTAAACGATTGTTGTTTTATTTTTTTGAGTGCACAACGACACGCTTACCGGAAGTGTTACTGTCATTATTCATAGATAAAAGCTAGCATTCAACAATTCATTTTGATAAAATTATTTAATTTAAGTAGCTAGTCATTATTTTTCTGCCACTCGCCAGAGCATTGCTATTTGTGATAAAAACTTTGAAATGTCGTTTTTCGTTTTATTGTTCGCAGTCGGAAAAAGTAATGATCGAAAATGTTTCAATTTCTCCACCATTTCCTCGTCTCTATCTTTATGTTTATAGTATTTATGTATTAAGACACACTAATGACATTTTTTGAACTTATTTATCAAGCGGTTTTTCTGAGATGTGTAGTTGCATGGATCTAGCTGTTTAATTTGCATTACACTGTGGTCAATAAGACTTATGAGATTAAAAATAATACCTACTGATAGTGGTTTTTAAAAATACAACTTTGAAACTGTTGAACTGTAGGTTTTAGAACACTATCAAAGCATGAACGATATTTGCACTGTCAATCAGAGGTAACTGATCTCGATATTTGATCTGAATCGATTATATTACGTTACAAATATTGATCTTAGAATGGAGGGTTTCTGAAAAGCGATTAAACACAATATGTGTGTAAAACGCAGAGTGGAAAACATAACCACAGTAGCTTAAGAAACGAATTGAACTAAACCGCTAAATCGACTTCGGGGGCAAAGCAGGAATTTTTGCGTGAACTGCAAATTTTCGCATAGATTGAAGATTCGGAAAATAATGTTGGAGAACGACGGACCTGTTTACGACATACACGTATATGGCTAGGTCTCCTAGTAACAACAATAGTACGGGAGGGTGAACTTGACTGCTCTGCCGCTTGTCCACTACTATTTTTCATTTGTTAACGGAGACTTTAAATCACTCAACTTATTCGTCTCAACGCTTAACGTTCGTCTTTATACCAAAAAACAACGCGCAATGCAACTCCACCTTATTTTTCTTTCTTCCATAATACCGTGTGCGTGGCCCCGCCCACTTGTCGCATTAGTCCTCTCCGTAGGCATGCAAGAGAATCGCACGGTTTTTTCATCACATCGGTCTTCAGAAGAGTTTTTCCCAAGGAAATTTCCTCAAATATCATGTATTGATATTTTTTGAAGAGCCAACTTGACATCTATAGAGAATAAGTATTGAAAAAGTGGATTTTCCCATATAAAATCGTATGGAAACTTCAAAAATCTGGCGCAAATCGGGCGTTTCTCCGATCGACCTGAAAAGTTACACAGTTGTTATGGGACCCATAAGAAACACGAAAAGTGCATGGGAGCTAACATTTATATTTTGTCCCACCCTAATACCCATAAACTAATAAACTAATCCATAAACTAAGGATTTTCACCGAAACTGAAAACTTTGTAGTTGCTTGTTGATAATGCTGCATCTGGTGAAGAAATAAGTAAGAGTTGAGTGCTTACATTCGGGTATTAATGACTTTGATAATAGAGAATCTGTTCCTAGAGAAAATTCTAACTTTAAAATTTCAAAATAATAAAGAACGATTTTTATGGATATCCAAGCCACATTTTTGGTCAAATTTTATATACTCTCGGAATTCTTTCCTTCAAATTGTATCATTCAGAAGGTCCAAAATCAAAACAAAGATATTAGCAAAATAAGAACAGAAATTATAAGCTAATCCATGAAAATTTGACTTTCAGTTTTATTTAATAAAACTGCTGTAACTTGAGTTTTGCTCATAATACCTCTGAGTGATAAGTGTTTTTCATGTAATTTTTTTTTCAGAAGCACGATAAAATTGTCACATTTGAAATAAAAATATACTCATTTACCGCGAAGCGCAAACTGATTTTTCAATTGTGAAAAATTTCAATCTGGCAACACTGTCACTGACGTTTTTGGCTTTCTCCCAGAAAGGTATAGCAATCACTGGCAAAACCGAAGGTATAAAAGTGCTGTTTGTGTGTGTCTGTGTGTGTGTCTGTGTGTGTCTGTGTGTGTGTCTGTGTGTGTGTCTGTGTGTGTGTGTCTGTGTGTGTGTCTGTGTGTGTGTGTGAGTGTGTGTGTGTTAGTGTGTGTGTGTGTTAGTGTGTGTTTGTGTTAGTGTGTGTTTGTGTCTCTCTCTGTGTGTGTATGTGTGGGTATGTGTGTGTGTCTGTGTGTGTGTATGTGCAACTTTTCAATCTCACTCGATTTTCTCGGAGATGGCTGGACCGATTTTCATTAAATTATTCTCAAATGAAAGGTCTAGTGACTCCAGACACAACCAAAACCCTTAACTTTTGAATTTTATCAAGATTGGACATGTTCAAAAGTTATGGAAAGAAACGTGTTCAAAAGTTATGGAAAGAAAACTGGACCGATTTTTAAAAATCAGTGTCATATGGAAGGTCTAGTTGTCCCATAAAACTCTAATGATTTTTTTTTGCAATCGGTCTTTTACTTTGTCTGCTATGTTTAAAAATGTGAAATCCAGCTATAAAAAGAAACATATTCCGAAGACTACTTAAACTCACTCACACTCACTCTATTGAATTTTACTGTAATCGGACTAAAACTTCGTCTCTAATGCATCAAAATGTGAAAATCACGAAACATTACTATCTCAGAAACTACACAACCGATTTGAACAATATTGATATCAGATGAGCGAAAGTTAATGGTTAACTGATGAATTTTGTAATGATTGAACACGTGGTTCAAAAGTTGTGAAAAAAGAGTCATATTTGAATAGAAAAAAAATCCTACTATATATACGTTACACCACGACCGACCGGCCTAGGCGCACCCGGAGCCGAGACGTCAGCAAAAACCCAGCTGAAGCCCGTAGCAACAAGCGGAGGAACCAAACCAGCAACGAAACCATAAATTGACAATCGATGACGACTGCAGGATTCGATCGAACCACGCGGACAAAGGCTGCATCAGAATTGAACCACCGGAGGAACGACGAGTCAGCGGATTTAGTTTATTTAAGCTTTCTAGATTTAATGTTCAATTCAGTCTTGTGTGTAATTCAGTAGTGATCGGACATTAAAGTGTTAATCGTAGTAATAAAGTTTTTTTTAGTTCCCGCGATAAATCACGGCATAATTGGCGCAGTCGCAAGGCCAAGTGGTTAGACAAAGTGAACAGTGTTAACAGAGTGAATATCTAGTATCACAGTCACCGAGTTCTACAAAGAGGAACAGCCCACGTCTATGGCAGACAACTGATACACCCAGCAAGAACAACCCCTGAGTGAACATCAAGGACTTGCGGATATCAGAGGACCGATCCCGCCATTTGGAAACCTACCCCATCCATCCGTCACTTCACACCAAGACTCCAGGAGATGAAAGCAGTAATCTTCCTGTAAGTAACCACAATCATTTTTCTAAGATTAACACAAACAAAACCATACTAATTCAGAGGTGCGAGCCCCCACCAGCGGTAAGCGGACACCTGAAATATCACAAAGTGAAAAAACAAAACTAACAACTAACCGTGAAAGTGCAGTGTAAGTGAATACTGACAACAAATCTATACGCAATACAAAGCAAACGAAGTTAATTTATTATAATGGCCGAGCGCGACTTAATGATCTCACCAGATCTCGCAGCCCCAGAACTTTATGAAGAAGAGCCACAACCAGCTCCTCAACCAGCCCCACAACCGGCAATCACAATTGAGGGTTTACTTCAGCACATAAGAAGTTTAACCCAGAACCAAAATGAGTTGATTGGACAACTCAGAAATTTAAAAGAGAAGGCGGATGATCCTTTTATGCAATTCAGGACTCCAGACCCAATCAAAAATCTAACAACATTTAGTGGAAATAAAAAAGAGACCCATGCATGGCTGGAAGACGCGGAAAATACTCTCGAACTTTTTAGAAGATACCGAGATGAACCAGTGTATAGCCAATTAGTCAGGGCAGTGAAAAACAAAATTACGGGCGAAGCCAAAGAGATTTTGATCGCTGCTGGCAACCCGAACAGCTGGCTAGAAATTAAAGAGGTGATTTTGAATTCCTACGGGGATAGACGTGACCTTACGTCACACATCCAATCATTATTTTACATAACAAAAGGGAAAAAGACAATTCCTGAGTATTATAATAAAATCAAAACCATCGACACCGCTATCAAATCGACAGCGGCGACGATGGAAGATTTTCAGAATGCAACTAAGGCAATAAACAATTTAGTAAGCTTGATGACGCTTACTAGATTCATAGATGGCCTCACAGACGAATTGTCTATGCATGTGAGGAGCTATCGACCAAAAACATTGGAAGAAGCCTACGCTATAACAACACAATACGCGAATGCCGCGTACAGGCAAAAATTTAACAAACATTCCAGTTCAACCTCTAACAATTCATTCAATTCAAAACCGTTTTCAAATTCCAACAACGGTAATCAGACGAATACAAAACCCAACAACAACAACAACAGCAACAACAAGCACGGTAACACGTTCAACGCGAAACCGAACGGATCAGGGAAATTTAAAACCCCTAGAGGTCCACCGGTGGACGACGACGTTTCAATGAAAACCGCAAAGTCCCGTACGGAGGTGAACAACCACGAAACCAAACCAAAACAAGAAAGCGAATTCAGCAAAAACCACGAGGATGAGTACGACACCTCTAATCAGCTGGAGGAATCAGCTCTGAACTCGGAAGACGATGATTACTTCATCGGCGAGGAGTTAAATTTTCACGTGGTAGAAGAGCCACATCGAAAAATATAAAAAGCGATAACAATTTTGTACCTTATATAATAATTCAAACCTCGAAAGGTGAGATTTTTGATCGACACGGGAGCGAACAAAATTTATATTTCACCCGAGCACGTAAACATTGAAAATTGCAGAACTGAGAATGGAATCAGGGTAACGAATATAAGGGGAACACATAAAATAAACAAATCAGCTTCTTTTGATCCATTTCAGATCAAGAAGAAATTGAAGTTTTATATTTTTAAATTCCACAAGTTTTTCGATGGATTAATAGGTTACGAGTCATTAAGAGACTTAAATGCTCAAATCGACATTCGTAATAATTCCTTGAAAATCGGACGAAAAACAATAAAAATGCAAAAAAAATTCCCTGAAGAGCAAGCAATTAACATAAATGAACAAGAATTTCAGTACATCGCACTGAAAACCAAAAAGAACGGTGATTTCATAATAGCGAATGAAAAGAAATACAATTCATTCACTATTTTACCTGGTATCTACAGAATCACCTTGAAACGGTGATCGACCAATACAAAGATGTTTTATACGTGGAGTCCGACAAACTGTCATTTACACACAAAATAAGACATAAAATTCGAACGGTAGATAGTATCCCAGTCCATACGAAATCATATAAATATCCCTACGTTTATGAAAGCGAAGTACAAAAGCAAGTTAAAAAGATGCTAAACGATGGAATTATAAGAGAATCAATCTCACCATACACCTCACCCGTATGGATAGTCCCGAAAAAGGCAGATGCATCTGGTCACAAGAAATTTCGTTTAGTGATCGACTACAGAAAGCTAAATGAAAAAACTATCAACGACAAGTACCCCATACCCGAGATTACCGACATCTTGGATAAACTGGGAAGGGCTACATATTTCTCAACTATTGATTTAGTTTCTGGCTTCCACCAGATCCAGCTGGCAGAAGAAGACACAGAGAAAACAGCATTTTCTGTGAACGGAGGAAAGTACGAGTTTACTCGCATGCCATTTGGGTTGAAAAACGCCCCGGCAACTTTTCAAAGGGTAATGGACTGTATACTAAGGGATTTAATTGGAGTATGTTGTTTCGTCTATATGGACGATATAATCATATTTTCCAGTTCACTTCAGGAACACAAGAAAAATTTAGCACAAGTTCTAAAAAGACTTAAAGAAGCTAGACTAAAAATTCAGCTAGACAAGTGCGAATTTTTTAAAAAAGAAACGCAGTTTCTAGGTCATACTGTCTCTGAAGATGGAGTAAGACCAAACAGTGACAAAATAGAAATCATAAAAAAATGGCCAATCCCTAAAACAGAAAAAGAAGTTCGTCAATTCTTAGGAACGCTAGGCTATTATAGGGGATTTATAAGAGACTTCGCTAAAATAGTGAAACCGTTGACAGCACTTCTTAGAAAAGACGCGGAGTTTGAGATAACACCCGAAATAAACGCATGCTTCGAAAAGTGTAAACAAATTCTAACGCTAGATCCTGTGTTAATTTACCCCGATTTCAGCAAGGAATTTATTCTTACTACCGATGCAAGCGATTATGCAATAGGGGCAGTACTGTCGCAAGGGCCCGCAGGCAATGACAGACCCATAGCATACGCATCGCGAACTTTAAGTAAAACAGAGGAACGATACTCAACAACGGAAAAGGAATTTTTGGCAATCGTTTGGGCGGTCAAACATTTCAGACCGTATCTATACGGACGGAAATTCAAAATGTTTACAGATCACCAACCACTTACCTTCTCTATGACTAATGCAAATCACCGAATCATAAGAGGTAAACTGGCTTTAGAAGAATTTGACTACGAATTAATCTATAAACCAGGGAAACAAAACGTCGTCGCAGACGCGTTGTCTCGGATAAACCTAAAAAAACATAATCAATTAAACGCACATTCACAATCATCGATGTCTTTAAACGTGGAACCCTCCGAACGAGAAGAGGAACTTTCAGATGATGAAAGTGACGACATGACAGTACACTCAGCGGATACAAGCGATGATTACTTTATTCCGTGCACTGAGAGACCAATCAACACATTCAGGACCCAAATTATTTTTAAAATCGGAAAAATAGAGATTACGGCATATGAACAGATCTTTCCCAAATTTCCAGGCACATAATAGTCAAACAAAGTTATACGGAAGAAGAAATAGTAGAAATATTAAAGCGGACTCTTAACCCCAGAGGTTCAAGTTGCCTCAAAATTCCAATCTCTTTAGTTCAATTAGTTCAAGAAACTTACCGGAAACATTTTTCAACTAATAGCCCCTACAAAGTTTTTATTTCAGAAACCCTTCTAGAGGACATACGCCTAGATGAACAACAGGATGAAATTGTGAGGGAAACTCATAATCGTGGCCACAGAGGAATCAAAGAAAATAAGAACCAGATAATGCAAAAATATTTCTTCCCACAACTTGATCGAAAGATTAAAATTTTGATAGATTCCTGTGATATCTGCAAAAAAGCCAAATATGACAGGAAGCCACCGAATTTGATAAGAAAAAGCATTTTCGGCAATAACCCTTTCGATCGAGTCCACATTGACATATTCTTTTTAAAAGGTCAAAAGTGGCTCACCATAGTCGATTCGTTTTCCAAATTTGCAAATGCCATACCTTTGGAAACTAGAACAATAGTGGACGTAAAAAATGCTATTACAGAACACATTAGACAATTTGGCAGACCGAAGACTATTGTGAGTGACCAGGAACCTTCTTTCAGGTCTATTGATTTCATCGGATTCCTTAACGACCTAGGAGTCGAGTTACATTTCGCGAGTAGTTCAAATTCAAACGGTATTGTAGAACGGTTTCATTCTACCCTAATCGAAATTTATCGAACAAACAAAATTAAATTCAACGATTTGTCTACAAGAGATCAAATTAATATCGCCGTCGATATTTATAACAACAGTTTTCACACCGCTATAAAAAATTTACCGCGTAATTTGGTATTCAATCATTCGGGCTCGACAAACATGGAAGAAATTTCGGAAAAGTTTAAAAGCTTGCAATCAGCGGCTAAAATCGAACTGGATAAATGGAAAGCTAAATATGAACAACAAAATAAAGATAACGAACAACCTGAACAATACAACCCAGGCGATGCTAAATACATTAAAATTTCCCAACGAATAACTAAAGACGTAAACCCTTACAAAATAACTACCATAAAAGAGAATAACGATCTTACATTTAAAGACATCAATGACGTAAAAATACACAAAAACAGAATAAAAAAATAATCGTTTAAATCAATAACTTAACTCTCGTTACAGATTAACTTACATCATCCTAATACACGGCACAAAATTTAAAGAAATATCATATAATAATGGCATAATTGCCATAAAACTAAAACAAGTTAGGATAAGAATAGGGTTTGAGAGAGTTATACACAAAATCAATATTAAATCCATTGCAAACAACATTGACTACATAGAAAAAACGACAGAAAACCTGAAAATAATAGATCATCTCAGAAGGACCCTCGATTACAAAATCCAATACGCAAGAGGAAAATTGTTGAGTTTATATCCCCGCAGAAATAGAAGAGCATTAGTTAACGCTTTAGGATCAGTAATTAAACTTATTGCAGGCAATCCAGATAACGATGATATGGAAATTATAAATCATAATTTAGAAACGTTAGAAAAGCAGGGAAACTTACTCTCTCAATCTTTATCAAGGCAAATAATTATAAACGAAAGAATTCAGAATAAACTGAATAATATTACAGATATTCTCAAGAAAATAAACAAACAAATTGTAGACCAAAATAATAACTCACTTACGACCAATACGGACTTGGAATACATTAATCTTATTATGAACCTTGACATGTTAATTCAAATTCTCACTAGCGTAGAAGAACAAATCGAATTTGCAAAGCTAAACATTTTGAATAGAAACTTATTTTCATTAGATGATAAATTGTACATTTATAACAGACTTAAAGCACAAAAATTGAATCTGGATTACTTAGATCAAATATTCCAATACAGCTCAGGAAGCGTAATTGTAAAAGGCGACGAAATCCTAATTTTGGCGAAAATACCCATCCTAGAAGACAACGAGTTCGACCTGATCAACATCCAGACGCTCAACTTAAACAACACACGAATCAGTACAGACATCAAGCTGGTGGCAAAGCACAGAGACATTATCTATAAACAAGAGCACATTTGTGACATCTGCGAAGCAACAACTCTTATCGAAGACGACTGTATCAACAACCTTTTGAATCATTTGACACCAAAATGTGTCCTAAAACCCGTCAGGCAACATATCAGAATACAAGAAATCAAAAAAGGAATCATACTATTGGATACGAATCAACAAGTATTGATTTCCGACTCATGTAATAACTCGAGATTAGTCAACACCCCGACTATTGTCGAAACAGACAATTGTACGGTTAAGGTGATGAATCTCACATTTAATGGTCAAAAGCATCTAACAGACCACGAAGAATACCTCATACCAATCTATGGAAGGAAATTCATTCAACTCAACTACTCGGAAGAGCGGAATGAGATCACCCACATCAAACTGGAACACTTAAACAGTCTTCAAGAGATAAAGTTGGACCTGCATCGCTCGAAGAGGACAACAACCATCGGAGGAGGAATTCTCCTCACACTAACCTTTTTCTGCTCTTTTGCAATTTATATCATCAACAGAAGAACCAAATCTAGGGAAGATACCATCCTGAAAATCCATAAGCATGCTGAAACCACCACGGAACCTAAAGGAACCATTGGAAAAGGAGAACCCGCAACCTTACCGAGGCTCGTCCTTTTCGAAAAATCGTCCGAGGACGGACGACAATCTAAGGGGGGAGACGTTACACCACGACCGACCGGCCTAGGCGCACCCGGAGCCGAGACGTCAGCAAAAACCCAGCTGAAGCCCGTAGCAACAAGCGGAGGAACCAAACCAGCAACGAAACCATAAATTGACAATCGATGACGACTGCAGGATTCGATCGAACCACGCGGACAAAGGCTGCATCAGAATTGAACCACCGGAGGAACGACGAGTCAGCGGATTTAGTTTATTTAAGCTTTCTAGATTTAATTTTCAATTCAGTCTTGTGTGTAATTCAGTAGTGATCGGACATTAAAGTGTTAATCGTAGTAATAAAGTTTTTTTTAGTTCCCGCGATAAATCACGGCATAATTTATACCTAATCGAATCTAAAATGATATTTTATCGAAAGATATATAATCGAGTCCAACCTAAATATGAGTACAGTGACGTTCCGAGTATACCACGATCAAAAAATGTTTCGCGTCATGTATTTGAAACATATTTGTTTCATGTTATTTCGTGCAAATGTTAATGTTATGTTTTAAATTTTCAGTATAGTTTCCCTGCTGGCTGAAAAAAATTGTTATTTAGAGTGATAAATAAATCTAGCAAATTTTATCAGTGTATTTTTTTTTTGAAAATTGAAGTGTTCGTGTAAATCTATTTATACGAATAAATAGTTCAAATGAGAGGGGCTGGGTCTGATTAATAAACCTAGAATAATTTGGTTTTTTGAGCGGGGGCCTAGTGTGGTTGGTGACGTCTCCGCCAACCACGCTCGACGCCTGGGTTCGAATCCCACCACCGACATATGTGTCGATGGTTGTGAGGTGGCGTGATCCACTCACAACCAACCCAACTGGTCTAGATTCAATCCTAGCCGACACCGGGAGATTTTCTGAGGCGGAAAAATCTCTGGGATTACGCCTTCCATCGCATGAGGAAGTAAAGCCGTTGGCGCCGGTCCGTTAATAAACGGGTCGTGAGTTAGGGTCCTGGGTGTGGAGTCGCCTCCCTGGGCGTCGGTGATTGGCCACAACAGTGGCGGAACTAGACCGACGGAAAATAAGCGAGAATAAAAAAAAAAAAATTTGGTTTTTTTTTTAATTTCTTGAATGAGATTAATTCAAAATGAAATTTTTAGAATATCCATTTATACAACCTAGATTATGTGAAAAATAACTCAGATAAAAGATTGCTTAAAAACAGAGAAAATTTGACTCTGTTTCTTAGAAATGCTCTAACTCAAGGTTTTCTAATAATACTTCAGGGTGATAAGTGTTCTTTTTGTAAAATTGTCAGAAATTGTCAAATTTCAAATCAAAATATACTTATTTGTCGAAATAAAATTTTTCAAATGCAAAAGAACATATAGTAAAGTCTTTTTTACATGGTTTTATACACGGTTTTATTTTTCACGATTCTTTTTTACGACGATTTTCCAAATAACACGATTTTTTACGTCGTTTTTCCAAATAACGCGTTTTTTTACACGTTTTTTTGCACGATACGTAGAATCGTATATTATCTCAAAATCACGAAAACATTACTTGAAATGTTAGATGGCAAATACATTATAACTTTTTCACATGCCACAAGTTCGTGTCCAAAAATGTGGGAAAAAATCACCTTCATTCTTATGTTTCAATGATTTCGGACCCTGATCCTATTACCAGTGAAATGCTCATCCTGCTTGCGTATCAGTGGATGTCGTTCCCACTGCCCTTACCGAAATTAATCGTCCGACTGTCAAGCCTGAGGGTTGCTAACATGTTTCCCGTCCGTGATGCTGCTTTTCCCGGTACAATGCACAGGACACTTCAGATGTTCATGTTTTCACACCATTACCGCTTGTGTGTATGACACCCATTACTGGCACCGAGCAATGTTTGGTCTTTGAAGTATGTATGTTGTGCTATGCACGTGTAAGCGTAAGTGCATAATACCCACAGCTCGGCTGCCGGATAACTGTTGCTCTAACGCTGCTTAAGTTTTGTTCCTATGACAACTGCAAACTTGAAGCTGAGCGTTTACGGCTTTGAATTACTCAATTTTAAGATTTATTACGTGAGGAGAACTTTTAAATTTATAACTCGAGACCTACTTGAATTGAATCGGGCTTTTATTTTTAATTACCCAAACCTCAATGTGGTATGTATAGTTAAAACAACAACTACAGCTGAACAAAAAATGCATTCCGACTCCGGCCAATTCAGAACGATAATCCTCGTTATTTCCCTTTTCCTTTTTTGTCATTAATTAGGGCATCCTTTTGCTACGAGTATTGTTTTTACTTTGTTCATTCATCACGCGGCAGGGGCAACAGCAGCAGCCAGTCGTGCGGTAGACGGTTTAGTCGGTTTAGTGACGGTTTAGACGGTTTAGTGAAGTTTAGTGAAGTTTAGTGAAGAGACCCGTTTATCGTTTACCTCCGGGCGGGTGGCGCTAGTAAACTGCCTGCAGGTACCAGACGCAAAAACTGCTAGCAGAAAATCTATTTTGCCAACAAACAAACCGGTTTACGCTCTGAACCCGTGTCTAGAGAGAGAGAGAGAGAGAGAGAGAGAGTGGAGATGAGTCGTTGTCGTTTGGTGGAAGAGAAACACGAAAACCAGTGTGGTGATCGTTCTACGCAAAAAGTAGTTTCCTGGAAAATTTAGGTTGACATACAAATTATTATTTCTTCTGGAGTCTGGAAAAAAAAAACGAATGCCGGAATCTAAAGAGCAACCTTTTTAAAGGCGTTTTGTAGTCGGAGTTAAGTGACAAGGATCATACGGTTTGGAATGGATGATTTATGGTGTTCCTTTTCTTTTGTACGGAAATCATAGCTGAACCATTTGGTGCTTTATGGAATTCTAATTATGGTGAATGGCTCGTTACGGGATTTTTCTTAAGCAAGCATTTAAGTGATGACGGTATTTTGAGTGGGAACTACAGAACGACTTATTTTTTAAAATCATTTTTTCGACTTTTACTCTGTTTTGCGGTATTGAAACGACACTTGAGATATGTCTGGGTAGGTTTTAAATTTTTTTTATTAAATTCCCAAGCCATTTTTATATAATACACTAATCTATAACCTATAACATTTCACTGACTAAACTATCTCTTTTAAACTTACTAAAACGACCGATTGCTCTCTTGCTTCGACATCTATACGCTTACTCAACACTGTTTGTTTGCATCTGATACCTTACAATGTAAGCAATTCAGTGCTGCCAGAATCATCAGCACCACAAATATGAGAAATTGAAAAAAATGCACCCTGTAGACTCAGAGGAATTCGTTCCATGGATTAGCAGATAGATTTAGTTGAGAAATATTTTTTTTTTCTTTTTAATTGAGTTTCAATGTTGTATGAGATGAATATAGGGGCTGAGATGAGTAATGAAACCATTCCTCTACACTGTTGTTTGCTTCTTCTATTAAGACTTAATCTCTGCCTTCTCCTTACTTTCCATTACTAGGAGAGCTCAAGATAATAGAGTCCGCTTTGCTAAGCGAATGGTCATGAGTTCAAAACCTAGCAAAGCCGCAGAGAGATTTCTAGGCATAGGTTTATTCCCAGACTCCCCTTCCTATTCCTCTACTTTGACCCTTCTCTCACACTAAACATAGTTATACAAGACGCGAAGTTGAATGAGAAAATACCTCTCTAGGAAATTATTTTCAATACCAGCTCTTGATAGGAGAAATTAGCGAGGCTCGGTAAAGAAGAGTAGTAGAGTTAATTAGCATAGAAAGAAGTGGCGATTTTCATACTTTTTAAAAATCCAGCACTCACCACGGTGGCAAAAGAGCGTAAACTCGGCCTCGGGCAAAATGATGGAAACACTTCTATTGTTCCTTTCCTATAACCGACCGTAAGAATGTAACCGGCGCAGCTATCGATCTTATACGAAGCAGAAGCTATGGAATTGTTGTACATTGAAGATGATACATTGATCCCAAATAATTCCTGTGTGCAACTCCACTGGCTCAGATCTATCACGTAGTTGTTTAAGCTTCAAGCTCAAGCTTTCGCCTTATTTTTCATGATTTTTGTTAAGCTTGGGAGTTTTCAATGATTAATTCGGTGTAAACCACTCGCTTATAACAAAATACCAAATTATAGCCATCTTTGAAAAAAAAAAAACATTAGTCTATTTTCTGTTTCCTTCTGTTTCATTATTCATTTTCACTCGATTTAACTGTTTTATTTTTTCATGTTTTCGTTGATATCGCTACATATTTTCCTTATGTTTCTGTTTTTTAGTTCCTGTTTCTTTGTTTAAATATTCAACCTGTTTCATTTAAAGTTTCAACTTGTTTTTTTTTGCTATTGCTACTTATTCTCAGAATGTTTCCGCTTTTGGGTTTCTATGTTAATATTCGTTTTTTGATATTTTTTTTTACACTGAACTTCCACTGAAATTGATATTTAAACTCTTTTTATTTGTCATTTTTTGTTTGTCACAATTCTGTTTCGATATTTTCTTTACTTTTATTCAATTTTTTTTTCATTTTTTTAAGTTCGTATCCTTGAACTTTTATTTATTCTTTACTGAAGATTTTTTTCAGATATGTACAATTTTGTTTGGTTTCCTTCTTGTGTTACTTGCTGTTTTCCTTTTAATATTTTCTCCCATTTGCTCTGATTTCTTTCTATTCCCAAACTAAAACTTTTCCATATTCTCCAATAAGTTTGCTGTCATTTTTGTTGTGCTTATTTTTGTTCAATTTGTTAAACTGTTCCTGATCTGGGCAAAATCATTTCAAATCGCCTGGGAATACGCGAAAATTTAATCGACCATTTTTGATTTGAATTAAACTTTGCACACGTATTTGGCTTAGCAAACTGAGCATTTTTCACAAATGGAGAGATTTTTTACACTCATGAGTTACATTCTAAAAGGGCGTATGCCTTGTGGCATAGGTTTTATTCGAAGCATTGTGGCCCAGAAACCGTTGGTTGTATAGAAAAACTGTCTGAGAATGAGTTGTAGGGAATTAAAAATGCACCATAAAAAAATATACACTGTACAAAAAATTTTTTTTTGACAAAAAAAAATAAAAATAAACATTAAATTTCAATTTAAAAAAAAGAGTTGAATTTTTTTTCATTTTTCGCAATTTTAAAAAAAAGTCCAGGATGGAGAAATGAGAAATATTTTTTTTATGGTAGATTAACTTTTTTATGAAAATTCTAATTTAAACATTTTTCAAAATATTTGTATTCTGATGATTGCAGAGAGTCATTTTGAATCAAAAAGCTCTTGGTAGTAAACATTCTAAAGGCATCGATTTTCGAGTTATTTTGAATTTAAGCTCGAAAAATTATTATTATCTCGGAATTTACACGTTTTTCTTAATTTGTCCATGGTTCTCCAGCAAAAACCATACGTTCATTGGAATGCTTGATCAAAAATATACAATTCATTCTTTGACAACAAAACGATTGGGCGAACGGTTCTCAAGAAAAGAGTTAAATGATCTAAGTGATATAAATATATATAAGAATCAAATATTTATTTTCGAGTTTTATTATCTTAAAAAACATATTTTTTTATGTCATAGATACTTTACAGAACTAGTTTCACCTTATATTTTATATGCATCATAAGTAAATGATTCGTCATCTTCTGAAAACAGCTTCGTTTCTATCTTATTTTCCGAAATCGGAACAAGAGAGTAATACTTTTGTGTGGCAGCAATTATTATCGATTTTTGAAAATATTGCTCCATTCTGTTACTCCTTGTTCAAATTCGTCATATGATACCCAACTAAATGACATTTTTGATGAATTTTTATTACTTTTCTGATTAGACCAATCATACAATTCTTTTGCGCTTGTAAAGGGATGTTCATCGCTTGTAAAGGGATGTTACGTCGGATTTCGGATTTCGTCAGAGAAAGATTTCAAACGTTAATACTGATGTAACCACACGATGGATCACAATAATCAATATGTCGTTGGATTGATAAAATGATGGACAATTTTGTGATTCTTCAGTTATCATTATCATTTCATTGTTAAACAGTGAAAATTTCATAAAAGTTTCAAGGTCGAATTTTCACGAACAATGTTCCAATCACATCCGAACACGCCTGACACAGACTTCATGCATAGACACCAACTGCCTGTTATTGTATACTGTATAGCAGTGGCAAAAAAAATTGACAGAATCTCCCCGTCCCAATAGGTCAAATAATGTTTGCTTCCATGAGCCTAGACTATTTTGATGTCTTGAAGGTGAAGCTTTTTCGGAAAGTTCGTAACCACCTCCACTGTCGGGCAATTTTACGTCCTGCTGTAAGAATGTTATTAATACTGATGTCTTGAAGGGAAACATAGGTAAGGTAAGGTAAATTGAAAGGAAACATGCTGGCACAGGCAACACTACTGCACCTACCAATGTATGAATAGAGCGCTGGTCACTCGTTGTCTATCAGTGCAGAAGAACTCGATATTTATTTGTGTGCAGCCAAGCCAAGTGAAGACTACATTGCCGCTGTCGACGCACAGTGAGGCGTGTTGGGTTAATGCGTAGGTATCGTTTTGCGATCTGGAACATAATCGAATTATCATCTTTTTCTTTTTGTTTCGTATAGTAGCAAATATCAGAATTTAATATGATTATTCGGGTGCCGCAAAAGACGTTGCACCGCCGGGGACAACGAAATTCTGCATGTATCGATGGAGGCAGATAGCAGGGTACATAAATTTGGTGCATTGCACAGATAAAATGCGTTGTTTATTTTAGAACTCTACACTATGTTTTTCTCAGATTAATTAAAAAACTTAACCCTCTAGTGCCCAATGCCGCCTTTTGGCGGGCTTCAGTCAAACCTCTAAAAAGCTTCAATAAATACTTTAAAAGTGTTTATAATGATTCATAGTGATTTTACCGAAGCCCGTCTAGAAATTAATTTGGGCACTAGAGGGTTAATATAGGGTATTTAAAAGACAATAGAAAACCAAAATGCTCCGTATAGATCTTTGAATAGGTAGTTAAACGAGCTGTACTGATGATTATTTTTTGCTAGCTGAATGAATTTAGTTCAATATGACAATCCTAGTTGCAAATTCTTTTCATCTTTATATTAGAGTTCCGACATTTGTACTTGTATTTTTAAATTAATTTTTGCCTTTCTCCTAGAAAGGTATAGCAATCACTGGAAAAACCAAAGGTATAAAAGCGGTCCCAATGGCCAAATGTCATATACCACTCGACCCCTTTCGACGAACTGAGCATTTTCTGTATGTATGTATGTATGTGTGTATGTGTGTGTGTGTGTGTGTGTATGTATGTGCAACTTTTTTTTCTCACTCACTTTTCTCAGAGATGGCTGGACCGATTTTCATAAAATTAATTGCAAATGAAAGGTCTAGATGCGCCATAGGTTGCTATTGAATTTCATTGTAATCGGATTTTTAGTTTAGAGGTTATGTATCAAAATGTAAAAATCACGAAACATCAATATCTCAGAAACCACACAACCGATTTTAATAAAATTGGTTTCAAATGATTGGGCTGTTTCTAGAACTCTTAACTTTTAAATTTCGTTATGATTGAACATATGGTTAAAAAGTTATGTAAAGAAAAGTTATCCTGAGGTTGTTTAAACTCACTCATTTTTCTCAGAGATGGCTGAACCGATTTTCACAAAATTAGTGTCAAATGAAAGGTCTAGTTGCCCCATAGGTTGCTATTGAATTTCATTGCAATCGGATTGTAACTTTGTCCGTTGTTCATGAAAATGTGAAATCACATAATGAAAGTAAACATATTGACTTCCTCCTAACGATCACTGTCTAATTAAAAGGTAGAAAAGTGATCCAAATGGCCGAATGTCATATACTACTCGACTCAGTTAGACGAATCGAGCATTTTCTGCATATAAGCATGTACAGGTATATATGTTTGTGTGTGGGTGTGTACGTGTGTATGTGCACCTTTTTTCGCACTCACTATTCTCAGAGATGGTCTGACCGAACAGATTTCAATGAAATTAATTGCAAATGAAAGGTCTAGTTGCCCTATAAGACCCTATTGAATTTTCTTGTAATCTGATTTCTAGTTTAGAGGTTATGTATCAAAGTGTAAAAATCACGAAACATCAATATCTCAGAAACCACACATCTGATTGGATTAAAATTAGTTTCAAATGAACGGGCTACCTTAAAAACCCTTAACTTTTGAATTTTATGAAGATTGAACATGTGGTTCAGAAGTTATGGAAAGAAACGTGTTCTGGAGACTATTTAATCTCACTCATGTTTCTCAGAGATGGCTGGCCAGATTTTTATAAAATTAGTGTCATATGAAAGGTTTTGTTGCCCCATAAGACCCTAATGATTTTTTTTTTCAAACGGATTATTACTTTGCCTGTTATGTTTAAAAATGTGAAATCCAGCTATGAAAAGAAACATATTCCAAGACAACTTACTTGGACTCACTCATATTTCTCACAGATGGTTGACCCGATTTCCACAGAATTAGTATCAAATAAAAGGTCTACCTACCTCATAACACCCTATTGAATTTTGCAGTAATCGGACTGTAACTTCGTCTGTAATGTATCGAAATGTGAAAATCACGAAACTTCATTATCTTAGAAACTACACAACCGATTTGAACAATATTGATATCAGATGAACGGGCTAGTTAAGGGTTAACTGATGAATTATGATTGAACACGTGGTTTCAAAGTTTGGCTGCCCCATACGTTACCTTTTCATTTGATTGTAATCAAACTTAAGCAAGCGTTATGTTTTAATTTGTAAAACAACGAAAGTCTATTATCTCAAGTATTACACGACTTATTTGAACATAACTAGTGTCATACAAATGAGTCATCTCTCAAACTTACAAATAACAAACTTCATAACAATTTGATATGCTGTTTAAAAGTTTTAGAAAGAAAAGAAATTCAAAGACTATTCAACACTTTACCTGCTTCGATCAATATATATGGCCTCAACATGATTTAAATGTGGTATCGTACTATCTGAACGTTCCCGGCATCGCTCGTGATTAAATTGTTCGAAATTAAGAGTCATTGCTTTTATTTCGCTATTTCTTAAGTACTAACAAATTTCATATTTTATACTTTAATTACAACATCAATATTTTAGAACCCAAAGAGTGGATAAACATTTATTGGATTTAAGCATTCATGTAAATCTATTTTTACAAATAATAAGTTTGAATGAGAAAGGCTGAGTCTGACCGCTAGGTGGATTAATTTAGGTTTTTTTGTTTTGCATTAGCATCAACAAGAAAATATTACTTCACATAACCTTACTTGTAATTGAAAAACACTATGCAAATATCAATTGCTAAGGCTAATGTTGTGCATTACTCTAGCCCTGTTTATTTTTTAAGATAACAGGCATATGACTTTTAAATATGGTATCTTTGTTATTTTTTGGTATCTTGAAATCGATTAAATTTTTGCCTTTCTCCTAGAAAGGTATAGCAATCACTGGAAAAACCAAAGGTATAAAAGTGGTCCCAATGGCCGAATGTCATATACCACTCGACCCCTTTCGACGAACTGAGCATTTTCTGTATGTATGTATGTATGTGTGTATGTGTGTATGTGTGTGTGTATGTGCAACTTTTTTTTTCCACTCACTTTTCTCAGAGATGGCTGGACCGATTTTGATAAAATTAATTGCAAATGAAAGGTCTAGTTGTGTTATAGGTTGCTATTGAATTTCATTGTAATCGGATTTTAAGTTTATAGGTTATGTATCAAAATGTAAAAATCACGAAACATCAATATCTCAGAAACCACATAACCGATTTCAATAAAACTGGTTTCAAATGATTGGGCTGTTTCTAGAACTCTTAACTTTTAAATTTCGTTATGATTGAACATATGGTTAAAAAGTTATGTGAAGAAAAGTAATCCTGAGGTTGTTTAAACTCACTCATTTTTCTCAGAGATGGCTGAATCGATTTTCACAAAATAAGTGTCAAATGAAAAGTCTAGTTGCCCTATAGGTTGCTATCGAATTTCATTGTATTCGGATAGTAACTTTGTCCGTTGTTCATAAAAATGTGAAATCGCATAATAAGAGTAAACATATTGACTTTCTCCTAACGATCACTGGCTAATTAAAAGGTAGAAAAGTGATCCAATTGGTCGAATGCCATATACTACTCGACTCAGTTCGACGAAACCAGCATTTTCTGCACGTGTGCATGTATTGGTGTATATGTTTGTGTGTGGGTGTGTACGTGTTGTGGATATTTTCTAGAAACCGAAAGTTGTAAAATCGGGTTTCAAAGTGAAATATGGAGTTTACTCCCGGCTTTCGAGCCCGGGATAATGTTCCTGAAAAACATTGGTAATGTTTGTCCCTTTAAGGTTGTTTTCCAGAAATCGGAAGCTACTAAGTATCTAGAAATTTAAAATGGCGTCCTAAGTTGATTTCTGGCCTTTGGGTGTACCGCTTCCGCAATTTTCATAATAGATGAAGTCGGCATCTTCGCCATCGAAATACCCGGATTAGGCAAAATTTTTCCATTTTAGGAGTACATCCTAACCAGAAGTAGTCATCTGGATTTTTGCGTGATGTATTCGAAACATATTTATTTCATTATATTTGCATATATATATATATATATATATATATATATATATATATATATATATATATATATATATATATATATATATATATATATATATATATATATATATATATATATATATATATATATATATATATATATATATATATATATATATATATATATATATATATATATATATATATATATATATATATATATATATATATATATATATATATATATATATATATATATATATATATATATATATATATATGTTTTAATGTATGCTCATATATGTATGAATGTTAGGTTTTTAATTTTAATTCAATAATGGTATAGTATTTAATAATGGTAAAGTTGTGCTGAAACCAGCAGAAATTTTCAAGGAGTATTTTTTCTCTTAAATCGTGTAAATCTATTCTAACATATAATAAGTTTGAATGAGAAAGGCTGGGTCTGACCGCTAGGTGGATTAATTCAGGTTTTTCTAATTGATTCTGTATACGGATAAAATGTTTAAATTGACCTAAATTGAATGTTAACATGTTCATAAAATTCTATATCAATTTAAAATTTTTTGTGAATATACATTTTCTACTAAAAACTGTAATTCGTTATCGAAATTTTTTCCATGAGCGGGGAAAAAAAATAATGTGACATCTTTGCCGCTTTGTGCTCGGTGAGTGAGCCATCTTTCACAATATAATAAAATAGATATAGAAGGAAGTTTAATTTCTACTGAATCGTACTCAATTTATTATTTTATAGAAGGTTGCCTTATCGCGTATTAGGGAAAATCGACTGTATAGGAATGAAAGATAATAAGAATAATTAACTTATAAAAGAGAGTGCTGCAAATAAATAATCAAAATACAGACCCCATGAACTATTTTTAGTTCCAAGTCGTTTGAGGTGTCGCTTGATGAACTACGGCTGACGACCTAGATACTTGATATTACCACCCGAGTAGTTGAAAACATAGTACTGCTGTGCCTATATTATCTATACACTATTGTTTAAACACTATATTGCCGGAACATATTCCAGTCATATCTCAGGAACCGTTTTACCCATTCCGGTTATCCGCTCCGGCAACAAAAAGAACCAAAATATCTTTCTTTTGGAGCATGTTGAGATTGAATCATTTTTGGCACATGTGTGCCAAAATCGAACCGTGCCAAAACTAAAACGAACTCAAATTAATCAGAGCTTCAAAAGCAAATATAAAACTATTGTAGTCCTACGTCAACTATGCGGTCGTGTCTTGGATACCACCTTCCTACTAATTTTTTCTATTTTTATATTGTGAGGCAGCTCCAGCAGACATTAATATCGCTTTTTTCAACTCTATTGTTGTTTTCAAAAAACTCCTTAATTTGGCAATGAACACCTGAACCGCAACAGTATCATGATGGAGTACTTCCGATATTATGATGAAGCTGATATTTTTAAGTGTTCCAGATTCTGAATAGTAAACAACGAAGGGATGAATGGTGGCTGGACTATTATTCCAATAACTACACGAATCACAAATTGATAAAGACGTATTAAAATGAACTTGACTGTTCAATATTTTTAATTTTGCAATAACGTTTTCGTTTAATTTGCGTAAGCTTGATGAGCACCGATGATCAAGAAAGGGTTTACAGCATTTGGGCTTGGTGTATTCCATTTTCACTTTATTCATCTTCACAAAATGCAAACTGTTACTAACACATCTGGAGTAGTGCAATCGTATTTATATACGAAAACAGATATTATAGGTAACCCAGTAGTTATTGGTTGCGTACTTTACAAACAGTTATTATTAGTAAACAAGTAGGTAGTGTTGCACGACAAACATATTTTTTTACAAAACATTCGGCAAGGGGGAACGTGTAGGTAGGCTAAGGTTTAGCGCTTGAGTTATTTATCCAATCGTTTTGTTATCAAAGAATGAATTGTATATTTTTAATCAAGCATTCCAATGAACGTATGGTTTTTGCTGGAGAACCATGGACAAATTAAGAAAAACGTGTATTTTCCGAAATAATAATAATTTTCCGAGTTTAAATTCAAAATAACTCGAAAACCGATGCCTTTAGAATGTTTACTACTAAGAGCTTTT
The DNA here is from genome assembly GCF_029784165.1 of Wyeomyia smithii. NCBI lineage: Eukaryota > Metazoa > Arthropoda > Insecta > Diptera > Culicidae > Wyeomyia > Wyeomyia smithii. Next base: position 159,522,146 of record NC_073694.1, read on the forward strand.
TGATTCAAAATTATTTTCTGCATCGTTTAAAATCATCAGAATACAAATATTTTGAAAAATGTTAAAATTAGAATTTTCATAAAAAAATAATCTCAATAAAGAAAATATTTTTCATTTCTCCATCCTGGACTTTTTTTTAAAAGTTGCGTATTAACGTCAAGTTTCTTTAAAAAAAATGAAAAAAAAAATTCAACTTTTATTTTTAAATTGAAATTTGATGTTAATTTTTAATTTTTTTTGGTCAAAAATATTTTTTTTGTACAGTGTATATTTTTTTATGGTGCATTTCCCTACAACTCATTCTCAGACAGTTTTTCTATAGAACCAACGGTTTCTGGGCTACAATGCTTCAAATAAAACCTATGCCAAAAGACATACGCCCTTTTAGAATGTAACTCATGAGTGTAAAAAATCTCTCCACATGTGATGTGAAAATACTCAGTTTGCTAAACCAAATACGTGTGCAAAGTTTCATTCAAATCAAAAATGGTCGATATTCGACCATAGGTCATTTGGCGCGATCTTGCTCATCTGATTTTTTTGAGTCATTTAACATTTGATTCTGCATCGTTTTCTATTTTTTACTGTTCCACACCTATTGTTTTCCTTATTATGTTTATTTATGGTGTATCATCGATACATCGATTCGGTGTCGGAATTAGATTCTCCATTTCTAATACTCGGACTTTGCTGTCATCTTTAGAGTACAAGATAATTTCGGGAGTACGAAGTAGTAAATTTAATCTTGACTCATGATTTTTTCATTTTGTTCCATATTGAGCTGTCGCGTTGTTGTTTTTAATATTTTTTTTAAAATTAATTCCGTTTACCTTTTTGTGTCTTGATTAATTTTTTGTTCAATTTACTCCTTTTACTTCAAGATCTTTGAAGCCCCACGTGATTTTATCTTTGGATTTGCTTTCTCATTTAACTTTCACATTCTTTTCTCAGTTTTTCCCTATTCTTGATTTCATTCGGTTATCGATGTCGTAGTTGTTTAAATATGTTTTTTTTATATATATTATACACCAGATTCTCAGCACTTCTTTTGTTTTGACTTGTTCTCGACCTACCCTACTTTTGCTCATTTTTTTCACTTTTTTAAATGTTTTGATGCCAACACCCTTTTGTTTTTTTTTTTGCAACAATTTTCTATTTTTTGCAGAGTTTTTTTCTATACTTTTTATTGTTTTTTTCTCAGTATCGTCAATTATTCTACCGTATAAGAATTTTTACTGTTTATTTTTTCAACTGTATCCATTGTTTTTTCTCTGTCTGTCTCGATTTTATTTTCCGATCTCACTTGTTGCCTTTTTACCTTTGTTTTATACTATTACCTTTGTTTTATACTAAACAAAGGTTATAAAATCGGTCGAAAAACGCGAAATAGATCCAAAATCCGGAGGGCCGAACCGTATATACCATTCGACTCAGCTCGATGAATTGAGCAATGCCTGTTCGTGTGTATGTGTGTGTGTATGTGTGTGTGTATGTGTGTGTGTGTGTGTATGTTGTCTGTATGTATGTGCCGCAAAATACTAACGCCCTTTCTTACAGAACGCAATATCCGATTTTAATGATTTTATACTCAAACGAAAGCTACTGTGCTCCCCCAGAACGCTACCGAGTGGATTTTTGATTAGTGGCTTAGATTTTGAAATATTGATCAAAGAGTATTTTTTATAAGAGAAATTTAACTTTTAAGGCAAAATTAATGGCACGGAGAGCCATGTGTTGTAATCCAATTTACTCAGATCGACGAATTGAACAATTTATGTATGTTTGTGTATGTGTGCCTATATGTATGTATTTGTAAATATGTTGTTTATAAATGTAGTATATCAAAATCGACCCAAAAAAAAAATAACAAAAAAAAACATTCTTTTTATAGAACGCTCATTCAGATTTTGATGTTCGCATGCTCAAATGAAAACCCCAGAGTACCTTGAAAATCATACTGAGTGTGATCTTTTATTTGTTGCTTGAACTGTAGAATTTTGACCAAAGTATATTTTAGACATGGGATATTTTACTTTCTGGATATTTTTTCTCTCTCACTGCTCTTTCTTCTTCTCTATCCCTCTTTTTTCGTATCGCTATTTATTTTTCAAAGGAAATCAACAATCATGGACAACTTTTCATAATCTTTACACTCTTCGTAGTGCGTCTTAACTGGTGTAAATAAATTACCCTTTAGCTTTTTCTTGAAAATTTGAACCAGATTTTAGAAGAAACTGTATTGCTTACTTAGCTCCTTTTCTCGCTTTCGAAGCTTCCGTTCTCACTTCTTATAAAATATATACTAAATTGTACGTTGAGCCTAGATTTGCGAAGAGTAAGACACATTTATTGCTTTCGGGAGCCAAGCATTGTAATAAAATCTGATACCACAGTGTGCAAATGTAAAACAATTAGCGATGCAGATATTTTGAAAAGCTTTACCGAAGATGTATAGACCAATTTACGTACGAATGTGTTAGTGCTACCCGTTGAGAAAAACACAAATAAATCACTGTTTTGTTTGCAATGCTACGTTCTGAACAGCTGGAAAATTTTTCGGGCGAACACTTATTTTATGTTTTAAATTTGTGACCAAGAATCTAAAGTAGCTGGTGAACTTAATCGGCATAATAAGGAAAAAGTGTTGGAGCAACTCTACATGGTTATACACGTTTACTAGTATGCGCAGGTGAAAAGTCACTTATCTCTATGAATGATACAATATGCTCATGTAAGATATATAATATATATATTGCTTTCTAATTTAAGACTAAGTGCAAACAGAGTATCCATGTTATTCCACGTCTCGTTATCGCAGCAAGATTTAAAAAGTCTTTATTCCGGAAATATAGCATTTCTTGTGTAAAATTGGCCAACAAATCGAATGGTGATGGTTTCATGTTAGGCAGGGCACGAGAAGTGATCTTTTTCGCCCCTTTTTGCGTATTTTAGAAATATAGAACCTTTTCCGTGCCCTGCACAGAATGAAAATATCACCAATCGATTCATTGACCAATTTTACATAAGAAACGCTATATTTCAGGTTGCCAACCCAGCAGCTTCTAATTAGTGAAAATTTGGGTTCATTTTTTCCCAGTGTGCGTCGGTTAAAGAAAGCAATTTTTAAGACTTCGGAGGTTTTTGATGTGTGTCAAAACCATTCTACCTAGTTGACACAAACTGGGCGGCCTCCGATTTGAAGAATCAGTGCCTCAGTTCAAATATAAATAGAACACCCACAATTTCGGTGGAATGGTCCCTCGTCCGGGTTTGCCTGGCCAGCAGCGATGAATCATCATCTCAGAAGGATGTTCCTCGTAAAATCGCCCACCTGCCTGGCAGTTGCTGCAACATATTGCTGCTTTTCTTTGCACAGCAGATCAATCAGATGGAGCGACAAATATTCGAAACGAACCGCATGAAGATGTGACCCCGGCGGGTGGCCTCCAGTGATGGGATTTGCACAAAGAAGCCAATATGTTACAAGAAGGTCGCAAAGTTTCAAAGCAATTTTATTCGATGGAATCTGAGAATTGTGACGGCTCTTTTATGCAACCGAAAAGAAGATAGGCAATACAATTCGATGTAGGTGGCATATGTCTAGTTATCAGCAGCACAATAGAGTTTATTTTTTTAAACGGTTGAAGAATGTTTTGTTCCAGCCAGACAGACAAAATATGAATTAATTTATGAATTGTTAATGAACTTTTTTTCAAAATGATAGATAGTTGCTTTCAAGGACACCAGGAACGGCACACACCTCCAATGCCGGATCTGACGTCGTAGGTCACTGAAGGGTGATAACGGTTGACAAAAAAAGCCAGAGCGAACAATCACAAATTAAAAAGGGTGCATAACATTATCCCACCCGCTAACAACCGCTACAACGCACTGCTGCACTTTGTGGGAAAGCTCAATTCGAATTTTGTAATTGCTTCCAGGTAAATCAACGAACGTAGGACAAAGCTACGGGGCAAACGGAACGCGATTGTGATTGGGTGAGGACTAACGAAATGGGTACACCATAAAACAGAGACAAAAAAAAGTAAAAACTGAATACTATTATCGTTAAAACAATTCAAATAGACCAATCCCATTTGCGTACAATTGATCGTTTGTCTCCGAAATGAGCGGTTGCAACGAGGAAAAGTTTGCTGAATATGCCAATCTGAAAATATATGCCGTGGGTTAACCCACTGCTGGCCATGAGAGGCAGTTATAAAATCAAATTGCAAACGATATCGATAACTCATTCGGGTAACATTTCGATCGCGGTCGCTCAAGAATCTGTTTAATTTTTGGAATTGAAAAAGAAGTCTACATTGTTTGTATTCTGCAACTTGCAATGGCGCACCAAGAGTTCAACCCGGCAGCTCCATCGCGCTCCGGCGATGGCGAAGACCCCCGCGGCAAGATGGATGGTTATTTTTATTACGGCACGTTGTTTTATTTGCGAACTTGGAATGAAACTACCGAAATTTGGTACGTGGTTATGTGGTTTTTAACGATTCGATTGTGGGTATTTTTTATAATGGAAAAACATTTAGTTGAACTGTTGTTTGTTTTTCCTAACTGGGGCTACAGTAGTTGAAGATGGGCACAAGTTTGATGATACGTTTCCAACAATGTGTGATCAACGCACAATCGAGAGATGAGTTTTTACACGTTCGAATTGTTATGACGCGCACATGACATAAAACAAAAGACGAAGGGAATTTACTAGCGCAAAAATGGTCATCCAGGGAAACCTTTGTGGAGCGCATTGTAAATGTGTGTGAAAACTGCTTAGTAAATTTTAAACATAAGGTTATTATGACTCAATAACACAAGCTGTTCTCGATTCGCCACGAATTACAAGATAATAAACTATCAGTTTCGTCAGAGACTCAGTTTTGCCGTAAGTGAACTGCATGAAAAAAATTAATGATTTCACATTTTGTGCATTCTAAGGAACACATATCAGATAGAATATTGACGGGGTTTGATTTTGAAATATTGAATGATACTATTCCCACGCGCATCGCAAAAAACCGATGCTGTACCCTTGCCAGTGGATGAAACAACTTTTTTGGAGATGGTTGTCTTTGTTCAGTCCATTGTTTCGTTTGTTCTTCCTTCTCGAAATAACAAAAGATCTATTCGTTTTAAGAGATTCGCTCTAAAAAGAAGGTTTACTAGGTGTTGTAGAAGTTAAGAATTTCACCCAACAATGTCTGATTTGTACTTTCAGACTTTTCTACCACTCCAAACTCAGTAGATCGATCAAAACCGTCGCCAAATAACCGTTACATCAAACACCTTTGAACCATCTCAAATTCATTGAAATCAAAAGCGATGATAAGATGTGTGTTTATTTTGTGAACATTTCACCGCGCCTTTATAGCCAATGAAAGAACCATTGCCATATACACAAACACACTTGAACCCCGCCACCAGGGAAGGGAAAACTTGAGCCATCCCAACTGACGTTACCGCAGTCATCAGTTGGACTGGAAATTTCGCTACGTGCTGTTTGAGACGAAAACTTTTCCTGGAAATCTCTTTGCCAACGATCATTTAATACACCTGCTCCTGTGTGGAGTGGTGGGCGGTGGATTTGTACCTTACTCGCAACAGTGACGGATGCTGTTGTGTTGCGGCAGCGGCGAACTACTCGAAACATACACAAACACATGCAAACGCATTCAGCGGAGTGGTAAAGCAAATTTGCGTTTTTCATCGGCTTCCGGAGAAATTCAAGCCAGTGCGAGCGATAGAATTGCAAACCTCTTGGCAAAGCACGCGACTGCATTTTGGATCTAGGTTGTTATACGTTTTCATTTTAAAGGGCCTCGTGGGAAAGGCGAAAATATAAAACTTCTCCGGCATCCGTAATTCATCGCGAAAGAACTTGCTCCCCTTTCCTTGGCCAGGACTTGAACTGAGCTTCAAGCTTTACGTTGTCATAGGTGTAGGTATTACGGGGTGTGTTAAAAGTGCGATTCGGAAGATATGGTTGATTTTTGGCGGACGACATCGTTTGCATTTTGCGGCGCGAGAACTTTCAGAATAATTAATGAGTTTCGTGTTTTTTTTTTTGTCGAAAGGCGTCGGTATCTGTGCGAGTTTTAACCCAGTTCCTGCATAATGTATTCATACATATGCGTAGGCACCCACTCATGCTGGCCGCAACAAGAAAACCGCTACAAGAGTATGCAAATATTAGATTAACAACGTGTAAATTTGTGAAATTAAATTAATGCTCTTTGTGGCATCAGGTGCCACTGCGGGAGGGGATTTCTGCAGTAAAAGGTACCCAAAGTCTGCTTACCTATTCATTGAGTTCACAAGATTTAATTCTACCGCTTCTAGTCGTTCATGCAATTATGAGATGATATAGGAAATTGCTCCATAAAGAGTTCTCAGTAGTGGGCACCAATCGGCGTCAATCACTTATTCACAAATTAGTGATACTAACTTTAAATGAGCGAATTGGTTAATTTTTTAACAAAAGAAAGATTTCACCCATTTAAATATTATAAATACCGCTTAGTGCTACGCGTCAAGTCTTTTAAACTGGAAATAGTCTCTCTGGTAAACACGAGAAGCACAATGAGTGTGAGCGTTGTCTTGGTGAAAGAGCACTTTTTTTCGCCATATGTGACCGTATCATCTTGCTATGTCCAACGCGTTTCTCTGAGATGCCTTGTATCTTAGTTATTTCACACAGTTTTACCTTGCGTTCATTAAGTGTAGTTTCATGATATTATCTAATTTATTTTCGACGGAACTGCCTCATCTGTTCTGCGACGAAATCAGATGGAAACAACAATTTATGTTCAGTAACACTAAAGAAACCACTACTCCACTTGAACAGTATTTTTTATTACACCAGGAAGCAGTGCCTATTCAAAACACAATTGCTAGATTGATTCCGGGAAACCAAAAACAGTTTAGAGGATTATTTTATAGTCTCTGTTTTCAATCGAGAAGTATCAGCAAAAAAATATAATCAAATATCATACACAAAGTGAAACGTCCAGAATCAATTCGATTGAATACCAAATATTGCTAACATCTGTCAAATCTGATTCATTTTACAGTTTATTGTTCAACGAATTTATATATATTTCCCATATAAATCAATCAATTGACCAAACACTGTTGGAATTCCTTTTATTATTGCTTTTAGTTTACCGTCCGTCGGTGATTGCCCACACGCATGAAACAATAGCCATTACCCTCAAGCTTCTGCAAATGGAATACCCGGCTCTCGCTCGCCATTCGCTAGAAAACCGATTCCCTTTGATCATTTTGCCAGCAGGCAACCGATTTGTTTCACAATTCAATTGTAATCCTCCTGCTCGCGCAGATCGACCCTACAACGGACCGACCGGTCCCGAACTTTCAATTGACCGTGTGGTAATTGCGAATTGCGAACTTTATTCCATGATCCCCACAAATACCTGTTTCCGTGGCCCAGCCGGCTTTGGTCTCGTTGTCACCCTGGACCATAAATGCCTCCGCAATATTGTCACCAGCAGAACCTCCGACGTAAACACCTAAATTGAATTCTAGCCTTGTTGTATTTCGCATGCTTGCCCGCACCACACAAATACTCAAATTCGCCATTCTGGTGCGTGTTGCGATTGTGCTAGCAATGGGCCGACCATTCCGAACAGACAAACGGGAGTTAATCGATTTGCGGTCACAGTTCAAACAGCTGGAATAATAAACATACGCCCACAGTATGGTGCAGTTCTGAATTGACAGGTAAACAAAACCTCCAAGGTATAACGTTTGAAGCAAGTATCACTGAGCTGAACGGAAACGGGACAACGGAACCCATCAACTTTCCTGTTATCAAATTTTGAATTGTGTGCAGTGAATAGTTTTTTCTATCTTTAACTGTTTAATAGAATAAAAATACAATATCGGAGTCTCATTTAAAAACTATTTTATCCCACAAGGCTATGATGAAAAAACATGCTGCAACACGATTTAGTGAACTGTAATCGGACTTGAATATGTAAGAAACATTATTTAGTCCTATTTCAAGACTTGGTGAACACGGAATGAATTAAAAATGAGTATCGGACTTTTTCGGGCTGTTTTCTGCAACATTCCAATGCAAAAGCCGCCGTAGAAAATCGCTGCTGTTAGTAGTCCGATTACATTAGTTGGAAATACTAATAGGCATTTGGAGGAGTATAAGAATCTGCTTGCTTGCCGGTTAAAAAATATACATACTCATCCGGCAATCCACGTGCTGCAACGATCTCCGACGGGGTAGTGCTTTCTTACTGCCCCTCTCCTTGGCACTAAGCCGAGGGTAGCGAGTGATTGTAAATACACACTAACCGGTGAACAATACACAACAGTAGCGCACGATTGACGGGCCAGCGGAACAACATTCGCTGGTTTTACACAAACAAGCTTTGCTTCTGAAGGACACAACCTGTAAAAACAAAACAGTTAATATACATTCACTTAGCGAACAAAAACAAACGACGCGTAGCTGTCATACCGTAATGGAGCCCAACATAAAATTCAGTACCGGTTTCCGACAGTTAGAGGAAAATCGCGACTTCTCACTTCTTAAGACCAATCCGACGCGAAAATATCCTTCACGAACGTAAAAACGAACGAAAAAAAAAACAAATTTACGTGAACGATATTCAGCGACTGTGGTGAGCAGTTGTCATATTGGGTACACACTTTTATAGCAGTACCCACAATCAGGGTAACTTTTTCACTCATTCGTGAAATTGTAACTACGCAGGTTACAAGATTAACGACTACAGATGAACCACTACAGATGTGAAGTTTTTATAGGCCCTTCGAATTGTTGTTCTGTTTTTGGTTTAACAACTTTTACAAAAAAACGGATAATAGTGCCAAGATTGTTATATGTACACTAAAGTCGCTTTTTACGCGGGGGATACGTGCCGCGTAAAAAAAACGCGTCAATTCCGGAATTAGCGTAAAAAAACCGTGTAAATTCCGGAATCCGCGTAAAAAATCACAGGAGGGTTGTGTGCTAAGCCACGACCGCAAGGTTGAAGTAGAATACTTTTACAAGAAAGCTAACTTGGCTGCTTGCGTGTCAGTCATTTCGAAATCGGATTTGTTTCGTATATACCGCTTGTTAAGCACAGTATCAACAAATCGTAATAAACATCACACTGCTGTGCATTTGCAGCAGCATCAAACTCCAGTTGCATGATATAACTGGAAAAATAGGTGTGGGTAAATTGTTTCCAGTTATACCATTCTACAACGTTCGAAAAATTTTATTTCCTATGGCGTAATAATCATGTACGAAAAATACATCTCATTCATTTCAGTTTATTTTCAGTTCCTACAGATTTTCTCAGTTTCGCAACACAGATATACAAAAACGATTTCTTGTGGACATTATTTCGAGCCGGACCGATAGAGCTCTCATTAAGGCAATTCATTAAGCTATGATATGTATTGTGTCGTTTTGTGCGGCTTGGAAGAAGAAAATGTTCCCGTCCCCGTGTCGTATGGAAGTAAATTGTTGCGTGTTTGATATTGCCGATGGTAGACATGAGTATAAAGGTCGAAATTCTGCTGCGATGTCTAACCATAACCGTCTTCTTCAAGGCGCTACATCCTTGTTAATGAAGTGTTGTGAATTTTCTAAAACAGACTCAGCCTCGTGAGCAGAACGTACCGAAATTTTCTGTTTGAAATCGGATCTGTTTCGTATATACCGCTTGTTATGCACAGTATCAACAAATCGTAATAAACATCACATTGTTGTGCATTTGCCAGCACCAAACCTCAGTTGCAGTTTATTAATAACCATTCACTATGCTCTTCCAAAAACATTTAGTAGCCTTGAAAAAGGCCGATTGCTGCAATTGCAATTTTCATTCAATTATTGCATAAATGCTTCATGGTCAGATATACCCGCTGCAACTGCTACGCTATTCGTAGCCATGCCACAGTTGTGGCCGCTATACGCTGCCATTGGTATCCGCTGTCCCTGCATCAGCTGGTCCAGCTGCTATCGATGCTGAGATCCGCTGCAACTAGTGCGGTATCCATTGCTACTCCACAGCTGTGCTGTGGTCGCTATCCGCCAACGCTGATATCCACTGCTCTGCTACTGCTGCTGCTAAGGGATGACTGCTGTTGTCGCTGTCTAGAACTATTATGAGCGGCTTCGGCTAAAACAGGCTCTTATATAGGCCAAATAGCATATTTTCAATTGGAAGGTATATGATTCTGTCGACCGTGCTTGGGAAACAATCATATGAGGACCAACCAGAGGTCGAATTTTTCGTTTAGACAAGGCTTGACTATTTCCAATAGTACAATAGTTTGAATAATAAAATTACAATTCCCTTCAGTTGGGAAGAATCTTGGAAGATTTTCCAATCTATTGCTGCCAGAACGAAGGAAATCCATCGAATACTAACCGATATATTAGCATTTGAAATTGGACATATTTTTCACTTTTTCCGGTTTTAGATTCTCATTTCACATCCCTATGTAGCCGAACTTCCTGAGAGAAGTATTCTACTTCAAAAATCTGAGAAGTCTTTAACAAATAGCTCTTCAAGGTGGCGTCTTTCCCCAACAAAATCAAGTAGTCAAAAGGTCCAACACAGAATGAAAAATTTTTTTTGCTGTTTGTGGTTAAAATCATACCAAAAAGCGGGAAGTACAAACCGGGTAGCTCCGTTCCGGTCCGGTTCGAAATAAAATCGAGACTCGAAGTTTCCGGTCCTATTTGACTTTTGACCGGATTCTCCCCGATGCGATGTCGAACACTATTCACAAGAAGTTTCAATACGCCTCCCGCGACGCTGATAACTTTTTGACTTCTTTGAAATCTGACAATATATGTTACGGAACAGTAAATTTATCCACCTGATCAAGCCTGATTTTATTTGACGCAGATCTTGCTGCGAAGCCGCTGTCGACTTTAACTGAAACCAACAACCAGCTTTCCCCTATCCGGCAGAATCATGCCAGTTAGGTAAACATAAAAAAACAGGGTCTCATGTTGACATTTCCTCAGAAACTGTTGAACAAATAAAGCGGCAGACATGAAGGAGGATGATTTTCCCGGCGTGAAGCCTAATTTCCCGGTTTTCCCGTATTTTTTTCCCGGTGATTTAAAATTCCCGGCTTTTTCCCGCTTTTCCCGTTTTTCCGGTAAAGTGGCCACCCTGAGTAAATGTATTTATCAAAAATTCAAATAATGATCTTAGCTATAGTATCGATACTTCTGGTATCGATACTTTTTGACCGATATTTTGAGTATCTCGATACTTTTGGTTCTTCGGGTATCGATACTGAAGTATCGATACTCTCCGTCCTATCGCCCAATGCTACTAGAACTATTATGAGCGGCTCCGGCTGAAACAGGCTCTTATATAGGGATGAAAATAGGAATGAATTATTTTTCGTAGGTGGTGGAATGACATAACTTGAAAAATATGTGTGACCTCATTCCGGCCCAGAGCGATCATTTGATAAACTCCACCTCTTTTTTCAGTTTCTAAAGTTTTTCTTCAGTTTCGTAGCACGGATGCACAAAAATGATTTCTTGTCGAGCCGGACCGATAGCACTCTCATTGAAGCAACAAAATAACATGTTTTATGTCGTGTTGCGCAGCTTCGTTGAAGAAAATGTTCCCGTCCCCGTGTCGCATGTAAGCAGATTATTGCGTTCAGTAGACAGTAGATAGTGTATCCAGCGAATAAACACCGATGGTGCTCTCACACACGCAACGGTTTTAACCCGTATCTTATTGCGGTTTGTAACATCAAGCGATTTCGTTTGCTCGCTGTTGCGTGTTGCATCATGTTGCAACTTGGCAGCTGGGAGACGACGAAATTCTGTTTATGATGATTGATTGAATCGACTTCATATTAGCTCTGCATAGTCGAACTAACTGCTTTTGTGAATGCGTTCTAACAGGGCAGTTAATTATTCAATGTCGGTTATGCTGATCGCAGCCTTTGCGCTGCCCCTACAGTGGGGAGTTTACTAAATAAAGTAAAAATTAGACAACTACAACACAATTTGATTGCATCCCGCACAGAATGTCTGCTTGTGTTGATGCCAGAAAATTATTAACCTTAAATTATTTTTTTATTTGCCTTGAAAAAAGCATGTTGCGGTTCAAAATCGGTTGCTGATTGCAACCTTTGAGCTGCCCTAAAATTGGTGGAATTAAGATACACGGACAACATGCACTGTAGAAGCTATTTCACATTCAGTAAATTAGACGGGTGCGACAAATTTGAATTGCTAGGATGCAACACAGAATGCTTGCTTGCGTTGACAAAAATTATTAACTTTCAATGACTTGTTTATTTGCCTTAAAAAAGGCATTTTGATTTCCGAAATTGGATTTCCTGATGGCAATTTTCATGCTGCCCCAACACGGAGGGAATAATGGCTGTCTGGCGACACACGCTGAGAATAACCGCGCTGCTCCTGAGACGTGGTGACCAACCACAGGCTAGTGCTGCTGCTAAGGAAGGACGACTGCTGTTGTCGCTGTACACACGCTGAGAAAAACCGCGCTGCTCCTGAGACGTGGTGACCAACCACAGGGCTAGTGCTGCTGCTAAGGAAGGACGACTGCTGTTGTCGCTGTCTAGAACTATTATGAGCGGCTCCGGCTAAAACAGGCTCTTATATAGGCCAAATAGCATGTTTTCAATTGCAAGGTATATGATCCTGTCGACCGTGCTTGGAAAGCAAGCATATAACGACCAATCAGAGGTCGAATTTTTCGTTTTGACAAGGCTTGACTATTTTCAATAGTACAATAGTGTGAATAATAAAATTACAATGATCTTATTTCGGAAAGAATCTTAGAAGATTTTACAATCTATTGCTGCAAGAACGAAGGAAATCCATCGAATACTAACCGATTTATTAGCATTTGAAATTGGACATATTTTTCACTTTTTTCGGTTTTAGATTTTCATTTCACATCCCTATGTAGCCGAACTTCCTGAGAGAAGTATTCTACTTCAAAAAACGCGTAAATTCCGGAATCCGCGTAAAAAAACCCGCATAAATTCCGGAATCCGAGTGAAAAAAACGCGTACCTTCCGGAATTCGCGTAAAAAAAACCAGCGTTAATTCTGCATTCCGAGTGAAGGGAAACCGAAATCCGTGCAAAAAAATACCGCGTAAATTCAGGAATCCGCGTAAAAAAACGCGTAAATTCCGGAATCTGCGTAAAAACAACCGCGTAAATTCCGGAATCCGCGTAAAAAACCGCATAAAAAGCCACCTTAGTGTAGTTTCATTACTGGGTAATTTCACAAGGGTAGGTAGGCGTGTTTTGCTTAGTTTTTTAATGATTTCGTGGAAATTTGATACCTGACCCGTACATTCTTCGCAAACATCGATTTTATGGCAAGAATATTGGAACAAATACCCTATCAAATGTCTTTTGCCGATGTTTTCTTCTAAAACAACCTGACAAACAAGATGGAAATAATTTTAATACGCATATCTATTCGCATGAACTGGAAGTTTTACATGGGGTTAATTACACGATTAATAATCGACTTCGGACTGGATATAGTCCGGAAAGTCCTTTCCAAAGTTTAGTCCGAGGTCCGATCGGCACGGAATGTTGAAAGGTTTATTTAAAAGCTAGAATCGGAAAGGAGAGTTCTGGAATGGTTATGCTTTTAGAACCTGTAAAATTCGGTTCTGTTTTGACAGTTAAATTCATCAGTATTTAGTTATACATTTATTCCTTCGAAACTATTTGTATTTCGTAAAGTTCAGTAAAACACAAGTGTTGTTTGATATATCCTTATAATTAGTATTATCAGCTAAGTATTACCACAGACAGACGTCCAAGCAAGAACAACATGAGTCGAAAATTCTGTGTAAATTTTAAAAGAGAATTGCGTTATAAATCACTTGTATACTAGCGCCGCCTGGTGACCTTATCGCTACAATACATTTTTTTTCGCTGGTGTACGAGGCTGGGCATCACTGGTAGGGCTATCTGGTTTTGAATTGCTACTACAAAAAACTTTACACAAGTTTGGAACTCAGCTTGGACGTCTGTCTGCGGTATTACTAACTCACATGCTATTCTTGACGTAGAGTTGCGTCTTATTGCAAACTGAAAACATCGAGAGCGTCACGAAAATTGTCCACTCTCAAATGCTTAAAACTCAGTCAGTTTTCAACGGATTTCTTTAGTCCTTAAAGTAATCGATTGGAAGATTAGTTATGCGTCCACCGGAATGCGGAATTTGCGACTTTATGATGCTAACTATTGTTTTATTGAAAAATGTAGAACCTTGTTGAAAGCATGTTTCGACCAATCAGAACTAAAACAATACCTTTTTCCCCATATAACGCTAAAGTATACAAACAATTTGAATTTGTAACTGATTTGTTGTTATTATTATTTATTTATTTGGCATTGCGTCATATTGACATGGCCTGATTTACAAAGTTTCTCCAATTCACTCGGTTATTAGCTGCCGCTCTCCAATCCCTGGGACACCGTGTACTCTCTGCCAGAGCTCCACCTGGTCTTACCATCTTGCCCGCTGCGCCCCTGGTCGTCTTCTTCCTCCGGCATTTTTGCAACATGCCTTGCCCAGCGTATCCGTCCAGCGTTAGCCACCTTCTGACTATGTACTGGGTACACCGTAGAGTTGCGCGAGCTCATGGTTCATTTTTCGCCTCCATATTCCGTTCTCCTGCACGCCGCCAAAGATCGTCCTTAGTACTCGTCGTTCGAAAACTCCGAGCACTCGCAGGTCCTCCTCGAGCATTGTCCACGTTTCATGCCCGTAGAGAACAACCGGTCTTATGAGCGTTTTGTACAGGTTACACTACGTACGGGGCTCAGTTTGTTCGACCGCAATTGCTTGTGGAGCCCATAGTAGGCACGATTTCCGCTGATAATACGCCTCCGGATCTCTCGGCTGGTATCATTGTCCTCAGTAACCAGTGAGCCAAGATAGACAAGTTCATCGACTACCTGGAACTCATCGCCGTCGATCGTAAAGCAACTGCCTAAGTGTTGTCGGTCGGCTTCGGTTCCGTGTATTGTTCTGCCACCGCCGCAGTTGTTCTGCCGACAATGTTCATATCATCAGCCAAGCAATCGAATTAACTGGATTTGTTGAAAATCGTACCCCGCTCGATTCATTACACCCTGTAGCGCAATGTTGAATGACAGGCGAGAGAGACCATCACCCTGTCGAAGCCCCTTGCGAGATTCAAATAGACCCGACAATCCACCCGAAATCCGCACACAGCACTGCGTCCCATCCACCGTAGCCTTTATCTCTAATCAGCTTCCTCGGAAAGCCGTTTTCGTCCATGACCTTCCATAGCTCTTTTCGGTTGATAGTGTCATACGCGACTTTACAGTCGAATAGGTGGTGCATGGGGTTTCTGTATTCACGGTATTTATGCCGTATGGTAAAGATTTGGTCCGTCGTATACCGTCCTTCCACGAAGCCGGCCTGATAACTTCCCACAAATCTGTTGGCTAGGGGTGAGAGGCGATTTATTGTTGTTGTTGTTTCATTCATTCTAGTCCATGAAGACGCGCTCACAGGAAGCTTAACTGTCAGTAGTCATGAATAAAATCTAGCATGCAGAAATTTAGTCTTTTTTGCCTAACTGATTACTGTAGCAAGAGGACGGTCGACTCTTACTGAGAATTGGCTCGAGCCGCAGCCACAGCAGACGAACAAACCGGCGGTTCATCTCACTGTAGCATTGCTGCATATGTCCGGACATGTTAGTAATTTTGGCCGGGTCTGTCACGTCGCGTTTACTTTCAGTCATTTAGTTACTGCTAACAGCTGTGAGTGAGACGGTAGCACGTCTTGATGACTTGCTTGCAGTGTTTGCGGAGCGAAAAGTTACAAAAGAACTTATCCCGTGTCATCGGTAAAGGGCAATCTCAAATTAACACTTCTCTTCAAGGTTTCTAATCAATTAATAAAAAAAGATAGTTGAAACAGAATTATCACCTCAATTTACCGCTTTACACCACAAAGTTGATTGACCACAAATGATATTTCGAATCCAATTGAAGAAAAAAAAATATATTTATTTTAGACAGGCACGTTAACCTGCGGCCATGTCTTATAAACAACCTCTTCAACTATTTTTTAGATTGTAGAAACTGAAGACAGAAGAAACTCGCGAGAATGGCGTTAGAAAATCCTTTTTAAAGATCGTACTGCTTGAACGCATCAAGCCCGAATAGGAGTAATTTAAAAGCTGTGACTTTTTGAAGTAGAATTACGTCCTACGACAATATATATAGGAAATGAGTGCAAATTGAAATATCGAAAACATCGATAGTGTCACGAAAAATGGCCAATTTCAAATACTTATAACTCACTCAGTTTTCAACGATTTTTTTGGTTCAAGGATTGTGCTTTTACGATTGGAACTATTGTACTGTTGAAACATGTTGACAGAAACATATCGATGCAAGATTATCTGTCGTAATCTTCTAAAAAAGAAGAAGTTTGCTTCGAACTTGTCATTTGCGATTACTTTCGAGTGTAACAATGTAACTATTGCAAGAAACACATTGACATAAGATATGTTGTCGTAACTCTTCGTTTTCCTTACAATCGTGTCTTGTTGAAACTTTCTACTTTTATGAATTTCTAAATTTAAATGGCAAAAATAACATTTGATTCCAGTTCAAAACTTGTTTACAGACATCTCTCTTCGTTTCATCATCAGAAAAAAATGTCAACTTGTATTATCAGTAACGTGAAAACAGTTTTGACAGTTGAATTTCGAATAAATTGTGTAGTCTTAGTTTTTTACTTGTGTTGTTTCCTAGTATTCCCTATTTTGACTGATAAAGTTAGTGAAATGTTGATTTCGATATCGAACTGGAACTGGGACGGTTGTCGGTATTGAATTTTTTAATGTCAAATGTTTTAAAAATGCAAAAATTTCAAGATCTGATCTGCCGGTACCTGGATAACTGTCCCATAATGAAAAACAACATGTTGAGAAAACGGCAATTCAATATTATCCGTAAGTTTTCTGATTTCCAGCTATTTTAAACAATTACATCCAAAACCAATGACCTGAACAGATTCATGGCAGCACAAGTTTAACGTTGAGAACAAAAAAACATGGGTAGAATTAGTTTTACGTTATATAACTTGAAAAAAAAAAAAAACAATATGGGATAAAATATGCGGGTAAATTTCAAAAGTACTCGCATATTTTGCCAGTGTTGAGAAGTCACCATTTGTGATTGGACACACATACTCATCATTTACTAATATTTAGCATAAATACTTAAGCTACTAACAAATCCCCCCCTTAAATAAATATAAAAAAAAAACTCGCATATTTTGTCCCATGACATATAATTTCAACCAGCAACCGGCAATATCACCGGCAACGTAGATTGTACTACAGAAAAACAATATTAGTCTAGTTGGTTGAATGACAGACTTCTATATACCTAAAATTATCCGATATACACTAATCTGGAGCAAAATTATATGCTAGCAGTTCGTACTACTATACAGTGGGACTGTAATGCGGGTACTTTCAATATGGGACAAACACAACTTGGTATATTTTCAATGTTTTCCATACAAAAGTATCAATTTTGTATTTTTTTTCCGAAAATATGATAACAATTAAGTCGATTCCCGATGATAACTCAAAAGTGACAAAAATGAATATGGGACAATTATTCAGGTACCGGCAGCTGATGTTATCCGAAAAATCGAAGAATTTGACTTCTTGGGCTTTTTTTGAGGAAATTTTTGGGCTGGAAAACTCTCCGTTAGCCCAGCTCAGGAATTTCTAAGTCCCAGGAAGTCGTTTTATCAGGATAACACCAGATCCCGACATTTCATGCATTTTCAAGACATTTGGCATTGAAAAATTCGATAACGACAACCGCCCCAGAGAAACTATGTGACATTTGGTGGTCCATTTTTTTTTGAAACCGCGGAGCTTTGCAAAAGCGAGCAGTACACTTCAGGTGAACGCGGAACATTTCGCGGGACGTTTTTCTGCGCGGGACATTTTGTTAAAACGCGGGACTGTCCCGCGAAATGCGTGACGTCTGGTCATTTTACTGAAAACCCATTGGATGTGAAAAAAAAAACAGCGAATTGCTTGAATTTTATTTTTGAAAAATATTATTATTCACCTTCGAGTCTGGTATAGTACACAGTTAGAGAAAAGTGCCAAAGTTTATGTCATAAAGAATTGCCTTCATCGCTTATGATAAAAAATTTCGTAATATTTCAAGCAAATTCAAATGTTATTGCACGTAATTTTCGAACAAAATTGTGGTTTACGTCAGAAGTAAATAAAATTTAAATGTAAAAATAGTGTACGTGACGTGTAATCTTAATAATTTTTTTTACTGCGTATATTTTTGTGAATAGAATGAGTGTTTTAACAAAATCAAACTGAAAGCAGCAGCCAATAGTTGCTTAACTGCAAGATATGCCCTTGTGAAAATATGCCAGGAAATAGATAAAAATAACAGGAGGATTGTACGCAAAGCCACGACCACAAGGTTGGCGTGTAACTACATAAGGTTGTTCAGATGCCAAGCAGAGTTCCGACAGGGACCGTCTATCCTATTACCCAATAATAAAATTATTTTAGCCGAAAACCGACACCGACGCAGCCGTTGCTGCTACCACTACCGTTGTTAAATTATGAATGACATATAATTAATGAACGAAAAAATAAGAACTTTTCAAATTATGTTTTCAATTTGTCCTCAAAAGGACAATACTTTGTTAATATCAGATATGATGTATCTCGGTGCTATCTACGACAATGGGAATCAGGTATTTCTGATAACACATTGCAGTGCTGTTTTTAGACTGAAAATTTACCGGGCGACAGATTTTGATTGCCAACATCCCCGTTTGTATGTTGCCAAAATACAATTTTCACCGGAGGAAGTGCTGGTCAATGCACAGCATCAGGCTGTCGCTACCGCACAAAGGCAGCTATTTACTAGAGGAAGTAGTGGCGCTGCACCTACCACTGGCGCTGCTCTCATTACCGCTGTTGGTATCCGCTGCAGCTACTTCTGATACCCGCTGCAACTTAGTTAGGACCGTCCTTATGGCCAACCACTAGCAAAATGATTGGTTTGAACATGAACAAGTTTTTTCTATAGTCCAAAGAGTGCATTAATGGTTGTAAGGAGGATCCTGGTAAGGCCTATAAATTCGTGATAATGCGCCAGACGACCAAAATCATCTGGATCCACTTCTCAAAAGTCCCGATTATTTCAAAACTCATCGACCCCAATTCGCAAAGCAGGAATGTGTTTAATAAAAATGTCCGGATGTACTTACAGCATGTCTCGATGCTACAGGTTACCTGGAGCGAGACAACAGTTCTTCTGTTGCGTCAGAGGTTTTTATTTGCTTAGGCTAGAATTCACTAATAAAATTTACTTTTATGGTTCACTAACTTTATTTTTAGAAATTTCTGACTTTTCTTAATTTCCTTTGATTTCCGTTTGTAAAAATTCTTGATGTGGGTTTCATACTATAGTTATTTTCGTTTACTGATCAGTGAAACCAACCTTTTTCCAGATTTCCAGAGGCACGCTCGTTTCATGGTTTACCTACTAGGTATATAATTCTGTGAACCGTGCTTGGGAAAGCAGACATTAATCTGCGTTTCAACAAGACAACAACAAGTTATAATAAAATTTCAGCTTCCTGCATTCAGGCGGATGCATAGATAATTTTCCAACAGACTTATTAGCATTTGCAATTGGATAATTTTTCCAGTTTCCATTTTAAATTTTCATTTTATACCCCTATATATCACCAAACTTCCTGAGAGACGTAGTTCTACATCCAAAGAGACATAAATCATCCACACTAAAAAAGCGATATACTTTCTTCCACGGAAATGTACCAATCAATATTAGTTCCGAATTTGTAGAACATTGGGATAACAGTAAAATTAGGATAAAAGAGCTGTTGCGTAAAAAACACATTTTAAGGAGGTTCTTCATCTCTATACCCTATAACTTCAAGAGATAGAATTTTTCGGTCTTCTACAAACCAGCTTAAAATAATTCTGCAATGTTTTCAAAGTAGGTTATCAATTTTATCAAAAAATGAAAAGTTCAACTTTTTCTTTTAGCACTGAAAGTTTTACCAAAGTATTTACAAAATAAATGAACTTTCTCGAAGATATCAATCATGCGTAACGTCACAAATACCGATGTTCCATTATTTTGATTTCGTCCTACTGGGCAGCGTCAAAAGTTCTTATAATATATATTCCGGTTTCTATCTATGTCAATGTATTCATTGTACAAATCTTGTGTTATGCATTCCACACATTTTCTATGCGAAATCAGAGAAAATCTGTGAAAATCTGTATCGCCAATGTTTTTGGAATAACCTTGTTTCAAAAAAGTCTAATTCCAACTTGATAGATTTTCCCCGGCGCTTCAAAAAGCCCGCATAACCCTTCAAGCCCAAGTTTACACAATTGTGTAGGTATAAGGTTACGTACAATAAAACTTTAATCGAATAATCGTTATATAAATAAAAATAATTCTTATATACCGATAAAACGAAGCTCAAAGAGAGCGAGAGCCGTTGATTACACTGGTCGACAAAATGAGTAAAAGTCCATTCCAAAAACTCGAACCGGTAAAAAGAAATGAAAGATTATAGCTATACAATCATTATTATGAATTGTGGTGCCCCTGGCCTAAAATACTGAAACGCGTCAACTTACGTGAGAGTGTCGTATAAAAATTGCTCGCCGGGTTCGTCATTTTAACGTTGTGTTTACAAGAAAACTCATTTAAGTTTCCGGAAAAAAACGGTAATGGCTAGGGGCACCAAAATTCACAGGAATGGTTGAACAGATATAATCTTCATTTTTTCCGGTTTGAGCTTCTGGAGTGCACCTGTGTTGACCAGTGTTATTCTTCTATTTTAACAGACAATCGATAAAAGTTACCTTGCGCGCATACCAGAAAATTGATGTTATAACAGCAACGAAGAGCCTCTTCCATGATGGTGTTAAATTGGTTAGTACATTATTCGTTGCAGTTGAATTTAAAGAATTATTTCTCATAACATTCATCTGATACATTTGCAAGAAAATCGTAAATGGTTTGAAAACCGAGTTCCTAAGATTGGATGAGGTTTCTAATTTTTTTCTAATGTGAAAAGCGCCTCACTTGTTTTAGATTGTTCGTAAAGTTTAATTTTATGCTTAGGACGTTCGACAATCGCATGATCTGATAATTATACTTTGAATTATAAATAAATAAACAGAAAAAATGCAATGTTCGAGCATTTATTGTTATCACAATCGCCTGTTATTCACTAAAAAAGTCATGAAAACGAACTGATAGATTTTTTTTCATAATCAAATTATTGATATCATATTAACTTCTTGAATATGAAAAAAATGGTTTGTTCGTTTGGTAATTTTTTTTTGGATAGATTTAATAAAAAAATCACTCGTTCCTATACAAACGCTGCTTGCGTCTGAAAAAAGAAAATGATTTATTGCTCACGAGTAGTGTCACAAAAACTTTTGCCTGACAGACTTATCTGCTCCGAAACAACAATACCGCTTATGGCGAATAAGCTCAGGCATCAGCGCAGAATCTGACAAACCAGTTAGACTACAAAGTAACATCCGAAGTGATTTCCCTATTTCACACCACGCAGGTACTGGTTGCGGTTCAATTTAGCATCCTGTCCAATTGCGACTACCTGCTCCAGAAACGGACTAAGCGTTCGCTTTAGTCGCACAGTTGCCAGCCGCGAATCAGAGCACACCAAAGTGTCTTGAGTAGAAGTGCCCGAAACCGTAACCAATTGCAAAGTGGTGTATCTAATTCAAGATGCCGCTTCGAGAGTTGCTCTTCGAAATAGAATACCAGAGGCACAGCCAGAGGTCCGATCTTGTCTGGTACGGCGCGCCGCTTCGAGCCAACAAAAGCCTGGAACAGGTTCCTTGTGCGGCTGGGCCGTGTCGTAACGTGGGACCAGGACCGATCGCAAAACCCGTAACATTGGAGCCCCAGCAGAGACAACCATTTTTGTTCAATTGTCGGAATCCAATTAAATTAATAATGAACCGATTCCGCTGACGGTGGTGAAGGCAATAAGCTGGGTGCCGGGAACGATGGCATATCGCAGCCGCAGCGAAAAAGCAAGATGTGCGGGAAGAACACTGCTGCTCTGTGAGAAGATTAATTTGGCCGGCTAGCCGACCTTTACATGGGAGCAACACATGTACCGGGAGCGGACGGACCGCGCGTCCTGCTGTGATTCTACAATGGCGGTAGAATTTTAATCAGATAAGCAGGGGGAACAAAAAAACGAAACAGAACAAGATCGAAACTCAGCCTTCTTAAGGAACGTATTAAGAGCGAAAAGCGTTACCGATTGCCAAGATAGCCGAAACACGAAACTGGATGGAATGCCGTCATCCGGGGGGATTCAGTGGGGCTGGAAAGATAGAGTTGTTGGTGTCACAATTGGAGTTAGTGGGCGGCGTCTTGTTGAAGTTGCTGTGTCGTGATGACTGTGGAAATGATAGAGCAAATCAGAAAATAATTACCGGATTGGTATTCTAATTATTAATATAAATGAAAAATAAAATACAGCGAATTTCTTTCAACCAATACATATAAAGTAACTTCTTAGTTTTAATCAAAATCAATTCAGTGTTTATTTTGATTTTACTATTGTAAAAACAAATTCTTTGTTTAGTGTATGTTTTGATTCAGTCATCTGCAAAGTATTTTTTTATGTTCGAATATAAAAGTTTTACATGTTTTCTTAGTGTTTTAATAATTATGCCGAATCTAGTTTTAGCTACCTTTCTATTATTCTGCATTCCGTGACATGGACTTTCCGTATAATTTAATTAGTTTGTAGTCATTTTAAAGTTGTTTTCAACACTTTAATTAAAAATCAAGTCAAAACTTGCTCTGAGACTGGAGATAACATTCTCTATGCTTGTACCGATAGTGTAATGATGCATGACATTATGCCTACATAACACAACCGAAACTTGTATCGTTTGGCAAATGGCAAATCATTTCCCGCACAATAGGTTAACTGCTTCCAAAAGAGTTTAGATTTTATCTGCCGCAGTGATAAACCGTTAAGTCGTGAAAGGTTTTTTTTTCTAGCGAAAAGGCAGCCTTCTCGCTAGGAGATGAAAAATAAGAAACCATCGCTTTTTCATTCCTAATAGCGAGATCTTCCTCCATTAAACTTTAGTTACATCAAAGGCACAGCAGGGAAAACGGATCGAACCCGCCTGGACGGCTCGGCTGTCTGCTGCGGTGATCGTGTTTCTTCGCAGCATCATCTGAGTGTGACTCGAACCTGTATCGCACCAGTCGACACGGTGGGGTTACCAGTTTAGGACATGTTTTGTTATTCTTATGAAATTTAGTTAATGGTTCGGTTATGTTTTTTTATGCAGGGCTATGTCTAACTTTTCGGGTTTTTCATTTTAACAGAGAGTCACAAAAATCATAGTTAAAAATTCAGGATGGATTGTTTTGTTCTCGCCCAACATTTAACATCGGGTCGCCCCACCGAGTATCTCGATGCCACAGGTCTTCTGCTGCTGCACCGTTTGTCACCACCTCTCCGGGGGCTACATGAACAATTACGTTCAATTTGCCGTACTCCCTTCCGGGCAATGTTGGTATGAAAATGAGACTTGAGCGCAGTAAGAATTGCAATAAAAAAAAACAATTTCGTTTCTGGTATGTCTTTCTTCGCTCCAGGTCAGTATGCTTCTCGCGCATATTAGATACGACCATTCCTTCCGCTTACTGCACTCCAATCTCTGCTACATGAGCAACGTTTTTCCTGTCTAGTCTCTGCGTGGTTCCAACATGGAATGGAAGATGTTCCGTTCAAGTTCAACCCAGCAATAGTCGCTGGGAAAACATGACACCCTTTAAACTGGCGATAAAAGCTTCATTTTTCGCTTCATCGGATCTCTATTGCTGCTGGCAACGAAGACATGCCTTCTGTTGCTTGCACTTATCCTAGGCTGCGAATCTACTTTCGTTTCGAGTGATTTTTCGTTTATTTTTGTTTACAGTGCACATTTTTAGATGCTTTACATTCTTTTGTTGTTTAGAATAAGAGGTAGCAAATGTTGCTGATGACTTTTTTTGCAACGATCATTGTTACTTTAGACACTTTGTATCGTAGAATAAACCATATTCAAAATATGTTATGAAAAAATTAAAAAGACGCTATTCAAAAGCGCTGTTTGTTAGTTGAATTGTGTATAACTAGCTAACCCTCCCAGCTGGTCTCGAAGCTGTTGCTAGGGTTTGCAATATTCCCGGGAATTGATTTCCCGGAAAACGGGAATGAGAAATCTTATTTCCCGGGAATTCCCGGGATCCGGGAATGGAAAAAATTTCTTAGCAAAAAGAGATTTCAAATAAACTTTATTGATAAAAGGTAACAACAAATTTTATTATCAATTCGCATGCAAAACAAATTAAAAAAATGGAACATAACAGAACATATTCAAAGTTAAACATAAATAATTCGCTGTCAATTTTTGATGGTTTTTATGTCGACGAACAATCATTTCAGATCCGCTGACAATTTTCCGTTAAGCCAAAATAATGTAATTTTCTTCTGTAAAACTTTACTCAAGTCCGCTGAATCACCGCTGGTTTATAAATACTTCCGAATCACCGATTCCAGCACCTGCTACATTTCATTAGAGACTGGAGTCTCCGATACTTTCAGTTTGTTGAAGAGAAAGCTGAGTGTTAGGCAGGCATTAGACGAGGCAAATATTTGCTATATTTGGTACGGACTTTTTTGGGCAACACTTTTATTCGGGCTATTATATGTGCCATACTATTACACTATAGCAAATATTTGCTCAAAATTCGAATTGCTTAAACGGTAGCAACGGTAGCCTAATTGTTCATTTTTTAATGTCTGTTTCATTTGGATGGGACCCCCTTGCGCCTTCCAGAGTAAAGCTTGATATCTTCGTTAAAAAAACTTGAGATTTCATTCTGCAGCAAATTTATTGACCTTTAAAGCAAAAATCATTCGTCTGAGTTTCGGATGAACTAAAGCTCTTTTCGTTTTATACCGCCCATCATCTTCTGCACAACTCGATCTGCCATTTTCTTCCACCATCTATGTAAATCAGGTGGTGTTTTTAATTTTTCGATCGCTTTGCCACTTTTCCTCAATTTCCTCGTGATTATCGTCCAACATTTTTCAATTGGACAAAAATCTGGGCAATAGCTTGATTTGATAGATTTTCGATGATATCAATTCCATTCTCCAATCCATGACTTCCTGGCTGTAGTGACAGCTGGCCTAGTCAGGCCAGAATTTCACCGGACCGTGATGTGATCTCCTGCCATACCATCAGCATCCGAGCGAACCTGTCAGTAAACACGAATTTAAACCACCTGGCGACTTCACCCTTGCGCTTGGACATACACGGTGACAAAAAAGTCCGGTCACACTTTTTGGGGTCGCCTGTAGCCTACACGCTGCATCTCTCTGGTGCCATCTATATGTCAAATGAAAGGGTCAACTTTGCTGCCCAAAGTAGCAGAGTTTCGTTTCTGTGCAGTTTGTTTACATTGAGTTGTGAGCCAGAGTTAAGAGCAGCTGTTTTTTTTTTGTTCATCTATAATTTATTTGACACGGCACAAATACAATTTAATGTTTAACGGCGCCAATTATATCTGGTAGCTTACTTTCTAAAGTATCTTAATAACTAAAAGCAAATTTTTTATCCTCGCTGCCGACTACGAGCTTAAACTAAATGTAACTTAAAGCTATAATATTTTGCAATAAAAGCACTGGTTTACTGTATGATGGTTTTCATTGCCATAGGTAAGCACATGTTCCGCTGCTGGGCCAAGATATTACGGACTGGCATATTGGGTTGTCTCCCTCGGGCCTTGAGAGTATCGTGCGGGTCTGACTGCTGTTTCCGGATCCGGGGTCTTAACGTGTTCTTGTCGTTAGGCTGGATGCAGGCGGAAGGGGGTAGGACTAAACTGGGGCGTGGTTGGATTCCAGGAAAACGTATATAAGGGACATGTAGGATAGGTCACGGCTTGCCAAGACATCACGAACAGGAACAGCCGACTGCCTACCTTCGGCCTGCAGGGAAGCTATTAATTTAGACCTGGCGTCACGGTGTACAGGGCATGACCAAATAACGTGCTCTATGTCTTTTTTTTTTTTTTTTTTTAAGGGGGGATTTGTTAGTAGCTTAAGTATTAATGATAAATATTAGTAAATAATGAGTATGTGTGTCCAATCACAAATGGTGACTTCTCAACACTGTTAGAAATTTGTAATTTTAATTGTTAGGATTTGTTTGCTTCCGCAATTAGGACTTATCATTCGTAGGGATTTAAACCTACTTGTCAGAAAAGGGGAAGTAAACTTACAACTAACTTAATTGCTAACTTATTGGCTATAAAGAGAGCTTATCGTAGCAATTGAGGATTGCAACGATTTTTGTCGAAAATTGTTAATAATTTTATTTGACATAGCTTCTAATGGTTCAACACCAGTAAGTCTATGTAATTCGAGTGTACCAAACCAAGGAGGACGCTTCAAAATCATTTTCAGAATTTTATTCTGAATCCTTTGGAGCGTTTTCTTCCTTGTTGAACAGCAACTTGACCAGATCGGTACAGCATAAAGCATTGCTGGTCTAAAAATTTGTTTGTAAATCAAAAGTTTGTTCTTTAAACAAAGTTTAGAATTCCTGTTAATGAGAGGATATAAACATTTCGTATATTTGATGCACTTGGCTTGTATACTCTCAATGTGCTCTTTGAAAATAAGTTTGTAGCATGGTCACTATTATACGAATTTAAATCATTCAATTTCACTTAGTTTCACTGTTCAATGTTGCATGATAGAATTGAAAATCAGACGCTTGTATACAATACTCCACTATATTGAATTCAGCAGTTTCAAATTCCCTTTTCTTAGTATTTTCCGTCTCACTAAATACCGAAGCGGGTGGGGAAGCAAATCTGCGATTGGAAGAACGGAGGAAAGAAGGAGACAAAATCATTCACGCTTAAGCCATAAATGATCGTGTTGAAGTGGTTCATTACTTCCGATCGCGGAAACCGAATACCGCGCAACTTATCTGAGGGTTTTCGGAACTACTACTCGTCCATTTCAATTCTGATCGTGAACGAGGCAGCAGTGTGATTAGTTTATTTCGCGTGCGTTTTATAGTAAGTCTTTTGTTAAATGTGAGTGTCCTTTTTAGTCAAGTTTTTCGGTTTCGTTAGGGTTTAGCTAGTGCGGTTAAGTTAGAAGTGCGGTCTACGGACGCTTTTTCGTGCGTTATTGTTACAAAAAGAAGGTAAGAGGTTTTAAATGTGTGTACGACAGAAAATGCTGAAAACCCAAATCAGCCGTTGTCGGCTTCTTTTTTGGGCTTTCTTTTCGCCCTTTACTAGCCGCTGCACCAGCGCGACGCTGCCACCCTCACGCTGCTGACCCACGACGGAATTGGAAGTTGCTGCTCTGGTTAAACGTCGGCCCTTGAGATCAGCCGGCAAACGACGCCGTCGATACCGTCCGATCGACGCCATCCCGTCCCATTGATCGACGCCATCGCTTATCATCGAGTGACGCCATCGCAGCTCATCGATCGACGCCAACGACGCCAAGCAGAACAGCAGTGGACGCAACAAGTCATCGACGGTAGGGCTATTAATAGCACCGACGGGACTTCTTTATCTACCGTGAGTAAAAATAGCTCTATGAGCCGGGCCCGATAAAGACACACAAAAAAACCCTTCTTGATAGAAAGCTTTCGCCGTCCAGCCGTCTGTTGGACGAGTTCTTTTAACCGCGCTGTAGGAGTAAAGTAGGGAAGCACACAGAAGCGAGGAAATAAAATGTGATAATTGACTGTACACGCCACTAACCCGTTAGACTTAAGTAAATCCCGCTTCATACAATAAATGTAAATCGTTGTAAATACTATATACTATGCTCGATTTTTTGCTTCCCAAACAGGTAAATCTTGTCTAGGAGAATTCTCACATTCGCGTACGTGTAGTTTTTTGTCGTTGTTCGTTCTTATTTTACTCCGGGTGGCTCTCGGGAAACAGCCCCACTATTGCCGCTGAATCGAACAGAAAGATTTGGCTTTGGTGTTCCGCCTGTGATGATAACGCTTATTTTTCGGACACTCGTGTTTTCCGTGTTTCGATAAGACGGTTGTTTTTGGCTAAGCGGAGTAGTGGTTTCATCGTACGCGCGGCGGAGTAATTCTTCATTCAACAATTGCTACCGTTTCTTTATGTCGTTTCGGGACAATTCTTCCACAACCTGCCCTGAGGTTTAGGTTTCGTGCTGGGCAAAATTTAACACGACGAGTAGCCCTCTCTGGAGGTGGCGCTTAAGCTACTCGTTTATACGTCCTGGAAGGTATTTAGTAGACGGAAACACATCGCGGCCTGTGGGCCAGCTACAAGTTTTTTATCATAAATTAGTCCCAAGTACTTAACCTTGTCGGACCAACTTAAAATAACCCCATTCATCTTGACAACGTGATAATTGTTTGGCTTAAGGAAAGAAGCCCTAGTCTTATGCGGAAAAATTATCATTTGAGTTTTAGAAGCATTGGGAGAGATTTTCCACTTTTGCAAGTAGGAAGAAAAAATATCTAAACTTTTCTGCAATCGACTGCATATGACACGAAGACTTTTTCCTTTTACGGAAATGCTTGTGTCATCGCAGAACAATGACTTTGTGCATCCTGGAGGCAAATCAGGAAGATCTGAAGTGAATATGTTGTACAGGACTGGACCCAATACTGAACCTTGAGGCACACCTGCTCTGACAGGAAATCTATCAGATTTTGAATTCTGATAGACAACCTGCAGAGTTCGATCAGTAAGATAATTTTTTAAAATTTTGATTAGGAAAATTGGAAAATTAAAAGTTTGCAATTTCGCAATCAAACCTTTATGCCAAACACTGTCGAATGCTTTTTCTATGTCTAAAAGAGCAGCTCCAGTGGAATAACCTTCAGATTTGTTAGCTCGTATCATATTAGTAACTCTGAGCAATTGACGAGTTGTGGATTGCCCATGGCGAAATCCAAACTGTTCATTTGCAAAAATTGAATTTTCGTTGATGTGTGACATCATTCTGTTAAGAATAACTCTCTCAAACAGTTTACTTATTGAAGAAAGCAAACTGATTGGTCGATAACTTGAAACTTCAGCTGGGTTCTTATCCGGTTTTAAAATGGGAGTAATTTTTGCATTTTTCCATAATTTGGGAAAATATGCAATTTTGAAGCAGCAATTGAAAATTTTCACTAAAAAATCCATTGTGCTCTCAGGGAGATGTTTGATTAGTATATTAAAGATTCCATCGTCACCAGGTGCTTTCATATTTTTGAAATTTTTAATAATTGATTTAATCTCATTCAAGTTAGTTTCAATTATTTCTGCAGGTAAAAAATTCTGGGAAGAAATTTAATCAAATTGACGTGTGACTTCATTTTCAATTGGACTCACAAAATTCAAATTTGAGTTATGAACACTCTCAAACTGCTGAGCAAGTCTTTGAGCCTTTTGTTCATTGGATACAAGAAAACGTTCACCATCTTTTAAAACTGGAATAGGCTTTGAAGGTTTCTTAAGAATCTTCGACAGCTTCCAAAATGGTTTTGAATATGGTTTCAATTTTTCAACTTTAGTCTCAAAATTTTGATTTCTCAGAAGAGTAAATCTATGTTTAATCTCTTTCTGTAAATCTTTATAAATAGTTTTAAAAACAGGGTCACGAGAACGTTGATATTGACGTCTGCGGACATTTTTCAAACGAATAAGAAGTTGAAGATTTTCGTCAATTATTGGTGAATCAAATTTCACTTGAGCCTTTGGAACAGAATAATTCCTGGCATCAACAATTGCACATTTTAATGCTTCCAAAGCGGAATCAATATTCACTTCGTTTTGCAAATCAAGCTCATTATTTAAATTTCTCTCAATATAATTTTTGTATCTTTCCCAATTAGCTTTGTTATAATTAAAAACAGAGCTCATAGGGTTTAAAACTGATTCATGTGATAAAGAAAAAGTTATTGGAAGATGGTCAGAATCAAAGTCAGCATGTGTGATCAAATCACTACATACATGACTTTGATCTGTCAGCACCAAATCAATTGTTGAAGGGTTTCTTACAGAAGAAAAGCATGTAGGACTATTCGGAGACAAAATAGAATAGTATCCTGAAGAACAATCATTGAATAAAATTTTGCCATTGAAATTACTTTGAGAATTATTCCATGAACGATGTTTAGCGTTAAAATCGCCGATTATGAAAAATTTCGAACGATTTCTGGTGAGTTTTTGTAAATCACCTTTAAAATAATTTTTGAGCTCGCGTGTGCATTGAAATGGTAAATATGCTGCGGCAATAAATAAAATCCCAAGTTCAGTTTGAACTTCAATTTCCAAAGTTTCAATAACTTTCGTCTCAAGATGGGGAAGAGCACGATGTTTGATTCGGCGATGAATAACAATTGCAACTCCACCGCCGGAACCCTGAATCCTATCATATCTATGAACCACGTAATTGGGATCATATTTTAATTTTATGTTAGGTTTCAAAAAGGTTTCAGTAATAATTGCAATATGCACATTATTTACTGTTAAAAAGTTAAAAAGCTCATTCTCGTTGGCCTTCAATGAGCGAGCATTCCAATTTAATATTTTAATTGTTTTATTTAAAATCATTGCTAAATTTTAAATTAGAAACAATTTTAATAGTAAAATTTGTGCCTATTTGAATGGCTTCAAACATTGATTTTGCCTGTAACATGGCGTTCATAAGATCGAACATTGCCTGTTGCAAAAAAGAAAGTTTACCTGCCGTAATAGGCCCCAGGCAGTTGACATTAGAAAAAATATTTTCGGCAGCAATATTAGCTGGAGTAATAGGTGTACAAATATTTTCTAGCGTGTTTTGCTTACCCATATTAACGGTCATTTTCGAACTACCAACACTAGGCGGTATAATGTTCGAACTACCTGTAACCTGTGCATAAGTTTAACGGGTATGCAAAGGAGTAGGTAAACTATGCGTCACTGGTACGCTTGGAGAATTTTGTTTTGAAGTTGGTTTTAATTGAGAAATTGAATTTTGTTTACCTTGCCTTGCCTTAACAATTGCTAAACGGACTGGGCATTGATAAAAATTTTACATATGGTTGCCGTTACAATTCGCACAGCGAAAATTTTTACTCTCTTTCACAGGACATGTGTCCTTTTTGTGAGAAGAGTCTCCACAATTAAGACATTTCTGGTCCATGTTACAGAATTTGGAACCATGGCCATAACGTTGGCAAGTACGGCATTGGGTGATATGCTTTTCACCTCCGCCATACTTCCTATAAATTTCCCACTTTACACGCACATTATACAAAGCATGTGCTTTTTCAAAAAATTTTAAGTTGTTAACCTCATTGCGGTTAAAATGAATTAAATAATTAACAAGGGAAATTCCAGTTCTCTGACTGTTTTCGCCTCGTGATTTTTGTTTCATTAGAATTACTTGGGTAGGGGCTATGCCAAGTAATTCTGTTAAAGTAAGTTTGATCTCATCAACGGTTTGATCGTTGGTGAGACCTTTCAAGACAACCTTGAACGGCTTGGCGTTCTTGGTGTCATATGTAAAAAATTTGTACATCTTGTCAGTTAAATACTGAACAAGACGATCACGACCCTTTACTGAGTCGGCTAATAAGCGGCATTCACCTCTACGGCCAATTTGATAGGTAACTTTAACGTCAGAAACAAACGTTGAAAGTTCCTTTTTGAATATAATTAATTCAGAAGAAATAGTTACCACAATAGGTGGAACTTTCTCCTTTTTTAAAGATTTTATATTTTGTATAGTTTCATTATTAATAACTTCCATTTCACCAGCTTCTTGCTCAGGCAAAATATCAAAAGGATTGTCACTACAGACACTCGATGTGTCAGAAAGAGATGCCTCTCTTTTCCTCCCCGCAGCGATGCGAGGTTTCTTTTTCCGTCCAGCCATTTCAGGTGATACGAAAAAAGTTAAAACAAATGTTAAATTCAAAAGTAGGTAGTCTTGAAAAAGACTGATGGGAAATAACTTTCAGGTAGTCTTTGAAAGACACACTGACAAAACACAAACTTTGAAGCTATAGGCAGTCAAAGACCAGCCCACAAGCAACCGAAAAAACGTCTGATCTGTAGGACAGTTCAAGACGCACTGCAACGTGCTCTATGTCGTGAAAACCTTCACCACAGGCACAGATACCACTTTCCCCGAGCCCAACACGACGGAGATGCGCGTCAAATCTATAGTGATTGGACATAAGCCGGGACATCACGCAAATGAAATCCCGGCCTACATCCAACCCCTTGAACCACGGGTTCGTCGACACCTTGGGGATTATGGAATGTAACCACCTTCCCAGTTCCCCTCTGGTCCAAGCATTTTGCCAACTGATGATCGTATTCTGACGTACAAATGAGAAAAATTCATTAAAGGCAATTGGTCTTTCATAAATTCCACCGTTTGTTGCGCCCACCTTAGCCAAAGAGTCCGCTTTCTCATTGCCCGGTATCGAGCAGTGAGAAGGGACCCACGCTAAGGTAATCTGATACGATTTTTCGGATAAAGCACTCAGATGTTCCCGTATTTTCCCCAGGAAATACGGAGAGTGCTTAACATCTTTCATCGATCGGAGAGCCTCAATGGAACTTAGACTGTCCGTAAAGATGAAATAATGGTCCGTGGGCATTTTTTCGATAATCCCTAGGGTGTACTAAGAGCAGCTGTTATCGCTGAATATGTGAAAGGGTACAAACCCGAACACATATTCAAACACCTAAAACCGCTCGGAATCAACCGGAAATTCGTGTACCGAACCATAAATCGGTACCTAGAGACCGGATGCACCAAGGACAAGGCACGATCTGGACGACCAAGGTCTGTGAGAACTCCAAGGCTGAAAAAGATTATACGAGACCGGATTCGCCGGAATCCCGCCCAATTTGCACGGAAGCTGGCCAGGAACCTTAAAATGAACCGAGAATCAATCCACCTGCTTCTGCGCAAGGATTTAAAACTTATACCGTACAAAAAACAGGTGGTTCATGGGGTTACCAAAGCTACAAAGGACAAGAGATACCAAAGGTCGCGGGAGTTGCTCGGTTGGCGCGTTTTGGAGCAAACAGTCAATCGCCAAAATAATCGAGTTTGGAGTGTGAGCCTCCAGCAAGCTGAACGTTTCCCGGTTCCAGAATAAGACGTCAGTGATGGTTTTGGGAGCCATTTGCAAGAGAGGTAAACTGCCTCTTATTTTTATCGATAAAGGAGTCAAAATCAACGCAGCGTACTACCTGGACACGGTTTTGAACAAAAATGTTCTGCCTCAAGCTGAACTATTATTTGAAGACGATTACTACTGCTTCCAGCAAGATGGCGCCGCAAAGGTTGTTCAGGCGTGGTGTGAAGAAAACTTGACCGATTTCATTTCGAAGAATGAATGGCCTCTGGCGTCTCCGGATCTGAATCCACTGGATTATTTTGTGTGGGGATACATGATGTTGAAGCTGAACGACTATAAAATAACAAATTTGGAGCAATTCAAGCGAGTAATCACGAAAATCTGGGACGAGATGCCGATGGAGCACGTGCGCGCCGCTTGCGACGACTTTCCGAGACGTCTGAAGCTGGTTTGATCAGAGAAAGGTGGTGTAATTCCGAGATATCGTCTGTGAAGTATCTTTATGAGTTACTGAAGAAAGCTATGAAAGCCAGATTCAGATTTTCTTCTTATTCTTTGAAATATTGAGATTTTCCTGTGTGACCGGACTTTTTTGTCACCCTGTATATAATTTTTGTCCTGGGAGAAGAAATTCAATTTTATTTATGTCTCATCGTTCATTAAAATGCAGCCGTCAAGTTTGGTCAAGACTTTCTTAAACAGCATTTTGGCGCTGTGTTTTGCAACGAGATTCTGCTTGAGGATCCTGTTGGGGTGATGACCAGCGTGGAACAACCGCATTCCTTCACACCGACAGATTCATCGAACAGTGCTGTACGGTGCCGAGAACTTCTTAGCCAAATCGCGCAGTTTGATGATAGTTGTCCGAATTGCTCTGCAGACATTCAATCGTAACTGCTTCTCAATCGTTGTATATCGTCTGTTGTATCGTCTTGTAGAAATTATATTAGCATCTCCCTCCTTGTGTTTTGTGGTCACTAACCTGTGCGAATTTACATATTTTTTTATGGGTGCAATCATGCTTGTCATTCTCCTCAGTATGTGGGAAGAGCGGAGGAAAAATTTACCGCGCACTTTCCTTTGAGTATGTGCCTGCGTGTAGCAAATGCCTTCACCACACTGCTTCTTCTTCCACTCCAAAGTGTCTCAACCAACTTACAGAGAGACAAACACACTTCCAACTCACCCGGCATCTGATAGAAACAAGAGGGGTGAATCACTCTACAGAGAAAACGCAGAATTACACCACAGTGTCCACTGGCGAGTAGTCCGGAAAGTGAAAAAAAAACCTATCGACAAAGGTGTAGTTCTCGTGTTGCTACACCGCGAAAACGAATTCGACCAGAGTGAACACGACCGGCACAGCAACGCAGTCTATTTTTTTCTCCCAAGCTCTTTTCCTCTTCCGCCATGCTCAAGAAACACACTGTGAAATGCACAGCAGATAACTCTGCTGTGTAATTATTGTGCGTGATGTTCTTACGTGTAAGAAAGTACACCATAGTTCATTGTCTCGCAAGAGAGAGATTTCAGATTTCACCGCGGTGCCCTCAGAAAACTCAGCAGATAAAAATCGTCTGTCGCTCTCTTCTAGCATGTGCGTTGATTTGCTCTCTAGTGTGAGAGCAGTTGTTTTCGCAGTGTAAGATGTTCTCCTGCACTTTAGAGGTTTTCTGAGGAGAGAAGACAAGCATGGGTGCAATAGATGGTGAAGCTTAGGTTGACGCCATGCACCGCCTAGAAATTTTCGGTTTTACTTGAGTAACAGATAGCTTTACGTGAAGGTCGGATCAACAGTATCTGACAGCTTTATCCAGTCCTCTGGCGTGCCCCAAGGAAGTAATTTGGCCCCACTGTTGTTTGAACTGTTTTTCTATGTGGTGACCAAGCATGGAAAAGTTCACTCACTAGCAATATTTCATGCAAATGTGTTCTTTGATTTATCAGTTATCGTTCAACTATTTCCACTCGCGTACAAGTTTTCCATAGAAACGCTGCTGATTGTTTTTCGCTTCTAAGAGTGTCGAATACCATAGAAGGAGACTGAATGATTCAAACACGATAGTGTTTATTGCATCCAAGTTCACTCACATTCAACTT
The DNA here is from genome assembly GCF_029784165.1 of Wyeomyia smithii. Lineage (NCBI taxonomy): Eukaryota > Metazoa > Arthropoda > Insecta > Diptera > Culicidae > Wyeomyia > Wyeomyia smithii. The sequence goes on from NC_073694.1 coordinate 159,557,589, forward strand.
TTTCGCGAGAAGCTTTGAGATATTATCGCCAGTGATACAAAATTATGAATCCAAATGAACGTTAGATTGCGTTCAATTGTTTGCTTGTCGGAGCAAATAGGTATCATCAATGCTTACGGAAATTGTAGCATGGTGCATTAGCATCTGATACTTGAAATCACTAAGAATCATCATGGTATATCACGGTGAAAGCACGACGTGGAGAAGCCGAATTACGCCTACAAGCAACCAACATTTGAAAGAATCATTGCGATCGCTTGAGTGCAATCGTTTACGATTCTTTCGTGAAACACTCGCTATATGTTGCTCGCTCCGCCTAAAGCAGGCAATACTGAAACAAAATCATCAAAGAAAGCTACCATATATTTCTTTGCTCTAAGTTGTCTCTTGCAAGCTTGAGAATGTATAACTTTTAATAGCGATGGTTTGCTAGGATTGAAAGCTTTCAAATAGCACGTTCAGAAATGATACCCAAATGATTGTTATGCGATACGAGTTTTTCCATCCTTGGTGGTGACGATACTTCTTGTTGATTATGAATGGAATACTCATTGTTCGGAATCTTTTAACTCCTTCAATGAAAAATCAGTGTTTTCCTAGAAACTGATCATCTCACAATAGATCTACGATTCTGGTCGCAGTGAGGAAGCCCATACAGGAAAAAAAAATGATCAACCTGATAACATACTTATATTTAACTTATTAATTTTTAATATAAATAGATTTTTAGTTTACAAATTTAGTTTTCCGATCCGTTTTTCCCTCGTGAAGATAAGATTCCTTCCCGTCAACACGATTACAATTATTCCAACTAAAACGTAAATTATCTAAGCAATTCAACTTGGATTTATGTTTTATATATGCCAATGACTTATTTTTGAGATATATTTGAGCCAATTCAACATTTTGCGTCTGATACAACCTGCCTGCATGTTTTCAATAATTAGAAGTTTCCATTTAGAAATATTTAATTTAACCTACATAGATGCCAAATAGCTTTAGGATAGAATAATTATTTTAACAAATTTAGTTTATGCTTAATCTAGCCACTTTTACATAGGATTTTTAAATTCACTTTCTGCTGAGCACGAGAGATATCGACCAATTGTCTTTCATCTGCAATCTTTTCAATCTGTCAGATCTGTTCTCTCGTGCTATCGCTGTGTTGCAAATCACACCGATCCTCTGCTGTATCAGTTTTGATGAGTACCGTGTTACTTGCTCAGCGACTTTGATCGCAACACTAATTTATGCTGAAGATTTGAAAATCTACCTGAGGAAAAAAATCCGAACTAACTATCAATTCCAAATTAGAATCTTGCGCAACTTATTTTTCTATACTTGTTTGTTTATTTAAGTAATGTAACTCAATAACAAACCCCATAGGAAAAACTCAGCTCCACATCGCGCTGATTTCCTGATCCTCTGGGGTACTTGCTTTATAGCTTCCTGAATTCCGGATGTTTCAATTGTTTTGAGCTCCTTCTTGATTTTTTTATCAAACAATCGACGTTTTTTATGAGCGGGGGCCTAGTGTGGTTGGTAACCTCTCCACCAACCACGCTCGACGCCTGGGTTCGAATCCCACCGCCGACATAGGTGTCGATGGTTGTGAGGTGGCGTGATCCACTCACAACCAACCAAACTGGTCTAGATTCAATCCTAGCCGACACCGGGAGATTTTCTGAGGCGAAAAATCTCTGGGATCACGCCTTCCATCGCATGAGGAAGTAAAGCCGTTGGCGCCGGTCCGTTAATAAACGGGTCATGAGTTAGGGTACTGGGTGGAGTCGCCTCCCTGGGCGTCGGTGATTGGCACAACAACAGTGGCGGAACTAGACCGACGGAAAACAAGCGAGAATAAAAAAAATCGACGTTTTTTGCTCTGAAACCTTTATGGTAGACCATTCGCTTGTGCAAATGCTCAGAAAGATTCAATAGACTGCAGCTGTGGCACATTTTGAGAATTGTATCGTTTCGGAATAAACCCGATATTGCCTTGCCGCAAATTCGCTAAAGTTGCATTAGCATAGTTCGACAATACAAGGTCTGGCCAAAGCACTACTTTGTCATTTTTATGGTGCTTATATTAAAAGTTTTAACCCCATTTCATGCAGATATTTGTTCACCGTTTTGAATCAATCGGATTTTTATTGCCCAGCTCACGATATGATTACGCCGACCGACCAGGCGTTTCCGCTCTCAACTTCGCTCGAACTTTTCTCTCTTTCTTCTCTCGTCCGGAACCAGATTTTCTTTTGAAGGTATTTCCATTCTCGAAGAGTTTGTCAATAATGTATATGAATGTTTTTTATATATCCAATATCTTTAGAATAGTGGAACACTTCGTTTTGAGATTTTTCTTTATTTTGCTTACAAAAATTGCAAATCAATTTACGACGATTTTCTTTCGACCACGCTTTTTTCCCAACTAAGCGTCACTTGACAGAATCGACTAGTCGTGTTACCAGTTATATAAAAGTGGATCTTCATTTTGTAGAAAAGGATTTTTTTCATTTGTGCAGCACTTCGGAATCGTAGACCAATTTGAAAGTTGTTCGGATTTTTTTCCTCACACGTTATAACACGAAATGCAGCCGATTGCAGGGAAGTCCAAAAGCCAATGGACAACTTCGTTCATTGGTGCAAGTCAAACTTCCTGAAGTTCAGCGTGTCGAAGTGTTGCGTGAGTTCATTTTGGCGGCTCAAAAGACCAATTCTCTACAACTACGTCATAGATGATTAGGTGCTTGAACGATGCGATGAAGTAAGAGATCTTGGCGTGTTGTTGGACTACCAATTTTCGTTGAAGCTACATTACCCTACTGTCATCGACAAAGCCAATCGAACGCTGTAATAAGTTTTGAAAATGGCAATCGGCTTCAGTGATCCAACCTGCTTACGTGACCTTTATTGCTCCCTATTTCGATCAATATAAAATTATATTAAATTGTATAGAAATCCAGAATTGGATCCATGCAGCACACAGGTTAATCCATCATGCGTTAAAAAGACATCAATGGCGTAATCCTCACGACCCGCCACCCTACGAATATTGATGTGTCCTGCGAGGAATAGAGTCGCTGGAGAATCGTTGAGAAATTATTTAAGCGAGACATTATCAAACTGTACCTATATGGTGTTAAAGTTTTGCGTTAAGAAATAGATAGTCCCAGCTTGCTAAAGCGCTTGGGATTTATGCCCTTGAACGAGTTTTGCGTCCACGACAACTTATTCTGTCAGAACAGAGGCACGCCGCTGAGCTGAAAACGAGCATCGAGCAATCGGTATTTGATGCTCGACTTCGGCTCGGCACGCAACGAATAAAGAACAGCACCATTCAGTGAAGAGATGGTAGACTAGAGAGACACGGTGCTTATCCTTACGGTAAATGTCACATCAAAATGGAGAGCACCCACGCAAAAGCATACGGCACTTACTTTCATCAGCTTATTTTCTTTAACTGTTCAAAAGCATTTGGTCATTTTAATTGAGAAAAGGCTCACAGAGCGCAAACGCATCACAATTGTATGTGTTTATCAAATGAGAGGTGCAATTCCATTACCATGATACAGTAACAAAATTTCTAACTCTTTCGACGTATCAGTCATCGACAGATATGAAATGACGAAATGACGGGCCAAGTTAATGCAAGTGATTCTAAAAAGGTTTTCACTCTAGGGAGAAGGTAAAGTAAAATGTTTTGAAGGGGATCTGGTATGATGAATGTTTTAAGTATCCGGTTCACAATACCATAGTATTGTTTAAACCCTGTTTTTTATCTTCTGATCGAGAAATGGATGCACGGAGGGTTTTTGGTGCTCCAGAAAGCGGTGGATACTTCTTGCTGAATTTAAAATAAAACCGGAGAGTACATACTTCGGTTGTCCTTCACCGCTTCCTATTTGTGTTGGCTTATTGATCATTCCGCTATAGCTTATTTTACGACCTTTGCGAGAAAGATCAAGAGAGCTCATCATGTTCCTCTTCCTAGATCCTTATGGCAAGACAAAAGAATATTCTTTGACGGGATTGTCCGTTGTATCCTCATTGGTTAGCAAAAAGAAAAAGATATTTACTGTCGAGGGTGGCTCAGCCCTATCAGGCATTTCTTCGAAAGAGCGCTTTGATCGCGGGACATGCCGTGTTCCTCGCAGTAGAGACACTTTTCAGTGTCCACAGCAAGCGTTTTCTGCATTATTTTCTCTGGGCATTTACTGCAGCGTGCTTAGTTGTAGCAGTAGGTGGCTGTGTGACCTAACTGCTTACAGTTTTGGCAGTGCATGACCCACGGCAGAAACAGTTTGGCAGTGCAGACCGGGCAAATGTTACCCGGAAGGAATCCGAAGGGACGAATTTCTTCTTCTCTCTATCGATGGATACTGAATGCAATAGTTTGCAATCCAGTATATTTACTTTTTGCATCACGGGGTACTTGAAACAGCCCACCCCATAACGCAAACTGTCATCGACTTTAAGATTCCTTTCGGCAACCATTCCGTTGATTTCTACTATTTTGCAGGGATGTACACGCGACAATTTTTCTCGAAGAGCTCGTAGCTAGTAATTGCGTTTGCTTGCTTCAAGCTACTTGTTGGCTATGACGGACTATGCGCACCTTCTATAAGGGACATAGGTCGTATTACAGAATGATGACATGGCAAGAGAATGACAAGTTTGTCAAAGAAAACCAATAATAGAAGGAGGACTACGATGATTTTTCATGCGACTAATTGAATAATCAGCTTGAAGTTATATCTATTATTAACTATTATATTATTATTCTTTTTTTTCCTGTGTGTGTACTCATCACTGCGACCAGAGACATTTTGATCTATTGTGATGTTGCCCAGGTGTTTTCTGTACTCCGAACTTCATATTATTGGCTTTTTTTTATTTATATCCGTGCTTGTGTGTGAGAGTTTACCCTTTCATTTCAAGCTACTGCTCTACTATACCGCTGAGCCGCTTTCTATCCTACCAATATCGCCAAATTACAATTCCCTGAACTGTGGCTACACCTAACGTTCCTCTATGGCAGGATTATTCTAAGAGGGACTTATTATGTCAAGAGGAAAGAGTCTTATCGAAACCTCGTTCCTCGTGCCAATATCGCCAATTACAATTCCCTGTAGAGGGTAGATATTTCTGAAATCAGTTTTATTATAAGAAGGACTTATTTTGTCAAAAGGAAGGAGTCTTATCGAACCTAGTTCCTCCTACCAACACCGCGTCACAATCACAATTCCCTGAAGAGGCACTCAATGCTACACCTCTGGTCAGGTTTGTTATAAGTAGGACTTATATTTTTGTCAAGAGGAAGGAGTCTTATCGAAACCTCGTTCCTCCAGCCAAGACCGCGTCATAATTACAATTCCCTGAAGAGAACTATTATACGTTACTCAGAACAGTTTTATTATAAGATGGACTTTTTTGTTAGGATGAAAGTCAGCAAGGGTACTATAGAATTCAGCTTGAAGGAAGGGTATGTAGTAGAGAGCCTGAGAATGAACCCATGTTAAATTCCTTTGACAACCAAATGGCCTGATTCTACTAAGATTTGAACCCACGACCACTCGCTTACCAAAGCGGACTCTTTAACCTTGCGGCTACGAAGCTCTCTGTTATTATTCTATACTAAGTGAAGTAAAGTTTGGTGAAGGAGAATTGTTTGTAGGCTACAGAAATACAATTAATAAATAAGCTTTATGCTAAATTAAAATCAATTATAAAAGCAATTCTTAAAACTAGGTTAGCATCACATTTAGTCAGCTCGCTGGTCCAACGGTAATTATTACTTAAGTTAAAGCACTTTACAGTCGATAGACTTACGCATTTTGGATTGTTTTCAGTTCTTAAATTTAGCCTAAACTCAATCATTCTAGCATATATTAAAGCTAACCTTAGAAGCAAATACTCACCTAGAATCAATACGAAAGAAAACAAAATGTTAGTGAAATTTACTTTAGTAAGAAAAAACTTGTATTAAAGTAAATTTCACTGTTATCTTATGATACAAAATATATATTTTAGGAAAATTATTTTCGCTTATAATCGGAGACAGCGTTCTATTCACTACCGGCTGAAAATATAATTATTGGAGTTGCTCTTCGTTTCAATCTAGTTTAGATTTTCAACAACTCACGACAACTCGCAATTTGTTCGGCCTCACCTTCGTAATCTCGGTTACGGCCGAAAACTGTTTAGCCAGGTGTTTGCCAATTTGTATAATATTCAATGGCTTATTTTTGGACCGGAATAAAATAACGTAGGGACCCTTCGAGGTATTCGGGTAAGCTTTTAGCGCCAAGCAACAGGAAAAATACTCCGGCGGCTGGCTGAAAAGATCGTAGTGCAGGGAATTTGCTCCGTCTGCTAAACAACTTCTATTGTCACGTTACTGGTACTGAAACACAAGTGGCACAAAGTAGTACGATGAGTCACCGGATATATGTTCAACAAGCTATATTGCGTTTTTTATAAGAGGATATATCCAGTGCATACAGTTTTATGCAGATTTTTATACAGATTTTTTAAACTTTCACCTGTTACACTGGATTCTTTTTTTACGCGATTGATGCGTCCGCGCAAAAAAGGAATCGCGAAAAGAGTCGCGTAATTTTTAACAAATTGTGTAAAATAAAATCGCGTCGTTCCGATAAAATTATCCGCCACGTGTGAAAGAAATCGTGTATAATAAAATCACGTAAAAAACAATCGCGTAAAAGAAGAATTCAGTGTATTGTGTGTTTGCAGAACATACACTATAGGCCCTGTTACAGAAGTTTTTCTCTTCTGTTGATTTAAAATTAAATACATTTTAAGATTTTTCTAGCATTGGCAACAAGGATTTTACTTGGAAGCAGTCATTTACCCACTAAACTCCGGTTTTATTTTGAAATAACACAAATTTAGCCTGTTATTGTCTTGATGACAGTCGAGTAAAGATTTCGAGTGGTTTACTCAAAATATTGTTAATTTTGGACTTACCGTTTTATTTGTATTGATTTTTCTACTCAATACATGATTGTTTGGGAAAGTTTCTGAAGGGTACAAATTGAAATCTAAAATCAGAACTTGTAATAAAATTCGTTCAATTTCAAATGCTTTTAATTCGGTTAGTTTTCAACGGAACGAAGAAAAGTTCTCGTTCTCGCAGCAACCGATTGGAAAATTAGCTACGCGTTCAGTAAAAAGTGGAAAATTGAAATTTAATGATGCTCACCATTATAGGATTGTTCAAAGAAGTGTCGAACCATGTTATGAACGCACATTTCAACCAATCAGATTACTTCATTAGGATCCATAAATATTGTCAGTTGTAGAGCAGCGTCCCTGGTGGTTGGGTTCGAAATGTTTTGACAGCTATGTATGGAAAATTTATGCCTTTCAGATCCATCTCGACGGGTGAAGTTTAAAAAACGTTGAGCTAAATCAAAGACGACGACTGATGGAATAGTTATCCTACATATTTCTTTGCAACAATAAAATATTTTCATTTTGACTACTTAACATGTTTCCTAGGTCAAAGCTACCCCGAGATGGAGCCAATTCATATGCTCTAGATCCAAGATGCCATTTTGAAATACAAGGTGGTGACTCTCGGTTTCCAAATACAGCTTTAAATGACCAGATACCACTCAATATGAATAATTTCTGAACCGAGATGACATCCAGCAGCCGTGAAATTTTAAATTTAAGATAGCGACTTTCGGTTTTCGGAAGACAGCCTAAATAGATCCTATTTTTGAAATTGAATCATACAGTGATAAAAACTCGAATCCAGATGCCATTTTGAAATCCAAGTGGCAACTTCAAGATGGCCAGATACAATTTTAAATGAGTATTTCCGGAATTGGGATGATGTCCAGAGGCCTGAAATCGACACAAGACGCAATTTTAAAATCAAAGGAGTAAGCTTCCGGTTCCTGGAAAACAGCTCAAACTGGCTAATGAACTAATTGTTATAGGTATATTTTCGGAATCATAATGACGTCCAGAAAACAAGCTAAAATGACCTGATACCACCCAGTATAAGAATTTTTTGAATCGAAATGATGTTCAGGGATCGGTTCGAACAGATACAAATCATAATGACGTCCAGAAAACAAGCTAAAATGACCTGATACCACCCAATATAAGAATTTTTTGAATCGAAATGATGTTCAGGGATCGGTTCGAACAGATACAAAACAGCAAAGTATGATACGTAAAACTTTTAAAACTTGTTCACATATTTTACGTGTTACGCAAGGGTTTTTGTAATTTGTTCCTACTTTAGTTCTTAGTTTCACTCTACATCTATCAAATAATGAAGCGGTTCAGGTCTTTCTGGATTAAAAATTGATGTATATATTTTACAACAATTTTTAAAATGACGGAATTGTTTCAAACGTTCGAGTTAGTGAGTAGCTGTTGCTCAGTATATACCAGAATTCATTTTAAAATTTGACAAAATGTGATAGTCTACCCCATTGTACCATTTGTTTCTAAATTGAATCTCTTCAAATGGAAAGATACATTCCACTGATTAATTTAAAGTCTCAAACAAATGTTATTATTACTTTGCGAACCCTCATTAAACGGGTAGCGAAATTTAATTTTATTACCGCACATGTACTATTACACCAGGTATTCCTTTGTGCAATACAACGATCCTAAAAGGTTTGCTCATCAGCTCAAACAGCATCCCGAAATAATTTGTGTGTTGCTTTCCTTGTACGACTGACAATGTTGCTTCATAACTTAAGTAATAGCAGCCGAAACCACTTAACCTTTCGATGTAATTCAATACGTTCTTACTCCCAAGCAATTCATTAGAGAAGGATGAAAGGTGCTTCGGTTCGGTTGGTCTATCTTCTGCTTTTCGGTCGGTGTTTCCACTCGCCCGCCGTCCGGTTGCCCCGGCGACAGGAACGCCAAGACCGGTTGTTATCTGAAAAGGGATTTGACAGTGGTTTCGGGGAGTTTACCTATCATCAGTGCAATATTCGCGGCGGAAATTATACACCTCATGCGTGGTGCTCTGAAATTATATTAAAAGCAGCTACCGGATCTTAGGAAAACAAACAGACCGTGGCTCTTCTGAGCTGGCAATTTGTACTCCCGCGCTCGCTGGGGTATTTCCCGTGTGTTCTTTTTTTCCCAGCATTTCTCCTCGCCGTTAAGTGGTTTCTGTCTGTGCTTTATGCTTGTCTGGTAAGATCTCAGCGACTCTGACTGACTGCACGCACCGGCTTCAAAGCAGTGTAGAAAGTTGCTCTGGCACTTTCGAGGATTAATTCTAGTGAATAAATATCTGATTTTAATGCGCGCTGAAGTAACTATTGCACCGAGTATTCTCGTGAAGTTGCGCCAAGGGCAGCCGGAGCCGAAGCGATGTACGGTTGAAGCGGAAGTCGAACCTACCACATTGCTTTCAACGCACGTTTGGCGGTTGAGAATCCAGCTTGGGTGTTGATTATAGGGCGATTATCAATGTTGGGCCTTCAACATCGTAGTCACGGAGATTAAAGTTTTTTAACGTCTGGATTTGACCTCTGATTGGATAGGCATTGAACCCAGCTGAACAGAAAAGTTATTGGAGTAGATTGCTTGCTCTTTAAAAAAGGAAAGAAGCTATTTTGCTTTCTTTGCAGCAGTTCACAATTGGCCTATTGCAAATGACGAGAAAACGCTGCTCAAAACAAAAAGCAAATTTCAACGATTATGATCAAAAACTATTAGTTATAAGCATCAGAACGATCTGATTCGTTTCTGCTTGAAGACTAGTCCAAACTTGGATCCATAGTTTGAGATCAAAAGTGAGAAATTATTTGCGAACTAATGACAAAATTATAAACGGATGTTGTTGGAAATGTTGGAATATGCCATGGGAATGCTAAGTAAATGATATAGATAAATTTGTTCTATGATATAGTTGAAAGTTGCATTAGTTAAATATCACTCAAATCAAGCTATTATTCTACAAAATATTGGGCTGACATTGACAAAGCATCAAAGTATCTTACAATGCAATAAAAAAGTTTCAGAATCCTTCTCCAATAATGACTTGCTAATTGATTAAGTGTTATACCAGACATCTAGCACAGCAAGTCGCAATCATTCGTGCCATCAAACGATGGAATAAAACCCTGGGGCTATCAGAGCCTACCAGCTGGCCACTTTTCTCTTAGTGTTCGATGTGCTTTTTTAAGTTCCTACAGCTGATATAGAATGAGATTTCTCGAAATGAAAGTTTTCTGTTTCGTTGAATTTCATTACAAGTAACCAGATAGACAATCTAAAAGTTGTTCGACGACAAACTTTGACTACGGGAGGAAAGATCGGCACAATTAACACAATCATACCGTTTCTGGCAATACCCGCAGACTGTTATTCAAGAAATTGCGCAATTATACTTTACACGGAATATCGTTATGGTTCAAAACTAAGTAACATATATTCGGTAAAATAATCTATGAATATATTGAAGCTGCCGAAGTTATATTTTTTTAAAGATGTTGTTCAAAATTAATCAAATAATCAAAAATAGTGTATATATTACTCAGTTGAGAGATACGTTTAAGCGTGCAATATTGTATCACTGCGAGAGTGATAATATCCCCGCCGGCAATTTGGCAAACTAATTGGCGTTTCTACCCGTAGTGTCGGCAGTTGGCAATCATCAATAGAGACTGCGTTCGAATGAATTACTTCAGCAAATTTGCTGTTCTAAAGTTTCAATTTTAAACTGATAGAAAAGCAGAAAACCCGCTATTGAACCCATCGTTTGAACTTTCCTCTACTAGACGTTTTTGTGCTACACAATCACGAAATTTTCTGGTACCAATTAAAACTTTATTTAGAAATATTTTCAGCGGTTTAAAATTGTTCATTGGAAATGATGGAACTTTCTATAAAAATATATTTTTTAAATATTTTGTAAGCAATGCTTTACAAAACTTGTTGAACACAGCCTAGGCAAGATACGATCATTGTCTTTGTAAACGGATTCCCATTCCAATTTCCTTCCGAATGCAAATAACACGTTTGGACTTCGAATTCAGATCCCACATTTCGAACCCGATTCACGGTGCTCCTACAGACCGTTATCATAAAAAATGCACCAAGAATCTTAGTACACCATTCGATTCGTTATGACGTCCAGAATCTCTGGTCAAAATTTCAAAATCATCGTACGGTACATTGACCATTACAGACAAAATTATAGACAAAAAAACTTATTTTAAGGAGAGGTGTTCCACAAAAAACTCTACTTTGTCGTGTCCAACGTACAGATAGGACATCGCAGTATCCAGCAATTGCTTTTCCTTTAAATTTCTCCACAACTTTGCTGAAGGAAGCAATCTAGTATATTGAAAATTACAAAAAATATTATTTTGGTAATATTTCAGGTGGATTGTTCGAAAAACCGAAAACGCCAAAAGCAAGGCCTTGTTTTATGAAACAATTGTGCTGAAGACCAATGTCTACATAAAATCAATTATACACAGTCAAATCTAAAGCGATGACGATTTTTCGAATTTAGACCTCTCTGCACTGTGGGATTTTCAAATAATTCTTTTCACCAATATTCATTGTCTTGAAATATAATACTTGGAATGTGTAAAAACTATTTTGGAAGTTATTTCATAAAATGGTGGTGGAAAAACGTGCTTTACAATAAGTATTAGGTCGTTTCTATATCACTTTTTTGTACTTCACGACCTTCAAAAAAGCATTACTCAAAAATGTACCGTGTGATGATTTTTAACTTTTGACGAGAGATTCTGGACGTTATAACGAATCGAATGGTGTACTCAGATTCTTTGGTGCATTTTTTATGATAACGGTCTGTGGGAGCACCGTGGATTACGACATACACACCAAACGAAAAAAAAGGCACCTCAACAGAAATCGCCACTTGCTAAACTAATTGGAATGCATCAGACTGAATTATGTAGTAGAAAACTGGATCCTATGTCAAATAAAGTTATTGTTAAAAAACATGACTGATTTTTAAAAGGAAAGCAAAGCCTTGGCGCTTCGTTACGTATCGGAATTCGACCATCTGTTTTACTGTAGACAGACTTTGCAGTCGACTGTTAAGTGTACAGGACAATTGCGGGGCTAGCGCTACGATCCTACTGACACTGACAGTCTCTCCCGAGTCGAGACTCGAACCTACGACGACTGGCTTGTTAGGCCAGCATCGTGCCTCGAGACCAGCTGGGAAGACTGATTCTTATACAATTTCTAAAAAATACTGACTCTACAGCATGCTTCACATCTACTTCCGATCATATTTGGTGAATTCCATTAACGAAAATGTTAACTAACATGACAAAAGCAGCCTGTCTTGTTATTTTATTATACCACTAGCTGTGAACCCTATCTTGCTCGGAATTCAATATTAGCTCTTGTTGTTATGGGGGCTCAAAAGTTACTGAGGATTGGTTGGTGTTCCTATTGAATCCATAAATATTCACCTGCTTGCCATACCATGCCATTTCATTTAATATAAATCTGATATGATGATGAAATAATTCTAACACGTTTTTTAAGGGGGATTTGTTAGTAGCTTAAGTATTTATGATAAATATTTGTAAGTAATGATTATGTGTGTCCAATCACAAATGGTGACTTCTCAACACTGTTAGTAATTTGTAATTTTTATTGTTAGGATTTGTTTGCTTTTGCAATTAGGACTTATCATTCGTAGGGATTCAAACCTACTTGTCAAGAAAGGAAAGTAAACTTACAACTAAATTAAATGATAACTTATTGGCTATAAAGAGAGCTTATCGTAGCAATTGAGGATTGCAACGATTTTTGTCGAAAATTGTTAATAATTTTATTTGACATAGCTTCTAATAGTTCAACACCAGTAAGTCTATGTAATTCGAGTGTACCAAACAAAGGAGGACGCTTCAAAAACATTTTTAGAATTTTATTATGAATCCTTTGGAGCGTTTTCTTCCTAGTTGAACAGCAACTTGACCAGATTGGTACAGCATAGAGCATTGCTGGTCTAAAAATTTGTTTGTAAATCAAAAGTTCTTTAAACAAAGTTTAGAATTCCTGTTAATGAGAGGATATAAACATCTCGTATATTTGATGCACTTGGCTTGTCAATGTGCTCACTCTCAATGAGCTACTCTCAATGTGCTCTTTGAAAATAAGTTTTTTATCGTAAATTAGTCCCAAGTACATAACCTTGTCAGACCAACCTAAAATAACCCCATTCACCTTGACAACGTGATTATTGTTTGACTTGAGGAAAGAAGCCCTAGTCTTATGAGGAAAGATTATCATTTGAGTTTTAGAAGCATTGGGAGAGATTTTCCACTTTTGCAAGTAGGAAGAAAATATATCTAAACTTTTCTGCAATCGACTGTAAGGCTGTGCGAGATTTCGAATGCTTTCGTATAATTTCGCAAAACTCGAAATTTCCCGAAATTTCGCGAAATTTCGGTTTCGCGAAATTGCCGAAAATTTTTTGTTGAATTTCGCTAAATTCCGCCTAAAATTTCGCGAAACTAAACTTCCAATTTCGACGATTACGAAATTACGCGAAATTTCGGACCAAATTTCCGATGCACATTATTACATTATTTTGGTTTGTGCTATTGCGACTATAAATTAAATTGAATATATCTTAACAGATATCTGGTATACTAAGTCAGACATAGAAGAATAAACTCTCAGCTGGTAATTTTTGTTATTAAAGACAAAACCGTAACATCATGCGGGAGGTATTTTTTATTCACGCAGAGCATAAAATCAAAATCCCACGAAAAATCACGCGGGGGGTGTGGGGGTTAACGAATAGACCACGTAGTCTTTTTTCTGACTTATAATTTATTATTGCCACTCAGTCAAGACGAAGCTTTCGCAATTTTTTAATTAATAAATTTATTTGACACGACTTGATAATTAATAAGTGTCACGGAAAGTTTGAGAGTTGTCAGCAATTAACTGTAATCAAATTTTTGAAACATATTTCAAATTTATCCGAACGAAGAAATTTTTTTTTAACAGGCTTTGTCTTATTTGGTATTTACTTCTTTAGAATAATAGTTCTATTTTGCAATGCGTCGGGATTTATGACATTTTTCCTGAAAGTATATTTCAATACTCAACGACCGTGAAAAAAATCAACGTTTTGGTTCTCAAAACAATATATAAGACCTGGATGTTCGTGAACTGAAGGAAGAAAGAAAGATGTTTATATATTGTTCGACATTCAAAAACTTTGTAATTTATTAAAAAAAACTAAGTTAAGATCAAACTGCTTAAACAAATTTTATTTATTTTGATACTCAACAACAAATTAAAAATCATTTTGAATATACTCAATACTAAATTACTTTCAGGTAAGGAAATTGTTATATTTGTTTAAGACAATTAAATACTATTAAAAATTAAACAACCATTATCTATTTGTTATTTTGGTTTTGATAAAATGATATTACTGAAAATTCTATTTACAATTTGCGCAATAACTAATAATCCGTTTTCTTAAACCTTCATTTTTTTATAAATTTTTCATACTTTATTGTACATGTATTTGCAGAATAAGATCACAAAACAAAAGACCATGAAAGACCACGGGGGAGTAGGAGGGTAGAAAAGGGATCAAAATATGACCACGTAGTTTAGGAATGGTCCCAAATGCATTTTATTATTTTTTGGTGTCGCAGAAACTCACAGGGCATATTTTTTTAGGACAAAATTATTTTCTACAACCTCACCGGAGACACTAGTTATGCCAGTCAAACAAACCGATTTAGCTGAAAAAATAATTTAATCTCCAATTGGGCACTCTGTGGGTAATTAAAATATATTTTTATAATCGAAACAGTTGGTTTGATTGGCATAGTGCCTTTGGCAAAGTTGTAGATAAAAATATTGTCCCTCCAAAAATAAACATGTTGTATTTTTTTTTTTTTTTTTTGAAAAAATATAACTTTTTTTTGATTGAAGACATCGCTTCGGTAGTTTTTTTTGTAATTTTTATACAAAAAAAAAAGATTTTTGGAAATTAGCTTTTTTATATTAATTTTAATGTTTCTCTTACATTAAAAAAATGAAATTTTTGATTTTTTTTTTATCGGAAACATAAAATTACTATCTAAAACTTTTCCAGAGACGTCACACTGATCAAAAAACTTTTGGCTCTGAAACTATTTATAATCACAATAATCCTCCCAAAATAGCATTTTAAATAGCTTCTCAGCCTATAGAAACGTTTATGCAAAGTTTAAACCAAATCTAAAATGACAAAAAATATTGAAACTGGGGCTCGTTTCAAGATGGCTTGACAAAGTTTTTTTTTTTAATTCTTTTAGCACCAATATTTAGTGGTTAATTTGTGGTTTCGAAATCCAATTTGTAGTAATTTGTGGTTGAGTAATTTCTGAGAAATTTTCTGAAAACTGAGTCAAGCCATCTCTGAAAATGATTTCGCTTCAAATGAATCGGACAACGATGATATATACATCAAT
The DNA here is from genome assembly GCF_029784165.1 of Wyeomyia smithii. Classification (NCBI taxonomy): domain Eukaryota; kingdom Metazoa; phylum Arthropoda; class Insecta; order Diptera; family Culicidae; genus Wyeomyia; species Wyeomyia smithii. The sequence goes on from NC_073694.1 coordinate 159,573,077, forward strand.
CGAAAGCTCTTAATTTGTGGTTCACGAAAATGTAGTTTTTGTAGGCATACTTCATGATAAAATAATTAAAAAACTATTATTTAAATTTTTGAACATTGTTTACCTCTTGTTGTCAACACCGACCGTACGCGGCGCTGGTAGACCATCAAGAGCTAAGAGATCTAGAGCATATCGCAGGGCTAGTAGCGAGTCACTTTTTAGTGACTTTGTCACTATTTTGAGCTTAGTCACTAAAAAGTCACTATTTACGCTAAAAAGTCACTAAAGTTACTAATTTACGACAAAATGGTCACTAAAGTCACTTTTTTAGCTTTAAATGTATAAATCAACTATTGTTGTATTGCAACATACACTAAAGTCGCTTTTTACGCGGGGGATACGTGCCGCGTAAAAAAAGCTGCGTAAATTCCGGAATCCGCGTAAAAAACCGCGTAAATTCCGGAATCCGCGTAAAAAAACCGCGTAAATTCCGGGGTCCGCGTAAAAAACCCGCGTAAAAACCGACCCTAGTGTACTTTAGAAAGCCTGCTTCTCATTTACAGAATATTTGGACAGTTCGGTTTGTAAGGCATTTTTGTTCACTTATCCTGCATAGAAGTTTCATGCCAGGCAATGCTTTCAAATTTCTCATCGAAGTGCACATTGCAGAATAGTTACGAACGAATTGTCTAAGAGCTGCAAAGGAATGTAAAGGTTTATTCTACAAGCTACTCGCGTCTCTAATCAGTGTTGTGCGTGAAATTACGTTTGTAGTTTGATTTGCTTGTCTCAAATCAACTGTTCCTCTTGGTTGAAGTGGATTCAAAAATTTCGAGCTTATATTGTGCATAGTCGTGTTTAGGTCTCAGGATTTTGCTTTCAATCGTCCGAACCCACCGGTGTTTACCAGATACCATTTCGAAATTCCATAATGATAACCCGTTCTACGCATATTTGTCCCATGCTCCAGATCAAGCAAACGAGTGTTTAGTGGGACGAATTTGATTAGAAAATGTCAGGTGGGTAAAATATGCGGGGAAAATCATTGATGGGACAAACAGTCTTAGTATTGTTTTTGCAGATTTTCGGAGCGAACAATGCTATTTTTAATATATTTTGAAAAACCCCTCCCTTAGTTAGCTTAACCAACTCCAAACGCTTTTCGAAGCTGTCACAGGCGGCACGGATTCCCAGATTTCATCCCAGATTTTCTGGATAACCGCTCTAACCGCTATACAAGTTGGAGATTTTGTAAAAAAAAGTTTATTGAGTTGAGATCAGGTGAACTTAACGGCAGTTTATTTCTATTCAAAAAGTCCCTCGAATTGTCCCTATACCAACCTTGAGTCAAGTTCGCAGTATGCGCTGATGCACCGTCTTGCTGGAACATATAGTAATTAGCTCTGAAGAGTTTTCGAAGACACGGGGTAACGTTTTTTTCCAAAACCACCGTTTTATATTAAACAGCATTAAATTCGGCGTCTTTGTAAATGAAAATCAGAGAAAGTTTACTCGCTTGCAAATTGCTCCCGAGACCATCGCTAAAGCTGTACTCTGCAATCGAGGAACACTCCTTTAGAACTCTGAAATTCGATTCGATTGTTTTGTGTAACCAGTCACACTCCAGGACAAATAGTTTCTCATCAGAAACAATGAACTCGCGAACAGCGAGTTGTGAAAGTATCATTTTCACTCTATCGAGCCTCTTTTTCTAAAAGAATCGGCCAAAATATTGTGGACCGATTCAATAGATATAAATAGATATTGCGGCATCCTTGCAGATCTTGGCCGACAGAATATTCAACGATCCCCCAAAGAGAATGTCTTCTTGTGTTTTTCGATGGTTTAATAAACGAAATCTCGCCTAGCTTCACACGATTTGAGATGTTTGAATATTGTGCAAGGGCAGTCACTGACCAAAAATCGTTTTACTACGACTTTCCGGATTTGTTACATCGCACATCAAGAACTAAATACAACTGACAGACCACCAAAACACCAATGCGTATTCGAGAGTGCATACATTCGTTCACGTACTTTCATTAACACTTATTACTCGAAAACTTGTATTCGAATATATTGAACAAGGTGTTATTGCAACCATTTCAACGTGAAATTATGATACGGATTTTAGTTCGACTTTTTTTCTACGAGAACAAATCATTGCACATCCTATGTTCTAAAGACATAAATTTCAGATAAAATTTAATTCATTTATGGTTCAACAATAAATTTCAAAACCCTCTTTTATATATTTTTGGTCACTATTTGGTCACTATTTAGTCTCTATTCGGTCATTATTTTAATGCAAAAAGTCACTAAAGTCACTATTATTTTACTCCAAGTTCGCTACTAGCCCTGATATCGAAAACCGGTAAATCTTTGTTTGAATTCTATCATCTACCTGCGCCATCTGCACGTAACGTTTTCCAATTCGCCATTCTCGTGTAGTGCGTATTGTTCGAGTAACGTAAAACAGATGATTTTTTCTCAGAAAGCTTTCGTGTAGCGATGAGTATGGTGAAACTAGAGATACTCAGAGGGAAAGATATGCGGTGAGCCAAACAAACTGTCAAATTGGAGCCAAACGAACAAGAAAGGTAACACCACATTGAGAGGTATTGCAATCAGGTACGAAAAAGAACGTGTTTATTTCTATACGATTTTTTGTTCTATTGCTAATGAATGAATTAAGAATGCTGTGAGTGATTTTTACTCGGAGTTCAACAAACCTAGTGTATAGGTAACAAAATATGTGAAGGTGTATAAAATTAAACATAAAACCTTAACAGTTTTTGCGAAGCTTTCACTATTCTTAAGGACTTTCACTGTCACCACCGATTATACAAGTCGAATGTTAGTCAACATTGCGCTTTGAGAAGAGATCTGGCACCTCTGACATATGAAACCCAGTTGCCGAATTGGCGATTTTTTCACCGCGAATCGAATGTCCTCTGAGTATTTCTAGGTGAAACAGTATGTAAACAGCAGAGATACTATATGTGCAGATTTACTGCGAAATGCAAATGTTGATCAATTAGCAGATATTTGTAGTTGACAAGCCTCCGTGTGTTTTATGTAAATTTCCTCAAAATAAGTGAAGTTTTACGTAGAAATGCGAGCGTAATTTTCTCGATCTTCGGTCGAATCATTTCCGGAAATGTAGTTTTGCCGTTTACCGATTGTTTGAAAAAAAAAACCTAAATTAATACACCTAGGGGTGTGATCTGGTCTTTTTCATACAAAATCTATTATATGTTAAAATCTATTAGCACATACGTTTTAACTCTTGGAATACATTACAGCCTGATAATAATAAAGAACAATTTTTTGTTTCGATAGATATAATAAGATTTTGGTAACCAACTACGCAACTGTATTCGACTGTTGGGTATTTTAGAAACCGGAATGATGCCTGAAGGTCGGGAATGGGCCTTAGAACTGTAGGGAACTGTTGAAACGCATGGTAAATGCCCAAAGGTGTGTCCCTGACTAGAATTAAAATTCGATATTTTCTCGTCTCAGGAATATGCTACTACAACTACCCCCTGAATAATAATGTCCGATTCATTTGAAGCGAAATCATTTTCAGAGATGGCTTGACTCAATTTTCTGAAAATTTCTCAGAAATTACTCAACCACAAATTACCACAAATTGGATTTCGAAACCACAAATTAACCACTAAATATTGGTGTTAAAAGAATTAAAAAAAATACTTTGTCAAGCCATCTTGAAATGAGCGAAACTGGGACATTTTTTGTGGAACTGCTCAGTTAAAAAGTAATTTTAAATTATATTAAAAATGTGCAAACATATTGAAAACTTCAAAGTTTACAGAATAGTTAACTTAAATTTTGTTTTCCTCGAATTGATGAAGATGTCACTTAGTCTAGTCTGACTAAACGGTATTAAAAACAATTCAATAACACTGGTCGACAAAAGCGAAAAAAAGTTGCCCTAAAGCTCGAAATGGTTGCCCCCAAAGGTTTTACTGCTTTTTAACCATTCCTGTTAATTTTGCTGCTTTTAGAGAATGCAGGAATGCATCAGAAGGCCGCGGAGGAATTGCTTTTCGGATTAGTCGCTTTTACGTTTGCATAGGGAAACACTCTTTGGAAAAGTTATCTTTGCTAGGGACACCAAAACTCACAGGAATGGTTGAAAACCTACCTACCATCTCTCATGTTTTCCAGTTCGAGCTCTAGGACAAAACTTGGATTTTGAATGATGAAAGTGCTATGAAAGAAGGATTACTATTTTAAACATAGTTGCATTCAAACCAAAAGAATCAGTTCAGAAGTTTATTAAATTATTATTTACAAAGACATTTCGAGTTTGACCTTTATATCATTTGTATCTATCGCGCTACTATTGCCTGCAATATAATCTGTATAAATGAATGCATCAAGATTTTAGTTTTTAACATTTTCGATTTTCTCGTCATTGTCGTTTTATCGATATCTGAATACCTACGTTACTCTCCGTCGACCAGGTAAGCACCTTGCAGATCAGCTGCTGAAGGGTACTTCGTTGGCGTACGTTCCAACGTTACAAATCATTGTAATGCTATGTTTCATTTAGAGACCAATTTCGTTTCGTCTCGAGAACTCGAAATCCACCTTGATTCCGTTTCGACTAATTTGGCGAAACCGAAATTAAGGGTTAATTTCGTTTCGTTTCGTTTCGACACCAGAAAAGCCAGTTTCGCACACCCCTATACCTGCCATACCCAACACAACACATACCACACATACGCGTACCATGCACTATATTATACAAATACACGTACCATACACACCTGAACGAATAACGTAAAAATAATTTAACTCCATCTACCATGAAAATATCACAACAAAACATACATATTGTATCATAAACCATACCATACAAATACCATTACGCACATGAACTGCTCATAAATGCATAACAATCCCATGAAATTTCCCATCACTTCCATGCCTGTGCTGTGCTCTTGAAAATTCACATGAAAAATCTATGCTTGCAGCTAAATTGATGAAAAATACAGAAATTTTGGTCAGTTCCCTGTTATAAATAAACGCAAAACAAGCTCAAAGCTGAAAATAACTAGTATAAAATTATAGTCACTATCATTTATAAGCCTTTACTTCGGATGAATGCATTTTTTTATTTTCGGTTTTTGATTGAATCAATAGGAAGAAAAAATTGCAATGGGCTACCTGCGTCTTCTGCGTTTTACTCAGTTTATATTAACATACACATGCTGCACGCGCGCATTATACACACACACGCGCTATGTATCAAACACTATAGCTACACAAATTACTATCGACAGCATCCAAACGGCTTTCAAGTCTTCCAATGGTCCTTTCCAGCGGCTTCCAGTGGTCCCTAGTGCCGGTCACGTCCAGTTTCGGGTTGTATTCCCACAACGATATCTGAATTAGATATCCACTGGTGGGGTCCATTTCAGACCGAAGGAAAGCCGAACTTTTCGCCTTGACGGTCGACCAGGGAATGAGCTTCTCCCCATGCTTAATGTCCTTTGATAGCGTCAGTATGGAAAACGCGGGTGATTGGGGGAAGAACCAATTACATGGAAGCATCTCTGCTTGCTTTCCACGACGCTTACGTCGGATGATAAATGTGATGCCAATTGGCTGATAACTGCTGAATGCGTGAAACCATTTCGTCTATGTTTTTGAAGTCTGCGTTAGCGAATGGAAAATGTATGTGGATATTATATCTTGGAACTTTTCTGAAATTTTCACGAAGTAGTAAGAAAATGGTAAGTAAAATTATCATTTTATACAAATCTTGTATATTTTAGCTAAAGACAGTTTTTACTTTGAGAAATTAGAGGAAATATTCTCCTTAAAATATTTAATGAAATACGATTTGATATATGTATTTATCTGTTTTTATTATCTTAAATATTGCGAAAAATGGAGGTGTTAAATATACAGACCCTGTTCGATTTTGACAACACCCATGATTTCTTTGCGATTTATTGAGTGACCTCTAGCGACCAAAACGCTCGGTAATGGGCCACTTTGTGGATTTCAAGTCGTTATTGGTTTCGCCTGATGAGAATAAGCCAGGAGTATCCGGAACACAACCGGGACAAACCTGCTTGTGGTTCTAAGTATTGCATTGATCATGGCCATTATATTACAAGAATATGTTCTGGCCATAAATCCGAAACTGGTTGACCAATAGCGGTTATCCTCATCGGCAACAAAAAACCATAATACCTTGCTTTTAGACAAGACAAAAAAACTGCAAAAAACGAACTGCCTAACCAGGACGGGGCTTGTATCGTTACAATTTTCAACAACCCCGAACCTCCCATTGACCCAGAAGACAAAAGTACGTTATGAAAATACAGGAAAAAAACTTCGGATAATCGAGCCCCAGATAATCGAGTCCGACCTGTATTTCCATATAATTTTGGAATTTTGACATTGTATCCGAATTTATTGAACACGGTGTAGTTGATTTCCGATTCTTCGCAATCGCAAATGAAACTGCTTAAAAGTTATTGAATGACAGTTCGCCCATGTACCAACTGTAGTTTGACACTAGAGAAATTTTTCGAAACTTACAAGCAATCTGTTTCAATTTTCATTACCAATCAACGCAACATCCATTCGGATATACTAGAGTTTTACCCTTGTAACGAGCTGTCATATTCTGACGAATATTTCACGCGCATCGTGCACTATCGAGCTGTAAAATTTGCCGAGATTCCAACCAAAATTATTGCCACAGTTCCTTTGGTGACAATGAGGTATATACAGGTAGACAGGTAGAGTAGACATTTGTCTGTATTGGCAGCTAAAAAAAGGCAAAAAACACGTGCTTTTGGGTGTGGCGTAGATCTCGGTTAACGAGCAAATGCCATTTGTAACGGTATTCTGCATTGTTTAATAGCGCAGGAAGGCATTTAAATCTCCGTACCATTGCATATTCCATTGCTTTGATAAAGCGAAAATGAAAATCAAACTGTAAGCGTTGTCAAAATTAAACGCCCAAATTGATCCAGGAGCGGACTTTCTAGAGTCGGTTTTCTCGGGGTAGTATTTTTACAATCCATCACTAGTGGCGTAATGCCATTGTGCAGTTTTCAAACCGGATTTCTGAAATTATAAATCCATTTTGTTCACAGAACAAAACTCAGAGTAATAAATTTTTAGATAATTAGAAACAGTGAAAATCAGCAAACACGTTTTTACTGTGACTGACGGATGACTTGACTTTCTCTTTGTTTACGAATAATGAAAAACGAAGGAAGAGAGAATGAACATTGCATGGAAGTGAACTAATCTCTTGTCATGGTTACACTCAAAGTATATTAAAAATATATGGTATTATACTTATACGTTGAGCTCCTAGCCCTCCCTGGTAGCTCAACATTTTCGAAACAAAACAATGAAACTGTTTATTCCGCACTGTCACTTCGATTCGAACAGTTTCATTTTTACTTGATTCCTTCCGGCTGCTGTCGTCGAATCACTTCTTTCTCTTTTTTCTGTCTCTTGTTCATCGGATCGTTTCAAAACTGATGACTATTTTAATTGACGGAGAGAGTGACGAAAAGAGAGACTCTCTCCTTTCCTTCAGCATCTCAATTGAAACTAGCACCGCATCGCGTCGTTTGATGATAGTTTTCTAATACCGCAAGCCGCAGTTAAAACGGCAATTGCATCCAATACAAATGTGACGCAAATTACGATTAAAATTTCGGAATTTTTTTCGCTGTTGATCACTGGCGCTGCGTACCACTTCGGATTGTTAAACTGGTTTTGGTGTTCTCCGTTTTATATCGTCACGTTTTTTTTCTCCCTCGCCCATATATTGGCGCGATGTACTTTGTGGAAGCCCCATTGTCACTTTCGATTGAGAATCGTCATGTGAGAGTGACAGTGATAATCTTTTCTTTCAATTGAATCGCATTTGTATCAGTTTCTAGCCCTTCAGTTGTCAAACTCAAAGCAAGAGCTTCCGAGTAGTTTTCATGTGACTCACGAATAGCTTGAGAATGATACAAATACTTTTCAATTGAAAGCAACGGGTCCAAGCGTCACTACAACCTGATAATTGTCAATTGAAAATGAGTTTGTCAGGCTCTGCTTGCTACAATGTTCCTGTGGTAGCAAGAAAAAGACAAAAGCTAAAAAAAAATCATGCAGTTCTTCTAGATATTTATGGAATTTGAACATCTATGATTTAAAAGTGAATCACGATCATCTCGAATCGTGACAGCTACGCTGAGCAGGGACTGACCACCAGACTGTATAAACATAATGGATTTCGATGAGAATTATCGGAATGAAAACTTGAACAACGAGCTAAGTAATGTCAACATGGAATGTTGGCCTGTCACCCCGGACGAACACATACGATTCGCATAGATTCTCTAGGATTCCTCACATTGGATTCGTGAGCGTCCTTGAAAAGGATTCCTGAAAAAAGGATCCTCAGGAATGCCCTGTATATGGCTCTAGGATTCTTGAATAAGAATCGTGAGTGGGAATCCTCCGGATCGTGTTTGCGATTCCTTTCATGATTCCGTCACCGTGTTAATCGGTATCCTAGGGATTCTTACTCAGGATTCTCTGCGTGTTAGTAATGGACTGTTCTTTCTAGCTGTTCCGATTTACTTGAGATAAAGAAAGTTGTTCCTAAAGAGTTGGTACTATAAAAATCTAAGAAATATTCTCTATTACTTTAGACTACTTTCTATTCATTGTTTAATAAAGTTAGCAAATCGTGAGTCGTTCATTCACGTTACGATTTTCCTCATCTTCTTCTGGCACCGTTCCAATGATTTGTTTGCTGTTTTTCTCAGACGTGCCGATTGTGAATGGGAACATTTTTTGTGTTTATATGTACACCTTGTCCAAAAAACTCAAACCATTTCGTTTCAGCTTTCAGATTACTAGGAAGCGATGAAAACTAGCTTGGTTACCCCAAGAGGTCTACTCTAGTCTGTCTACTTCTGCATAGTACTTCGATATGGTTCTACAATTAAACAAGCTAGTGAGCTCAAATCAAAATCATACCAACAATTACAAACTTCACCACTAGTTGATGTACTGGTACGTTATTCTTATTCTCATTGTTGTTTTAAGAAAATCAACACAGAGTATCAACTCAAAATAAAATAAAGTTTTAATAACTCAAAAAAAAATTGAAGAAATTCCTTATCTAACATGATAGAGTTTGTGAGAATAATCTGACAGGTGAAAATGTACTTTTTGTATACTTTGGGCTACATTAACATTTATGGTGGCTGTTTTTCAGTTTTATGCAAAAGCCATGGAGAATATTCGTACTGTTTTGATACGTGTAGCTTTGAAAAAATCAAGAAAACCAACCTTTTTTGATACAACAAAAGTACTGTAAACAATAGTAATTTTCAAAGAAATAGTTATTAGGTATCACATTTAATAATGATTTATTAAAATTGATCACTCGGTTTTTAAGATTCTGTTCATCATTTCGATACGTCTACCACTGTGACTGCGACACCCATTCATAAATTTCTGAAGTTGTAATTAAATATAAGTGTGATTTCTCACTTCTCCGTTTTCTCGTTTTCGACAAACGAATGCAACAGACCAGATAATAACACCCGCACCGGAACCCACATAAGGGGGTATCATCTTAAGAACGTATTTGTTTTTCGATTTTTATTCCAAACAATCTGTTTCGAACAAATGTTTCTGGCGGTGAATATAACCCATTCAAGAAAGTTATGAAAGAAGATAGCTAGATTTGATTGTGTCCCAAGGACAAGGCACCTGTTTTATCTGTGTTATTATTCTTCAACTATTCCAACATTGAAATCCCTTTCAGCGGGCACCCCTTCTAATAAACAAAGATAAGACGACATCAACCGTTTGTACTATTCCAACCACTGTGTGATATGATTCCAAGATTAGGAATAAGTCAAAAGCAGAGGATCATGAAGCACGGAAGTTGATGCCGACTTCAGTGTCTCATTCATGCCATTCCCGAGTCGCCTTATACGGCCGGAGCCGGTGGTTGTTTATGACCCGTGCCCGCCTTCGCTTCCCCCGTGCCCGGCCAGAGGGCTATACCGACTCTTTCTCTAGCGGACCGTATTGTTTTATGGCACTCCAATTGCGATGGAGAAGCCGGCAGCGGATGTTGCATTTTTTACAAGCCATTTGAATTGTCAAGGATGCGCTTTGCATTCAACTGCAGCACTTGCTGTGAATTGGATATGCATCCTATTCGCGTGTCCATAGCACCCCGTCGGCAAAGTCACACGAAGCTCTGGGAAGGGTGTTTATTAGCTGCACCGTTTGATGAGAGTAATCCATTTGGTTGGCTCCAGCAGTAGAAGGTGCCTCCGCAACCGGCGGCGCCGGTGTTCTTTTAAGTGGCATTCTTAGTTTTCCGTAGAGTCCAAGTACGGGAAACAGAGTCGCTTTTAAGCAATTGGAAATTCGACTCTTGCTTTTCATTGTACCTAGCAGTTTTGGCCATCAGTTTTCGTGTCGAATATTTAATGAACTAGGATGAACCATAGTCTAGGAAACAAAAACATCTGAAGTGCTTTTTTACCGAATTGCAACTTTGTTTCATGCATAGCAAAACATCAAACAATGTCGTGTCGGCGGATATAAATCAGACGAAATAATCCCTGCCTCCCAACACAACACAACAATTGGTCTGGTAGTGCAAGGATTGCCAATTATGCATTCGCTTTTTGAAATCCACAGAAGCCCGATACTTTGATGGACCATTTTCCTTTTCCGTTCTACAGGCACCGCATGCACCGGGAAACAATTACACAGTACGATCGCCGCTTCACAAAGCCAAATGACACAAGCGTTTCCGGTTGTTTGCTATTCACCACATGCTTTCCCATTCACTAAAGTGTGGCTCCCGAAAAACTCTAGCAAGGCAATCGTCGTCGTCGTCATCTCGAACCACAGGTTCTAATTGGCACCCATTAAGAGACTTGCATTATGACAGATTGCCATCCGTTTCCCGGCTCGACAGAGCTCTCGGAGGGTGATGAATTTGTCCTCAAGCATGGGCTGAAGACTTTCCATGTGCACCGGCCAAATGTGACCCAGAGTCACCAAAGCATTCACTTTTCGTTTTCCGGGAGCAAGTGTTGACTCTGCTTAAATCTCCTTTAAAAATTCATCGTTTCCACCTACTTTTCACCATTTATCATTATAGTAGTCCGCATTCTACAGCATCGTTGTGTATGGTGCCAGCAAGATCTTTTTTCTTCTGCATCCAGGATGTGATGCTGTTTATCCTTTCGCTCAGCTTGCGTGCATATCTTTTACGTCGAGTGCAATCCATAGCAGCATTCCGTTTTGTCAAGGTGTACGAAGAGTGTGTTCATCATCAGCAGCAACGCCATCAACCTCGTCATGTGGCAATGCTATTGCCATCCTATCACCATGTAGGTACGCTATACAGGAAATATTTGCCTGCCGTCCAACACTCTCACCGATATTGGACAGGTGCAGTCGACGATGTGTTGCTCAGCAGAAGACGGAAGAACATGTCCAATTTTCCCGGCACTCTTCAACGATGATGACGGTGACGGAAAAGACGTTTTCGTTGTGGGGCTTTTCATCCGATCGGTAGCCAGATTATTTTCAGGGAACACAGTTATTACCTTCCCCCGTTGGCTGATGTGAAACCTTTGACAGGGCAAAGCGTAACCAGACTTGGGAGAAAAAGTTGCGGCTTTAAGCCGTACTCCAGATGAAACTTTGGGGCACCGCAAAACAGTGACAGCAGCGTAGCGGCCGCATTGAGAGTGATTGCCTCGTCATTCGTCTGAATTTTCGTGATTTATAGCATGATGAAGGTTACTGTGGGCTGCTGCTGTATGTCATCTGGGTGGGAGGTTCTTTACATAGAATGACTTTGACGAGCAGACAATTTGTAGAATTCATTGGTAAAATTAGGCTGGTAGTAAGCACGGAGGACTAATGGAAAACCTTGTCGAAGAAATTGAAGTTGAAAATTTCATTAATTTTCAGAAATTATTATTCAGCAATGGAAAGAAAATATGTTATAACCAGTATGAATATTGCATCGACAACACAGTCATGTATGAAAGATAGAGATTATAAAAGGATAAAAACCATAGGAACGATGAAAATAATAACAGAGACAAAATGATAATAATGGATAAAATATGAAAAAAAAAATGAAAATAACATGAAATACTAAACATGACTCTAAATCTCTCAGATGGTCTCGAGGTACGACGATGGGCTAACAAGCCAGTCGTCGTAGGTTCGTGTCTCAACTCGGGGGAAACTGTTAGTGTCAGTAGATTCGCAGTGCTAGCCTCGCAATTGTCTAGTTCACTAAACAGTTGGCTGCGAAGTCTATGTATTGATAAACAAAAGATCGAGTTCCGAATCGGAATGTAGCACCAAGGCTTTGTTTTCACTAAACATGACAGAAATGATAAAAATGATACAAACGAAACGAAAAATCGCATTCAATCCAATGGCTACGCAATGTATACCCTTCAAATAACCACAGACGAATAAATGATATTGAAGTGTCCTCGCTGGTTTAGCACGACTGAACGACACAGGCTTACTAATGTGGAAACATTAGAAAATATGTCAAACAATATTAGCGATAAGTTCCGACAAAAATCGTTGCAATTCTCAATTACAACGATTAGCTCACTTTATAGTCGATAAGATAGAAGTAATATAAGGTTAAGGTTTAATTTCAAATTCATTTATTTTTTTCTTCTCCTATAGTTATATTCACCTAACTCTTCGAGACTTACCTTGGCGACAACCTGACAATCTTCCAGCGTATGCAGACCGTTGTCGTTTACTCAATCTGGATACCTTGGAACGCCGTCGCAAGATACAACAGGTATTATTTGTGGCAAAGTTGTTGAATAATGAGGTAGACTCTACAAAACTCTTGTCGTTGATAGATTTTCGTGCGCCGCAAAGAGCCCTTCAATCATCCGCACTATTGATAAATCACTCTCATCGTACGAACATTGGTCACAATGAACCCGTTGCCTCGTGTATTAATATGTTTAGTCGTATAGAAGGACATTTTGAATTTGGTGAGCCTTCGCAAAAATTGAAGAAAATGCTAGATAGGATAAGTTTTTAATATTATATACATATATACCTTAGTTCATTAAAACTTCGAGTAAAGTATATGTAATAGTATAAGTGTATAGTAAAAGTATATGTAATAGTGTTGACATGTCACCGTTTGTGGCAGAACACACAATATAAATTCTGAATAAATATTAGTAAAAAACTAATTCATCACAAAACATCCCCCCTATTAAAAAAAATCACAGACGAAGTGCGTTTACTTTCTCAATGGTATTCGGGATTGGTAATAAACAAATGTTTAAGTACTTGAAGGTTTAGATTGGTGGATGGTTTTCGCACGCACCGTTCGCATAAATTTGCGATGTTCAACAAGAAAAACACTCGTCGCTCACCTTAGTAATGAGTTTACTTCGCGCGCAACGTTGTTCGATTTTGTCACTCACCACGATGACAAAATCCTTCCTTTCCGTCGCAGTCGTGGAGATGCAGAGGAAAACTCGGTCTCCGACAACAACGACCTTCTCCCTTACAATCTCCTTCCTTACCCTTATGACCGTAGGGCTTGGCCGGCGCAATTATCGATATATACAAAGCGGAAGCTACTGAATTGTTGTTCATTGAAGACGGTAAACTAATCCCAAGTGGCCATACCAGAGCTCCGAAATCTCACATTCAATGCTTGTAATTCACCTGAAATGAAGCTAACTGTACACTCAATCTCAGCCTCCGCAGTGATACTGAATTGAGTCTAGTTACCCTTACCCTAAATTTAACGTTTTACTGATTCGGCTGGTGTTACTTTTTATCATGCTTTGCCATTCATTCGTTCAAGAATGTAATGTATGATATCAAACTTATAGCGCCTATTTAGTTTCGTCAGGCTACAGCAAGCATTGGGTGCTGTACAGGATGAAGCATGATTCTTTAAATTAGTGTTACTATAGAACCATTTAACAAGAAACCAATGGCTAATATTTATTTCAGCACCAGGAACTAGAAAATAACTATAAATCCAGCGAATTGATAGAATTTTGAACAGAGACTTCAGTCAAGCAAGCGCCAAGTAGTTGATATTTAAACGAACGAGAGATTCACACCACTATCGGCACGGTAAAAGGTTTTTGTCAGAGCATGCTGTATGAGGGATAGAATAGTATGAAATAACTGGAAATATTGTACTCTGAATGCTCTTATTATTCGCCTTCACACAGTTCTGTCACTTTTTCCGAACTCTGGGCCATACACGTGGTTCTCTGTGCAACTTCTTCAGCTCAGATCGATCACGAGGGAGCAACTTCGAAATGTGCGGTCGTCAAGCTCAAGCCCAAATACAGGCCATGTTCGATTTTGGCAACACATCCAAAATTTAAATTTTTTATGATGCCTACCAGACTGAATTGAAAATTCCATTCAACGCTTGGATGGTTGCTGGTGGCAACACTTCCAAGGTTTTTATGTTGCCAAAATTGAACTGTACCAAAACGAAAATCGAACAATAATAATAATGATAAAAAAAAAATAAAAATTCTAGTAATGATGAAAAATTACATAACTATGGCAATGATTCAAATGACAAATATAATTTAAATGGAAACAATGATAGAATCAAAAATGGAAAAAATGATATGAACGACAAATTTGAAAGGTATACAAAATATTAAAAATAAATAGAAAACTCAACAATGACAAAAATTACACAATGACAAAAATAATAAGAATGGTATATATTGCATTAATGACATATATGCGCAAAATTCTAATGAAATGATTATAATGACAGGAAAGAAACAGCAATTGAACAAAAATGAAGCAAATATACAACCAAAAATAAAACAAAAATGACTGCATCGACCAAAATGAAAACAATGAGAAATAAAAATGAAACGAAACTGCAACAAAAATAATTAAAAATGGAATAAAGATGTAAAAAAATGTGAATAAAAATAAAACGAAAAGAAAGAACTTCAATGAAACATTATGAAACTAAACATAAAACAATTATAAAACAGATAAGACCGAAAATTAACACAAAAAACAGGAAAAAGGTAATATAAAAATGACAGATATTCCAAAACTGAAACAAAAGATGAGGGAAAAAGGAAAAATAAAAGAAACATAAACAAAACTAAAATAACTCACGAAAAAGAAACAAAACTAAATAGAAAAAGTAACAAGGAAACAAACAAAACATAAAAATGTTACAATTATGGAACAAAAATTTAAAAAGAATGAACCTAACATGAAACAAATGTAAAACAAAAATGAAACAAATAAAAAAAAAGATAAGTGAAAAAAAAATTAAATTAAAGTGAACTCTATACAAAAAAAAAATAAAACAAGCTAAAACAAAAATGACTGAAATGATACGAAAAAAATTAGGTGAAACAAAAGTGTGTAAATATTACAAAAATTAAACGAAAAAAACGAGAACAATTCATAAAATAAGAAGCAAAAATAAAACATAAATGACCTAAATGGTAAAAATGAAACAGAGATAAAACCGAACTAAAAATAAAAATTGTTTTATTTTTATTTAGGTTTTGTTTCACGAATATTATAAAAATTTATTTAGTTAATATTTTGACACGAATATTATAAAAATATGACACGAATGTTATAATATAATGACAAAAACTACAAAAACAAACCAAATCAAACAAAAAAAAACTTAATCAAATATGAAGCAAACATAAAACAAAAATTACTTAAACGATAAAAAGAAACCAATATGAATTTGAAATGGAACAAAAAAGAATTAAAAATGAAAAAAATTGAAACCAAACGAAACGAAAGAGAAACATAAATGAAAAGAAATGTTTAAAATAAAGGACTAAAAATTAAATAAAACACGTATACTAAATTTTGACGAAATTCAAGCAAAAAAATAAAAAATAAACAAATATGCAATAAAAATAAAATACATATGAAAGAAAATAAAAAAAATGAAACTAACACGGAAGGCAATTGACTAAAATAATAAAAATAATAAAATTGAAACAGAATTAAAAAAAAAATGAAGTCATAATGAATAAAATTATACATAAAAATAAACAGAATGAAACAAAAAGAAAAATAATATAAAAACTACAAAAATGACACAAAAGAGGAACAAAAATTTACCAAATTTCGGGCAAAAATGAAACAAAGATGAAACAAAACTGACCAAAATGAAAAAATGGAACCGAAAGTTGAAACGAAAATCAATTAAAAAAAAAAACAAAAGTTACATAAAAATGAAACTAAGTTGAAACGAAAATAGAAAAAATATGTAAACAAGATGTTTTAAAAATAAACTGAACATTGTTTCATGTGAATGCAACAGAAATGTGAATGTAACAGAAGCGAAACAAAAATTAAATGAAAAAGGAACAAAAATAAAACAAAAATGAATAAAAGAAACGAAAAGGTAGAACATTAATGGAACATTGATGAACTAAACATGAAACAAATATAAAACAGATAGAAACAAAAACGAAACCAAAAAATAAAAAAAAGTAATATAAAAATGACATACATGTAGTTGTGAAACAAAAAAAAGGGGGAGGAAAGAAACAAATAAGAAACACAAAACAACACTAGATAATTAATTAATTAATATTAAACAACAAATGTATTGAACAGGAGTTTAATTAATATTGAACAAAATTGAATAGAAAAAATAGGAAAAATGGAACCAAAAAGAAACAAAAATTATTTGAAAATGGAACAAATATGAAACAAAATTGAATAAAAATGGAGCAACAATAAAACAAAAATGTAACAGGAATGAGCTAAACAAAATTTAAAATAATCAAAAATGATAGAAATTATATACATGAACCATAAATGACTAGCAAAACCGATAGACCTGAAATGAAGATCAACAAGGTTGTAACAAAGAGGAAAGATAATTGAAACAAAAATAAAAATGGAACGAACAAGGAGCACAAACGAAACAAAAATTTATTAAAAATTTACTGAGAATGAATTATTAATGAGCTAATTACAAAATAAATATAAAACAAAAACGAACAAAAATATCAAAAATATGTCAACAAAGAAGCAAAAATGAAACAAAAGTAAAACATATATCGAACACATATGAAACGAAAACAAAACAAAACTGAACCAAAATAAAAAAAAAATAAACAAAAATAAAGCATGAATGACATAACATTAAAATAAAAGTACTAGGAAAAGGAAAAATATAAACAAAAGTGAAATGAAAATAATCAATTATCCCAAATGTGACAAAATATTTTAAAATGAAACCAGAATAAAACGGAAACGGAGAAAAAATGAAAAAAAAAACATTGAGAAAAATAAACGAAAAGGGGGAAAAACGAAACCCAAACGAAAAACGAACAGAAATGAAGAAAAGTGTTAAGAAATGGATTAAAAATGAATAAAACATGAAACAAAACTGTAGCGAGAATAATAAAAATGCAACGTAAAACAACCAAATTTGGGCGAAGTTAAAGAAAAATGAAAAAAAATATGCAATAAAAAATATAATATTTCTGAATGAAAAACTAAACAAAATTTGAAACCAAAAATAAAAGCAACTGACTAAAATAACAGCTAATGAAAAATAATTAAAGAAAACTAAATATAATAAAAATGAACTCAATACGAAACAAAATGAATCAAAAATGATACGGAAAAAAAAGATTGTAATATAAAATTGAGGAAAATCTTGTATTATTTTCCTCAAACTTAAAAAGTGAAATGCAAAAAAAGAGAAGAAATATTTATTTAATATGAGGCAAAAATGAAATAAAAATGACTTTAATCGTAAAAATTCAACAAATTGTTCCGTAAAACTGAAATAAAAATTGTTCATTGCTTTAATTTTTGATTCATATTTATTTCATCAAAACAAAAATAAATCAAAAATTAAACGAAAATGAAACCGAAACAAAACGAAAAAAAAAACAGAAATGGCGAGAAATGTTGACAAAATGGAATAAACATGAAACAGAAATGAAGCGAATATGATAAAAATGAAACATTTGAAACAATATGAAATAAAAATGAGAAACACATAAAAAATGACAGAAACTACAAAAATGAAACAAGAAAAGGGGAAAAATCTTTATCAGATATGAAGCAAATATGAAACAAAAATGAGTTAGACGATAAAAAGAAACAAAAATAAATCAGAACTGAAACAAAAATGAAACTAAACTGAATTAAAAATGTAACAAAAAATAAAACCAAAACGAAACAAAAGAAGAACATAAACGAAGAAAAAATATTTTAAAATAGGAACTACAAATTAAACTAAACATAAACATGAAACAAAAATGATAAAAATTGAAAAAATGTAAAGCAAAAATGAAAAAAAATAAATGAAACAATCACGCAATGAGAATAAACTAATTCTGAAAGAGAACTTGAACAAAAATTAAACCGAAACGAAAATCAATTGACTTAAATAACAAAAATGGTAAAAATGAAACAAAATTGAGAGCAATAATATAAGAATTACATAACTGAAACGAAATTAGAAACAAAAGTTAATCAAATATGGAGCTAAAATGAAACAAAGATGAAACAAAACTGACCAAAATTATAACAACGAAAACAAAATGAAACAAGATTGAAACAAAAATTGATTGAAAATAGAGCAAAAACGAAATAAAAATGAAACTAAGTTGAAACAAAAAAGGACCAAAGATAAAAAAAAATGTAAACAAGATATTCTTAAAATAAATAAAACATCGTTTCAGGTAAATGTAACAGATCTTAAACAAAAATTAAATAAAAATGAAGCAAAAATAAAATAAAATGAAAACGAAACAAAACAGAGCAAAAAAGGACAAAAAATGCAACCAAAATATACCTAAAATAAACTAAACATTGTTTCATGTAAATGTAACAAAAATTAATCAATAATGTAGCAAAAATGGGTCTTATACGATGTAACAAAATGATAGAACGAATCAAGAATGGAGTAAATATGAAAGAAAAATTAAGGTAACAAGATAAACCTTTATTTAAACGAACATGACACACAAATTAAGCAAAATAAAATAAAATAAAACAAAAATAAAATAACGACTAATAAATAAAAAGGAAACGAAAATGAAGCAGAACTGAAACGAAAATGAAGCAAAACTAAACAAAATGAAACAAGAACGACTGAAATGACGAAATAATAAAAATAGAACACGTATATGTTAAGCATAACAGAAGTAACAATACTATAACAGTAGAAGCAAAAACAACCAAAAAATATCACAAATTCACAAAAAACGACAAATGAAACACAAATGATAATTGGAAGAATGAATTTCAGGAAACTGATTAAGCCTTGTGAAAAATGTCAAACAATAGTGTCTTCTTAAAACTACTTGAAATTTTTTTTGCCTACGAAAAAATGCGAAATAAACACCTATTTTTTGTAATACAGTAATATAAACATAAAGTTATACCAAATATTTTGATAAAAAGTCCAGGAAGAAGTAATGAAACAACAACATTTTTTTGGCAGGTTTCAGAGCATATTTTAAATACCAACACTTTTAAGAACAATCATTGGACTATGTTACATGATTTCATCTGTTATTTAGATAAAAAAAGCTAACAATGATTAACTTCCTCAATGCATCGAGTTATTTGGTATTAATGTTTAAAAAGTTAGAAAATAATAGAAGAGAGCAAAACTGTCTCTTGAAATTTATTCTTTGTTGAAACTTGACATTATTCCAAAACTTTTAGTCAAATAACTAAAATAGAGAGAAGTAAGACAAATTTTGACTCAAAAGTTGAGTTCCATTCAAATCAATAATAGTCGATTGATTTATTGCGTACTTTCAGATCATTTGGCATGGATCTGCTCTTAATCATTTTTGTGAGGGTAGTTGAGAGTATCGATTCTCAATAGTATGTTCGTATTTCCCTTCTCTTCTATTATTTGATGGTTGATGGTGATGAAGAGGTTCATGAAGTTGACTGTGACTGTGTGGGTCATACACTTCTGATTGTCATGTATTACTTTCATGATGCACGAAGTTGTTGATACAAGACACAAATAGTTTAGATAGCGATAAACAGTGAAAAGTAAAGTAAATGCTGCGAAGTTTCAATAATTTTCAAAAAAATGTATGGTTAATAGTAAACCAGCACCTAATTCTTAAAACAAAAATATTGTGCTAAAAGCAGATACTTCTGGACCAATTTAAGGCCGCCATGCTGATTGCAGAATAAAATCCATCATGGTGTCTACCCACAGCTGACAAGTTTTTGATACAATAAACATATAATGTTCTTGCTCTTTTTATTGATAAGAAGTAAGTTAATCATTCTTTTGCTATTTTTTTGCTATCAAATTCGTAATCAACAAACTGAAACCGCAACAACAAAGAAACACGATTGCCATTTATTGCCGGGTTTCTGTCAAATCAACGACAAGGAGAACCTTGTCTGGGCTTTTGTGCCTATAGTCAGTCATATTTTGTGATTCATAACGAACGAGAATGAACAAATGCCAAATATGCTCCGTCCCGTTTGTCACCGCGTTTCCACGGCCAGCGAATTGCTGGTATGGCTGCACAATGCCGTACTGCTGAAAGATTGATTTCATGAGAAAATGTATGTATACCTATACAAACATATTATATCGTTTGTACGCAATCTAATTGTGGTTACTTTCGGGTCGTGGCTGTCGTCCTCATAATCGCGCCACAACAAAGATCGAAAAAGCTACAGCTATTATCTGAAACCGGAGCGAAAAAGGAAGCGAAGATAAAAAAAACTATTGCGGTCAAAGTGTTCTCTACGGTATGTTTGTTATTGTTATCCACTGGCCGTCGAAGCGTTTCTTTTTGGGTGTTTTGTTCTTCCTTCTACCTTGCGCTACGATCCCAGCGGGCCGAAATCCATTTTGGGAGATTAAGAAGAAACTCTTATCCTTTGACGGGTCTTTTTTACACGACAAATGTACGGCCTGCGGTTACGACCGGCAAGCATTAACACCCTTTTCAGGTAAGCGGTCGCCTCGGTTGCATGAAGTTTTGGCTAAGATAAATTGTTTTCTCAGCCCTTCGATCTCGGCTCGAGTCGAGAGACAAAAACCGCAAACAGTTGATTAATATTCATTGATTCAAAAATGATGGTAAGGTTTTCTCTAAGTTTCAGTACAAATCGATGCTGTCGTACTGCGACGACGCCGACGCATGGCCGCTCAATTGGATGAATTATTTTCGTTTATTGTGGCACCTAAAACGGTCGGTAATATTTCACTCGAACGGAAGAAGAAAAATGGAACCCACAACGATGGCGCTAGTGCGGGTCCGGCCATTTCTCTGATCCAGCAAATTTCTTCACTGGTGGACTCTAGGCAGCTTGGAGTAAATCGAAATGGGAAACAATAATGTTTACGATGATTTATCGCTTTCATCCGGCAGTGTTCCAAATCCGGGCAGCGTAGGTGCTGTTCCATGTTTATGTTACACCTTATGCTTTTTGTGTGTCTTTCAATAAGCCGTATAAACATTCTGTAAAGTCCTATTTGTTCTGCTGTGTACTATGCTATGCTCGGGCGGGACGAGGAAAACGGAAATGGAGCGAAGGGAAGTGATTATTAGCACCCGCTTTTCTTGTTTATTTGTTTGAACGAGTGCTGATTATTGTTGTCGACATCTGTCAGTCAATGAAGGCGGTAAGATAAATTGGACCGGGCGCTGAACACTAACAAACCGGAGTTATTTTTCTAGTGTTATGTTTCTGCCGCTAGTAAAGACATTTAATTGATGCAACAGTAGATTAACACTGCAACAAATAATTCAGAAGCATTTATTTCACGATTTATATCCTATAAGTTTTATAACCATTTCCTGTGCAAATGCTGCACCTCAATGGCTAAATAGAAAATTTGAAATCGTAAATCCACGGTTTAGTAGAATAAAACAAATGAAGGTGTTGAAACATCTCTAGAAAAACTTCAAGTTCAATGAAGTTAATATAACATGTTAGGGTTCACCACGACTGTTGCATAGTGTCATTGAAAAACCTAATTTGCAACGAAAAAATCATTCTTATTTCAAAACAAATTATGTCAACAGTATTGTGGAAAATGATTATTTGTCTGGAAATTCATTAATTGCTAAGTCACACAAAAATTCAAATGGAAACAAGATAATGTATATCATTCTGTGCCGAACACGCATCAGTACTGGACGTGTTTGGTGATCGGTCCGATAGAGTATAAAACAAAAGACGTGTGAACAAGTGTTGGCATTGTTTGCCTGGTCAAGTGAAATAAATCCGGGTTCAAGGTCGTGCCTTTGTGCAACTGTTTCGCATCGTGACTGCCAGCTGGTGCGTAAGCCGATTTGGCTGCTGGCTGGATTGTGCTACAGCAGTGGACGAGACACAAACGAGGAAAAAGAAGAAGCCATCAGTGTCAGCGAGTTGTATCGCTGTGTGGAGTGATCTCACACCTGGCTCGCTGCTGGTGGCTGTTTGGTGCTGCTGTATTGGTGCTGCTGGCTGTAACGGCTGCTACTTCGAACGATCGGACAACCAATCTACTGGAAGGGAGAAATAAAAAGGTACGTGTTCTTGTCAGCGCTAGTGTGCTAGACTTAGCGCGATGGATGTAGATCCCTCGCCTCCCGCGCCACCATCCCCGAACCCCTCTGACCCTGACCCTTCTGTTACCCCCTCCCCTGTACATTCTTCAGTCCCCCCTCGCCCCAGGCTTTACCCAGACGGAGCCCAGGGCAGCTATACTGTTTATTTTCGGCCAAAGGCAGGACCGAAATCGAAAAAGTTGAACCTCTTGCAGATTTCTAAAGACCTGACGAAGGAGTACAAGGGCGTGACCGAAATTTCCAAGGTCCGGCCTAACAAGCTCCGTGTCGTGGTCGGTAACCTGAAAGAGGCCAACGATATAGCTTGCTCTGAGCTCTTCACACGCGAGTATCGCGTTTACATACCCGCACGAGACGTGGAGATCGACGGTGTCATAACCGATTCGAGTCTGTCCGTCGAGTGTATACTGCAAAGTGCCAAAGGGTGCTTTAAGAACAAAACGTGTCCCGAAGTAAAGGTGCTCGACTGCAAGCAATTGCGGTCAGCATCGATCATCGGTGGCAAAACAGTATACACTCCGTCAGACTCGTTTCGAGTTACGTTCGCCGGGTCTGCACTACCAAGCCACGTCTCGATCCACCGGGTTCGTCTCCCTGTGAGGCTCTACGTGCCCCGCGTCATGAACTGCCTGAATTGCAAGCAGTTAGGCCATACAGCCGCCTACTGCTGCAATAAGGCACGTTGTGGCAAGTGTGGGGAGTCTCATGCGGAAGATTCTTGCAGTGTTAACGCTGAAAAGTGTATTCACTGCGGAGAAAATCTGCATGAGCTCTCGACATGTGCGGTGTACATGCAGCGCAGGGATAAAATAAAACGGTCTCTCAAAGAGCGTTCAAAGCGTTCCTACGCTGACATGCTGAAGAAGACCGTTACCACTTCTCCCGTTACTTCGAATCCCTTCGATCTGTTGTCCTCTGATGAAACCGATTCTGACGATTCACCAGCGGGAGCATCTTACGCCAATCCTGGGGAGTCTAGAAAGAGGAAAAATATTTCCTCTCCTAAACTTCCCAGAAAAGGTCCTAAGATTTCTCAAAGTGAAATGAAAGTTACAAACAAACCAAACAGTGCTGCGGAAAAACCGAAGCAAACTCCTCCTGGGCTGGCAAATTTAAAGTCCCAGAAGGAGTTCCCAGCACTGCCAGGAACATCTAAAACCCCAGTTGCTCCTTTTACACTCCCAGTTGATGAAACAAACTCTGGATTAGTGAAATTTTCTGACATTGTGGACTGGATTTTTGAAACTTTCAATGTACCCGATCCAATTAAAATTTTTCTTACAGCATTCCTCCCAACAGTTAGATCATTTTTGAAGCAGTTGACTGCCCAATGGCCTCTCCTTGCAGCGATTGTATCCTTCGATGCCTAATTCAACTGCGTATATGAAGGATTCTATCTCTGTCTTACAGTGGAATTGTAGAAGTATTTTACCAAAAATTGATTCGTTTAAAGTTTTGATAAATAAAAACAAATGCGATGCATTTTCCCTTTGTGAAACTTGGCTTACTTCAAATATTGATCTCAACTTCCATGATTTTAATATTATTCGCCTTGATCGAGACACCCCATATGGAGGAGTACTTTTAGGGATTAAAAAGTGCTATTCTTTCTATCGTATTAACCTCCCCTCGATTCCAGGCATCGAAGTTGTCGCATGTCAAATGACAATACAAGGTAAAGAGCTTTGTATTGCCTCAATATATATTCCCCCCAGAGCACAGGTTGGGCAACGGCTGCTCTTTGATTTAATAGAACTTCTTCCCTCGCCACGTTTGATTTTGGGAGACTTCAACTCTCATGGCGTGGCTTGGGGTTCCCCATACAATGATAACCGCTCCTCTTTAATCTATAACCTTTGCGATGACTTCGACATGACTATTTTAAACAACGGTGAAATGACACGTATCCCGAAACCTCCAGCGCGCCCAAGCGCTTTGGATCTATCCTTATGTTCGACGTCGCTACGGTTGGATTGCACATGGAAGGTAATCCTCGATCCTCACGGTAGCCTATCTGCCTATTCTTATTTCAATTACTAACGGGTCAACTCGCATGCGACCAATTGACATTCCGTATGACCTCACACGAAATGTCGATTGGAAGTTATACGAGGAAATGATTTCAAAAGCGGTCGAGTCGATTCAACATCATTCACCACTTGAAGAATACAACCTCCTCGTGGGCTTGATTCTCGACGCCGCGTTGCAAGCCCAAACGAAGAAATACCCCGGCGTAACGATCAAAGAACGGCCTCCCACTCCGTGGTGGGACCAAGAGTGCTCCGATGTCTACACGCAAAGATCCGACGCGTTTAAGGCCTACCAGACGGGAGGTATACCTGGCGACTATTTACGGTATTCGGAGCTTGATACCAAGCTTAAAAGCTTGGCTAAAGCAAAGAAACGTGGATATTGGCGTCGGTTCGTGAACGAGACGTCGAGGGAGACATCGATGAGCTCTCTTTGGAACACATTCCGAAGAATGCGGAATCGCGTAACGGTCAACGAAAGCGAGGAGTCTTCAAGTAGGTTTGATTTTGCCAGGAAAGTATGTCCGGACTCTGTTCCTGAGCAAAATATTGTTCGCGATGCGTCTCCGGGCCACGACGCGATAGAATCACCTTTTACGATGGCAGAATTTTCAGTTGCCCTCCTGTCCTGTAACAATAACGCGCCTGGATTAGATAGAATCAAATTCAACTTGTTGAAGAATCTACCCGGCAATGCCAAGAGGCGCTTGTTGAACTTGTTCAATAAGTTCCTGGAGCAAAACATTGTACCGCAGGATTGGAGGCAAGTGAAGGTGATCGCCATCCAAAAACCAGGGAAACCAGCTTCTAATCACAACTCTTATAGGCCGATTGCAATGCTATCCTGTATCCGGAAATTGATGGAAAAAATGATACTCCGTCGTTTAGACCACTGGGTCGAATCAAATGGTCTACTATCAGAAACTCAATTTGGCTTCCGCCGTGCCAAAGGGACGAATGATTGTCTTGCGTTGCTTTCAACAGATATTCATTTGGCGTATGCTCGTAAAGAACAAATGGCGTCTGCGTTCTTGGACATTAAGGGGACTTTTGATTCCGTTTCTATTGACATTCTTTCGGGTAAACTTCACCGACAAGGATTTTCTCCAATTTTGAACAATTTTTTGCACAATTTGTTGTCCGAAAAGCACATGCATTTTACGCATGGCGATTTGGCAACTTTTCGCATTAGCTACATGGGTCTTCCCCAGGGCTCATGTTTAAGCCCCCTTCTTTACAACTTTTATGTAAATGACATCGACGAATGTCTGGCAAATTCATGCACGATAAGACAACTTGCAGACGACAGTGTAATCTCTGTTACAGGAGCCAAAGCTGCCGATTTGCAAGGACCATTGCAAGATACCTTGGACAATTTGTCTGCTTGGGCTTTACAGCTAGGTATCGAATTCTCTCCGGAGAAGACTGAGATAGTAGTTTTTTCTAGGAAGCATGAACCTGCTCAGCTTCAAACACAATTAATGGGTAAAACGATTTCTCAGGTTTTGGTACACAAATATCTTGGTGTCTGGTTCGACTCTAAAGGCACCTGGGGTTGTCACGTGAGGTATCTGATGAAAAAATGTCAACAAAGAGTGAATTTTCTTCGTACAATAACCGGACAATGGTGGGGAGCCCATCCAGGAGACCTTATAAGGCTTTACCAAACAACGATATTGTCTGTTATTGAATACGGGTGTTTCTGCTTCCGCTCCGCAGCAAACACACATTTGATCAAACTGGAGCGAATACAATATCGTTGTTTGCGTATCGCCTTAGGTTGCATGCAGTCGACCCATACGATGAGTTTGGAGGATTTAGCTGGAGTACTACCATTGAAAAACCGCTTCTGGAGCCTGTCTTCTCGTATTCTAATCAAATGTGAGGTCTTGAACCGTCCCGTGATTGAAAATTTTGAAAGGTTAATCGAACTTCATTCTCAAACCCGTTTTATGACATTGTATTTCAATCACATGTCCCAAAATATTAACCCTTCTTCGAATATTCCAAATCGTGTCGACTTATCAAATACTTCTGATTCTACTGTGTTTTTCGATACATCCATGATAGAAGAAACTCGTGGAATCCCGGATCATTTACGCGTGCAGCAGATCCCTAAAATTTTTTCCAATAAATATCGAAACATCAACTGCGACAATATGTACTACACTGACGGATCACTTCTTGATGGGTCCACTGGCTTCGGTATCTTCAATAACAATTTAACCGTCTCCCATAAGCTCGATAATCCTGCTTCTGTTTACGTCGCAGAATTAGCTGCAATTCAGTACACCCTAGGGATTATCGAAAAAATGCCCACGGACCATTATTTCATCTTTACGGACAGTCTCAGTTCCATTGAGGCTCTCCGATCGATGAAAGATGTTAAGCACTCTCCGTATTTCCTGGGGAAAATACGGGAACATCTGAGTGCTTTATCCGAAAAATCTACTCAGATTACCTTAGCGTGGGTCCCTTCTCACTGCTCGATACCGGGTAATGAGAAAGCGGACTCTTTGGCTAAGGTGGGCGCAACAAACGGTGATATTTATGAAAGACCAATTGCCTTTAATGAATTTTTCGCACTTGTACGTCAGAATACGATCATCAGTTGGCAAAATGCTTGGACCAGAGGGGAATTGGGAAGGTGGTTACATTCCATAATCCCCAAAGTATCGACGAACCCGTGGTTCAAGGGGTTGGATGTAGGTCGGGATTTCATTTGCGTGATGTCCCGGCTTATGTCCAATCACTATAGATTTGACGCGCTCCTCCGTCGTGTTGGGCTCGGGGAAAGTGGTATCTGTGCCTGTGGTGAAGGTTATCACGACATAGAGCATGTGGTTTGGTCATGCCCTGTACACCGTGACGCCAGGTCTAAATTAATAGCTTCCCTGCAGGCCGAGGGTAGACAGCCGGCTGTTCCTGTTCGTGATGTCTTGGCGAGCCGTGACCTATCCTACATGTCCCTTATATACGTTTTCCTGGAATCCAACCACGCCCCAGTCTAGTCCCGTTCCCCTCCGTCTACACCCAACAAAACGACAAGAACACGTTTGAACCTTAAGCACAAAACCAGCAACCAGACCCCGCACAATAGAACCAGGACCCAAGGACTACGAGCCTCTGTCCCAACTCACGACATCGTGGCTCAGCAGAACGAATCCATACATGCCATTCGACGATTGATTATCAGACGACCATTGAACAACAAAACACTGATTGGAAATCCCATGCTAGTTTTAAGTTAGACTTAATTTCAGCTCGTAGTCGGCAGCGAGGATAAAAAATTTGCTTTAGTTTTTAAGTCATCAGATATAATTGGCGCCGTTAAACATTAAATTGTATTTGTGCCGTGTCAAATAAATGTTATGTGAAGAAAAAAAAAAAAAGATAATGTATATGGTGTCGCGCTGTATAACCTTTTCCAGTTCTATTCGGTTGAGAATTTAATTATGTCAATTTTGTTGTTATTGTCATTTTCAACTTTTCGGTCTCCTTTATTTAATTATTCTTTTCGAAATTTGGTTGACAGAATAATATAGAATATAAACCGGAAATGCACTCTTTGGGCTGTATATAGGGGAAAGGGGGGCAGTTTCGGACAAGAGCTTAAAAAACAAATGGTGCAATTTTCAACCAAACAAAAAATATAAGTGAGTTAGCAGCCCTTCCACCAGCAGCTACCATATAGTTTGACAGCTCTTGGTTGTTTATTACTTACGAAAACAACACAGTGCCATTTTTCATTCATGTTTTCAACCGTTTGAGCTTGAAGTTGTAAAGATTTCTCTAATTTCTTTGTGAGAGATTTAGAAACTCAAGTACACCAGCTTAGTTCGATACTAAAAGGTAATGAAAAGACGTGATAACAACGGGGAAACAAATATCTTATTTATTAGATAAAATTAAGATTTATCTTCGGATGGTAGTGGGGCACATTCGGACATCGTTCATGGAGCACATTCAGACACCTACCAAATTTGTATTTGATTGTTGCAAGCATCAACGAAGATGAGCTGGGAAGAGTATCTAACGGAACAATGTCTTTGAGACACGCTTCTGATACCTGCAGAATTAAAAAAGGTACCTTGGTCTGTCGTCTGAAAAAACTAAAAAAACGGAAAAATCAGAGAACTTCTCGTCTAAAAACTCAGATCAACAAGTATTTACGAACGTGGAAGAAACATTTCTAGAGAAATATTTGATCGAAAGTTCCCATATGTATTATGGAATGACGTACCGTATACCAAGGCGATTGGAAAATTGTTTCACAGTGTTCTGGAATACTTGAATAAGGTTCCAAAGCAGCGTAAGTGAACCAATTTGTAATTGTTTGACAATCACGAATGCCATTGCACTTTGAACCAATCAAATATTGCAAAG
The DNA here is from genome assembly GCF_029784165.1 of Wyeomyia smithii. Classification (NCBI taxonomy): domain Eukaryota; kingdom Metazoa; phylum Arthropoda; class Insecta; order Diptera; family Culicidae; genus Wyeomyia; species Wyeomyia smithii. The sequence goes on from NC_073694.1 coordinate 159,602,142, forward strand.
AAAATGGCATAGTTCTTGTATCCTTTCCTTCTCATTGCCAGTTTGCTCGGTTTTTATTTTATTAATTAAATTTGAAATAAAAGGATGAGTTTAGAGATTGGTGAAGCATCTGATCTCAGTCTCTGCTTATATGGAAGAAAGAGTTGAAAAACACAAAATTTTTATTAATCTAGAAAAGTTTTTCAACACTGTCCGAATGTGCCCCAGGACTGTTCTAAACTACCTCACACCCCCCCCCCCCCCCCCACAAAGCAATTTTGAAAAATTCAAATTAATCAATCGCAATCGCACCAACGCACACTACTAACACGTTTATATGATGCTACGATGTTCAAGTAACAGCCAGGATGAATTCAGATTTTTTCAAAAGTTAACAAAAAAAAAATCAAGATAGAAAAAGTCTCCGAAACTGCCCCCTAAGGCTGGTTCGGCTCTTGCATCACAAAAAAAGATTTGGTGAATTCCACTCATCCAACCAATTGCCTTCTAACTTTCAGGTAGTAAAATAAAACATATTATTTAGTTTATTCACTGTTCGTTTTATTCAGTTTCATTCACTTATCCACGAACTTTCCTCTTACCACTGCTCAAAGGGTCTTGTTCAACATTTGGACCCACTGTTTCTTTGTGTGAAAACCCCTTTTCTCTTCATATCCTCCTTCGATTTTACCTTCTTGGGATGTTTACAAAGTGCCCGCTTCATGATGGCTCAGTACTTCTCATCAGTACCACTCCAGAACATCTTTCGACTATAGACACGAAACTAAATCCGGCCAGAAAGTTGTAGGACTATGGTGTGACCTCAGAAGTGGAAGTAAACGCCTTTGGAGGCAATGTTTCAAGTAAGCCCATTGATCGTCCGGGTGTCACGAATGGGGTGCTCCGCTTTCCACACGAGTGAATTGCTTGTCAAACCACGTTCTGCTTTCTAACGTCCTCAGGAACTTCTAATTTATGATGAGCGGTGAAGTACTGGAGCCCAGGAAGTCTGCTTCTACATAAGTATCGTCATCCATAACGAAGCAATGTGGTTTCGTCAACGTCTGGGTGTAGAGTTTCGAGCACGTGTTTTCGCCTCTGTATTCGATGCCTTCTGAACTTTGTACGTTACGAATCTTGAATGAGAGTTATACTCAAATACAGTTTTTTAGCCACATCTTTAACTGACCTGTTCGGATTCCTCTTAAAAGTTTGAATTACTCGCTTGTGATCTTTTACACTGTACGGAGATCCAATTTGGCCACTTTTTTCTTTCAGTCGGTGGTCAAATGCTCGTTTTACCGATTTAAAACGCGAGTTGCCGTAGATTGAACCATTTCCAGCTTCCTGCTGATTGCACGATGAGAAAGACTCGGATTTTCAAAATATGTGCGCGAAGTTTCTTTACGCCTCTTCTGTTCTTCCGACTCCATCTTTGCAACGATTGCACTAGCAGCTGAGCGTAGCTTACATATTTTCAACAATACACATTGAACAAATTCCACCCACATGTTCAATAGAGAATACCCAATGAGTAAAAAGTTACAGCTTTTTGAAAATGTTGAAATTCGATTCCGTACACCCTTTCTGCACTATAGAAGATTTTCATACAAGCAAGCGGACAAAAATATTTTCATCATTTCTTCAACACTTTTGGTGTTTTCTCTAGTTGATCGAAAACAAGTTGCTTAAGATCTTTTGATTTTATAAGAGGCGGCTTTTTTAAATAAAAAAGGTTAATTACGCATGGTTTGTTCGGAGTTTAGCCCCTCCTCCCCTTTCAACGTTGCCATTCCATTTCTCATACACTTTGGCCACCTCTAATGTGTAAAGAACAAGTATGTCAAGTTTGGTGAATATCGGTCAAGGTGCCTCAGAGATATGATAGAAAATGTATATACTATCTGGTTTTTCACGTTGATTTTTTTACGAGTTTTTTAACGCGGATTTTTGAAATCACCCGGTTTTTATGCGATACCACGCTAGTTCAAAAAAAAAAAAAAAGGACGGATTTTCGAATTACCGCGGGTTGGGAACCAAAACCGTCTAAGTGTTTATCCAGTAAAAGACTTTTTTACCGCCCTCCTAAAGACCCGAAATGACCGTTAAAAAGGACAATTCGCGGATTTTTTCATTAACGCGGTTTCTCGAATCAAAGTGGTATTTTACGAGGTATGTATCCCCCGCCTTGAAAAACCTGACTATTCATACAGTGATTCTAAGACAAAAAAAAGCATTTTTTTTAAATGCTTCAATTTTGCTCAAAATTTGCAGAGAACAGCGACAGTCTTTTGTTGACGTAGGACTACGTCTAACCGCACTATATCGAGATACATTCTGTGGAAACTAAACCCAAGGTGTAACGTCGGAATGAAAGATTCCAAACGTTAAAACTAATGTAACCACATGATGGATCACAATAATCAATATGTCGTTGGATTGATAAAATGATGGACAATTTTGTGATTCTTCAGTTATCATTATCATTTCATTGTTAAACAGTGAAAATTTCATAAAAGTTTCAAGGTCGAATTTTCACAAACAATGTACCAATCACATTCAAGCACGCCTGACACAGACTTCATGCGTAGACACCAACTGCCTGCTATGATATACTGTATAGCAGTGGCAGAAAAAAAATGACAGAATCTCCCCGTCCCAATAGGTCAACTAATGTTTGCTTCAATGAGCCTAGACTATTTTGATGTCTTGAAGGTGAAGCTTTTTCGGAAAGTTCGTAACCACCTCCACTATCAGACAGTTTTGCGTTCTGCTGTAAGCGTGTTATTAAAACCTATGTCTTGGAGGGAAACATGCTAGCTGGGCAACAGTACTGCACCGAGCAATGTATGAATAGAGCGCTGGTCACGCGTCGCAGATGAACTCGACATTCATTTGTGTGCAGCGAGGCCAAGTGAAGACTACATTGCCTCTGTCGACGCACAGTGAGGCGTGTTGGGTTAATGCGTAGGTATCGTTTTGCGATCTGAAACATAATCGAATTGCCGTTTGAATTGTCATCTTCTTCTTTATGTTTCGTATAGTAGCAAATATCAGAATTTAATATGATTATTCGGGTGCCGCAAAATACGTTGCGCCGCCGGGGACAATAAAATTCTGTACGTGTCAGTAGAGGCAGATAACAGGGTATATAAATTTGGTGCATTTCTACTTGTAATTGAACAACACTATACAAATTTTATTTGCTGAGGCTAATGCTGTGCATTACTCTAGCCCGTTGTAGTTCGTTGTTCTTTGGTATCTTGAAACTGATTAAATTTTTTTCTGATTGATTCTGTATACTGATAAAATGTTTAAATTTGACCTAAATTGAATGTTAACATGTTCATAAAATTCTATTTAAATTTTAAATTTTCTGTGAATATAAATTTTCTTCTAAAAACTGTAATTCGTTATCGATATTTTTTCCATGAGTTTGTAACTGCAGGAAAAAAATAATGTGACATCTTTGCCGCTTTGTGATCGGTGAGTGAGCCATCTTTCACAATATATAATAAAATAGATATAGAAAGAAGTTTAATTTCTACTAAATCGTACTCAATTTATTATTTTATATGCCTTTTCGCGTATTAGGAAAAATTGACTGTATTAGAATGAAAGATATTCATCAATATTAAATAGAATAATTCCTGTCGGCAGCGAGGATAGAAAATTAGCTTTTAGTTATTAAGATATTCTAGAAAGTAAGCTACCAGATATAATTGGCGCCGTTAAACATTAAATTGTATTTGTGCCGTGTCAAATAAATTATAGATGAAGAAAAAAAAAGAGAATAATTTTTCTTCTAAAAGAGAGTGCTGCAAATAAATGATCAAAATACAGACCCAATGAACTAGTTTTAGTTCCAAGCCGTTTGAGGTGTCGCTTGATGAATTTAGACCCGAGTTATTAAAAACATAGTACTGCTTTGCCTATGTTGCCTATACACTATATTGCCGGAACATATTCATATTTTGGAGGAGCTTAAATTGGTTGAAATAAATCAAGAAAACTACAAAATGTGATTAAACGTAACCGCTCATTTTTGGCACATGTGTTTTTTTACTTGATTAATGCAACCCAGTGTTTAAAGTGATTGAAAAAACTCCCAAACAAGTTTTGATGTGCATGTTGCAGACTTCAGAGCATGTGACGCTGTTGACTGTCGGACATGATTCAAATGTTTGAGTGTCTGTATTTCCTGCGTGAGCATTTAACAGAACATTCTAGTATAGCTTGGACTTTGGCTTAGAAGACGGTTGACCATCGGCCCATCAGAATTGATAGATCTACTCCTAGGCTTGTTACTCCTGTTCCCACTCGATCGTTCATTTTGAACCATCTGTGTGAAGAACAATTGATCCCGGACGGAGATCGGGACCCCGAGTTCTCAAACATCGCGCCTCAACTCAACTATTCGAAATCTGTTTTCAAAGTTGTATCTTTTCTCCATCACATTTACCTTAGGCTACCATACGAGAGTTGCGTAGGTTATACGTGGCTTAGAAATGGTGACCTAAGACTAGAGCATTTGCAAGCCCAGATCACTGGAGTTACCTTCTTTATAGCGAAGTCTAGTAGAGCAGTCATCTTCTTATGCAGAATGATTCCAAGTTTTTAGTTTCCTTGCTGAAACTCAATCCTACCCCATTCAATAGCGGCGGAGTGGTTGAATACATGGCAAGATTGTTAATCGATAACTTATCGTAAACGCCGGCGACGATGCTGTCTGTTATCGTTATCGACGATGACGCTAACGTCTTCAGACATTGGCGTCATTGTCAAGGACGATAACGGTATCGAATCAATAACGTCTGATAAACGAATTCGCCTTTTAAATTCACTTTATCTGCTGTCTTGTATAGCAACACAAACAAAGCAGCATTTGGTCCAATAGCAACGGATCGGTTCGTTGGTATTGCATTGTCAAACTTATGAATTCGTTGCTACTCGAGAATTTAAACTTCCTTGAATTGTTATTTTTCCTCAGCGAATAGCAACGCTCGGTGCGGTTATTTCGTTGATTGTCAAGCCAGCTTTAGCAACCGAAATATAGCCACTGGTGCACTTGCTCTGGCATAACAAAAGACGTTAGTGAGCTGATAACGTCAGATAAATATCGTTATCGTCGATAACGTTAATGTTTGAAGACGTAATCGTCAAGGTTAATAACGATAGCAGACGTTATCGGTATCGGCGATGACGATTATCGTTATTATCGTTATAATTATCGACTATATTCTATCGTATTAACAAGCCTGAATACATGCTTCGTTTGGTAAAGGGTATAATGACTGTTCCAGTGGGGTTAATGCTCAGCTTTCTTCTGAGCAGCCAGCACTGCGAAGTTGTGATAAGGGCCGTTTGTATGCGACTCGATAGAACTTCGTCATCAGCATGACCAATGACTTCGTAGCCTAGCTGCGATAGATTGGTAAGGGGAACGTCTACCACCAGTGACCATAACAGTGAAGAGAGAACTTCCCTCTTAGGACACCCCTTCACTGCTGCTACTGTGACAGACGTATCTCCCAGTGCAGCATTGATCTTCCTGCTCGAAAGCATTGTTTGGATCGAGCTTATTGTTTATTTTGTAAAGCAGTGTAAATTGATGCAACGAACGAATCGGAAGCTCCCTCAATGTCAAGAAAACCGCAGACCGCTATCTTTTTACATCTCAGTGACTTCTCAATCTTTGTCACTAGGCAATGCAAAGCGGTAAGTTTACCCTGTGAATAATCATATTGATACTTATGTAAAAGTAAGTCTATCAGGAACTCGCTGCGAATGTAGTTTTCCGTAATTTTTTCCATCAAATTGAGAAGAGTTGACGTCGGATATACAGGTCGGGAAGCTTTGGGCAATGTTTTGTCTTTTTTGCCCGGTTTTGTTATGAACACACTTCGGCGTTCCTCCAGCTGACCGGGATATGTTTCAAAGTAAAGCCGGCTAGAAAAAGGCTGATGACTTCGGACATGATGACTCTGTTTGATTTTTGCAGAAAGATTGGTAGAGTGCCATCCGGTCCTGGTGACTTAATAGGCTCAGAAGTTGATAGAAGCCTCCGTGAATAGTCGACGAGCGAGCACTGCGGAGTCACGTCTAGATCCGTGTATCTGTAGCTCTTCAATGTTCGACCCGGAGGTGACTGTCTTTGCTGAAATCTTTCCAGGAAAGTAAATGTTCATAAGAAGATTCAGCGTTTATTTGGTAGTGACAGTCATTTTTTTTCCTGTATGGACTTCCTCACTGCGACCAGAATCGTAGATCTATTGTGAGATATGCCCGGGTGTCTGCTGTATCCCGCACTTCTGTAAATAGCAGTACCGCTATTGAGAAGTGGCATGCTTATTATTATTGTTCATCAGTGCTTGTGTGTAATGTGCTACTCTTCCTTACACACTTACTGTTCTACTATACCGATACTCGTTCCTCTTGCCAAATTATAACCAATTATAATTCCCTGGAGAAGTTTCGTCGTGCGTCCTTCTGGCCAGTTTTGTTGATAAGAGGGACTTATTTTTTGTTAAGAGGAAGTCATGCAAAGATATTGTAGATTTCAGCGTAAAGGAAGGGTAACTGGTGGGGAGCCTGGGAATAAACCCATGCCTAAGTCCTATTTGACATCGGATGGCCTGGTTCTATTAAGATTCGAACCCATGACCATCCGCTTGACAAAGCGGACTCTGTAACCTTGCGGCTGCACAGCTCCAGTAGTGACAGTCATACTTCCATCTTCCTAGTTCAATTGCCCAAGACTATTCGTATGATCTTTGGATATCGCTTTTTGCAGTAGCGTTGCCTCTGGCAGAGTCTGAATTTGCTCACACAATCGAGCTCTGAATCTCTGTTTGGTTTTGCGCAATCCAGTTGGACGTGATTTCAACTGCCCTGTTGAACAAGCGTTCAGTTTTCCGACGAAGGTTGCTGAGAGCGTCGTTTCACCCATGGTGAGTAGAACATGGTGTAACGGTTTGACCAAAAAGTAGGCGCGGGGTGAGGAAGCGTTTTTTTCACTTTGCAGAATTGTAGACGAAGTATCACTATGCGACAACGAATAACTTTTTCGTGTTTGTTGATTTATCCTTACTAACTAGACAATTGAATACAGCGAATTCAGGTGTTTTGAGTTGGAAATTGTTTCTTAAATTAATGAATATTGGTAGCAAGGTATGTAGCATTGCCATATTTATAATTTAAATGCATCCAAATGATATCTTATGAGATGCGATAATTTTTATGCCCTAGTTGTATATAAACGAACCTACTTGCTGGCAATTTTTTTTTTCCAATATAGCCGATTCTGCTTTTGACATACCGTTACACTATGTCTTTATACATCATGGTTCCACCAATGCACATCACGGTATACTGTTTGTTTCGTTAACGAGCAGTTTGAAGTGAAAGATTTCGTGATCATGTGTTGTAGGCAGCGCTGAAAAATTCCAGCGTTTCTGCATGAAAGTGAAAAATAACGACCATCAGCCTCAGTGCTTTTTTCACAAGGAAATATTTCGCTGTCATGCAACCTTCTTCCTCTATCCCTACGTTTTTTCAGTATTCGTGAAAAAATGAAAGTCCGTCAGGCGCAGTGAAAGCGTGTTCATATGTTATTCACTGTTTAAAATCTTCTGAAAATTTAATATTTTGAGGCTCATTATGTGAACTGTAATGTTGTAAACTCGGTTTGTTTACTGTACAGTAACGTTACGCAACTAGTGGTGAATAAGAAAAATGCTGCCACGAAAGAAGTTTTAGCGTTTTATTATTATAACGATGGCCAGTGCCACGTTGATAACATCATTTTCGTTTTACCAAAGGAACGGTGAATATCATTTGTTTGGATTTTCAGAAGATTTTTTCTCGTGATGGGAACGATGCGCGTGAAATATTTCATCGGAGTGTGACAGCTCGTTTCAAGAGTGAAATTCTAGTATGTTAAAAGAACGCTGCGTTCATTGGAAGTGAAGATTGAAAAATATTGGCTGTGATTTTCACAGAATTCCGGTTGTGAAAACTATTTTTATCAGCCCTGGCTGTAGGTCTCTTGCTGTGATGTCTCGTCCAACTGAAGTTCGAATATTTGTACAGCAGGATGTCCTCGAATCAACCAAATGTTTCTCAAAAGATGGAGTCCTGAAGTGTTGAAGTGTTATCAAAGCGCTACATAGAGCGTGATCTGATACCTCTTGTCTAACAGTGTTAGTAAAAGTTGGTTCGCTCCCTACATTGCATACATTAACGTTGTTAGAAGTATGATATTCAAGCATGTACTCACCTCGTGCGTTGTTATTCGAGCTGCCCTATTTCCTGTGTGCCGTTAGACGTTCGGGCTTCCACCGCTATGACAACAAAATCTTGATGAATGAATTCTGTAATGGAAACAAATTTATTGTTTTTGTTCAACAGAATTGCAGTCCTAGGATTTGACTGTTGGCTGCAATAGATCAACTTATCGTTTGGGTTGGCTGAGCCAAGCATCCTGGTGTCGTAGACTCTTGGATCAGCGTGACGGATAGCTGATCTTTGTTCAACCTCCGACAAAGAACACTGAAATCGTTTTTTGCATGATAGAGATTCATCAGCAGTGACGCTCATAATAATTTAAAAAATTATTTTTTTCTGTCGTCCTTGGGGGAATCCACATTTCACGTGGACAGAGTTGTGACGATTTCTATCTCTTCACCGCCACCACCGTAAATATAAATTCTATAATTGTTATACGGAACATAAGCTGCCTACGTGGAATGTGGATGGTCCCATTCCCCACAACATTTAATGTTAAATTCAAAACTTTTAAATTCTAAACATAGGCTGATGGAAATGTTTCATATTTTTGCTCATTATTTATATAGCTTATTTTTATGATGCTGCAGGTCCTTTTTATGAAATCGTTTTCGTTGAAAAGTAATATGTAATTGGTTTGCCATCTCAATTTCTTCTGATTATTTCGAGAGCTTCCCCACTATGGGTACGAAGGGTTCAAGTGTTTTTGTTCCGAATTCGTTCTTGGAAATAATATCAAATAAGAAGACAGCATTGGCCTACGCTTTATTTATTTAGAGTAATTGAATTGAAATAAATTTATCATTTCTTATTAAAACAAAATTGGTGAAATATGTTCTCAAAAGCGCAATCCCTAGACGGGTGCACATGAGCGAAACGGCACCACGATCGGAGCGAGTTCCTCGTTTATCAACCGAGAGGAGGAAAGATTTAAAATCGAAAAGCACATAATCGTCTTAGCGGAACTTGGCTTCACTTTCTCGGTGGAGAATGGTCCTCAGTAGGACGCGCAACTTTGTGCGGAAACTGGGAAGGGTTTCGGCAGCACGTCGCTTTCTCTCTCTCTCTGTTATCGACTTGTTTGAGTCGGGAAATCACTGCAAGTGCGATGTAAAATGAACGCAACAAAAAAAAAGTTCTTAGAAATCACAGATGAAAAAAGAGAAGCAAAAAAATCGGTGCCAAGTGGAATCGAGATGAGATTGTGGAAAGAAATCATAAGCAAGCAGAAATTGTTATTCGCAAGAGCATAAAGTGGAAGCGTTCTTTGATTGCGATCCATTGTGAGGTGTGTTTGTGTATAAGTGCAAAGTAGTGAGTGGTCCCTAGCACATCAGGGTACGGTGCCGACGGAGAACAGGTCCTTCGAATCTGGCAACCGACCTGGAATGGGAAACTCGTTTTCCCTTTGCCGGTCGCAGCCAGTGCTGAATTGTCCACGCTGCAGCATAACCATAAACCAGCGTCATTCCATATTCCATTGTGACGAGTCGGAGGAAAGACTTCCTGTTGTATATATGCTTCGCTGCAAGGCTTGCTGGAAAGAAGGAATGAAAATGCACTGTGCAAATCCTCCACCGAATAAGGAATTGAATTTGCTGCATGTGCTTCGCTCTACAGGCCAAACTCGCAGCTCGTATGATTTTTCTGGCCGGATATTCTGGTTTCGAGAGGTTTACTTTCTTTGGGAACTTGTCGAATTATGCATGCATTCTGTGCGCTCCTTTGCCGCTGGTGGATTTTCTTTTTTTTCTGTACGGCCGTCAGTTCGTTTGGTCTGTGTACAAAATGCCCATGAAGCTGCCGAGGTTGAGCCTTGCGGGCTTCGAGCGAGAACCACCCGACCGACCCGGACAAATTCGTGCTGTGTTTGGTTTTGCTAAGATACCGTCATCCGGTGTGATTGATTGGATGGGAAAAATGGTGAGTAAGTGAGATCCTTGTCCATATTTCGCAGGGATTGAGTAATACCTTACTGACAGGTGAATCTTCATTGGAATGATAATAAACTTATGGGATTTCAGATGTTTTGGCAGCAGTTGATAAATATTTTGACATAGAAAAAAAAACCTTTTCACCTTTCTGGTTCGGAAATTGAATTGACCAAATATTCGCGAGTACCGTTAGCCTTTTAGGTATTGACAGTAGAGCATATTAAAGTGGTTAGAATTTGCCCGTTCAGCTTTTACTTCTCGGTCTGATTGCTGCCCACATGTTTCCAGCTCAAACTTTGCACAAACATGAGTATGGGACGCTGCTAACTGTCGAAGATATTCATCAGCAAGGGAGCACAACTCATGCTCGCCGGAAAATTATAAAACTTGCTGGGAATATACATTCAGAACAACCTAACTAGATCTGAGTCGGTAGGTACAAAGTTTTCGGCTATGGTCCTCCGGGGACCCGTTCGAGGCTGCTACTACTAGAAGTGAAAACTTTGTCTTACGATTTCCCCTCAGACACGCAAGTTATACGTTGCAAAAATTGACACGAATTGGAATTAATGTTCCGGGGGAGGAACGCCCTCTGTTTCGGCTGGACCTAATGCAGTAGCGTTGCTGTATCCAATTAGAAGAACACGTTCAAGGTCATCAGGCAGGATATGATTGTTTTTGTCACTCTCGAAGGGACCGACATCCTTTATTTGATAAAAATTCGATTCACCGTGTGCGTGATGAAACTGACGATTTGAATCATCCGCACAGCAGGCCATGTTCGCAAACGAAAAAGTTGTCAAACAAAATCTCAACATGACAGCAACCACTAGAGAACCGAAAACTTCCCCGATTAATTATAAATGCCTCACGTTAATGAAGCTGTCAGCGGCAGACTGGCAGCTGGGTTGCATATCATTTTATGTGGTTTTCAGTGAGAGAAAAAAAGTTAATTTAAACCCTGGTGAGAGAAATTTCACCTTTTTATTGAACTATTACGAAGAAAATTAATAAAGACAACGATGATGAAATTGTTGAGCTTCTCTTTCAAGACCATTTTGTAAAGTATTTTTTTGTGGTAAAAAATCTCAACCATGTTCCCCGCTGGTATAGGCCAACAATGTGTGAATTATATTATTCTTAAATTAATGAGCAACCCTCTTTGGGCTAAAAAGTATTTACATTTTTTCATTTTTCTGACGCAGGACTACGTCTCACTCTGGTAGGGTGAAATATTGAGAAAAATGAAACGAAGTAGTGCCATTTTCAAATGGTTGCAGGTTTCGAACACCGCAAATTCAGATCGATAGTCATGGTCTGATCGCATACAGTATTCAATTTAAAACAATATTACGTCGCACCGCTATGATTATTCTACCCAGCTTTCCACGAGCGGTAATGGCGGATGGGTTTGACATTCAAAGTAGGTTGTCAAACTATAGTTCTTTTGATGTTTTGATAGAACTAGTACTAAATAGATGGATTTGACATGAGTGGTTTTCTAATTTTCCTACTTTCAATCATTTAAACACAAAAATATTCTTTTTGAAAGACCTCGTGTCACCAGTGGGTCGGTTACAGCTCAATACAAATTATTCTGTCTTTCGTATGTATTTTGATTCCCTCGGTTAATTTTTCCGTAGAAAAGCAAATAAGCAGGCTTCAAGGTTCTAAAATTTCGCAGAGAAATAGCCAGCAAAACCTATGTGAATCTGCAAAATTGGTTAGGACATAAACTAGATTAAAATATTCACACACATCTTACTAGAAAACATATTTACACTGAAAACTTCAAAGGATAGCAAACAGAATCGAATGAAACGTAATCAACAGCCACATATTTACGTAACCTTCGAACTTCATGCCGCAAGGTACGATTTGTGAGAACAGCTGTTTATATATAGGGGACAAAAACTCATATCTTTCACGATGCCGCATTTTCTCTACATTTCGTAACGGCACATCCGTTGTAGGTATTTTCTGCATTCCGATTGATGGCAAAAACCCAACGCAAACAAGTTGGCCAGTAGACACCCAGTTTGTGGTTGCATGGAAATGTGCTCTAGTAAAATTAAAGCAACCGTAGAATGCTCTGCTAATGCGTAACAGAAATGTAAAAATGCATCCCGAATGTGGCGAAGGAAACTTGGTTACAAGTAGAGCTGTGCGCCGATTGCAGCGGCTAATTGCATTGAGTAAAACTTTGCCGCTCGATTGAAAACAATCCACTTTTGAAGCAAAGGTTCTTGAATTCTTGAAAGAAAAATAATCAATTTTCAATAAAAGACTATTGATGATATTGGTGAAAACAAGCATTGGGTAAACGAAGGAAAAGAGAATGAACATTGCATGAAAGTAAATAGTAGGATGGTGGTGTCAAAGACACGACCGCATGACGTAGGACTACGGTATTTTTCTTTTTTTTTATCTAACAGTGCATTTCTATTTGCTGAGACATTAGAGCGCTTTGGATTAATATAAATAAAATATATGAATGAAACCTTATTTATATTGGCATCTCCACTTCGCAGACATTCAAATTAGAAAAGCATTTGTTCGTAGCTTGTATTGACAAGATAAACATTTGAATTAGCGAATTCGGTTTATTCTCCCTTTCTCAGTAGGTAGCAAATACGAACCTATTTGGTATTTGAGACCAGAACAGCCGCCAGCATTGCGGGTGAAACCTGGCACGAGATGACCGGTACTATTTTGCCTTTCCTCCTTTCAACGGCTAGCACCTAGCGTTCGTAAGACACTGGTACGGTTTTGGGATGAAAATGATGGAGTGAAATGTTCGAATGGTACCTTATATATTAAGGTTTCGTCAGTTATTAGGAAAGAGAGAGGAGGTACGAAGAATAGGGAATGGTAAGGAAAGTAAAAACAGAAACAGATAGTGACCTCGAGTAAAACAACAACAATAATAACAAATTGTTTTCACAGTCAGATCGGTTGTATCCGTTAGAGTTGGCTGTGCTTGGGGAGAGAGGCAGTGATTGGCTGCTCGGCATGATTTAGACAATCGATGTTATTTACCAATTTTTCAATAGTTTTTCTCAAACAATAGGTTGTTTTTGTTACATAAATATAACCGTAAAAGAATTTTTGATAGGTTGAGGCTAAAACCGTCCCCGTGGTTCTGTGGTTAGCGATGTCGGTCGGCAAGCACTCCCACACGGTTGTGATATCGGGTTCGATTCCCGATCGAGTCGAGGATCTTTTCGATCTGGAAATTTTCTCGACTCAGCACTGGGGCACGGTGTATCGTTGTACTTATCCTACACATGCAAAATGTGCCAAAAACAATATCGATAACGAATTCTCTCAACTAATCTAGTTGATCGAGACCGCATAAGCCCCCCAGGCTTGCGTGCGATATTGTTGTTTAGGCTAAAACCTCGATAACCTGATTATAAATGACTGAAACATTAGCGATCAAAACCTGACCACTTTTCCCTGGTTTTTCATGGTGGAATTACTAGATTTTCAAATTCAGGTACCTACCTAACCTAACCTACCTACGTCAAAAGAAGTACAACATTTATGGTGGTTATTTTTTACGTTCATGCAAAAACGCAGAAAAATACTAGATCAACTTGTGGACCACCATGATTTCATCACAACCAAACAAAACTCGAGATGGAATGTCGGTGCTACTAGTTCTATTAGATTTGACCTTTTAAACGGTGTATTCTTCACAGATTCGAGCCACGATATCATTGCCATTAGTGAAACCGAAAAACTGAATGTACCTCCGGAATATCATTCCGCTCGGCTTGTATCTGCAAACACGACAGACAATCACTTTGCTACAATACTCTTCAATATTCAAAGTGGTTCGAGAGTGGGGTACTTTGTAATTCCTTCCGAGTGTCATTTTTTGAATATTTTTGCAAAGAAAGAACGTCTTTCGGAACACCCTACCAAAGGGGCTGCGAAGTTTACACTCTGCTGGCCGTTATCATTTAATGTGGCGTGCTATCTTTTTGGCCTCCACGTGTCGTAGTGATTCTCACAGTGTTCCATGTGGATGTCGTAGTGATTCTCACAGGGTTCAACAGGCCTCTCACATCTTCAATGTGAGCTCCAACATGCACAGCCTAGCTGCAAGGAATCGTACGGGTTGCAGGTTGTGGAAAGTGAAACGGACTCCAGACATGGAGGTTGGGTGCGAATATAATTAATAAGTACCCCCGAACAAGCAGCAGGAGTTAGTTAGGGCTCTACACAATCTCCCCTAACGACACCTAAAAGGCGAGTCAACGCCGCCATAAGCGTCTTACTCGGTACGCCTGTGCTTCAGGAGGAGCAGCCCAAACAGTGTCTGTACTCCAGAGGAGCCGCTGAAGTAAGAAATGCGTTGTCTCGTCAGAGACACACAAAACGGCAGCCCAGTCACGAGACTACTCATCGCCCCCTTTACTCTACATTTACTCTACATTTTGTAACGGCACATCCGTTGTAGGTATTTACTGCATTCCGATTGAAACCCAACGCAAACAAGTTGGCCAGTAGACATCCAGTTTGTGGTTGCATGACAAAACAAACACTTTACTACGAATATTCGAGAAAAAGAAACGGATCGGAACGATCGGCAACGACTTAGGCAACGAATAAAGGACACTGATTTGAAGCTCTGAACATGGAGCTGTAGATCGCTAAACATCCCGGGTGGCGCCAGGATCCTAGGACGCAGGATGTGTGGCCGCAGGGCCTAGTACTACCAGAGCGGCGACACATTGAATGAGCGTGGTACCGGCTTTATTGTGTTGGGATGCAGAGTTATGTGATCAAGTGGCAGGTGATTAGCGACAGGATGTGTGTGTTGAGAATTCAAGGCCATTCATCATCAATGTGCCCACATGAAGGAAGGCCCGATGTAGAAAAGAAAGCCTTCTACGCACAGTTGAAGGACGTCTACGACAGCTGCTCGCCGCGGGACATCAAGATCGTCATCGGGGATATGGACGCTCGAATCAGAAGGGAAGACCTGTATAAACCGGTGATTGGACTCGAATGTCTGCTCACCGAGACGAACAATAACGGTCCAGGATTCGTAAACTTTGCAGCTTCCCGAGGATTGGTAGTCTGAAGTACATTCTTCCCCCGCAAGGACATCCACAAAGCCACTTGGAAATCACCTGACCAACGAACAACAAACCAAATTTACTATGTGGTCTTCGAAGGATGGTTTTTCTCGGACATCAACAACATACGCTCCTATCGAGGTGCGGACATTGACTAGGACTACTACTTGTGGCGGTTTGTATGCGCTCTGAACTGTCGACTGTCTATCAGTCACGACAGAGCCGATCCCCGCGGCTCAACATCAAGCAGCTTCGGAAGCCGCAAGCTGCTGAAGTCTTCGTCTACGGCGCGGCTTCTCTCGAGGATGGCTGGATCATGATCCGCACGGCCATCAGGGAATCCGCGACGCCGGATATCGAAGAATCCGCGAGGCAAGGGTGGCAGAAACAACGGAAATGATGGGGGATGCGAGGTAGCGGTGACAGAGCAAAGCAGGACCTGGGTAAATTATCTAAGGATAAGGATGAGACGGGCAAGGAATGACATGAACACCATCGAGAAGTAATAGCGCCAGCAGGAGGATCGTGACTTTTCTCAGAGTTGGACCGATTTTCATGAAATAAGTTGCAATAGAAAGGTCTAGTTGCCTGATAAGACCATATGAAATTTTATTGTAATTGGACTGTAACTTTGTCTGTTTTGTATCAAAATGTAAAAGTTATGAAACTTAATTATCTCAGAAACTACACGAACGATTTGAACAAAATAGCTATCAAATGAATGGAATGTCTTAAAAACCCCTAACTAACGAATGTTATGATGATTGAACATGTAGTTCAAAGGTTATGAAAAGAAACGTGTTCAGAAACTTTTTTTTTTAATTTACTCTTTTTGGACTGATTTCAACAATCTTAGTTTTAAATTGAAGGTTTAGTTGCTTTATTGGTAAGCGTTTTGCCTTTCTCTTAGAAAGGTATAGCAATCACTGGCAAAACAGAAAGCATAAAAGTGCTCCAAAGGGCCGAACAGCTTATATCACTCGACTCAGCTCGACGAGCTGAGCATGTTCTGTATGTGTATGTGTGTGTATATGTGGAACTTTTTATTCTCACTCACTTTTCTCATAGATAACTGGACCGATTTTCATGAAATTAATTGCAAATGAAAGGTCTTGTTGTCCCATAAGACCCTATTCAATTTTATTGTAATCTGATTTATAGTTTAGAGGATATGTATCAAAAAGTAAAAATTATGAAACATGATTATTTAAAAAACTACACAACTGTTTTGAACCAAATTTGTTTTCAAATGAACGGGCTACCTGAAATACCCTCAACTTTTGAATTTTATAAAGATTGAACTTGTGGTTCACAAGTTATGAAAAGAAATGTGTTCTGAAAACTGTTTAGTCTCACTCATGTTTCTCAGAGATGGCTGAACCGATTATAAAAAAATCAGTGTCAAATGGAAGGTCTAGTTGCCCAATAAGACCTTATTGATTTATTTCGCAATCGGACTATTCCTTTGCCTGTTATGTTTAAAAATTTGAAATCCAGCTATAAAAAGGAACATATTCCGAAGACTACTTGAACTCACTTACTTTTCTCAGAGATGGCTGACTCGATTTTCACAAAATAAGTGTCAAATGAAAATTCTAGTAACCTCATAACACCCTATTGAATTTTACTGTAATCGACCTGTAGCTTCGTCTTCAATGTACCAAAATGTGAAAATCACGAAACTTCATTATCTCAGAAATTACACAACCGATTTGAACAATATTGATATCAGATGGCTATTTAAGGGTTACCTGATGAATTTTAATAGAACACGTGGTTTCAAAATTAGACTGCTTTATACGGTTCCATTTCATTTGAGCATTATAAGCATGAGCATGATTGACCTCCCGCGGTTGCTACTCCTTATTGCCAGATCAGCTGTAATTACACAGAGAACCAATGGATGATGCTTGGGATTAACATTCATCCTCAATGTGTAAAAACTGGTGACTTTTATCTTTATATTAGGCAATACCAGCGCCAGCCGCATCCGAATGCAAGTCAAAGAAGGAGTGTGTATAGGAATATGTTGACGTGATACTCGCTTTATTGGAAGCCGAGAACACCTCTGCACTTCCACGAGAAATCACTGGGATGTTGGCGAAAAGGGTAAGGTTTGCAGCAGGTTTCGTTTTGGTAAACGATGCGCTGAGTTCTAGTACCGGGTTCATAATAACAAATATCGCGCGTACGAGTTCATTATATCTTATACGGAAATCATAACGCGATCCGAACTCATTCCGGTTGATGATGTTACACCGCAAATAAAGCGCACGCGAGGATACCGGACCTATGACTCAATCAAGACAGACTCAAAGATTCGAAAATCTGTTTATGAAGTCATTATGCAACTACCGAAACATATCTTTCATTGATTTATCTCAGCTGACTACACAATGCAATGTTACGAAAGCTACGAGAGTTGAGTCTACGTAAACGCCTCGCCACTCCTATCACTTCTTCGAAAATTATAACACGGTTATAACCAATCTGTAAAAAATACGACCTCATGAAAGGTACCGACGCGAAGTCTCTAGATATTCGGTGACCCGGGGTTTTGAGCTTAACAGGTTGACTAACGACGTTTCTTGTAAATTGTTCGTCTGTTCTTGAAAAGCGATTTCCTGATTTGAGGCCGATTTAAAGCAGGAATAAACAATAGAGTGTTATTAGGACCACGCACAGGTGTGTGTGGTATATTCTAGTGGAAGGCAAAATGTTATACTACATTATGTGGACGATTTGAACTAACATATTATAGAGTTGGGTCACTATATTTCGAAAACATTTATGTGAGCAGAACTCTTCCGGGCCGGAGACGCGTTATGCACGACCGCTCAATCCACGCCTACCGACGGAGACGCTCGGGAGCACGATATTTCACGCCGATTCTTTATTAGCTGTTAATGCGAGTGTTGCCTATCAAATAGAAAAATTGGCAAAATTCATGCATCCAAAGCCCCAACAGTTGAAAAAATGCACATATGCAAATTGACCGAAATATATATGGGTCATTCCATGTCAAGTGTCCGAGGAAATGCATCGACCATCTCCGATTTTGATCAAAATTTGTAAAATATCTTAATTTTGTTGACAAAATGCCAAACTAGTCATAATCGGGACATAGCATACAAAAACCTCTGCTCAAAAACTAGGAAAACCGAAAAAATGAATCATAAGATTTCGACTTCGACTAGCAGTCTCGTCGTATTGTTCACTACGTGCACTACACCAGGTGTTGTTGGTGGGGGCTCCATACCAATTTCAAGAATAACTAACAAAAATCAAAAGCTGCAAAAAAATCCATCAAACAGTATCAATGATCAACTAATATTGCTCGCTGTGTGCTATTTCTAATGCACAAAATGAAAAAAATACATGTGACTCACTCTACCATAAGTTAACTCTGAAAATTAATGAGTGCTGCGAACGAACGAACGAATAAAACAGACCAAAAACCTCTCTGCGCAGTGCACTTATCAATGTACACAATATTGTTATGTATCTACATACATAGCGTGTACGCGTATGGCCAGTGGACTTGGTTTGCAAGACCGATGTGTTAGTGTTGACTCCGTGCCCTCCCGTCAGTGAACTTGAAGAGATGAGAACAAACACGGAGAGCGTTGAAATTTGACAACGTTGTACACTCTCCGCAAATCGCATGCTGCTTCATTCAAGCATTGAATGCAGCTTCATTAGAGAAGGGGTAGGTGGGAAACTGAGTGGGGCGAGGTCATACAGGAAACGATGCGGCACGAACATCATCTTTCCCCACTTGAAGGAATAACTTCAACAGTGAAAACTGACGCGCGTCCGAACACATCCCGAACCGTTTCAATGCTATTCGCGCCGCATAACCCTTGGCCCCAGCATCGAGGCAAAAAAACCGATCAAAGCTAAAGATGACAAAGCTGCTCTCTCTCGCCCTATTCCTCTTGCCATTCAAATAATAAAAACAAAACACGAGCAGAATACTAATACTTATCGTGCGTCTGTTCTCTGAACTATGGTGTTACTCGAGGATCGTCGCATGGGTGTGACACAATCTTCCTGTACACGCGCTCTTCTTGCTACCTAAGTTCACATTTCACTCACACAAACCCACGGTAAGCGCTCACGAGAAACGCGTTCCGCCACCGAGAACATGAGGTTTTTAGCAATGGCTTCACTTTCACCGGCAAAACGAAACAGCCTAATTTCGTATAACCTTTTGCTCCACCCCTTACAATTAATAAAATCGTGATTACATCACCGAAGTGAGTTGCGATTATGGCACTTTTCGCAACAAGAACTCAATTGATCGGCGCGTACAAGAGCTTAATTGATCGGCGTGGAGCAATCGGAAAAAAAACGAACCGCACAGGTCGAGCGCTCGCACCGAACTCTTTATACGGTTCCATTCCATTTGATCTTCGAACTCAAGCAACCGTTATGTATTAAATTGTTAAAACCACGAAAGTCTATTATCTCAAAGATTATACGACTTATTTGAACATAACTAGTGTCATACGAATGAGTTATCTCTCAAACATACAAATAACAAACTTTATAACAATTTGATATGTGGCTCAAAAGTTATGGAAAGAAAAGAAATTCAAAAACTATTTAGAACTATATCTGCTTTGATCAATATATGTGGCCTTAACATAATTATATATGGTATCGTTCTATTTGAACGTTTCCGGTATCGCTCCTGATTAAATTGTTCGAAATTAAGAGTCATTTCTTTTTTTTCGCCATTCTTAAGCACTTACATTACGTCAAATTTCACATTTTATACTTCAATTGCAACAGCAATATTTTAGAACACAAAGAGTTCATTCACTGGATTGAAGCGTCCATGTAAATCTATTTTTACAAAAAATTAGTTTGAATGAGAAAGGCTTGGTCGCTAGGTAGATTAATTTAGGTTTTTTTTCAAAATGTGAGAAGAAAACGATATATTTCTCTTACATCGATGTTGCGAAAAAAATCTATTCTTTGCAAAAATCCATCCCGATTATAATACCAAGCTGCTTCGACATATCTACAAAACCAACTACCTTAGTGTGTTGTGGAAATCAAAAGCGTACGGACTTTGGTGGGGACGCGAGCCGAACGTTTCGCATGTGCCAAAGGAGAAACGTGGTTAACTCTTGGACAGGTCAAAGGAAATATCGTTGGTAACATCCCAGCAAACAATTTTGTTGATTTACAACTTAATGAGCTATTGTTCAATGGATTTCGGCTGAACTATAGCTTAACAAGCCGTTGTCCAACAAATTTGTTTTTTGGGAATTTCCCGCGCTCACATGGTCTACAGGCTCATCGATATGGCAACTAACAAGCCGGTGGTTTAGTCGGGACGTTAGTTTCTTAGAGGAGCAGCAACCCAGTATCGACATGCGGGAAGAGAAATCGTAATCGACCTTCTACAGCCGTTACCGGCTATGCAATCGCTATCAGTCAGCTGCAAATCTCGAAGCCTAATGATAATGAAAAAGTAGAAAATGACAGTGGAGGTGAAGAAACCAGTTAATGAACATCACACCAACATCAAACAAAGGGGTGACACTACAAATATTCTACGAAATAGGCAACTGAGCTGTAGTAGCTGAATCAAGTGCCTACGACGGAGAGTTAAGGGGACCTGAAGGTGCATTCTGGAAAGCAGCCATAGAGAAGAAATTCAATTGCTTTAAGAAAACCTTACTTGGACTATCCAGAGGGACCGAAAGCCATTCGTTGTAAGTGTTGTTCAAACGAAAATCAAACGGCTGCAGGCTCAAGGTTTCAGTCAAAAATTTGAAACTGTTAGCTGTCGTGGCAAAATAAATCGCTGAAGTCGTGGATTGCACGTGGACATAAAGACGACCTACCTGTACAACGGGATTTTAAGTCCGTTAAATGTCGAAATGTGTCAAACAAAAGGACACGAAAGTGGATCATCCGGAGAAGTATGTCTCTGAAAGAGAGATTCTACAATTTGAAGCAGTTCGAACGGTTTTGAAACCAGACGATTGATGACTTCCAGTACCGTCCGGCGTGACAAGACGCTGCAAAGTGCGCGCAACCGTGGGCAACTCGGAAATGCGATGCTCTTGCTTGATCAATTTCGCGTCCACTGGAAGCCGGATTCAAATACTAATTCCTAACCAGTTGGCAAATCTCACACCGGGCTGGAGTTGGTTACCGAAAGTAAATGCCCGAAAAACTAAACCGGCAAACAGTTTCGCACACAAGCGGAAGAAACCGAGCCGTAAAATGAAATCCGCTATGGTCGAGAAAATTTAATAAATTTCCCTGTTGCGTTTCCCCGCAGTACGACGGGTGCAGTCGTTGCTACGGCGCCAAGAGATGATAGTAGGACGTATTTTTGTTGCTTTTGTTTTTATTTGCGCTGCGACATATTCGCAGTGCGAAGCAACCGAAATCCAGAGACAAACGGACGAAACTGTTGTGGGGTAGCTACATTCATATTTTGTGTTTGTTATTTTTAACTAGATACATTAATATGCTGAACCTGTTGTTGTAGTTGAAATGGTTTTAAACACATCCGCCTGTCTGTGCCCAGTTGAACCTGCGTTTTCTGCAATGACTCTGATCGTTTACCTCAGTCAAAATGGTTCAAGTGTACGGCGAACCGTCCGTTGGGACATTTCCCTCTTCTTGCATACTGCGCGTCAAGTGCAAGGGAATGAAAATTATTACCGAAGGGATTTCGACTCACCCTTCTGCTTACGGTAGGCGAATGTGTTTACGGTTGGTGGTACGGCATACCTCTGAATGGAAAACTCGAAAACTGTGGTGAATAAATGGGACTCGTTCCAGCGCAGTCGGTAGGGTGAGATCATGAAGGGGATATAAAATAATCGAATATCTCGGCACGATACTGGGTTCACCTCACGCTCCATGGAAAATAAAAGGACGGGGATAAGGGGGAACTGTCTCGTTTACCCACTCCTGCTGTTGCAGTCTTCATTCATTATTCACTGATTTCCTGCTTAATTCACATCATTTACAGCACATCAAGGCGTAGATATTGCCCATATTTCAACTCCGGATTTGCCAGGGTGGAAGATTTAAGGGATGGCTGCTGATGAAAGTGAAAGTATCAATGTGCCACAGATGTGATCTGAAATTGATACTGCGTCGTCGTCGTCGCTCTTGCAGGCAATGTGGAAAATTGATTATTCTGGCGTGATTGTGTTTCTAGGGCCAAAAATGTTGATCCTTGGGGTGTGTTAAGGCAGTTGTTTTCATCCTGGGTGGCAACCAAGATGGAAACAACTGCCTAAATGCCTGAAGCGACGGCGATTAATATTTACCGAAGAAACTGAACGCCACACGAAAAAGCCTTAGCGGTTGTGTGAAAGCTGCTCATGACACAGAAGTTCAGGTGTGAAAAATTTCCCGCTTCTTTTTCCCAATGAGTACGGCTTATTATGTGTGACCACGAAATAGAGAAGCATTACAGTATTTTTACATTTGGGGGAGGAAGGTATATTTTTCGTCAATTTTCGATAGGAAAAACTTTTATTTGCAACACGTTTCTAATCAGAAGCTCGTTCATTAAGTTTGCTTCTTCTCGATATTAAAACAAAAGAAAACAAAATTATTTCTTTGAAGCATTTTTGGTGTTTCAACAAAGTTCTTCAGAACTGAAATATTCTAAACTGCCTTTTAAATGATTGTGAACTTGAAGTAGTAATTTTGTGATTTAGGCCGACGTAATAATTGATTCGAAGCCAATGGAACAACTAAGAAACACAAAAAAAATATCTCAACCGTTTGATTAGTGGTCATTCTATCACCCAATCTAGTATAATATATGTAATCCTTTATTTCAATGCATCGAAACCGGCTGTTCCGAAATGTGTCACCAGTTCCAGCCTTCTAGCGATATCTAGGTTTCGACGAATCTTTCATCGTTTTCAGTGTGGCTTTCGGTTCGGTAATGTCGCAGAACGGTTGATTCAACTAGCGAATGTAGAACATATTCCCCCGAACGTCCATTCTTCTTCCGATGATTGACATATCAGTCGGTAGTGAAACGTACCACCGGATCCCCAACCACTCTGCAGCTATTCATCAACGAGGTTAGCAGATAGGAACGTCCATCGCGCAGGACTTTGCGGGCCGGCGCAGCATCACTACCAGCTACCAGGACGAAATTGAATGAATACCAGTTTAGCAGAAAAAAATTGCACAATTCAATAAACTTTGCTGGTCGATGCTTTCGCATCAGCGTTCTCCAATCAGGAAAAACATTCGCAAATGTGACATAAAATCCTCGTTCATTTTGACTGTTTGACGTCCCACACGGAACCGCTTTCGGCGCGTGGTGCAGTTCTAGTGGAGTACCAATTGAACAGCTACATGACGCAATACATATGTTGTACGTGGACAGACAGACAGACAGACAGACAGGATCTCATCTCCCAGGGCTTGCCGCCGGATGCTCTGCTTATGCGGCTATCGTTACATAGTGATATGATTCGGGTCCCAGCGCTACAAATTTTTTTTTCGGGTGGCATGTTGAGGCTCGAAATGCGATGCTAGAAATGTTACGTTTATTCCTAACATCGCGTCGAAATCGCATGATGGCTCAGATAGTTTTAATTTACTCTGTTGAATGTGATTTGTGCTAACAAATTTCCAATAACTAAAATGCATGCTAAATGATCTACAGGGGTATTATTCGCGTGGTCAATCATATCAACAGACAACGTTGACGTACGAAAAGCTGTTTCTCATAGAGGATCTGATACGTCGGCAATAATAAATACGTCGAAGCGAAGCAAATATAGGAAAATATCAATTTATCCTTCATGCTTGGGTGATAGGAACTGCTGCCCTGCTAGATTGCGGGTTTAATATTTGTTTCCGATTATGCTCCTCCGTCCTCTTCGAATTTTCTTGTGCGCTTCCAGAGAAAAATGCAATTGTGTACACTGAATCATACGCTATCATGGTACATCTCGAGCATGTAATGAGAATTCCTTGTCGAATTTTCATCCGTGATGGAAGGAAAAAAATCACAAATAATGCTATTTATTCTTTTTTCCCCTCGGTTCGACTGGCTCGCACTTGATTCTCGGTTATATTTATGAGGATTGCAAGCATTGCATGAACATACCTATGCGTTATTGTCGTACTCTCAGAGTGGAATTTATGTTTTTCTTTCTATTCAAACTAGATGTTAGATACCGCATGCTTTCGAGAAGATTGCAAATCTCGCCTGGATATGTTTTTTTCTATTCAAGACGGATGGCTTAGGAGATTAGGTAAGTGTATTTCAGCGATTCCCAACTTCCAAAGGATACGCAATAAAAATCAGTAGGGGTCTTCACATCGAGCTCGTATACGAATACCCAGCCGTAAACTGTGTATCTTCCATTACTCCTCAATGGAGGTGAGTATTTTTACGGCTGGGTATTTGTTTACGAGCTCGACATGAATACCCATAGTAACGTTGTTTAATTGGAGAGTACTACAAACATTATTGTAGATTATTTCAGTTACTTTTACAAAATTTTGTATGAAAAATCATGTGAATCAATAATATGTAGGGGGTACAGTTTTTTTAAAGTAATTTATATGAATTTTAACTGCAGAGGCAGTCTTTCATCCCTGGGTACAGTTGATTTTCGAAATATCATCAAGAGGAACATGAACGAAACAAGATGGAGAACCGCTCATATATGTGGATGAAAACTAATCTGTGTAACTATAGTTTTTGGGAAAAAACTGAGCCAGCTTGGCAAAGGAATGACCATGATAACTAATCTAATAATAATTAATTAATTTATTTATTTTTAATTTCTCTCTAATATTCATCCCACACAGGATCTTAATGCATAGGTCGCGTCGAAAAGCTGCCTTGAAAAAATAGAAGTTCAAGTTTATTGGTAACTGAGGAATTACTTTACTTTACTTCTGCGGCAACACAGTGCAACAAAAATTTACTTTTTCTTCTGCCTTGGCTTCTATGTATGACCTTAAGGAGCAATTTTGGCCCAATTCCCCTACAATAAAAAAACAGGTTTATCTCGGCCTCAGATTGACTTTTTTAAAATTTGCTAAATGTAATATCAAAAGTGTACCTAATACAATAAGTGTCCTAATACAGTAACAATATGTCTCCACATGATCCTCCCCCTTATGCGAGGAGTGGAAGTGGGTCGTATTTTTGGCGTATGAAAATCTCGCTTCGGCTATGAGAAAGAATCATCGCGTCTTCGATAAAGTTCTTGATCGCAATCCTCCAGTCGCCTCTAACACCTGTTTCGCGGCCATCTCCGCCGACAGGACACATCCAACGAGTGCGGGGTCTACCCCAAAATCGTCGGCTTCTATTGGGATTCCTGGTCAATATAGTTTTCGCCGATCGTTCCTCCGGCATTCTAGCTGTAGCCAACGTTTCTCCATTTTTCTCGGACCCGAATCTTCTCAGTACCGCCCTTAGGCATTGCTTAAGGAAGAAGGGGGAGTGTGCTTTTAATGCACCCCTAGTTATTATACTGAATTTGCTGCTTACGTGAAGGCAAGATATAAGCAGCCGTGATGACTGCTCTCCAGGTATCCTCGTCTTCGCACATCCTTTCCACCATGTTTTCCGGAGTAGTATCCGGCCCGATTACTGCCAACATTTCACTCCTTACCTTCAAATAGCACAAGTTCAGCGGTTTCTTCCGCATCCGCACATTGTGGGCACATCGGTGACTCCGCGTGCCCAAACTTGTGCAGGTACTGCCTGAAGCAGCCATGGCCTGACAGTATTTGTGTCAGGTGGAAGTTAACTCTCCCATGGCTCCTCTCGATCCATCCGGCTATCTCCGGGATGAGCTACTGCCACCTGGTCATCGAAGTTGACCTCCTGGTGGTTCGTATACCTCTCGTGTCGCGTTGGTCGAAGCACTCTACGTCATCTTTGACAATGATGCTGATAGGCATCATGCCAGCCAGGACGCATATTGTCTCGTATGACATGGGTCGATACGCGCATACGATCCTCAGGCACATGAGCCTGTAGCTGCTTTCCAGTTTACCGCGGTAACTGGAAGTACGCAACGCTTTCGACCACGCAGGACCGCCATACCTGAGTATGGACGTTGCCACGCTAGCTAGCAGTTGCGCCTGCTGCACGCAAAAGTTAGAGTGTGCGTAACCAGATCATTTATGAGCGGATTAGCGCTTTCACTGATTAAATTTGGAACCAGTACAACGCATGTGCGTTGGGCATAACGCATTTGATGCTCTAGCGTATTTTGAATGTATTGCGTAGCTCCTAACCACTACACTTATAAAGCATCAACCGATGTTCAGTAGGCTGGCATCGTTAAAGCAGTGCAACCAACAAGCAATACTGATAAGTTGGGTACTGACTAAATTAAAAAAATTATCGTCTGATCTATTCACTTTCATAAATCAGGTAATTTGAAAACATCATTCAATCATTAACAATAAACAAAACATTTTGCATTAAATTATGACTTCTGCGGCAACAAAGCTCGCTATTGGCTGTTTCGGTTGCTGATGATTTTTAGGGATGCACGAGCCGTTGATACGCACCGGCTCACGAAAGTAAAACGGTTTTTTGAGCGCCTCGAAGCTGATCGTTCGCCTGAAGCCGAAGTTTACCGAGACATTACGAGTTTTGTGTATATGATACATATTCTGATTTTGATCTCTGTCAATGTATTTCTTGTACAACGTTTATGGTGTGTTCCGGGAAAAGGGACGCCAAACACTTTATGGGAGGCCCCAGGTACCCAGCCGGCAAGCCGGCTACGAAACCACGGGCGTAAGGGTGAGGCAACTGAACCTGAACCACTGCTACGCAGCTCAGCAGCTGCTATATTAAGCAGCCACTGAGTCGCTGTCGGACATCGCCATTGTATCGGACCCTTACCGCATACCTCCCGGAAACGGTAACTGGGTTGCGGATAGGTCCAGCATGGCGGCCATATGGACGACGGGCAGGTTTCCGGTTCAGGAGGTTGTTTCAACCTCAGAAAAAGGGTACGCGGTTGCCAAGGTGAACGGAGTGTTCTACTGCAGTTGCTATGCTCCGCCGCGTTGGTCTACCGAAAGGTTCGCACAGATGGTCGACCTGTTATCCATGGAGCTAACGGGCCTAACACCGTTGGTGGTGGCAGGCGACTTCAACGCTTGGGCTGTCGAGTGGGGGAGTCGCTCCACGAACCAGAGAGGCCAAATCTTGCTGGAAGCTTTGAAAAAGCTCAACATAGATCTGGCCAACGTTGGGTCCGAAAGTACATACAGCAGAAATTGCGCGGAGTCGATCATCGAAGTGACGTTCTCCAGCCCAGGACTGATCATGAACTGGAGGGTAGACGATGGCTACACCAATAGCGACCACCAGACGGTCTGCTATAGTGTAGACAACAACGAGAGGCGGCAAGCGACGAGTAGGGCCGCGGGTGGAAGACATCGCATTTCGATACCGAGGTATTCGAAGAGGCAATGAGACGAGAGTGCGAGGAGGGCAGTCGGCTTCGCCCGACGCCTGACCAACTAGTTGCTATGCTATCTCGGGCGTGCGACGCCACCATGCCTAGGACCCGCCAACCTAGGAATGGGAAGCCACCGGTCTACTGGTGGACTGATGAGATAGCGGACCTCCGCAGTGCGTGCCTCCGTGCGAGACGGACGAACAGAGGACAGAGTGCCGCGCAGCATTCAGTTCTGCCAGATCGACGCTGAAGAGTGCGATTAAGGCCAGCAAGAGGGCCTGTTTCGATAGGCTATGCGCGAGTGCCAATACGAACCCGTGGGGTGACGCCTACAGGATCGTAATGGCCAAGACCAAAGGCGCGCTGGCGCCTACAGAGCGATCACCAGCGATGCTGTAGCGAATCATCGAGGGACTCTTTCCGCGCCACGAGCCAAGTCCTTGGCCTCCGGCGGTCGAGTCCCACGTCCGCATTCCAGTATCTCAGACACAGACCAGGGATGGTCGGCCAACCTGCCGAGCATCCAATCCGTGGGCGACGACAGCCGTGTCGAGGTTCAGGAGGAGGCAAGGGTTACGAATGAGGAACTCATCGTGATCGCCAACTCTCTAAAGGTGAGCAAGTCACCGGGACCGGATGATATCCCTAACCTGGCAATCAGGCTGGCGATAAAAACGGCCCTCGGGCAGTTTCGAGTAGTCATGCAAAGGTGCCTGGATGACTGTCTCTTTCCGGATAGGTGGAAGCGGCAGAGACTGGTCCTACTGCCGAAGGCTGGGAAACCACCAGGTGACCCATCGGCATATAGGCCTATCTGCCTGCTAGACACGGCGGGCAAGGTACTTGAGAGGATTATCCTCAACAGACTGGTGAGGTACACAGAGGGTGTAAACGGTCTGGCAAGCAACCAGTTCGGCTTCCGGAAGGGCAGGTCACGCTGGATGCTATCGCCTCCGTCACCAAGACGGCGGAGATAGTACTCCAGCGCAAGAGAAGGGGAATACGCTATTGCGCAATCCTCACGCTCGACGTGAAGAATGCGTTCAATAGCGCCAGTTGGGACTCCATAGCGCTCGCGCTCAGGAGCATCCATGTACCGGTGTCGCTGTACAAGATTCTGGAAAATACTTCCAGAATCGAGTACTGGTTCACAACATAGAGGAGGTTAGAAGTGCGTTCCAATCACCGCAGAGGTTCCGCAAGGTTCCATCCTGGGTCCGGTGTTGTGGAACGTCATGTATGACGGGGTGTTGAAACTAAAGTTTCCTGTAGGGGTTGTGATCGTCGGCTTTGCAGACGACATAACGCTAGAGGTTTACGGCGAGTCGATCGAAAAGGTCGAGTTGACGGCTGCGCACTGCATACGCGAGGTCGAGGATTGGATGCGCTCCAGGAAACCGGAGCTCGCGCACCATAAGACGGAGGTCACAGTTGTTAACAACCGTAAATCGGAGCAACAGGCGGTGGTCAGAGTCGGTGACTGCACCATCACCTCAAAGCGATCGTTGAAGCTCTTGGGGGTTATGGTCGACGACAAGCTCACGTTCGGGAGCCACGTCGATTATGCCTGTAAGAGGGCCTCATCGGCTATTGCAGCACTATCTCGTATGATGTCCAATAGCTCAGCGGTTTATGGCAGCAAGCGAAGACTTCTTGCCAGTGTGGTTTCGTCCATACTTAGGTATGGTGGGCCAGTGTGGTCCAGAGCGCTAGGTACTAACAGTTACCGTCGTAAACTGTAAAGTACCTACAGACTCATGTGCCTGAGAGTTGCGAGTGTGTATCGTACGCTGTCATACGATGCAATCTGTGTCTTGTCCGGCATGATGCCTATCAGCATCGCCATCAAGGAGGACAGAGAGTGCTTCGACCAACATGACACAAGGGGCATACGAGGTACCAAAAGGTTATTCTCGATGCTCCGCTGGCAGCGAGAATGGTCCAACTCCACAAAGGGCAGATGGACGCACCGACTTATACCGGAGATATCCGGCTGGGTCGGGAGACGACATGGTGAAGTGAACTTTCACCTGACACAAATCCTGTCAGGCCATGGTTGTTTCAGGCAATATCTGCACAGGTTCGGACACGCGGGGTCTCCCATGTGTCCCGAGTGCGTGGAGGAGGAGGAGACTGCTGAGCATGTCTTCTTCGTATGCCCCCGTTTCGTTAGAGCGAGGAGCGACGTGATGGCTGTGAGCGGGCCTTGCACTACTCCGGACAATTTAGTCCGGAGGATGTGCGACGACCCGGACATCTGGAACGCGGTTTGTGCGACCGCCTCTCAGAATGTCCTGGAGTTGCAACGGGTGTGGCGGGTCAACCACCTACACGCCAGTGGTAGCTAACTACCAGTCTCCAGGTAGTTAGGTAGGAGGTTATAAGAGTAAAGAGGGTGCATTACGCACCAAAGCCACTTCCCGACGTAATACTTAACCGGCGTTCTGGGAAGACCAGGGCTGGAGACTGGAGGGGTTTTAGTGGGTCGGGACAGGGATCAGTAGGTGTCTGGGGGAGTGTAACTACCCCAGCATCTCTCCCCTAGTCTCATCCCCACACCCTGAGTTCTCTTCTCAGGTGTCTGTTTGCAGATTTCCCCGCCACCTCAAAAAAAAAAAACACCAGCCAGCGAAAAAGTCAATCAGCTCTTGGGGTCTGGTGTATTCGTCATGAACTAGAATGAGCTTGTAGATGTTAGTATCGTTTGTGTACAGCAGTTTGGCAATGTCGTTAATAAATAAATAAAATAGTAGAGGCCCCGAAATACTACCTTGGGGTACTGCGGAGTTGCTACGGAACCAGCTACAGGGGGTGAACAAAATGATTGAGACAGGCAAAATTTTGTCAGTTTTCAAATGGCCAGAACTTCACGAAATATGAATCAAATTTGACGAATCCGGTTTCATTTCACTGGAAAACTATCCTAGTTTCCTAGTATTGTTTGAGAACTTGACATGATGAACGAACACAGGAGATGCTGTGAATTTGGGAGTGTGTGTCAAAATGTACGTTTTTGCAAATCGTGCAACAAACCAAAAAAGAACATTATCATTTAAGACATTTCGTTCCATACAAACACAAACATTAGCTGCCTGACAGAAACTTACCATTCCCAATATTTATGCAAAAAATAATGAAATATAAAGAATCTGATGGCAGAATTAAAGAAAGGAATAGTTTTTTGATAAAGGGGCCACTAAAAACAATGATTTTGGAAGAGAAGTTTCAGCAGCTATAAGTCGTTTTCGCATGGCGACTAAAGCCTGATCGTGTTCTGACAAGCACGGACGAGTAATTTTTGAAAACGGATCATGCAATACGATGCAAAATACACTGGTTTTTCACCTAAACTACTAAAAACATGATAAAACTAAAGTATTCAAAGACGCCCCGCAGGTACACTAGATTTTCATTCTTGTAAAGAACTGTTAAACTCTGATGAAATATTTCACGCGCATCGTTCACGGTCGAGCAATAAAATTCGTTGAAAATCCATCCAAACGGTCTTGCCCGTTCCTCTGCGGTCAAGCTAAACTGAAATGGACCGGTTTCTTTTGAGGTAGTATTATTTTCTATCCATGACTAGTTGTGTAATGCCACCATAACTACACAAACCGAATCTACAAAATTATAATTCACACAACAAGCGAAGTAACTTTGAAACGATGAAAATCAAACGAACACGTTATCACTGTGACTGATGAATGACTCGACTTCATTTTTTGTACAAACAACGAAGAAAGAAGAAAGAGAGATTGAACATCGCTGATAATGAAATATTTTCTTGTTATGGTAACAGTAACAAAAAACATCATGACATGAAGACTATGTTATTAATTACTCGGGAGGAAGAAACGAATTCTACACTCAAAATTGGTCCAAACAGAGAACGGGCACATTCATCGTTTCTTGATAGCGTGTAACTATCTTTCTCCTGTAACCTGAGCATAACTCGAACAAAGTTTTTAGGAATATCAGGAATACTGACTGTGCAAATTTTTCAGTAAAACACAGATTTTTCTACAGATTTTTAAGTTAAAAAAATGTTAAATGACTGAATACAAACAATATTTGCGTTGAATATTTTTTCATGTAACGCGATACTTTTGAGTTATTACAATACTTATACATAAAAAATGCTTTTTTCCTTCTGGTTTAAAATGACAGCTCATCCTGGTTCATTTTGACACTCCTGCAGCTTTGTGTCCGTTTCTTCCACATAGGTACCGTGAGGCGCCGACTCTTAATTCTGCGCACTTCGTATCAAAATGTTGATGCCGTTTATGAAAAAAAGGAAATATAAGCAGGCAGTAGACAGTTGATTTATAGGAAATCTATTCCAAACACCATTTTTGACAATCTGCTTTTAATTACTATTTTTTAACATTTTTATATGAAATGGGCATAATTAAGAGCCGCGCAGAATTAAGGCACCTCACTCACAGTAATTAAATTACCATCACTTTCAAAGAAAGCCTCTACCTTTCATAAACGGAGTGTGCTGTTCGATTCGACGCTTGCCATTTCTATGGGATCGATCCAAAGTTGCCAGTCTTCGTGAAACGATTATTTTGCATTTACGTTTGTGATGGGTATTTTTTACTCTCGTGCAAAAGCGCTGAAAAATATTTGCCTTGGTACAGGTATCTTGTCTTTAGGAAAACTTGTTAGTTCTAGTATTACGTTCAAAAAACATTAAAGTGTTTTATTTTAAAATCTTCTCGTTTCCAATGAAAGTGTCCATTTTTTGGTGTATTGATAATGTTTATTACAGTATTTTTTCTATAAAATTATAAACCATTTTCTAAAATGTCTAGGATTTGCAACAGTCAGAAATTTGTCATCCGTAAAAAGGCGTATTCGTGCGAACTCGGCTTATTTCCAATGTTTTCGCATAACGAATATCGGAAAACTGTTTGAAATTGAAACAGCCCGTTAGAGGTTGCTGCGGAGCTTTCTGTCCCCACTGTGCGGTGGTTTCTTCCTCCAGCTGGTTACTGTGGTGATTTATCATTATTGCATCAAGCTTCTTCGACTGCAGCCATTGAAAAGACCGGATTCAGGATAAAAATGTTACAAAACTAGTGCCGAGAGCGGCCGCAAATCTTCACAAGCCCATATCCTTTACCGTCTCCATTGGGGGAAGGAGATAAATTGGAATTACATCCGACAGTCGGTTTACCTAATGGGGGTTGACATTGCCTTATCTCTTCGAGCGCTTTATTTCCTTTGGCGCATTTTCTTTCCGTCCCTTCGGCCCGGTACTTCAGATAATCTTCCAAACGCAATTAATTGAAGGGCCACCTATTAGGTCCACATTACAACATACTACAACCAAAGCCGATTTTGGAAAATTGTACTCAAAGAGGATCAAAAGTGGATCAAAAAAATGTATTTAATTTCAGACGTATGCCTCAAGTGGTTCTTTGTGCACGAATTTCATCGATTACCGTGTGTGTGCAGAACTGTCATCTCCGGCATTGCCATGCCACCCTGCTGTTTACTGTCAACCGTTGTGGAAGTAACAGCTTCTGAAGTCACACTGCATCCATTCAAGTTCCAGCCCCATCAAATCCATGCGCTCATCTGCGCACCCTGTAATTATTTATGATTACTTCTTCTGGTCGCCGCCGCTATCTGCTGCTAGCTTAGAGCTCCGAGTTCAACCCAGGAATGCCTGCTGGTTTCCACTTAGGGAAACTCGCTGGCAAATAATTCAACGTAAAGCGCTAACGAAACGGAACAGAACATGTCAACTCCCGGAAGTAGAAACAGAGCGCCCACAGTGGAACGAGCAGGGTTGTGCAAAAAAAAAGACTCTGCCAACAAAACTGATGTACTTCTCATTGATCGACAGGTGCTATTCTTTTTCGTTAAAGTGAAAAAAGAAGTCAGATAACACGAAACCGCAGAATTCATCCTAAACCATGGATAACCCTGTTTGATGTGATGATGCGATGAAAATGATGATAATGAGTAAGTAAGATGAGCAGTGTGTGGCTTTCTAAGAGGACACTCTTGCGGTGTAAAGTGAAGAAAAGGACTGAGGACCTTTTCGTTTGAAGTGTCCCTGATATGATGACTACCTTCGAACGGAGCTGTCGTTCGTTCGGTGCCAGGGGATGGTTCGTTGGATACATGATAATTAAAAGTAGGTTCACAGGGAAGTTGTACTAGAGGATTCTGTGCAACAAGAAATGTATCTTAATTATGCACTGAATTGTGGTTTACATTTCGACACATACCGGAACAAGAGGAAAATCATTGACGGAAGGTCTATTGATGTCATTATTTGCCAATTTGGACTGTTGTGCAATGAGACTCTTATTCTTGACAAGAAATGGCATTTTTTATTATTATTTTAATAATAAAGAAATAATACACTTATCCACCAAACTCTTTGTTTGTATTCTTTGGATTAGTATTTTATATTCATAGGTTTAATTTGAAAAAATAAATCATGTAGATTTCAGGATCAATTCCACACATACAACTCAATCCACTTTAAGTTGGCAAAATAGCACTTCTGGCAAGTTATAAAAACGGAGGTTTTTTTATTAAACTTAATCATTGTTGTACTGTTTAAAAAATGTGTTCATTTGAACCGACCAAACTCAGTGGTAGCCAAGATTATAATTATTCCTCTCTTTGATTATGAGGTTAGCTTGCACACTTCTGTTTTGAACAATAAAATTCAAATTAGCATATGAGACAGTTATTACATGTCCTCCTTCGCTCCATCATATCACGGAATAAAACACAAAAATGTCATAAATATCATACATGCCATGAATGTCATAAATGTCATAAATGTCACAAGTATCACACATGTCATATATGTAATAAATATCACAAATGTCATAAATGTCATAAATGTCGAAAATGTCATAAATTTCATAAATGCCATAAATGTCATAAATGTCATAAATGTCATAAATGTCATAGATGTCATAAATGTCATAAATGTCATAAATTTCATATATGTCATAAATGTCATAAATGTCATAAATGTCATAAATGTCATAAATGTCATAAATTTCATAAATGTCATAAATGTCATTAATATCATAAATGTCATAAATGTCATAAATGTCATAAATGTCATAAATGTCATAAATGTCATAAATGTCATAAAGGTCACAAATGTCATAAATGTCATAAATGTCATAAATGTCATAAATGTCATAAATGTCATAAATGTCATAAATGTCATAAATGTCATAAATGTCATAAATGTCATAAATGTCAAAAATATCATAAATGTCAAAACTATCATAAATGCCATAAATGTCATAAATGTCATAAATGTCATAAATGTCATAAATGTCATAAATGTCATAAATGTCATAAATGTCATAAATGTCATAAATGTCATAAATGTCATAAATGTCATAAATGTTATAAATGTCATAAATGTCATAAATGTCATAAATGTCATAAATGTCATAAATGTCATAAATGTCATAAATGTCATAAATGTCATAAATATCATAAATGTCATAAATGTCATAAAATTCATAAATGTCATAAAATTCATAAATGTCATAAATGTCATAAATGTCATAAATGTCATAAATGTCATAAATGTCATAAATGTCATAAATGTCATAAATGTCATAAATGTCATAAATGTCATAAATGTCATAAATGTCATAAATGTCATAAATGTCATAAATGTCATAAATGTCTTAGATTTCATAAATGTCATAAATTTCATAAATGTCATAAATGCCATAAATGCCATATATGGCATAAATGTCGTCAAAATCGTAAATGTCATAAATGTCATAAATGTCATAAATGTCATAAATGTCATAAATGTTATAAATGTCATAAATGTCATAAATGTCATAGATTTCATAAATGTCAAAAATGTCATTAATGTCATAAATGTCATAGATGTCATAAATGTCATTAATATCATAAATGTCATACATGTCATAAATGTCTTATATGTCATAAATGTCTTATATGTCATAAATGTCTTATATGTCATAAATGTCATACATGTCATTAATGTCATAAATGTCATAAATGTCATAAATGTCATAAAAGTCATAAATGTCATAAATGTCATAAATGTCATAAATGTCATAAATGTCATAAATGTCATAAATGTCATAAATGTCATAAATATCATGATGTCATTAATGTCATACATGTCATAGATGTCATAAATGTCATAAATATCATAAATGTCATACATGTCATAAATGTCTTATATGTCATGAATGTCTTATATGTCATAAATGTCATGAATGTCATACATGTCATTAATGTCATAAATGTCATAAATGTCATAAATGTCATAAATGTCATAAATGTCGTAAATGTCATAAATGTCGTAAATGTCGTATATGTCATAATTGTCATAAATGTCATAATTGTCATAAATGTCATAATTGTCATAAATGTCATTAAAGTCGTAAATGTCATAAGTTTCATAAATATCTCAAAAGTCATAAATATCATAAATGTCATAAATATCATAGCAAAGCAAAGCTCTAGTGCTACCTTCGAATTCTTTTTTATTTACACAGACTTTGCAGCCAACTGTTTTAGTGCACAGGACATTTGGGGAGCTAGCACCCCGATCCTACTGAAACTATCAGTCTCTTCCGAGCCGGGATTCGAACCTTCGACGACAGGTTTGTTAGGCCAAGACTAGCTAGAAGGGTCTTAAATGTGTCATAAATTTCATAAATAAATGTTATAAATGCCAAAAAATGTCGGAAATAAGAATATTTCGTTTTATGCTTTCAAAAGCCACAGGACAAGTAACAAAATTACAATTTGTAAGTAGGCAATGTTCGTAAAATGCAAAATCTTGGTAAAACATGTGAATAAATGAACTATTATAGAATCCCTGAGAAAGCCACCAACCGTTGGCGAAACCTTGCACAAAATTGGATAATTTTTTTTCTAAAATTGCGAGCCCGATATTTTAGCTTCATATTTACAACTCATGAGATTCGGTGATGCTTAGAAATGATGAGCTTAAGGTGAAAGAAGGTGTGAAAGCGGCAGTGAAATAAAACTTATTGTGATTTTTTATACTGTTACCGAAATGTATAGTCACGTTTATACTCAGTTATACTGCCGGTAACCGCAAGTCAGTCAGTTATCACTTATTCAAGATAAATTATTTTGACAATATTCATGCTAAAATATAGTTAGCATACTAGCCTGCACTAATTACGTTGTAAAAACCATCGATATAATTGATTCTATGATAAAAACTTTGAGTGTGACTGACTTGCCGTTACATTCTATACCGAAGAGAGAAGTAACCGCAAGTCAGGCACAAGTTAAGTTATCACTTATTTAAGATGAATTATTTTGACAATATTCATGCTAAAATATAGTTAGCATACTAGCCTGCACTAGTTACGTTGTAAAAACCATCGATATAATTGATTTTATGATAAAAACTTTGAGTGTGCCGTTGCCGTTACATTCTACACCGAAGAGAAAAGTAACCGCAAGTCAGTCCCATTGCCATGTTGAAACTATAGTGCGTGTTGACGTGTTGTTATTCGTTGCCGTGGAAAACTGTCAACCCTTCGCTGTTAGGAAGTGTATGTCCATGAGAACCTTTTGAGAAATGTCGACGTTAGAAAACCTCATGATGTACGGAACCTATGAAAGCTTATCCGGTGAGGACTCGGATAAAGAAACCGAAGCCGGGACTGCAGTTGGTTCATCCGACAACAAATGTCAAGATGATGCAAATCCATTTGAGGTTCGAGCATCACCTTTGGAGATTTCTTGGAACGGTTCCCTGGATTCTGATGGAAGTTTTCTCGATACTCAAGATTTTGCGGATAGATCCACGAAGAAGCCAACCAAGAAAAAAAAATTGACTTGAATTCGTATAAGCAGAAAATTGCTCCACATAAATTCATCACCAATTCAAACTAAAAAATAATCCCAGTAATTGATAATCATTACTAGATAACTTATTTTCATCTAAACGGTCGTATCGCTCTCTTTTTTACTCCCCATTCATTTTACTGTAGTATTATGCATGTTTTTTTTAATAAATCGGGACTGACTTTCGGTTATTTTTCTTCTGGGACTGACTTGCGGTTACTTTGCCTAATGTTACAATTCGACTTGGTGTTGATTTCCACTTTTGTTGAACAAACCACTATTTTTTATCGGTATATCTGAAAATAAACTCAAAGCTAGGCCAAAATACGATGCTAACTCAAAATTGACAAAATTACAGATGGGACTGACTTGCGGTTACCGGCAGTATACTTAGTTACAAATTAATCAGTTTTCCCTTCGCATCCCTTTTTCAAAAAACATCAATGCAATTTTGTCGAGCATTTCTGAAATTATTTAATCGAAGCATTGCTGCGAGCGAGAATGACTGTTCCGGTACTTATCTGTTCATTTTGCCTTAGCCATCTTCATTAATAATGACCCACAATGTTCCCTACATAAACTGATCACGGGTGAAAACATCAGCTCTGCAAGCCACGCCTTTGAACTTTGAGCTGCTCGAATAATCTGCTTAAATACCATATCCCCAACTCCCACGTACGCGGCAAAAAATATCTTTTCGCTTATAATACACAGCGGGCGGCTGCTCGCTAGTAACCGTACTAAATCATGCTCGTCGTTCTATAATGAATGAGTACGACAACATTTTCGAGTGAATCGCATCCACCACTCCTCATAGGAGTCCAACTGTGAGTGCCAGAAGAGTATCATGAAAAATTACACTCATTAAGCGCCGAGGGCTCGATGTCGCCTTCATGCCGTACCGTACGAGAGCCAACCCGGACCATCAAAGTTTCTCGCTAAACTTATTTCCTAATCCGCGTAAAACCCGCCGCTAGTAGTACTGTACTCGCGCAGTCTGTAGCAATGTTTTCTGTTCGTAAGGACGCTTTGCTGGAAACCTCACGGAGTCCTGAATACGACCAAATGCGTGGGGAAGGGCAGCAACTGGTTCCGCCCGTTTAGTCTTTGTCGTACCATCGACTCGTTCAGCATTCGTGTTTTGTGTACGAAGTGCTAGACAAACATCGGTTCCAGATCCGCGCGCGGTCGGGAACAGCGTGGACCACATTCTTCACGGCATAATAATTAATCTAATATGCAAACCGAACCTCCAAGCTCATTAAAATTGGTTGTCAGAATTTTACGCTGGTAATGGGTCTCGCATTATGGCGTGACGCTTTATATCTTCCATATGTAGCGCGACCCGCCACGCCACGGTGGCTGTGCCCTCAGCTCTAAGGCAGCCTCCAAGTGAGATAGCAAATGGACCGATAGTCGGTACGGAATGTGTTGTACGTGATGCGATTAAGCTTTGCTCTGCCACTAGCTCTAACTTTTCCATTATTGTAATCTAACTAGGATATAGCGTTTCTAACCCACATTTGCTCGATATCGAAAGTTTTCTGTCGTCTGGTGTCAGGTGAGAACATCAAAGCCATCTACAGGCAACTCCCATGCTGAGACAATGTTACCGATTATGATGTGAGTCTGGATAATAACTTGTGAATCAGTACGAGCAAAGAATGGACACTGAGATCGAACACAGCAGGGACTCTTCATCTCCAGCTTTTCTACTATTTGACAGCGATATAAGCTGCGAAGAAAAAAAAGTTCAAAACTCACCTGACAGGTTCTACTCATGTTTTGTAGTTTACTGCCCGTTCGATTCACGTTTTCCGAACTGCTCCGGATATAATGGTATCACATTTTTCGGTAAATCTCCAAGCCCTCGGGAAGATTCGATCAAAACATGCTGCGAAGATTGACGAAATCTCCACATGGTGTAAAACTGGCCAGATTCTTACTGGGGAGAACCGTTCGGTATACCAGTTTATCTTTTTAAATTATGATTTGTTTATGGGAGACTCTTATAATGAAGTATAATTGGCGACTTGCTGCGCCAATAGCCATGGCGAAAGGAAGGAAGATCTGAGGCTCACTCCGGCTTTTTTCTCTCTTCTACACTCCTTTGAGGAGTTTCATGCTCATTCGCTTAGTCGTTTTTCAACCAGGAAAAAAAGTCGATTTCAAATTTTTGTTGCATTTTTCTCAAAAAACTGTTTTTTTTTTTAGTTTTAGAAAATAAGATGGATAGTAAAAAGGCAACAAAGTTTTCGAGTGTGTGACCAACCTTATACACGAGTTTGCGTGAAATCGCTGTCTCGTTTCTACTTTGGAATGCTCTTCCCGCTGACCAGTCGCGATTACCACTGCTGGGGCTGTGACACACGCGCTCCGCCGCGATACAAAATTTATAGCCAATAAAGATTATTACTACAATTAATTCATCTATGTTAACGCCTTTCGCTTTATGGTTTGCCTCAAGTTTTGTGCACGATATGCTAATAAGAGCGGCTTTGACGGAATCGGATCGGCAGAGCAGTAAAAATAATCTAAAGCTGTGCTGCAGTTAATATTTATTCAGCTGATTGGGGTATGATTTACGACTCGCACGTCACGCCGCTAGAAGCTGGGCAGAGGCTGACGACTTCGACCGGTGAGCTGCCGGGTGGATGGTGTGGATTTGGCCGAGATGAGACTAATTTACGACGTGATGTTTCCAGTTTGGCTCCAGCGACTTAAGATGAACATTTTATTTCACTATATAATAGGAGAAACAATTGATTCAAAGCCTGGGCAGAATTTTATGTCACACAAATGCGAGCGATAGGGAAAAATCTTGTAAACACGTTGCTTATAAAGCTTTGAAAATTGGAATGCCTCGAAACTGGTTTTCGGCATACAATAGCTATTGAGTTCACAACTTTGTCAAAAAAATATTTTTATGGCAAATCATAGTTGTCTGAACATTCTTCAAGACAAAAGAGAGTATCGAAAAAATTTAGAAAAGTTTGAGTGCACAAATAAAAGCATGATGTTGGACTAAGGACAGTATTCTTTAGGCTATAAACCTCATACCATATTCATAATTTCAAATTTCTAATCTCTGGTCGAATGCCTTTCCGTTACACCACCGAAGAACGTTGAAGACGTAGTTCTTATATGGGTCATTCCATACGAAGTGTACATGCCACTTGGACAAGACCATCACGGATTTGGCTCGAAGCTGGGGAAATTATTCATCTAGGTTCACTATGAAAAAATCCCAATATTGGTGTCGATTGGAATACCCCCCGCTCTGTGGGACCCCCCTCTTTGTGACAAAGTCAAGCAATTTTTGTTCAAAATTCCGTTTTTCTTTTTCTTACAATTCATAGATGTAGGACGTCCGCAAAATACTGGTAGATGATTTTTAAATAAAATAAACCTAGGAATCGAAAAAACAACCGAAAAACTAATTACGAAATTTAAAACCATTTTTGTAAAAATGCTATATCTCGAGATTGGCTCATATTACCACAGGGTGATAAGTGTTTCTTATGTAAAATTTTCCGAAAAACACGATGAAACCTTCAAATTTAAAATAAACTCAGTTACATTTGCCGAAAAATGCAAATTTAGTTTTAAAATAGAAAAATAATCTATCTGGCAACACTTCCGATCAAAAATAATATTTTTTTCTGGATTCCTTGATTTATTGTTTTCACAATTCACTCATCACTATTTTTCGGGTGTCTTACGGCTATAAACTATACAATAAATTAATTACGAAATACACAACTATTTTCGTAAAAATGTTATATTTCGAGATTGGCTCATATTACCTCGGGATGATAGTTGTTTCTTACGTGAAATTTTCGAAGGAACACGATGTAATTATCAAATTAAAATACAAAAATAACCTATCCGGCAACACTTCCAGTCAAAAATTTTATTTTTTTGGATTCCTTGGTTTATTTTCTTTAAAAATCATCTATCAGTATTTTGCGGACGTCCTACATCTATGAATTGTAAGAAAAAGAAAAACGGAATTTTGAACAAAAATTGCCTGACTTTGTCACAAAGAGGGGGGTCCCACAGAGCGGGGGAT
The DNA here is from genome assembly GCF_029784165.1 of Wyeomyia smithii. Lineage (NCBI taxonomy): Eukaryota > Metazoa > Arthropoda > Insecta > Diptera > Culicidae > Wyeomyia > Wyeomyia smithii. Next base: position 159,643,837 of record NC_073694.1, read on the forward strand.
ATTCCAATCGACACCAAAATTGGGATTTTTTCTTAGTGAACTTAGATGAATAATTCCCCCAGCTTTGAGTCAAATCCGTGATGGTCGTGTCCAAGTTTATTCTTTTCCGTGGTCTCTTCGTATGGAATGACCCATGTGTTGTGCAAATGTGTTTGATCAACACACAATCGCTACACGCGTGATTAGAAGATGAGCATAATTTCGTACCTCTGTGTGTACTGTGATTATTATAATTTTTCAATAACCAATAATGCGCCTGAGATGTTTAGCAATGGCGAAATTAGATTATATCCATTTCTTAGTTGTTCTATAATAGTTATTCACGATAAAATTCGTCATAAAGACATTGAACATTCATCAAAATGTGATTGAAAATAGTTAAGTAACCCAGAAACGGCAAAAAACAATAAAAAATAAAATCAAATAATAATAATATACACTAAGGTCGCTTTTCACGCGTTTTTTTAACGCGACTTCTTTTACGCGGATTCCGGAATTTAGGCGGTTTTTTACGCGGATTCCGGAATTTACGCGGTTTTTTTTACGCGGCACGTATCCCCCGCGTAGAAAGCGACTTTAGTGTATTGACAAAAAATGGTTGTAAATATATTAAACCAACGCGCGTATACATGCTTCAAATGTGATCAAAAGTAAAAATTAGAAAAAAGGTTAACTTTGTTTTGTAGTCTTTCATTTTAAGGTGTGATATTTGCTTGATTATTTGACAGTTTGTTAAGATCTAAAAGTTGTGTTTACTATTGTGACGAGAGGTTTACACCGATCGTAAATTAATGATTTTTTTAGTGGATGATAGTGACGTTTTGATATCATGAACTAAAGTATATCCTTTCGAAGAAAGTGATATACATCTATCATCTGAAACAACGATGTAATTTATAAAAATGGTTTGTGTTATCAAGTAAAAATGATTATACAAAAATACTGCCAATTAATCTATTGAAAGAGCAGCGTTGGTTTTGATAAATTTGAGCCAATTGAATTGAAATTTAATTGTGAGAAATGCCATCTATCATTTTTGAGTAAGTTATTCCATGCAAAAATTACCCAAATCCACTCGCTATATGTCAATACACGATACATTCCTCAATTTAAATACCATTAAAATAATTGTGATCAGGTTAGATGTTCTAAGTATTTCACTGTACCCGGTAACCATGAAAAAAATTAACACTTCATAAATCATGGAAAACATCATCTCCAATAATCATAGATGAGAAAAGAAAGATCTCCAAGAATGACCGAAAACCTCAGAATATCAATACTTTATTGATTTAAGTCAGTGATTTCCCCTCCCCTCTTCAGAGATCCCCTCCCCTATCAGGGATCAGGGATTCCACGACTTCCAATGTATCTGGCCACTTTTTTTTGTATAAGGAACACGTAAAAATCGGTCTAGGCATTCCAGTGTTATAGCCGCAAGCGTACAGAGTCCGTTTTAACAAGCGAGTGGTCGTGGATTCGAATTTTAGTAGAATCCGTGCCATTCGATGTCAACGGATTCAAGCATGGGTTTATTCTCAGGCTCTTCACTAACCCTCTTTTCACGTTGAGTTCTTCTTGACAATAATTAATTCCTCTTACAATAGTTATAATTGGCGAAGCGTTGGCAGTAGCAGCGAGGCTTGAAGCAATAAGCATGAAAAGGAAGGGTGAAAAAACCTGCACACAAGCACGGATTATAATATAAGCATTTAACTTACTCTCAATAGTATAATTACTAATAATAGAAGTTAGATTTGAGAAAAATGGTTCACTATAGTAAGCGGATCAGAGCGGTTCCGCTAACTAACTGACTGGTCACTCGCTCTATTCGTTCTACATTTTTTTCTGATCAGTATAATTTATTATCAGTCACCGCTTGCGAGAGCCATGTGAAAGCTTCACACCCCTTGTATCGAACGCGAAGCTGCAATAGAACTCCAAGCAACCAGCTACCACCGGTTGTTTGCTCTGCTATGCATAACCCATACACCAGCCACGAAAGCACGCAAAAATTAACTTGCTTCAGTTCACCTACAGCACAGGATTTGGCTCGTTTGATCAGCTCGCAGGCAATTTGTTCGCGGCGAGCCAGTGTTTTTCTGAGAGTGATCAAAAGATTTCGTTCTTTCAAAGAACTGAATCTTCTGATCAGCTCGCGAGCGCATTGCCTGCATCTACCAGTTCTTTCGTTCTTTTCGTTCCACTTCTGCTGTCCATCTGTGTGCGTACTCGGCGTAAACCAGCCCCTGTGTCTGTGGGTGAACTGGGGCAAGTTAATTTTTGCGTGCTCTCGCGGCTGGTGTATAGGTTATGCAGAGCAGATCAGACATCCAGTGGCAGCTGGTTGTTGGGAGTTTTATTGCAGTTTTGCGCGCGGCTTTGCGCTTGATAGAAGAGATGTAAAGCTTTCTCATGTAAGGATGTAAGGAGTGAGTTGGTGCTCTTTAAAAAAACCTAAATCAATCCACCTAGCGGTCAGACCCAGCCTTTCTCATTCAAACTTATATTTGTAAAAATAGAATATATATTCACTCTTTAGGTTCTTGAATATTGATGTTGTAAACTATACATATAATAGGTTCTAAAATATTGATGTTGTAATCTATACATATAAATATGCAGTCCGGTCTGTCTGCTTGTCTGTCTGATCCAAATAGGCTCGAAAATTACCGAGTCGATCGACGTGAAAATTTGTTTAGGGGTTTTTGGTGCCAATAAAGATTCCTATGATAGTTTGAGACCCCTCCCTCTTTTGGAAGGGAGGGGTCCCATACAAATGAAACATAAATGTCTGCACAACTTAAGAACAAACCAAGCAAATTAAACCGAAATTGGCATGTGGATGTTTTAAGGGGTAACAAATATGTCCATAATAGTTGGACGCCACTCCCTTTTCTGGAAGGGAACCGAGTAAATGGAACCAAATTTAGCAAGTGGATGTTTTAAAAGGTAACAAATATGTTCCATAATCGACCTTAGGCAACATTTTAGATTGTAAGAAGGCAACTTCCGGTTTCTGGAAATCAGCCAAAATGGCCGATTTCCACCCAATATAACATCCGGATCTAGCATGATACACAGGAGCTGAAATCGACCACAGATACCGTTTTGAATTCTAAGATGGCGACTTCCGGTATTGGGTGTTATTCGATCATTTGCGGCTGTTTCCCAGGAACATGTGATTCTAGTATATATATAGAATTCAGGCGATGTACAGAAGCAAAAAGTCGAGGATGTTGTCATTTCGATAAAACCAATCATTTCAAACGATTTGTTATTCGACTTTGATCATATCATATGACCGATTCGTCGTGCATTTTCAGATTTTCAGATCGCAAGGAATCGATGAATTTGGAACGTTCAAATAGTACTATACTGCCGGTAACCGCATGTCAGTCCCATCTGTATTTTTGTCAATTTAGAGTTAGCATCGGATTTTGGCCTATCATTGAGTGTATTTTCAGATGTACCGATAAAAAATAGTGGTTTGTTCAACAAAAGTGGAAAACAATACCAAGTCGAATTGTCCCATTATGAAAAGTAACCGCAAGTCAGTCCCAGAGGCAAAATAACCTAAAGTCAGTCCCAATTAAAAAAAATAAAATGGATGGGGAGTGGAGAAGAGAAGTTCGATATGACCGTTTATATGAAAATAAGTTATCTAGTAACAATTATCAACTATCGGGATTATTTTAAAGTTTGAAATGGTGATGAATTTACGTGCAGCAATTTCCTGCTAATATGAGTTCAAGTCCAACTTTTTTTCTTGGTTCGCTTCTTCATAGATCTATCCGGAAAATCTTCAGTATCGAAAAAGCTTTCATCAGAATCCAGGAAATCGTTCCAAAAAATCGCCAAAGGTGATACTCGAACCTCAAACGGATTTCGATCATCTTGACATTTGTTGTCGAATAAACCAACTGCAGTCCCGACTGCAGTTTCTTCATCCGAATCCTCACCGGATGAGCTTTCATCGGTTACGTAGGTACATCATGAGATTTTCCAACATCGACATTTTTGGAACTGTTCACATGAATATATACTTTCGAACTGCGAAGGATTGACGGATTTCCACGACAACGAATAACAACACGTCGACAAGCACTATAGCATCAACATGGCAATGTCACTGACTTGTGGTTATTTTCTCTTCGATGTAGAATGTAACGGCAAGCCAGTCACACTCAAGGTTTTTATCATTAATTCATGAATTCAGTGGTTTTTACAACGTAATAAGTGCAGGCTAGTATGCTAACTATATTTTAGCATGAATATTGTCAAAATATTTCATGTTAAATAAGTAATAACTGAGCGTGAATAAAATATCTTACGAAGCTGTTTTCCCGTTTTCTTATTTTTACAGATGGGACTGACTTGCGGTTACCGGCAGTATACCACATTTAAAATATGTTGAGGCCACATATATCGATCAAAGCAGGTGTAGTTTTAAATATTTCAATTTCTTTTCTTTCCATAACTTTTGAGCCACATCAAATTGTAATGAAGCTTGTTATCTGTAAGTTCGAGAGATGACTCGTTCGTATGACACTAGTTATGCTCAAATAAGTCATGTAATCTTTGAGATAATAGACTTTCGTTGTTTTATTAACAATTTAATACATAACGGTTGCTTAAGTTCGATTATAATCAAATGAAAATAGGGCAGCCTAACTTTGAAACCACGTGTTCAATCATAATTCATCAGTTAACCTTAAACTAGCCCGCTTATCTGATCATAATATTGATCAAATCCGTTGTGTAGTTTCTGAGATAATGAAGTTTCGTGATTTTCACATTCCGGTACATTACAGACGAAGTTACAGTTCGATTACAGCAAAATTCAATAGGGTGTCATGAGGCAGCTAGACCTTTCATTTGACATTAATTTTGTGGAAATCGGGTCAGCCATCTCTGAGAAAAGTGAGTGAGTTCAAGTAGTCTTCGGAATATGTTCCTTTTCATAGCTGGATTTCACATTTTTAAACATAATAGGCAAAGTAATAGTCTGATTGCCAAACAAATCAATAGGGTCTTATGGGGCAACTAGACCTTCCATTTGACATTGATTTTATGAAAATCGGTCCAGCCATCTCTGAGAAACATGAGTGAGATTAAGTAGTCGCGTTTCTTGTCATAACTTTTGAACTACAAATTCAATCTTCATGGAATTCAAAAGTTAAGAGTATTTTAGGTAGCCCATTCACTTGAAACCTATTTTGTTCAAATCGGTTGTGTAGTTTTTGAGATAATGATGTTTCATGATTTTTACATTTTGATACATAACCTCTGAACCAAGAATCCGATTACAATGAAATTTAATAGGGTCTTATGGGACAACGAGACCTTTCATTAGCAATTAATTTCATGAAAAACAGAAAATGCTCAGCTCGTCGAGCTGAGTCGAGTGATATATGCCATTCGGCCCTTTGGAGCACTTTTTTACTTTTGGTTTTGCAAGTGATTGCTATACCTTTCTAGGAGAAAGGCAAAAAATATATAAAATATCCTGTTTTATTTTGCTACCTGAAAGTTAGAAGGCGATTGGTTGAATGAGTGGAAAATACCAATTTTTTGTGATGCAATTTGGTTCCGGACACTCTTTACCCAATCCAACGAATCTGCTTCAGAACAGTCCTGTCGAAGATTTCTGTATGATTTCATGTTCCTTGGTGTGCAAAAACAACTGGAGAGCAACAAAATTTCAGTTGTCACCCGTTAGCTAATAACTGCACTGGTTACCTCGCACAAACTACTACGATAGATCATTACCATGACCAATGTAAATGTATCATCGCATAACGTTGATTTGCGAAATTCTTGCGATGAATCTTCTGCTTCTTTTTCTATATCTATAAAATAGATGATACCCAGCCCGCGTTGCTGCGCCTCTTAGTTTGTAACGACAATTATGTATTTCTGGAATGTGCCATAATTTCAAACATGTATCACCATGCAATAAAAACCAAAATTAATCCACCTAGCGGTCAGACTTATAATTTGTAAAAATAGATTTACATGAATGCTTCAATCCAATAAATGTTTATCCACTCTTTGGGTTCTAAAATATTCATGTTGTAATTAAAGTATAAAATATGAAATTTGACGTAATGTTAGTACTTAAGAAATAGCGAAATAAAAGCAATGACTCTTAATTTCGAACCGGGAACGTTCCGAGCGATGCCGGGAACGTTCAGGTAGTACGATACCACATTTAAATCATGTTGAGGCCATATATATTGATCGAAGTAGGTAAAGTGTTGAATAGTCTTTGAATTTTTTTTCTTTCTAAGACTTTTAAACAGCATATCAAATTGTTATGAAGTTTGTTATTTGTAAGTTTGAGAGATGACTCATTTGTATGACACTAGTTGTGTTCAAATAAGTCGTGTAATACTTGAGATAATAGACTTTCGTTGTTTTACAAATTAAAACATAACGCTTGCTTAAGTTTGATTACAATCAAATGAAATGGTAACGTATGGGGCAGCCAAACTTTGAAACCACGTGTTCAATCATAATTTATCAGTTAACCCTTAACTATCCCGTTCATTCGATATCAATATTGTTCAAATCGGTTGTGTAGTTTCTAAGATAATGAAGTTTAGTGATTTTCACATTTCGATACATTACAGACGAAGTTACTGTCCGATTACAGCAAAATTCAATAGGGTGTTATGAGGTAGGTAGACCTTTTATTTGATACTAATTCTGTGGAAATCGGGTCAACCATCTCTGAGAAATATGAGTGAGTCCAAGTAAGTTGTCTTGGAATATGTTTCTTTTCATAGCTGGATTTCACATTTTAAACATAACAGGCAAAGTAATAATCCGTTTGTAAAAACAATCATTAAGGTCTTATTGGGCAACTAGACCTTACATATGACACCAATTTTATAAAAATCGGGCCAGCCATCTCTGAGAAACATGAGTGAGATTAAATAGTCTCCAGAACACGTTTCTTTCCATAACTTCTGAACCACATGTTCAATCTTCATAAAATTCGAAAGTTAAGGGTTTTTAAGGTAGCCCGTTCATTTGAAACTAATTTTAATCCAATCAGATGTGTGGTTTCTGAGATATTGATGTTTCGTGATTTTTACACTTTGATACATAACCTCTAAACTAGAAATCAGATTACAATGAAATTCAATAGGGTCTTATAGGGCAACTAGACCTTTCATTTGCAATTAATTTTATTGGAATCTGTTCGGTCAGACCATCTCTGAGAATAGTGAGTGCGTAAAAAGGTGCACATACACACGTACACACCCACACACAAACATATACACATATACATGCTTATATGCAAAAAATGCTCGATTCGTGTAACTGAGTCGAGTAGTATATGACATTCGGCTATTTGGATCACTTTTCTACCTTTTAATTAGCCAGTGATCGTTGTGAGAAAGTTAATGTGTTTACTTTCATTATGTGTTTTCACATTTTCATGAACAACGGACAAAGTTACAATCCGATTGTAATGAAATTCAATAGCAACCTATTGGGCAACTAGACCTTTAATTTGACACTAATTTTGTGAAAATCGGTTCAGCCATCTCTGAGAAAAATGAGTGAGTTTAAACAACCTCAGGATAACTTTTCTTTACATAACTTTTGAACCATATGTTTAATCATCACGAAATTCAAAAGTTAAGGGTTCTGAAGACAGCCCGACCATTTGAAATCAATTTCATTAAAATCGGTTGTGTGGTTTCTGAGATATTGATGTTTCGTGATTTTTAAATTTTGATACATAACCTCTAAACTAACAATCCGATTACAATGAAATTCAATAGCAACCTATGGCACAGCTGGACCTTTCATTTGCAATTAATTTTATGAAAATCGGTCCAGCCATCTCTGAGAAAAGTGAGTGAGAAAAAAAAGTTGCACAAACATACACACACACACACATACACACATACATACATACATACAGAAAATGCTCAGTTCGTCGGAAGGGGTCGAGTGGTATATGACATTCGGCCTTTGGGACCACTTTTATACCTTTGGTTTTTCCAGTGATTGCTATACCTTTCTAGGAGAAAGGCAAAAACGGTAAATCACACACTCACCTTAAAAAACCATCTCTTTAGATCAGTTCGTGAGCGGATTGCCCACTTTTAATAAAAGTGCAGAATACAGTAGACACTAACGTTCAGTGTTTCCCAGCGCAGTGAGTGATCCTTACAAGTGCTCCAAATTTTTGAAACAATAAAATGAAACTGAATATTTCGCGCTGTCATTTCGAATTGAACAGTTTAATTTTTATTCTATTCCTTTCGGCTACTATCATCGAATTACGAAAAACATTTTTGCACACAAATAGGCTCAATCACAATTTTTTTTTCTGTCTGGTACTCATTGGTTCAGTTCAAATAAAACTTAGGCGTGCTTCAATTAACAGAGCGGTGCAAATGCTGACTCTTTTCCTTGTTTTCTGCATGTTAAATAATATGACCAGAAAAACGCACGCGAATTTGCTTGAATAAGGTTGAATTAAGTGACTGTTCTATAATTTTGAAATTAACTATCGAAGGAAAGCATGATCGCCGCTCACTGGTAGAGACACTCTATCTTTATAATCTTTCTGAACAGTGTAATGTTAAAATTGCTATAGTGCCATGGCCAGAGTTGTTTTATTTTCATAAGTACCAAAATAGCTCAGCCTGATTTTTACGTTGTACCTATGGCAATTTAAACAATAGAATGTTTGGACAAATTGTAGAGATGGAGTATCTCTACAAGTGCTTTATATGTGACTTGTTCGAATTTTGCCTCTTTAACAAAATATAGCCGAATCAGCATTCAAAAAGCAAAAGAGCGAAACCAAGCATGATCGTCGGTAGGGAGCTGCGTAATCGCAAAATTATATGGTCCGCTTTGTCAAGCGGATGTTCGTGGGTTCGAATCTTGGTAGAATCATTACCAGGCATCCCACCATTTACCCTTCCTTTACGCTGAAACCAACCTTGTTGGGACTTCCTCTTGCTTGAGCTTGAGCTTGACCTTGAGTTTAAACGACCATATATTTCGTACGATTCAGTAGCTTTCGCTTTGTAAAGATCGATTACGTCCCCGTCCTTATGATCCGTTAGGAAAGACCTCTAAAGACTATAATGGTAAAGGAAGGTATTTTTACCACCGTGATGAGTAACAGGTTTTTATACTTTTACCTTTCCCTCTACACACCTTTTTTATAGACTCTACTGCTCTTTTTTACCAAGCTCGTTTAAGTTACCTTGCAAAGTCTATCGGCAATTATAACTGCCTGGAGAGGTATTAATTCAACTTTGTTCGAGTTTTTTCTGGAATAGTCGTGAGAGAAGGGTCAAATAGGGGGATGAGAGGGAGCCTCTACTTAGATTTGTACTCATGACCATTCGCTTGTCAAAACGGACTCTGTAACCTTGAAGCTACGAGCTGACTTCCTCCTAACAAAATTAGACCCTCTTATGAATAAAACTGGCTGGAAACGCACAACGCACTGCCGTAATCTCACAGACTGACGTATGTGACAGCGAGTAAAATTTTCAGTACGAAACTTTTTCCAAAAACGTTTGTAGAATCAGTGTTAGGACGAATTTCAACAATCTGATCTGTACATAATGCATTAATCTAATCACAAAACATTGCCGAACATATGTTTTGTGGAAAACGGTTTATTAACTGAAGTTAATAACATCATTTTGTTATAGAAACAGCGATTTGTATTTCACTGTTTCTACAACTAATTGACGTACATCCATCGTAGTATGCGACAAGTCGCTCTTCCTTCGTATAAAAATCAAGTGCGCTTTAGTTGTCCACGAGCATGGACCAAGCTTCGAGCTTTTTATTCGAGCAGTGCATCCTCCGGAGTCCAAAAAAGGAACGATTTTCCGCCATTGGACCTCGACGAATTTCTCTGCTAATGTCGTTCTCGGTAATCACTAGTTAGCCTAGGTGCACGACCTTGCCAACTACTTCAATTTCATCCCCGCTAAGCTGAATCCGTGTTCAGATATTAACACGGTCTTCTCTGGGGTCAATTGTAGGCTTCTGTTCATCATCCTGTTTAAGGAAATATCCATGTTGAGTGATATCCGATAATTTTGGGATGTTTTCCAGAGAGCAGAAGTCGTCACTTTGGATTTCAAAAAGGCTTAATTTCTGACCTCTGGGTATCATTCTGGTTCCGGAAATTCTCACATTGGGTGGTATTTGGCAATTTTGTTCTGCTATCAAGAAACCAGAATTTGCCATCTTAGAATTCAAAATAGTTTCTTGGGGCAATTTTTGGCTCCTGGGCATCATTTCGATCATTTTAAGCTATTTTCCGGAAATATTGTTTCAAATATGTGTTTTACTTGGACGGAACCCTTCTCTTGCAGAGAAGAGAGAGAGAGATGTTGTGCCACCATAGAAATATTTCCTGCTCCCAAAAGCATCTACATGCCAAATTTGGTTTATTTGCGAGTCATTGAATGCATCACAAACGTAGTTGGGTTGGATTTACGTCATTGCGTTTTCGTGAAATAATGACGCTATTTTTTGCACTTTCGATAAAATTTCGGTGCCTATAGGTCCGGTCTGGTGTGTTCTATCGTTTAATCGCAAAAAAACACAAATCGGCCATCTTGGCGCTTACGTCAGTCTGCGAGATTACGGCAGCGCAGTAATCGCGTAAAAAGAAGGATGAAAATCATATTTCACATAAGCATGAATAAAATAATATAATATTCTCAATAACGGTATTGCTATTGCTAATAACAGAAGTGCGGGATACAGAAAACATTCGGGCATAATCCCGCAATAGATCAACGGCATTTTTGAGTTAGAATTATTGAGTTTATTTTCAAATTTATTGGCTCATTTGTGGGTATTGTGGTACATTGAGCTCGTAAACAAATACCCAGCCGTAAAAATACTCACCTCCATTGACGAGTAATGGAAGATACACAGTTTACGGCTGGGTATTCGTATACGAGCTCGATGTGGAGACCCCTATTATGTCATATGAGATACCTTTGCTATAACTGGCGTAGTCAGGGGGCGGGGGGACGTTTTTCTAGCTCGAAAACTTTCTGACTCTTAAAAAGTAAATTCTCTAAAATTTTTTTTAGAGAGAGCATCTTCCGGGAGTTCCATTATAAAGGCTACGTGAATCTTCAAGACCTTTAGAGACTTGACATAGATAAGCTCCCATACGTGCAGAGAAAACAACGACCGCCCGGAATCAAGTTTGTTGCTAGATTAATTTTATTAAACAAGTACTACTTAAATCTGGCCCTCTCAAACCCCGGAGAGAGACAATTCCCTTTTTCGATTTTTCCTCCTGTACTCCTCTTGTTTTTCAATTTTTGATTCTGTTTTTTTCTCCTTCAGTTACTAAGAAAGAAAACTTTATCGCTACTCTTTTTTGCACCTACTTAATTCGCTACCATGGGGCCGTCATTGTCTCTGCCACGGGAAAACAAGGTGCCTAGTATCAGAAATGAGGGAATATCGAGAAAATATACAATTACTGAATACGCAACAGAAGGCTGCTTCGAATGTTTGTTTGTCTGTGGGAATGAAATTTCGTGATTATACCTGGTCTTGGGAAGGAAGTTGCTGAACGGTGGAATTTTCATGAGGACTTTTTTCCAGACGACAAAACATTCGATACCTACTGCTAAACGAAATTCGAAAAATCGATTTTCATTAGCATCCTATTGTTTATGTCATGCGGTAAAACCCATTTTGAATATTGTCCTCGAATTGGTCGTTGACTGAACTAGTTACACAACGGTTTATTTGAACAGCGCGTTGTTGGTAAGCAGTATCTCTGAAAATAGCAAGAAAACACTTCATCTTTTGTGTTGTTCTCTTTTCTCTCTTTACTATCTTCTCTGAATGATGTGAGCTCGCCAAACCACTGTTGCTCTAATCCCGTTCTGCTACATGATAGTAAAAGATTTTGGGTTACGCTTCATGATGATATTTTTTATTATCATGTTCTATAATTTCAAAAATTTTACAGATTGGGAGCTATAGTTGTGTCAAAATACAATGTATTTAATACTTGTTCTGTTGTTTGTTGAGGAAAATTTTCATCACAAAGTGAAACAAAAGAGATTCGCTGTTAAAAACATTCGTCTGATCTGGTAATCATATTTAAATACCAACCCATATAGCAACGAAGCTTCAATTACAATCTTTAAAAGTATTAGTACACATTCACACACGACGATTGCCAATCAGTTTAAATCTTTCCACTTCATCCGGCTCGGGACGGCGTTCCCCTAACAGAACTTTCCCGCTGGAGCGCCATTTTCGTCCTAACTTTTTCGTTGCTCCCGACGAGGGTGACATTTACTTAAGATAATTTAATTTTGATTACACATTCCGTATGGCAATCGATGTTTTGTTGACTTTTTACACTAGCATTCCGACGCCGTCCCCTCGTTATTTGTTATTATTCGCTGATCCCTACAGTCAACAATGACACGCTCTTAGCTTTTGGCTTGACACTGGCAACCCCCCTTGTTCAGGCGTACGGCAACGATGTGTACTATTCTTATCCTTCAAACCCAGCCCAGTGCAAAACCGAAAGGAGATGAAAAACCCTGGGAGGAAAAGGGGGCAGCCAGGAGTAACATAGCCTTTTTAATTTCCTTGATCTTTTAAGCTGATTTGCTTCCGTTTGACACCGGAAAGTCTTCTCGTTGGGATTCCGGAGATGGAACATTTCCATTTTTCTAAATCGCATTACACTCCGATACCGCTGCTGGTGTTGCCAACTGGAAGCGTTAAATTTATGCACCCCTTTGAATCGTGCATTCGGCAGGGAGAGATGCTGAAATGTTGACGTTTGCTGATTATGGTTGGCTAGATAACGTAACGCAGGTCATACTCGTACTCGAAAGAGCACTTTCGATCAATATTTTGATTTGAATTACGCTTGTTTGTTCTTTAGTCAATTATAAGTGTCCCAACAATTTTTGCTGATGTTGATTGAAAACAGCGATTCCATTAAGAGTGTAAAAGTTTTGTCTGGCGAATCAAATGATGAACGAGTAAATCCACATCAAGTGACCGAACGTCCGATTGAATGAAACTTTGCACATGAGTTGGCTTACATGACATAGTCATGTAGACGTTTTCCAATGGTGGAGAAAATTTCTCTCTCTCTCTCTTTTACCGGTTCGCCTTAAAAAAACCGCCTTAAGCAAATGCTTATATTTTGCTGAATCAAATACTTGCGTAAAGTTTCATTTAAATAGAAAATTTCGCATATTATCGGCAGGTAATTTTAGCTGGAAACGCTCTATTGACAGTTATTCTTCTATCAGTCCGCTCCAATCAAAGTCATAGTACTTCGAACTAATCATAACGGAACTTTGTCCGACAGTTGGAGTGTCACCGGAGTTGTCACGCAACCAGCAACATGGTACGGTTCCAGTGTCAGTAATGGAATTTTGTGGAGAGAAACTTTATCCTAAAACCATTTCATTCGGTGGTTTCGTTATTAATATGGCGACCCTAGTTCGCCATAGTATTTTATTTGCGTCTCCGTTGGAGTCCGCTCTTGCACTTGAACGTGAACTAAACAACTTTCAAACAAACTCACAACCAATCGAATTTGGAGGGAATTTCATTCAATATTTTGTGATAGTTGCAATTATGTTTTTGATACAAACAGAATATCGGAAACCAATGTTTCCTTCAATGTTTTGAATATTAATTTTCATGTGTAACTGTCTGCCTAGGTCTTAATTAGAAAACTTCCAGAGTTGAATTGCTGCCTTTTCCAATGAAAAAAACAGGCACAGCACAAATAGATTAGGGCAGCATGCAGAGAAAAAACTTCCTAATGAAATAGTCAATCAAACTTTTCTCTGAGAGTTTCCCCGAGCTTCAAGTCCCCATGAGAACCGCAATTGCGAGGTGAATGGCAATGTTTTCACTATATTTGACAAATGATGTAACATTGGTTTTGAGACGATAATAGATTTATAAGATTTTTGCATCTGTCAGTTACAAGTTCTTCTAGTATTAGATTCCAACGGTGGACTAAATTAAAAAAGATCTATATTAATAGTCATAAGGTGAACATTGTACAGTTCACCCTGGCGGGGGCTGTGTTTTAATGACCAGCTTGATCACGGCAACTATGTTTTTCTATTAGTATACAACCAACCATCCGTCTCAGTACTTTTTGCTGAACGATGATCTGAACGAGGCAAGCAAAAGTTTAACCTACGGGAAAAACAGAAAAAAAACTCTTTTTTTTCAAGGGGAATTAGAAGAACCCTCCGGGGCAGCTGTTATTTCGTACTTGCCACCGTGCAAGCGATAGCAACAAGAGCATTCTAAATTTCATCGCACACGATAGTGGAATTGTTCACGGGGAAGAAACAACAAACAGACGTGGTTCGACTTTCGAGTTCGTGGTGCGGTCCTTTGGGCAATTTTTCGATAAATTCTAAACGAGTGAATCCCGCTTGCACTTTGCGATTCAATAAAGTAGTGCGCTCGGGTTTTGTTTGCAGGCTCCGCTTTCCGTATAGCGATAACTTACGTTCAGTGCTGATTGAAAATACAAATCATACCAGAGTGCCGCTAGCAGTTGGTAGCTTACGTTGCTAGCCATATGAATTACGATTGAAAAAAAGTTAAATTGTACCATCTAAGCCTGGAATGCTGTTAGGGCTGCGGTAATTGAATAAATCAACATGTTTTCAATATTCAAAAATAAATCACTTTTTCAGTTGTAATTTATATTGTTTTAAGATTCTGTTTTCGATAAACCTAAGCGAATAATTTCATGCATCTATAAGCATGAATTCTGCTGTAATTAGCTAGGCAATAAAAAATTTACTCAAAAAGGTCAAGAACCAGAGGCAGCCGTTCTCCAGTCTCGCTGATCGTGCTTATTTTTCTACCGCATACATCCACCCAGAGCGAGGCCTCCCACGGAGTCGACAACCTTTTGCTGATTCTCTGCAGAAGATGGCTCAGGCGGCTCTCTCATCAGGCATTCTGGCTACATGTCCAGCCCACTGAAGCCTGCCACGCTGTATTATTTCACTATATCAGCATGCTTGTAAACTTGGTACAACTCGTGATTCAAGTGCCTGGGCCACTCTCCATCTTCTGCTCGAAAACTCCATGCACTCGTCAATTTGCCTTCTTCAGCATCTATGCTTCATAAAGGGCCACCAGGAGGATCATCGTCCTATACAGCGCTAGTTTTGTGCAAGTTTGCAAACTACGGGATCTTAGCTGGTAACTACGGGATCTTAGCTGGTAACGTGGTCCGTAGAAATAAATTAAATTAAATTAAGAAGGCTCTGTTCGCAGCTGCAACTCGTCGTTTCACTTCCTGGTTCACATCGTTGTAACATGTCACCAGCGTACCAAGATGAACGAATTCGTCAAACTCATCAAATCGTTCCCCATCAATCGCCAATCCAGCATTAACACCACTGGAACTCACACGCTTCCTGCCAATAACTATGTCCTTTGTTTAGGCAAAGTTAGAGGTAAGACCCAACCTCACCGTTTCCCTCGTAAGATGCCTCCACGGCTCTAAGGTCGATGCCGACGATACCAATGTCGTCCGCGAAACCAAGGAGCATGTGAGATTTTATGATGATCGTATCGTTTATTTGCCAACTTGCCCTTCGTACTGCACCTTCAAGGGCGATGTTGAAAAGTGAGTTGGCGAGCGCATCCCCTTGCTTCAGTCCATCCATCGTTACTGATGCTTGCTAGCTATCCGCACGTGTGATTCCGTGCCTTCCATCGCCACATGACTGTTTGTTGGGAGTTTTTGTTGTGTTTTTGTTGGGAAATCGTGTTCCAGTATAGTCTGCCACAGCTCGCGCACAGCGCTTTTTTCCCTGATTCGTACGCCGCCTTAAAAACTACAAACAGATGGTGAGTCCCAAAACTTAACGAGGATCTGTAGCAGGGTGAAAATTTGATCCGTCGTGGAATGCTGCTATCGAAAACCAACCTGGTACTATCCGACGAAGGATTCTGTTAACGGTCTTAATATGAAGAACAAGATACGGGAGAACACTTTGTATGCAGAGCTGCGCAACTTAATGCCTCAATTGTTGCACCAATCCAGTCGACACCTCTTCTTGTTAATTGGGCATATGAGACCTTCCAACCTTTTCGAGATTTGTTCATCCACCTCGATCCTCAGTATGATCTGGTGGATCGCATAGTACAGCCGCTCGCTTTCTGCTTTTGGACCATCTTTCCCAGTGGTCTTTGAGATTTTCAGCTCGCTAATCGTTTTTTTAACCCCCTCCTGTGTTGCTGGCTCCACAGTTTGTTCGTCGTTCATATTCTTCACCCTGTTTCTGTTTTGCTCATCTTGCTCCTCATCGTTCAATACCGCCTGAAAGTGCTCCTTCCTCCTGGCTGCAACCGTCGATTTATCTGTAAGCAGGTTGCCGTCCTTGTCATTAGACATCACCGGCACAGGAAAATTCCTGCTACTGAGTCTGTTGACTATTCTATAGAAGTTTCGCACGTCGTTTCTAGCAAAATTGTTTTCTGCGCGCTGATGAGCACTTGCTCCTTGTGCTCGCGCTCCTTCCGACAGTGAGTTCATGCCTCCCTGTATCTTTCTCTGTACTGACGTGTTGCCGCAGTAAGCATGAGGTTACTGGCACGGTTCTTTTCATCTTTCGCTCTCTGGCACTCAGCTTTAAACTAGCCGTTACGCCATCTCCCACGCATTGAACCTTCCAAACACCCCATTTATGTCTTCCACTCGTTCCTCCTACTGTTCTGAGATCCGTTGATCCAGCTCTCTGGCGCATTCTTCTGCCACGCCATCAGCTTTTTCCCGCTGTATGTTGAAACGCATTTTCGAGATTTTAGCAACCGTGCGCGGATTTTTCAAACGGCGGGTTAATGGTTAAAGTCAATGTTTGGTCCCCGAAAAAACCTAACATCAGTAACATCCTAGAAGTACCGACCGTCTACCAGAACGTGATCGATTAAGCAGAACGCTTCTTCATTCGGACGCCTTCGGGTGTGTTTCCGAATATTCAAATGTGGAAAATAGACGAAATTTATCAGCCTCATGCCGTTGTCATTGGTTGACGAGTGAAGGCTATGCCTTCCAATGACCGGACGCATCTCCGATGACGACTTTTACGTCATGTTTTGGGCACTTGTAGTAGGTTTTTTCAAGATTTTCATATAACTTACTTCATTGTATTCGTCGTTTATCGGTGCGTAAGTAAGTGTTAATTAAAATGATGAAGAATTAGCCCTTAATCCTCAACACGCATATACGGTCATCTACGGACCTCCGTCGGATATCGCTCGTTTACTGATTTTCTAGCACGGAACCGACGCCCCGTCCGCTACTTTGCCGCTGCTGTAGTAAATGAGGAACTTGAAAGAAATATCTGCAATCTAATCTACTGCACCGAATTTCCCTTTTTCCAGAATTTGGCCATCGAACCTTCTAAATTGCTGCGATTTTGACTACTAGCCCTTGTAGTTTCCGAGCAAGTAAGCCATTTTTACATTTACTGCTGCCCGCTCCGGGCCCGACGCTGTTGTACGCCGCCCCTGACATAGGGACACAGACGCGAAAGCGTCGCAATAAATAACGAAAAATAGAAGATACATAATGGGAAAGATGACTAAACCACATGTTGAAATATACATAAACTTAAAATAAAGCCGCAAGCTATTGTGAAACCTGAAACCTGAAGAAAACATCTAAGCCGAACGTTCAATATGAGGCTATACAAACCAAAAAAAGAAAGGATATCGGCAACCAGTAAATAATAGTGAAACAGTGAAAACTAACAACTCATAGATAAGAAAAAAAAAATAACAGAAGAAAAGGTATAAAGAGCATAAAAGAAGAAAAGGTATAGAGAGTATATTAAATTGGTAGAACGGAGTCTACGCTGATAAGACAGAGGGTAGTAATAAGATAAAGAAAAAAAGAAACATTAAAAAATAAGCCAGGTCTGAGGAAAAACAATGTTTGAGAAAAAATAAAATAAAAAAAGAAAACACGAAGAAACGGAGAAAGCGGAATGTCAGAAAAGATCAAAGAACAAGTACTATAGAAGTTTACAGAAAAAAATAAAATGCCAAAAGGAAAGAACGACCAAATAAAAATAAATAAAAAGAAAACTAATTAAAGTTACTTTAAATCACACAGCTACTAAAAACAGCGATCGAAAATAGAAATGAGAATGGAAGAGGAAAAATATAAAAGAAAGTTGAGAGCAAAGCAAAGCCTTGGTGCTACATTCCGATTCGGAACTCGACCTTCTGTTTATTTATACATACACAGACTTCGCAACCGACTGTTAAGTGTACAGGACAATTGCGGGGCTAGCGCAACGATCCTACTGACACTAATAGTCTTTCCCGAGCCGAGACTCGAACCTACGACGACTGCCTTGTTGGGCCAGCATCGTACCTCGAGGCCATCTGGGAGTTGAGAGGTACCATGTGGAACCATGAGACCTAAACAAACAAAATAAAATGAAAACAAAGACGGGAACAAGGTAAACATGTAACAGGAATGAATTAAAATTATAAGAAAACAGGAAAAATAACATCACAACCTAATATAAAACAAAACTGAAAGTGTTTAATTATGGCTTATTCCACTAACCAAAGAACACCAAAATATACTATATTAAACAAAAGGATTTCAGCAATAGAACAATGGTTATTTTGTACGCTAATAGTTGAATGCGAATTCTGCGTATAATAAACGTGAAGCCAAACCCCGACGGCACGGCTTTGCTTAGACCAATATATATAAAAATCATTAAGAAAATAATAAAGCAGATAGAAAACCATTTGCGAAACATACGATAAAAAAAACCAAGAAAAGTACAGTAAAACCCAACAAGGAAAATATACATACGATAGGAATTGTCCAGCAAAAATGAATCCTAACAAAAATTGAAAATTTTGAAAGATTATGAGACTTAACAAAAATTGAATCGTATCTACGTTGCGTTAAGTTGAACAAGGAAAAACAATGAAAGATAGATTAGAAACACCAAAAACATGAAACGCCATATGAAACGAAATTGAAAATATGGAACCAATATGAAATCCATTATTAAGACAGTCGTCTTTCTTTGACAACTAATCAATAAAAAATCTAAAAATAAAAAAAAGCAGAATTGGGATCAATCTGAGGTAGAGGAAAAGCAAGGAATATATAGAGTATAAATACAAACAGGTTGATAGTTTGGCGTACAGGAAAGAATAAAACAAAAAAAAAACGTAAATTGATACGAAGACATATTGTAGACATAGAGAATACAAAAGAGGTGAAAAGATATAACCCTTTCCGTCCGGGCCCAGAAAATTGCGTAAGTAGAAGGTAACTTAAACAAAACCTTCTCTCTCGCTTTTTGAGCGTCCAATCCATTGTTTTATTGTTCACAACGATAGTGTCAACATCGCAGCTGCTTTGAAAAATAAAAAAACTGAGCGAGCAAGGAATTCATTCGATTTAGGTTTTGTTATCCGTCATTTTTTACCTACACAATTGTGTGGGCTCGGTCGGAAAGGGATAAAGGTAAGAAGGTAAAAAGGTAAAAAGTAAAAGGTAAAAATTTAAAGGTAAAAGGTAAAAGGTGAAAGGTAAAAGGTAAAAGGTAAAAGGTAAAAGGTAAAAGGTAAAAGGTAAAAGGTAAAAGGTAAAAGGTAAAAGGTAAAAGGTAAAAGGTAAAAGGTAAAAGGTAAAAGGTAAAAGGTAAAAGGTAAAAGGTAAAAGGTAAAAGGTAAAAGGTAAAAGATAAAAGGTAAATGGTAAAAGGTAAAAGGTAAAAGGTAAAATGTAAAAGGTAAAAGGTAAAAGTTAAAAGGTAAAAGGTAAAAGGTAAAAGGTAAAAGGTAAAAGGTAAAAGGTAAAAGGTAAAAGGTAAAAGGGAAAAGGTAAAAGGTAAAAGGTAAAAGGTAAAAGGTAAAAGGTAAAAGGTAAAAGGTAAAAGGTAAAAGGTAAAAGGTAAAAGGTAAAAGGTAAAAGGTAAAAGGTAAAAGGTAAAAGGTAAAAGGTAAAAGGTAAAAGGTAAAAGGTAAAAGGTAAAAGGTAAAAGGTAAAAGGTAAAAGGTAAAAGGAAAAAGGTAAAAGGTAAAAGGTAAAAGGTAAAAGGTACATTCTTCGTAAAAACGCGTTGATTAAAAAATCCGCGTTAAATAAAAAACCCGTGTAAAGTAAACCACCCAAAAAAACCCGAGACGCTCTGCGACCAGTATTGAAGATTGTCCCTGTGACTGTCTTTCACTCAATAAACACTTAGACGTTTCTGGTTCGCAACCCGCGTTTATTCGAAAATCTATGTAAAAAAGTAACTAGTGAAAAATCCGATTAAAAAAACCTGACTGTACTTCAGACAAAATACATTGTCATAGTTTTAAATTAGTAAAAATTATTTCTGGAGACAAATATAAATTTCAAACAATACCGTGCTGGATCGAAATCCGTACACCTAAGCACATGATAATCTTCGACGGTCAATATAAATTCAAGAAATCACATATTGCTTTAAACTGACATGTTTACTTATAGGTCTACCTATATTTTATCACTATTTTCAAGAAAAATGATTAAAATCACTCCGAAACTCGAAAAAATCATGTTTAAATAGAACATGTGAATCGAAATCCGTACACAGTTTTTTGTCTGAATCAAAACCCGTACACTTTTGAATCGAAATCCGCACACACACGATATAGACTGGATCAAAGTACATACAGCAATGAATCAAAATCCGTTTAGATATAGAAGTACAAAAATGAACATCTTTTATTTATAATTTATCTTTAAATTTACGAATTAATATATTTTGAGGATCAATTGGTTCCTAAGCACGGTTTTCTAATTCTGTATATCAGCTGAAATAGTGCAATTTTCGTAGCGTTTCGTTGCGGCACCGCTTATCGTAGTAACCGGAACCTCTCGAAGCTTTCCGGTACGACTTTCCCTTGCGCACCTCAGTCACAGCTTCTTCGAAATTGTGTGCTGTATATTTATACTTGTTTTCTTCCATTATATGCTGAAAACAGGAAGAAAGTTCAACAATATATGCATGATACACACGCTGTACGGATTTCGATTAAAGCAATTAACAAGGATCAAAATCCGTACGGCACAGTTTTTGTTGAATAAATACAATTTACACTATTTACCAGACAACATACAGCTCGAAAATGACAAAGACTTACCTTTTCCATCAAATTCAAGAAGATTCACATAGTAAAACACGTATATTCCACTTGAAAAACGTTTTCATCTTAAGAACGTTTTCTTAGTAAATGCTCTAACGATACAACGAAATGACAACTGAAACCGATACACGATTGATTTTTTATTTTTAATATTTTTTATTTCATGACCTACTGACGCATAGTTTAATTTAACAGAAGGCCAACAGCGGACATGTACATGTAACTATTATATGAATTTTCATTTTAATAATGCATAAAACTAAGAAAAACGTCAAGGTGTACGGATTTCGATACAGTACGGGTTTCGATCCAGCACGGTAGTTCAAAACCGTTTCAGTGAACATTTTCTAACATGAACGACACCAAATATAATGTAAATTCAAAATGTGATCAATTAGGCTAAATTGATTTTGTAGAAAAACTCTGCTCATGTGTATTGTGTTTCTCGAGAAAAAAAAGCGTTTGTTGAGTGTGGAAAATCTTTAAATATGTTGTCATGAACAAACCACGTAGCAAAAGCAAACGGGTGCATTTTACAGAGAAAATGAGCACAAGGAAAGCCGTGCTGGTTTCGAAATCCCTCGATACATCGGACACCCCTTATCTGCAGGTGCAATTATTCCGGACACGAAGTTGGTTACTGAAGCATGTTATAGTTTCACTACCAAACGAAAGAACAAAGCGCATTCCTTTGGGAGTCGTTCCCGAAAAAATACAACAGAAATAAGTTGCTCGCTCTTTGCTGCTCATCACATTAGGGAAGAGTAATGGGTTCAACAGTAACGTTGAGTTGAAATGGTTAAAAAAGTAACCCAGGGGGGAGGTGTAACAATACTGAAACGAATTACTGCATCTTTAGGTTATTTTGTCAACTGTTGCAATGTTAAACCCATAAAAACTTTTGAATGTACCCTACTGAAAACGGACAGTACGCAGATATTACGCATTAATATGAAAACAAAAGATACAATTTAAGTAGATTAAATTCCATCACCCCCACGTCACGTAAATCAACTATAAAGCATTTGTATGTTGCTTAAAACGTTACGACGTCCAATTCGACTTCGGCGTGTCAACCCAATTCCCCCGACGAACAAACAAGTAACAACAGACGACCATCTGCGTCAGTCGTCGTTCGCTGGAGGATCGCACTTAAACTCCAACCTTGTCTGTTTGCTTTCCGCGCGAAGAATTATACCGAAATCCATTCTCCTATTCGCCGGTAGGCACTAAATTCCTTATCTCATTACACACCTCCGTCGTCGTCGTCGTTGCCGTGCCAGGTCCAATCATGCTTTGCAATAAATTCAAACTGTAGAAAATCTGCCACCATTCCCGGCAAGCGTGTTGCGATAATGGTGCGACCGCATACCGAACGAAACAGAGAAGCTACACGTGCTGCGTTTCAATTTCCGGCACCTGATCCCTTCCAGGATGAGCACGCGCTACGCTTGTGTTGATCCCCGCCCTCCTAAGAGAGGAAAATTCATGCAAATTAATTTTATAATTTACGATGGGCTACGTTTTGGACAATTGTACTAGCTTCTCCCAAGGGGGGCTCTAGCCTTGTCGGATGACTGGTCCTTTTCTCAGTGGAAATCAAGACTCATTCGGCATAGCGGTGACCACAGTGGCTCCAATATGGTACTGTGTTTTTCTATGATTAATTGTGGCCTTCAGGAGAGAAAAATGTTCAACAAAATGTATCGCTTCTTATTGAAGTTTGATGCATTTTTTAAAGCGTTCAAAAACAACTTCCTAATAAACCGTATATAGGATGCATTTGTTGGCTGGGCGACTTTCGTCGTCTTAAAAGACACTCAGACCACTGACTCTCGTCCTAGTGTCAGTTCGTTTGAAATTTATTTTATTCCCCCTGCCACCCCACGGAAACAGACATTTGTCCAGCATCAAGTGCCGTGAAATCATAATTTATCCCTACTCGAGCAGGTCTTAGCACCATCATGCCGTGACATTTTGAATTTGCATACCGAACAAAAACCGAGAGAAAATGTGCCACGCCAGCTTAAGGATTGTCCCTCCAATCTAGAGAGCCATAAAGAAGCTACTTAACTATTTGTCATAGCGTAAAGCGCCTGTGGCGCACCACCAGCAGAGGGATGTTCGAGTACGGTAAAAGAAGAAACCTTACTCCTGGATATTACATAAATACTCATTATGATTTCCCTCCTGCGCCGCACGTCCGCATGCATAGTGCGTAAAGCATATTACTATGGGTGTTATCTCTTCTGGCAGATAAAAACACGGTACCAACGGAGCAAGTATTTCCTTATGTTAATTTTCTGAATCGTACCGTGAATTTACCTTCGCTCATCACCGCAATTGCGTTTACCAGTGAGTACAAGTTAGCACCGATGATCGGTAACGATTAAAACAGCGTTCACTCCGTATAGAAGGGGAAAATGTTCCTAGCAACTATTATTTCGAAGTCTAATTAAACTGGTTCCCTCCCGACCGTTGGAACATAAGATAAATGAGCTTCGTTCGATATTAGAATGCTGCAACATCATTAGCTTTATTCGTTTCATAAAATCTTCCGCTTAGCAACATTTAAAACTGATTACGATCTTTTCAACTTGCAGACTTTTTTTTTGCAGTAAAATTTTGTACGGTAGAAAAACCGACACTTTGCAACTCCTTCGCACTGAGGTGCGAGATGGGTTTAAAGTGAAAGGATGTGGTGGAAGGATGTTACGGTTGAAACACGTTCAAAGAAAAGTCTGTTTCACGGAAATGTTTGCACCGATTCGCACGTTACCGCTTTTATTATGAAAGGTGCTATGGCGCCAATTATTCGCTTGTTTGGTTTAAAGTTTGACCTCAAACGATGTTACGCATGTTTCTTAAGAAAGTTACTGTAGAGTTTGTGTTATCAAGATTGCAGTTTTTTTGACGGGTGTATAAATTTTTTTAGTATGTCATTATTTATGAGCGTAAAATTCAAGCGAAAATATCAGGTTTTTCAATTTCGTCCGTACGATTACTAGACGTCAGATTTCACCTCGAAAACTAATATCCAAACAAGCAATTACCGTACCAATAGTATAATGGATCTCGTTTATTCCAGCCGCGTGCGCTCTGATGTAATCCATTCTGCTGGAAGAGCTTCCCGCCAAACACCGGGGAACAGTTGCACCCGAGCGGTCACCAATTTACCTGCATTCCGCTCGAGGTGCTTACAAAAGCAATAGCAGAAACATTTCTGAATAGGCTTCGTGAGTACACAAGCATCATTCAAAATCCAATCAGCACTCGAAACTTTGTTCCAGCACTAACAATCGGCCGATTGAAAGCATTTTGAATATGTGTTCAATGCTTCGTTATCCTGGCCGAACTGGAGCACGAATCCTTGCCAAATGGCTGCCATCGCATCACACGCAAAACGAGCGCAGGCGATGATGCGTGTTTGATGCGTTCTGCAGAATATTCCTACAACAGCCGGTGTCGTAAATGCGGCACTAATCTTGTGATCCGTGCTGCAATTTTCGACAAACAGTATGTTCCATAGATTGATGCGCACCGAGCTGATGTTGAGGCGGCTATTTTTATTTAATCTAAATAGCTAGCTCTTTACGCTTATACCAATTATTTATTCCGGTTTCAAACTTAAGCAAACTCCTCGTACTGGCTATGTTTACATAGATGACTGTATTCCAATTTACTCCATCCATTGGCACGACTGGAAAAGTTCGTCTCCACATGCGAAAACTACTAGCAACGATAACCAGCTGTTAGTCGCTGATTTGCCGGTCACAGTTAGGATTTGGTAAATCGACATTGTCGGTTCGAGCGAATGCAACTGCGCTGTGGTTGGCCGCCCATCATCGCCAGACCAGGGATTCGGAACGCGCAATCACGGTTTGGACAGGATCGAATCTGTTGGCATTGTTTTGCGCCGGGCAATAACAAATGTCGAAATGGTAGTGTACACAGTTGATGAAAATCTCGAACAGCGGCCATGCTTTTCACCCAAACAGAAATAAATTTTGAAGGGCAATGCCGCTCGGGAAACCATCTAATTCTTCTTTGATTGACATTCAGCGCCAAAAAAATCATCCTCGTGGGGTGAAATTTAGCGAAACATTTCAAATTTGAAACAGGTTGTGAAACTGCGAACTTTGATTGACACAAGGAAGCCACGATTGACATGTGCCGTTGGAAATTATTGGATATGTTTTTAATTTCCGGCTGGATGTGTCACGATGCGCTATAAATGTTTCGGCTGCTATTGGTGAATGTCAAAACGATGGCCTACATTTTCCATCAATTGTGCGTTGCGTAGGTTATCGCGTGACGGACGCAGCTGGTGTCTAATTCTCGCTGGGTTGCCAAACTAAATGAAGTTAAACTAAATGAAGCCAAACTTAATTGAAGCTGTTGAAGGGTTATTAGAATGTCCACTAGAGATTAGTTATAGAAAAAACCTAAATTAATCCACCTAGCGGTCAGACCCAGCCTTTCTCATTCAAACTTTTATTTGTAAAAATAAATTTACATGATCGCTTCATGAGCATGAGCATGAGCATGATGAGCATGAGCATGATTGACCGCCCGCGGTTGCTACTCCGTTATTGCCAGATCAGCTGTAATTACACAGAGAACCAATAGATGATGCTTGGGATTAACATTCATCCTCAATGTGTAAAAACTGGTGACCTCAATCTTTATATTAGGCAATACCAGCGCCGGCCGCATCCGAATGCAGGTCAAAGAAGGAGTGTGTATAGGAATATGTTGACGTGATACTCGCTTTATTGGAAGCCGAGAACACCTCTGCACATCCACGAGAAATCACTGGGATGTTGGAGAAAAGGGTAAGGTTTGCAGCAGATTTCGTTTTGGTAAACGATGCGCTGAGTTCTAATACCGGGTTCATAATACCAAATATCGCGCGTACGAGTTCATTATATCTTTTACGGAAATCATAACGCGATCCGAACTCATTCCGGCTGATGATGTAACACCGCAAAAATAATGCGCACGCAAGGATACCGGACCTATAACCTAATCAAGACAGACTCAAATATTCGAAAATCTGTTTATGAAGTCATCATGCAACTACCGAAACGTATCTCTCATTGATTTATCTCAGCTGACTACACAATGTTACGAAGCAACCAGATATGCATTAACCGAAAACAAGAAAAAAGTGAATATATAGGCCCTCAACACATACTGCAAGCGGTCAGCAAGAGAACTTCAAAAACGACCTATTTGCTTGGCCATCGCCGTTTGAAACGAACGAAAAAAGAAAGAAAAAGAAGGATGTGTGCGTTGACAGGCGAGTCGCGTATAATCCTGATATTAATTGCAACTAATTGCGATATTTGGTGGCGATTAATTACGATGTTTTGTCGCGATTAATTATTTACGATATTTATCGAACGAACGGAACCTACTCCGGATCACTGCGTGCTGAAATAGAACCTACGGGTGGACAGTCTGCGAATAAATGGTTTGGTACACCTCGGCAGTCACAACACACCGAAAATCCATAGTTGAGCAAAGCTCACCTGGGCCGAAAACACGTTTACCCCGGAAAGTTATGCGCGACCGCTCTATTCCCTCTTACCGACGCATACGCGGAGACACGGTATTTCGCGTTGATTACCATTTACTTCTTGAAAAATGAAGCGAAGATACCTACTGAGTATGAAAAACTGGCAAAGTTTCATGCATTCATAGCTAGAAAATTTAAAAAATGCAAATATGCATATCTAACAAGACCGAGCACTAATTAGATTCAACAAAATGCCAAAACAATCGCAATCAAAATTTATTTGCCATGCTGACCGACAAGATTTCTACTTTATTAAATTAAAAATTGTCTATGTGTTTCAGTATTCACTCAAAAGCTAGAAAAATCATAAAACAAGGGCATAAAACTGCTCAAAATGAAAGCAGAGAAAAAAAAACAAAAAAAAACTTTGCTTCCCTTTTGCCATGCAAATCAAACAAAAAACACAGGCAAAACGTCACTAACACTAATACTTATCCTTTAATTCCCGCGTCCTCTCTGAACCATCATGCTAGTGCGAGAAAGTGCCGCACGCAAGAGCAACGGTCATCCTGCACTCGCACTTCTCTCGCTTTTCCTTGTTTACCTTGCACTTACTCACACACACTTATGACAAGGCAAGGGCTAGCGGAAAACGTGCTCCGTCACCGAAAAAGAAATGCAGCTCTCACAAATTAGCCACAAAATTGCACGAATCTTTCACGGATTTCAACATTGACGTCACTCTCACCGATAATACGAAACCGCCACATTTCGTATTACTTTTTACTCCACCCTTTGCACTTAAAATATAACGATTACGCGACGGGAAGGTCAAATAAAATACGTCGACATTATTGCACTATCCCCAACAGTACTCGACAACCATCGGAACACTTCATCGCGATTCAAATCAAACACTCGGAATTCACACCGAAACAACAGCGGCCTTCATTCAATAAACGTAGACACATTCCTTTTCCAGATAGAAAATATATAACTTATAAAAACTTGAAAAAACGATGAAAAATTCCGACGAGAAACATTTTCACGTCCGTTCTTGATCACAGCTTGCTTCGATCTCATAGATTTACATGATCGCTTCAATCCAATAAATGTATATTCACTCTTTAGGTTCTAAAATATTGATGTTGTAATCTTATAAATGTATATTCACTCTTTAGGTTCTAAAATATCGATGTTGTAATCTTAAAAATACAGTCCGGTCTGTCTGTCTGTTTGATCCATAAAGGCTCGAAAACTACCAAACTGATCGATGTGAAAATTTGTTTGTAGGGGTTTTTGGTGCCGATAAAGGTTCCTATGATAGTTTAAGACCCCTCCCTCTTCTGGAAGGAAGGGGTCCCATACAAATGAAACATAAATTTCTGCACGACTCAAGAACAAACCAAGCAAATGAAACCGAATTCGGCCTAAGGATGTTTTAAGGGGTAACAAATATGTCCATAATGGTTGGACGCCCCTCCCTTTTCTGGAAGGGAGAGCTTCCATATAAATGAAACACAAATTTCTGCACATCTCGAGCACTAACCGACTGAATAGAACCAAATTTAGCATGAGAATGTTTTTAGGGGTAACAAATATGTCCATAATGGTTCCACACCTCTCCCTTTTCTGTAGGGAGGTGTTCCATACAAATGAAACACAAATTTCTGCTCAGCTCGAGAGCTAACCAACTAAATGGAACCAAATTTGGCAGGTGAATGTTTTTAGTGGTAACAAATAATGGCCGATTTCCACCCAATATAATAATATCCGGAACTAGAATGATACACAGGAGCTGAAATCGACCACAGATACTATTTTGAATTCTAAGAATGTGACTTCCGGTTTCTGAAAAACAGCTAAAAATAACCAAATATCACCCAATATGAGTGTTTATTTAACCAGGGGGGGGGGGGGGGGTCGGTGAGGGCAATAGGGTGTTATGAGAAATTGTCTCCAAATGCCATTATGATATCCAAAATGGCAACTTCCGGCTTCGGAAAAACAGCGGCAAACGACCAAATGTTGTTATTTCGATAAAACCAATCATTTCAAACGATTTGTTATTTGACTTTGATCATATCCTATGGCCGATTCGTCCAGACATTAAACACATCGCAAGGAATCACTGAATTTGGAACGTTCAAATTGTACAATACCACATTTAAATTATGTTGAGGCCACATATATCGATCAAAGCAGGGATAGTTTTAAATAGTCTTGGAATTTTTTTTCTTTCCATAACTTTTGAGCCACATATCAAATTCTTATGAAGTTTGTTATTTGTAAGTTTGAGAGATGACTCGTTCGTATGACACTAGTTATGTTCAAATAAGTCATGTAACCTTTGAGATAATAGACTTTCGATGTTTTATTAACAATTTAATACATAACGGTTGCTTAAGTTCGATTATAATCGAATGAAATGGAAACGTATAGAGCAACCAAATTTTGAAACCACGTGTTCAATCATAATTCACCAGTTAACCCTTAACTAGCCTGCTCATCTGATAATATTGATCAAATCGGTTGTGTAGTTTCTGAGATAATGAAGATTCGTGATTTTCACATTTCGGTACATTACAGACGAAGTTACAGTCCGATTTCAGTAAAACTCAATAGGGTGTAATGAGGCATCTAGACTTATTAATTGACGCTAATTTTGTGGAAATCGGGTCAACCATCTCTGAGAAAAGTGAGTGAGTTCAAGTAGTCTTCGGAATATGTTCCTTTTCATAGCTGGATTTCACATTTTTAAACATAACAGGCAAAGTAATAGTCTGATTGCAAAACAAATCAATAGGATCTTATGGGGCAACTAGCCCTTCCATTTGACACTGATTTTATGAAAATCGGGCCAGCCATCTCTGAGAAACATGAGTGAGATTAAACAGTCTTCAGAACACGTTTCTTTTCATAACTTTTGAACCACAAATTCAATCTTTATAAAACTCAAAAGTTGATGGTTTTTTTTTTTGGTAGCCCGTTCTTTTAAAACCAATTTTGTTCAAATCGGTCGTGCAGTTTTCGAGATAATGATGTTTCATGATTTTTACATTTTGATACATAACCTCTAAACCAAAAATCCGATTACAATAAAATTGAATAGGGTCTTATGGGACAACAAGACCTTTCATTTGCAATTAATTTCATGAAAATCTGTCCAGTCATCCCTGAGAAAAGTGAGTGAGAATAAAAATCTGCACATACACACACACACACACACACACACACACACACACACACACATACACACACACACACATACAGAAAATGCTCAGCTCGTCGAGCTCAGTCGAGTGATATATGCCATTCGGTCCTTTGGAGCACTTTTATACTTTCGGTTTTGCAAGTGATTGCTATACCTTTCTAGGAGAAAGGCAAAAACGCCGAAATGATCTTCTTTTTCGTTTCGGTCGTATGTTCAATCGATTATCATTGAAACTGTTATTTATTACGTACCATTTTGTGAGGGATTTACTTTCGGATTGCACTGATCAGAGAAATCAAGCGCATAGATCGACTATACAAATTAAATTCCATATTTTCATTTGCTAATCCATTGCCCAAAAAAACACAATAGTGGCCAATATCGTAATGATCTTTCTAATGATTTGCTTTTACAACTTTGTAAACGGTTTGTTACTGTTATTGTTATTTTACTCGCTCTAGCGCACACGCCACGCCTACCGGAAATTTAACTCTGAGTAGGCACGTATAAAAGCTCCAGTCTGCAGCAAATTTGTCTTAACTGTAAAACCGATTGCTGCAACGATGATTAACTCCTATTGGAAACTGGGTCGAGCCTCAGCCGGCAGGGCAGCAGCCGATTTTAGCACAGCAAGACTGAGCAGACGACTCATTCGATCGCAGCGTTCCACAGCAGCCGAACTAGAGAAGTAAGATCTCATTGGAACCTTTGGAAAAGCTTTAACTAGATCTGGCCATCGTTGGGACCAAAAGTACTTAGGGGTAAGCGGGGTAAGACCGCCCGCTTAAGCAATTCTATTTATAGAAAAAAAGTTGCGGCTGCAATGTCATTTTTTCTTCTATAAGAGGTTCTTCTATTCAATACCCGCATTTAAAAAATAAGAACTGAAATTTTTTTGTTTATTTTCCAACTTTTTTTTTATTTTAAAAATTCATTGAAAATGTGCAGGTCTTTTCAAGGGGTTATATACATTTTTGGTCGAGAAAAATGAGGGAAGTTTGAATTTATTTTTATGTGCACCATTTTCCATTATTTTACAAGAGCACCATTTTCATTGCATCAAAGTGGTATTTTTTCTGAAAGTACAGTTTATCCACAACAAGAAAATACGTTTGATTTTAAGATATACCAATTATTACTGGAGTAATGGCCGTTTCCTCGAAACGCTATTTTTTTGCAGAGGCTTGCGGTGATTCTGATAGAGACTCAGCGGATCAACCGAAATCAAAAAACTCATATTATTTCATTAGTTTAGAAGTGTGCTGGGTCCTTGAACGATCGCTTTTATGAGTATTTTGTTTTCAGTGCAAACGGGAACGTTTTTCCCAAAAAAATGCACGT
Organism: Wyeomyia smithii; assembly: GCF_029784165.1. Classification (NCBI taxonomy): domain Eukaryota; kingdom Metazoa; phylum Arthropoda; class Insecta; order Diptera; family Culicidae; genus Wyeomyia; species Wyeomyia smithii. The sequence continues at coordinate 159,675,129 of NC_073694.1, forward strand.
TTTGAGCGCAAAAAATTGCATTGAAAATATTTTTGCGGCAAAATGTAACTGTATGTTTCAAAAAGCGATCGTTCAAGGACCGGCGAATTTCATAACGAAAATTGAAAAAAAAGATGAAGGAAATCGGTTCTGTAGTTTTCCCGCAATCAGGATCACGGCAAAGTCATTTTCCGGAAAAAACTATTCCGAGATAATCGCGTGTAAAGTTTCAAGTTTAGCTTATGCGGCCGTGGCGAGGCGCGTTGCAAATCGCTCTAACTTTCTTCCTATTGCTCAGATCTTTATGAAAATTTGTGGAAATGTTCTCAAGATATTGTATTTGAAGATAATGTAATAAAAACTTTTCCGGTTTTTTGAAAACTAAAAAGGTATATAACTCCTTAATACGGGGTAAGCCCGTCCACCAGCGGAGTAAGATCGCTCACCATTTTTTGAGGTTAACAAATATTTTTAGAGCAGTATTCGGTATAGTGTCTTCGACAAAGTTGTAGATGGTATCTTTTTTTCTTTTTTAAAATCTGAAAAACACATTTTTTTCAAACTTTTAACTTTTTTTGTTTTTTGATTATCCAGGCTCAAATCAATCTTTAGGCAACTTTTTGTGGTTTTCAAAATGAATAGATTTTTCAGAATTGGGGCTTTTCAAGGTATTAAATTTATAATAAACCTGTCTTTGAGCTAAAAATAGAAACTCATTAAACCTGTCTGTATGATTTTTTTGAAGATTTATTATGTATGAAGTAATAATAATTGTTATTAATTTATTATTCATATTTTCATTTTTTATGATTTTTTTTTTTGAAGAACAAAATTACCAAAACAATTCTGTACATCAAACAAACCGCCCAAAAAAAATTCTTTACAAAATTTGAGCTATTAATATTTCTATTACTCCATGATCCAACAACCATCATGTTTTAGCTTACCATTTGTAGATTTTGCAGGCAAAAACATGTTTTTTTAAATAAGTTAAAAAAAAATTAATTCTTTTTTTATATCTTTTTCTTAATTTTTTTTACAGTGTATACTTTTTTCAGAAGTAAAAAACTACTATTTTCAACTCTGCCGGGGACGTCATATCGATCAAACAAACCGTTCTGGCTCTAAAATTATTTTTGTTCAATAATACCATTTTTACACAAGTTTACTTTTTTCAAAAATTAGTCGCGTTAAAAAAATATTAGTAGAAAAGTTTCAACCAAATCGGAAATGGTCGATTAACATCGATGTCTTATGTGACTTGAAGTTGCTTCACTGATCCTGTAAATGTTCCCTTTGTAGTGTCGAGACATTTGGGTCTTGAAGTAAAACAACAAGCAGTTGTTAACGTGGCGGTTTTACCCCATGTAGAGTGGGCGACTTTACCCCCAGTGGAACATTTTCATATTCCATCGAAAGACTAGTCAAAATTACAAGATTACTCACGGCCTTCGATATTTTCGAAAGAAGACAGATTCAGGCAACCGGTTAAACGTATATTCACGAATAAAACAAGAGATTTTTAGACATAAAAACCTTATGTCCCGTTGCCGCAAAACTATAGCGCATTGACTGGTTGCCAGCTGAAAGGTTGTTTTTGATTATTTCTGTGACCGTTCGCGCACTATCAAAAGAGAAAGGGATGCAAAATGCTATGTAATTATACTGTAATAGACATGTTAAAGAAATTTTTCAATTATTATATAACTTAGTAGTAAAACTACGGTGGGCGGTCTTACCCCGCTGAGCGGTCTGACCCTGTTTACCTCTACTTACTTTTTACTTTTATGGCACCAGATCGTTGAGATCCTATGCCGAATCCAGAATACGCCTCCACAGAATTCGGTCTTGGGCTGCTCCTCTCCGGTCCCCCCTTACACGCACTGTTCTGGCATCCTCGTCGACAGCACACATCTAGCGCGTGCGAGGTCTGCCTCGATGTCGTTGGCCTCTATCCGGTTCTCTGCTAAATATTAGCTTTGCCGGTCGCTCATCCGTCATCCGTGCAACGTGCCAGCCCACTGTAACCTGCCGTGTTTCATCAGCTTGACAATACCAGCGTGTTTGTATACTTCGTACAGCTCGTGATTCATGAGCCTGCGGCACACCCCATTTTCTAGTTTGCTACTTCGATAGTATCCATCCATCTCCACCGCAGCACCAACACCCGCAGAACTACCACGCTCTCTGTCAGCCACCATGTACTTCGTTTTGGCAGTGTTTATGGTGAGCTCAATTCTAGGAGTATCTTTTCTGAGAGCTTTAACTACTCTACGGTTAACACAAAACATATCAATGTGGTCCGCGAAGCCTAGAAGCATGTCTTCTTGGGACTTGGGCATGTCTTGGGACTTCGTGATGATGGTGGCGCACCTCACCTTCTCTTCGTATTGTACCTTCTAAAGCTATGTTGAACAGCAAGTTCGAAGGCTCGTCACCTTGCTTCAGACCATCTAACATCACAAACGCGTCCAAATATTCGCCCGCTGTCCTGACGCATGATATGAAACCGTCAAGCGTCACACATAACAGTTTAATTGGTATTGTTGGAAAACCATGTTCAAGCTTAGTTTGCCACAGTTCACTGGATCGTTTGCTTCCTTACAGTCAATTAACTGATGATGCAAGTTGTGTTCTCGAAACTTTTCGAGAATCTGTCTCAAAGTAAACATTTGGTCCGTTGTAGATCGTCCCACTCGAAAATTGCGTTGTTATTCTCCAACAAAGGCTTCCTGCAATGACCTTAGTCGCTGGAACTGGATACGGTAGAGAATTTTATGAGCGGAATTGAGTAAGGTTATGCCTAAATAATTACTACAGTCGAGTCTGTGTCCCTTCTTTAAGATAGAGATAGGTAGTTGTTCCTGAATTGCACTACACAGCCGCTCGCTCCTGACTTTGAAAATTCGGCCGATAAGCCGTTTTTTCCCAGTGGCTGTGTGGTTCTTTTTTGCAAGCATTCTTCACCTCGTTCAATGTTGGTGGGTCCACGGCTTGTCCGTCCTCCCCAATTTCCTTCCTTCCTACCTTCCTCACCCTTCAACACCACTTCAAAATGTTGTCCAACGCTTGGCAACCTGTGATTCATCGGTAATCAGGTTTCCCTCCCTGTTATTACACATGGAAGATACTGGCACTGTCCGGTTCCTGATTCCGTGTGCCGTTCTATAGAAGTATCTCGTGTCGTGCCTGGTAAAGCAGTTCTCCACCTCCACGAGGACGCAGTCGTACTGCGCACGTTTTTTTACGGCCTCTTTTCGGCAGCTCTTGCCCTCCGGTATTTCTCCAGCATCTGACGCGTCACACGATTAGCTGCTACTAACGTGTTAGCGTAGGCCCGACTCTTCTCTTCTGTTTCCTCTAGACACTCAGAATCGAACCACCCACTAAGCGTGGTTATCGTTGGCATGCCTATCACTTCTCGCGCTGTTTCGCTGACCGCATCATGAATGTGCTTCCACTACTCGTTCAGGTCCATTCCAGCTGGTTCACCAATCCGTCTATCAATTTTTCGAGTATACTCTGCAGCAACCCCTTCCTTTGATTATCTCTGGATGTCCAGACGTACCTTCCTGGCCGATCTCGATTGAAAAAAAAGGGTTGAAAAGGCGGGCGCGTATCTTGACTACCATGAGATAGTGATCCGAGTCGATGTTTGCTCCTCGAGAGGACAGCACATTTATGACGTCTGAAAAATTAGGCCTCCACCTAATGACACGCTTCATTTGGTTTCCTAGTAGCACGAAACTAGCAATACTCAGAGGGAGAGATATGGGAAGAGAATGTTGCTAGCAGTGCTGATAAAGGTCATTTTCCCCAGCAAAATTCTTCGAAAATTATAGCTAATCATTTTCAATTTTCACTTCCAATGATCGCAGCACTCTTTCAGATACACTAGATTTTCGTCCTAGTAACGTGCTGTTATACTCAGATGAATAATTAAAGATAATAATTAAAAGACGGAATAAAATTTGACGACAAATCCAACCAAATGATCTTCACTTCAAAGCGAAAAAGAAAAACAAACAGTCCTCTCAACCAAAATGAACCTCACCGAAACATTTTTTCACTGGCACTGACCGATGCCTTGACAATCTTCGTTAACTGATAAACTGATTTTGTTGTCTTGCTTTCATCGCATGAAATATAATGAGGTGTTTTGACAGTTCACTTCCATGCAAAAAGCGGGAAGGGAGAACTCTGAAAGGATTGTAAAAAAATAACGTTTATGGATGCTTTTTTTCACTTTCACTCAAGAGTGTCAACAAATATCAACCCTGGTTGCGAGCCAAACGAACAAGAAAGGTAACACATTGAAAGGTGTTGCAATCAAGTGCAACTAAGGATATATTTATTTTCACACGTTTCTCATGTTTTATTGCTAAACAATGAATTGAGAATGCTCTAAAATTGGTTTATCACAGTGATTTTTAACAAGTGGTTCACAAACCTTTTTGCATAGTAATACATCAACAAAATAATGATCAATTATGCTTAAAGTATATAAAATTAAAATTAAACATAAAATTTAACACCTTCACGGTTTTTGTGATGCATTTCATTAATCCCCATGATTTCCACCGTCACCATCAGTTATACGAGTCGAATGAAAAAGTTAGTCAACATTGCGTTTTGAGAAGAGATCTGGCACCTCTGACACGTGAAACCTAATTGCCAAACTGACGATGTTTTTCATCGTTTATCTTTCTCTCTGAGTATCTCTACACGAAACCGACGCTCCGTTCCGCACTATCGCCGCCACTGTAGTAGATGTGGTACCCAGAGCCTGACAAAGTTATTTTCAATTGATTCAATTGATGATTGATCAGTTTATAGTGACGTTTTGACCCGTCGCTTTCAATTAAAAAGCTTTTGCATCATTCTCAAGCTCTTCGTGAATCACATGAAAACTACTCGGATATTCTTGCTTTGATTTTGACAACTGAAGGGCTAGAAACTGATACAAATGTGTTTCAATTGAAAGAAAAGATTATCACCGTCACTCTCACATGACGATTCTCAATCGAAAATGACAATGAGCGCTAACGGAGACAGGGGGCTTCCATACAGTACTTTGCGCAAATATATGGACGAGGGAGAAAAGAAAACCGAGACGATATGAAACGGAGAACACCAAAACCAGTTTCACAATCCGAAGTGTTGTTTTAACTGTGACTTGCGGTAATTAAAATGAGAGAGTCTCTCTCTCTCCGCCATAATCTCCGTCAATTGAAATAGTCATCAGTATCTTTGAAACCATCCGATGTAGGGACGTTGCGATACCATTAAACATCGATACTCAGAATCGATACTTGTATCAAGAGCAGGTACTGATATTCTGATAGTATTGAGGCTACATGTATCGTTGTGCGATACCAGTTCATCAAAAATAAGAATCATAACTCTTTTTTATTATTTATTCCTCAAGATGAAAACGTTTAATTCGTTCATTTTCATTTACTGAACCTAGAAATAAACAGCTTCTGCAGATACCGAAAGCCGATTACGCTTTTCCTTTATAAGCTCCCGTTTTCGAAAAAAACGGCTCACATGGCTCAGTAGATTTGACTTTCGGATCACCGTAAAAGATGATCGTTCCCGTAGGTTAATCTATAGAAATTTCTGTTGAATTAGCATCGCTGATGAGATGGCATGCATGCATGCGATGCAACAAAATGGCAGAGGAAACAGCATATTTTCTGTTTCGTTCAATCTTCTTGAGGTTGTTTTGATTTTTTTCGAAACTGAGCGGTGTGTATCGATATTGATGAAGTATCGCTGGTAAAATATCGATACCAAATATTCAAGTATCGGAAGTAGAAGGATCGATTCTGTGTTAGTATCGATGGTATCGCAACCTCTTGTGTGGCCGCTACCTCCACTTTTGTCTTCCGTAGCTCTCTAACCAACACGCCCGCGCGTGCCAATTCGAGCAGAGTCCTAATCGTTGTCCGTTTTCGTTTGCATAGGTCTATACCGATTGTTCCGATTCGTGTCATTCTCTGGTTGACGTGTTCTCAGATTCACGAATGTAGAACTCATCGTGATTGCCAACTATTTGAAGGTGAGCAAGGCACCGGAATTGTACGGGATCTCAAGCCTGATCATCAACACAAGTATAAAAGTGGCCCCTGGGCAGTTTGTTGCACTCATGTAGAGGTGCCTCGATAACTACCTCTTTCCAGAGAGGTGTCAGTGACAGTAACTGATCCTATTGCCGTAGGCTGGGAAACTGCCAGGGATTCATCTGCCTACTGGACATTGCCGAAAAGGTGCTTGAGGAGATTATCCTCAAAAGACTGATGGAGCACACAGAGGGTGTAAACGTTTCGGCTTCCGGAAAGATAGATCAAGGCTAGACGCTACTTTTTCCATCAACAAGACGGCGGAGGTGGCAGTTCAGCGCACGAAAAGGGCTATTGCCCAATCATCACGCTTGACGTGAAGAGTGCTTTCAATAGCGCCAGCCATTGCGCTTGCGCTTAGGAGCACCCATGCACCGGTCTCGTAGTACAAGATTTTTAGAAAACTACTTCCGCAATCGAGTACTAGTTTGCAACAGGGAGCGGGTGCGTCTTAGTCATCGGAAGAGTATTTCAAGCTTCCATCCTGAATCCGGTGTTGTAGAAAGTCATGTATGATGGAGTGTTGAAGTCGATCGGAGGACTGCATACGCATGATAGAGGACTGTATGGACTGCAGGCAACTGAAGTAAGGTGTCGCACACAACTTTCGTAAGACCAGAAATTTAGATTTCAGACCTCTTACCCTCTAAGTAACGAAAACTAACGTTTAATCTGACTCCCCCACTAAAATTACGTAACATTAAAAACCAAAATTTTTCGATTTTGAACAAATATGCCAGCAACGTAACGGTTTTAACTACATCCTCCCTCCCTAAAAACGTAACAACAAGTGACGCAAACTCAACCCTTCTCTTACGTTACATAATTTGTGTGTAGTGAATCCTTAGCGCACCATAAGACGGAGATCATGGTTGTGAATAACCATAAACCAGAGCAACAGGTGGTGTTTAAAGTCGGAGACTGCAGCGACCTTTGAAACTCTTGGGGATTATGGTTGACGACAAGCTTACGTTCAAGAGCGTCGTGTACTATGTCTGTAAGCATGCTTGGTTTCGCTCCTTTGCTCTTTGAATGCCCATTAGGCTACAATTTGTATCTATCTCTACAATTTGTTCAAACATCATGCCAGTGTGTGTCTTGTCTTGCATACCACTTGATAGTCATCCGAGTTTGATCTTCTGAACGACCATACGTCTGTAACGTCTGAAAAGTGCCGACCAACGATCAGAACATGGTCGATTTGAGAAAAACTTACCCCATTTGGGTGCATCCAGCTATGCTTTTGAATGTTCCGACGTGTAAAATAAGTGCTACAGATGCAGCGAAGTTGGTAAGCCTAGGACCATTATCGTTCGTAGTGGAGTGGAAGCTTCCTCTACCAATTACGAGGTGGAAGAAGTCTTCCTGCTCGACCTGCACATTTGCATCCCTGATTCTCACCGGTAATTCTTTTTGCAGCCTTTGGTCGGTTTGACCTAGCCATTTCGGGTTGGAAGACATGTGAAGACATTTTTCCTTGGAACGTGAAGACATTTGAAATAATGTTTTGGCATCCCTGCTAATGACACGCTTCCTCTGTTTCCCAATTAGCACGAAGTCTACTCTTATTTCACGTCGCCACTATAGTAGATGTGGTTCCTAAATGGAATGTCCGTTGAAGAATCTACTGTCCAGAATCAACGAATAGCCGCGGCCTCCACATTCACTTTCTGCAGCTCTCTAGCCAAGATACCTGCGCGTGTTGGTTCGAGTAGAGTCCTTACATTCGAACGCCTAAATCCATGACGATTATTCCGTTCCGTATTATTGGCTGGATTGTTCGTAGTTCTAATTCAGTATGCTACCTTACTAGGGCTGGTGAGGCACCGCATTTCATGATTTAGCCTCTCGCTGTGAGTCAGACGCAGTTGTACGCTGCCCTTAATATGGAGGCACAGCCGCGTATAACCCATACTTCCCAGTCAGCTCACGTCAAAAGTTTCCATCAGAGGCTGGTTACTCGACCTCCGATAAGGTTACTCGTACCCCGCACACTGTTTCCAAAGCTGCAAAAACATGATCGAAATTTTTTTGACCCAAAAATATTGATTTTAGAGCCGTAACGTCTTCAACAAAGTTGTTCCATTAATTATTCTTCATGTTATAGAAGTAACAATTCCATGATTGATCCACTCAAAAGTGCGACACGAGTTTTACTTTTCTCATTTCGGAATATAAAAATCCACTTTGTTCAGCAAAGTTGCAGCAAATTTCAAGAGAAGCAACTTTGTTGAAGACATCATACTTCTATCTATTTATTTATATGGTTTTTTGTGGAGTTTTCTATAGATTGCTATTAGAAATCTTTTTTTGCTATTTAACTTTCTATAGTGATATTCTACAATTTTCGAATGTTCTACAAAATTATTTGCTACAACAAAACAAACAATATCTCCGAAGAAAATTTATTTTTATCTCACATGTATTTTTGGTTGTTGACGATTTTTGCTAGAATAATGCACTAATTTAAACTAATTATTAGTTTTTTTATTTATTTAATTATTTAAACTAATTATTATTAAAATTTAGAGTGATGGAGTCTTCAGTAAAATTGTTCTGTTAATTATTCTCCATTTTGTAGAAGTTAGAATTTTGTGATTAATCTACCTTAAAGTGAGAAATGAGTTATATTTTTCTCATTTTTTTCCATATAAAAATCCACTTCGCTAGGTAAAGTTCTAGTACATTTTGTAAGAAACAACTTTGTCGAAGACTGTATACTTGTATCTGGTCATTTGAATGAACTATTGTGAAGTTTACTCTGAAATGCCCCTAAAATAATTTTTTTAATATAACTTTTTATAGTGATTTTCTAAAAATTTTTAATACTCTACAATGTTGTTAACTACAATAAAACACACAAGTTTACCGAAGAAAGTCTATTTTTATCTCTCAAGTTTATTTAGTTATTGAAGATTTTTATTAAAATAATGCACTTATTTATATACAAATATCGGTACAGGAGACAGCGAGAGACAGATACCTATATCTGGACTGAATGATGTTTTTATAATACTTAAATATAGAAAAGGTTTAATCTGCAGATATTTGCAGATTTTAAAGATATCTGTTAGTAAATTAGTGCATTGTTCCAATAAAAATCGTCAATAACCGATGAAATATGAGAGATGCAAATAAGCTTTCTTGGAAGAAACTGTGTGTTTTGTGCTAGTAAATAACAATGTAGAACATTGGAAAATTGTAGAAAATCACCACTAATGTTATATTAAAAAAATGATTTTTAGTGGCCATCTGTAGAAACATCCACAAAAGTCCATTAAAAAAGGCAGATAGAAGTATGGTACCTTTGAGAAAGTTGTTTCTTATAAAATGTGCAACAACTTTGCCGAAAAAAGTGAATTTTTAAAAAGTAAAATTCACTTCTCACTGTTAATTGTATTAATCACAAAATTGCAACTTCTGTTAAATGGAGAATAATTAATGGATCAACTTTCCTGGAGGCACTATGGCTCTGAAATCTAGTTTTTTGGGTCAAAATAATTTCGATCACGGTTTTTGTAGCTTTGGAAACAGTGTGCCTCGGTCGCTCGGCACCTCGTGGAGGTTGTAATAGGAGTTGTTGAACAGAGGTGAATGACTACTGTTTGTTTTTGGTGTACACAAAAAGTCCTGTGAAACTTGATAGAAACAGCCCTGCAAGCTCTAGTGAAAAAGATAATTCAATTAACAATAATTTGTAATTATTTCGGTGTATAAAGTTAAAATTTTTGAGTGTCTCAGGCGAGCAGTAGTACTAAACCTCTGACAACGAAATTATTTTCGATATCACTGAATTCACAGTTCCAGCATTTGACATTAAACAATTGTTAGCGATTGGCATAAGAGAAGTACCAGTTGAGGTTTTCTCTGTATTTAAATTTATTCCCGCAAAAATTCTGCCGGTCAACATTGATCAAAGAGAAACTCAATTTTAATGTGTTTCCGAATATCGTAAGAATTATGAGATTTGGTTTGGATTGGTTGAGTACACGTGCAATCCTTGCAACGAATTAGACATAATTCACAGCCAAACGTTGAACATTACCAACACAGTAATCTAAACCAACTAAAATTTAATAATGGGTCATGATTGTTCGTAAAGTTTAAACGATTTACCTTCTGATTCAACATTACTACATCACTACATACTTTGAAATGTGTAGAAATAATTATTTCATTAATTCATTGGTGCTGCAATCCTCCAATCCAACGACTTTGATTCATACTACACTTTCGTTGTGTATCGATTGGCATTGGTTGGTACATAGTAGAAGGTGAAGTAGAATGCCAAAAGTATAGATGAACGCACTGGTTTGGGGCTTTTTTTTTCTTTTGACAAAGGTTTTTCTCGACCCGAGGTTATGTCATACAATCTGAACAAAAAACTGTCAACGTCTTTCGATGGAATTGTGTAGCTGAAGAAACGGAACCAAACCGAGCCTTTCTAGTCCAGAAAGAGCCAATGTATAGAAGGATAGATGTCAATTTTTCGACTGTTGAGAACTGATTGAAAAGAGTAGTTCGACCACACTACTCTAAACGACTGCCAGAATATTGGAAAATGTTTAAATATCTATTTGTTAAGACATTCACGAAAATTCTGAACTGCTCCAAGCTCTTGTAAATTTAACTTACTCTTTAAAATTATTGCTTTAAATCGCACAATCGACATATTACGGTATGCTATCAGTTCACTGTCATTTTATCAGACTCGACTTCTTAGATCTGCTCGGATTGAGGTGAGCCAGCAAAAACTCGAATCACACGGGTGACACGGGTCAAGTGTTTGACAGCTGTTCGGCGCAAAATAATTAATGCATCGTTCGCAATCACATCCGCGCTAACCGTTGTTCTTTGGAACCTGTACAAAAATTGCCTAGAAATCCCAGCTACATTCCAGCAAACATAAACTTCACGAGCTGTTCATTCAAAATATCAAGCACGCCCCGAGGTTGTCGTGTCGGCCAGTTTTGGGTCTCGAACGAGTGTGAAGGACAATACCGAGAAGAATCGAAAGTGACAATATGTCTCGGAGGATCAAACCGTTCACCAGTTGTTGTCATGCATAGCAATAAAATGCTAAAAAGGAAAGGAAGCTTATTTGAAGTAGCCCCCAAACGACTGTATAAATATTTAAACTGTGATTATATTCATCGATAGCACAGGACTCTATCATGAACGGGAGAAGAAGACTCTGAAGTTTGAAAAGGAAGTTACCGAAAAGAGTTTACAGCCAATTCACGACCTTGTCTAATATTGAACTTGTAAATTTACTTGCAATCAAGCGTACTTCTTTTCATCCTTGGTTGCATCTGGGAGCAGTACGTTTAAATCCAGCCATCATAAACAAGACAACGCTCAATGGATTGAAAACCTTCCCATCAGCATGGTAGAATATATAATTTTATGGTCCTCCGACGGTAGTCTGATAGCCGGAAAGACGATAAGAGATGCATATCTGAAAATGGTGTGAATTTTTCAACTCGACTGAACTGTCATCCTCATAAGCACTGTCGGTTTATGTGCTTGGACCTGGAGTAGCATGTTTTGTCTTCAGTTTTGGTAGGTATGGGAAAATTAGTAAGTCAAATCACGTACGTTCGTGTTTATGCTGCTGCTGCCTGTCGGTCACTCCCCCAGAGACTCCTCCTGCTGTTTTATGGCTTTCGATCGTTCCGTGTGCATGCAATGCGCATTACGGATGCATGCTTTGTTGATGGCTTTGTTATACGACAGAACTCAATTCGACGAATTGGGTAACGTTTGCAACGAAAAATACAATGTCAAAAAATTAAAAATTTCCCGCTTTGGAACAGAATTATATTGTATAGAAAGTTTGAATGTTATACTGTTGCTTACTAATTTAGGAATAATAGTACCACTATATAAGAACTCCAGTTTAACGAAGAGCAACGTGAGAAACCGACTTTGTGTATTCATTAACTTTTGTTTTTACTGACTATAATGGAACTTAAGCTAGTTTTATTTCCCTTTTTGGCAGTCAATGTTGAAATGAGAGCAGATAAATGAGTTAACTGTAAAACAGGATATAAGAAACTTCGAAAAATATAGTTTTATCTCAATAAAAACAAATCCAAACAAATAACAGAAGGATTCTGTGCAAAACCACGACCGCAAAGTTGATGAAGAACTATATAACGTCAGTTGATTTTAAGACAGGGTAATTCACAGTTTTGAGTTTTTAATTGCATACAGTTAAGTTCTATTCCACAAAAACCTGGTTTAAAATTCACAAAAAAACTCCAGAAATAGAAGTAAATTTGCTTTTGAGGCTCAAATCTGAATTACCCTAAAAAGATAAAAAAAACGAGATCAACTCGTATAACTTGCTTGTTATTTGCACATAATAGACTCCAACAGGTTCTATTAAAATGGGTAGACTTGAATTTGAAGTTTTTGGGGAAATGGAAAGAGAAATTTTATTACGCTAATTTTCTTCTCTCAATCGAAATTTAGTTTGCACATGAGATGCTGTACTTACATCCGTAACCATGCATGCAAACCACTCTAATCGACTTGATTCCAAGCAAAATCTGTCAATTTTAATGTTTTTATAAGCTAACATAGGCGTAAAAATCGTGAAAAGTTTACTTAATTAGCACTGGAGCAATTTGCGGAGAATAAAAAAAGATGGTTTTTAATTAACGACAATGTTATTGCTATCTTTCTAAGAAAAAATTAAATTTAGTGTTGATCACTGATCAATGAAACTTAAGAGTTTTTACTAAAGAACAGCTATTTCTATTCGAGGTTGGACAAAGAATAATCAAATTTTCCACTTTGATGTCAAGGACAACTTTTCACTGGTTGCCTTGATGGAACAATCACTAAGCACTAGTATTCATTACTATTTTTCAAAATACCATTTATTTTACTTCTAAAACTTTGACGAACCGGAATCAGCGTAAAAAACACCGCGTAAATTACGCAATCTGAGTGAAGAGAAATCGAAATCCGCGTAAAAAACTACCGCGTAAATTCCGGAATTCATGTAAAAAAACTCGCGTAAAAAACCGTGTAAAAAGCGACCTTAGTGTATTTTCCTTGCAGCTACTCTGGTTTTTAAAATCTAATTATTGAAAGATCTAATTATTGATAGCAATCGGGCATTAAAAATGAACGCAGTTTTGACTAAAAGAAAAAAAAAACATCAAAAAAATGACACACACAACATAGTCCGCTTTTACAAAAGCACGGGCAACGCCTTGAAAGATTTTGTCATGTTTGTTGATTGTAGTTGCTTGATCGCTTAACAGTTGAAAAAAGGTCATTGCAGATCGTATGTTATTATTCCTTCGTATATGAGGCAATATTAAGAAACATATTGACATCAGTATCTATAAATAGAATTGGGTCAACATTGAGGACAATAAGTGACATTATATACGATTTACAGGTTCATACGATTTAAAGCGTTCAACAGTACTAGATTCGTTGACACGCAACATCGTAATGTGGCTCTGAGGATAGCGAATGGGAGCAGTGATCGGAACGTTGGGGGTTCGAGGCAGATCAAAGCTTTGTAAAAATATTGAAACAAAATGCCGCATCCAACCAATAAATGAAAACATACTAAGGACTAATTAAATGGTACGCGTACTTCTCATTGATCATTGAAAAAATAAAATATGAATGATATTGTTGCTACTCAATTTTGTGCTTTTTTATGTTTTGGTGACTTCAGGTTGTATATAATGCAAAATTTATTCGCAGCGGCAGGTGAAAAAAAATTGTACTAGGTAGCAAACAGAGTTGTTCATACCTCAGATTTTATGCAGAATTGAAAAAAATGAAAAAAAAAAGTTGTAAATCTTTAACTACGCGAACCATTTTGGTACGTATGTTGCCTCCACTTTGATACTTATAAGCTCATATAGAACATTATATACAACTTTATCAGGTTGTACAAAGGTGCTTATATCTCAACAAAAACTGAAATATACGGCCCAAATTGTTGGCTGGGTTTGCATGGAGACTTTTTACAAGAAGACGGAACTTTTGAACCCTTAATTCTTATTAGTAACACATAAAAACATTTTGTATGAGATTTTTACAACGCTCTTTCAGCCTTAAAAAAACTAGTTGTTTTTTTAATGTTTACCAACCTTAAGCTGATGCGTTGTTTGTGAACAAAGTGAACAAAAACTTTAATATGCTTTCAAATCAAAACGAGGTTCGTCATGAAAATAGTTTGCATAGGAATATAGTGTAAATTGGATTATTGAATAAAATAACGAAAAAAAAATCATGTTTTTTATTGGGTCTGTTGATTCTTATGATTAAGAAATATTTTTGTATTACCAATACACTTGAAATGTTTGAAAGGGTCTGTCAAATTCGTTCCTGAGTGGAAAATTAAGCCAAAGAAAGCTCTTCAGCCATTTCTAGGGTAAGTACCATAGGAAAAACTCCAATTTTTGTCATATAAACTTTAGTGTTGACCATTCTCATATTAATCTTGTGACTTTTTTATTCCATAAAGTTTTGGTTGTGTGGAGTTTAGCCTACGACCGGCACAGAGTAATAAGTTATTCACTTTAAAATAGATTCAATTCAGTTTCAGTTTGCGAAGGAACCCAAGCACTTATCAACTTTTTCTCATTGTTAAATTTATGGCAACCAGTGTTAAAAAAAAAATATGAGCGAAATAGTTCGAAAATTACAACAAGTCTTTTTGAATTTTGGTTAGCAACTGGATAGTGCGTACCAGCAGCATACCCGTACTAGTTGGCATAAAATAGACCCCAGTGTGGTCCGAAGGCTCCTGTCCCTACCTCCACGTGGTACCAACTGCAAACGAGCAACCAAGGGAAGATCAATGAATCGGTGGGAACTTGGTTATATGCTGATAGGAAAGGGGCACCTGTTTTCCTAGGAGGGCAGCTTGTCTTAGCGTCTGTTTTTCATGTTAGGGGCGGCTCAAACAGCGTCTGATCCGGAGCGAATGGCTGAATTATGAAATGCGGTGTCTCGCCTGCTACACAAAAGACGGCAGGCCCGTCACGAGACTAGGCATCCACAGCCCTAGTACTGCCACGAACTCCTTGTAGCCCCTAGGACCCCTAGCCCTAGTAAGAATTGATTACGAACCGGAACAATCGGCAACGAACTGACGAACTGGGCAACGAAATAAGAACGGCGATTGGAAGCTTGGTACATGGAACTGTAGATCGCTGCACAATCCGGGTGGCGACCGGATTCTGCTGGATCAGCTGGAGCCCCGTCAATTAGACATCGTTGCGCTCCAGGAGCATTGCCAGGAGGATTTGTGGCCATAGGGCACAGTCATACCAGAGCGGCGGGACAACCAATGAGCTGGGAACTGGCTTTATAGTGCTTGGCAGGATGCAGAGTCGTGTGATCGAGTGGCAGGCGATTTGCGACAGGTTGTGTCTGTTGAGAATAAAAGGCCGGTTCTACAACTACACTATCCCCTATGCCATCACGAAGGAAAACCCGATGTTGAGAAAGCAGCATTTTTCGCACAGCTGGAGAAACTCTACGATAGCTCGGCAAGGAAGACATATGATCAGCCTGCGAACCGTGACGAACGATAATGGCCAGTGATGCATCTACTTCGCAGCTTCTCGAGGACTGGCAGTCCAAAGTATCTTCTTACCCCGAAATGACATCCACAAAACCATCTGGAGATCACTTGATTAACGTACAGCAAGCCAAATTGATTATGTTCTCGTCGACGGCTTCGATGGAGACCTGAATGGCAATTCTTCTCAAACATTACAAACGTACGCACCAATCGTGGTGCGGATATTGGCTCGGACCACTACCTGGTTGCCGTATCTTTGAGCTCAAAACTGCGACATCTACGAAACGCGGCTCAACATCAAGCAGCTCCGGGACCCACGGCAGCGGTACTACCCACGGCTTGACGCATCACTTCTCGAGGACGGCTGATGCAGCACTCGCACGGCTATCGGGGAGATCGCACCGAGTGGCAGAAACGACGGTATAACGGGGAGTGCGACACAGCAGTGAATGAGAAAAATCGGACCTGACCATAACCACGATTTTCAGACGAAAGAATCACCAGCAAGAGGGTTATTAACATGAGTAGCTGGAGCAGCTGTGCCATGCCAATTATATGTAGAAGTTTTATGAGAAGGTGAACCAGTCTCGCAGAGGCTATGTGCCGCAAGCCGACATGTGCAACGACGCGGATTGTAACATTCTCCCGGATACCAGTGAGGTAGTCTACAGGTGGAAGGAGTACTTCGATGGAGACCTGAATGGCGATACAGTAAACAGAAGTGGAGCAGGAACTGACCTAGAAGCACCAGTAGCAGATGACCGAGTACCAGCCCCCGATGTTCATGAAGTTCGTCGTGAGATCGGTAAGCTAAAGAACAACAAAGCCACAGGCAAAAAAGAACAGCCGAGTGAGCTCTTCAAACATGGGAGAGAGGCGCTGGGTAGTGCGCTGCATTGGGTCATTTCCAGGGTTTGGGAGGAGGAAAAACTGCCAGACAAGTGGTTGGAGAGAGTCGTCTGTCCCATCTACAAAAAGGTCGACAAGCTGGATTGCCGCAACTACCGCGGTATCTCGCTAATCAATGCCGCCTACAAAATACTTCCACAGATCCTGTTTCGTCGTTTATCACCTTCAACCAGGAGGTTCGTGGCCAGTAATAAGCGGGTTTCGTGAAAGCCCGTGTCACCACGGACTGATTTTAAAGAGAGGTGTTCCACAGAAAACTCTATTTTGTTGTGTCCAACGTACATATACGACATCGCAGTATTCAGCAATTGTGTTTCTTTTAAAATTTTCCACAACTTTGCTAAAGGAAGCTGTCCGGTATATTGAAAATTAGAAAAAATATTTGAGTACATTAAATCAATTTTTCACAGTCAAATCTAAAACGATTTTTTGAGTTTAGACCACTGTGCGCTGTGGGATTTTCAAATAAATCTTTCCACCAATTGTTAATGTCTTGAAATATAACCCTTGGAATGTGTAGAAACTATTTTGGAAGTTATTTCATAAAATGGTGGTTGAAAAACGTGCTTTACAATAAGTATTTCGAACGTTTTCGAACGATTTTGTATCACGTTTTTGTACTCTACGACCTTCAAAAGGGCATTACTCAAAAATATACCGTACGATGATTTTGAAATTTTGACCAGAGATTCTGGACGACATAACGAATCGAATGGTGTACTCAGATTCTTTGGTGCATTTTTTTTATGGTAACGGTCTGTGGGCGCACCATGATCACATCTTCATCGACTTCACGGCGGCCTATGATTGAGAACAGCTATGGCAGATCATGCACGACAGCGGATTTCCAGATACATTAACTCGACTGATCAAGGTCACCATGGCGCAAGTAATGTGCTACGTGCGTGTTTCGGGGATACTCTCGAGCCCCTTCGAATCGTGCAAAGCGATAAGACATGGTGATGGACTTTCCTGTTTCCTGTTCGCCCTTTAGGGTGTGATGTGGATTTTCACAAGGTGTGTTAAGCTTCTGGGCTTCGCGGATGACTTTGGCATCATAACACCTGGAGGAAACATACGCTCGACTGAAAGCCGGACTGAAATCAGAAGGCGAATAAATGCGTCGAAAACGAAATACATGTGAGGGGGAGGCTCCAAAGAGAATAACATAAGCCTCACAACTCAAGTCTCTGTAGATGAGCGATGCGATGAGCGTGAGGTGGTCGACGAGTTCATGTATTTGGGATCACTGGTGACCGCCGACCATAACACTTTTCACTTCGGAAGACACTTCGATCGAGTCGAGTACAACGACGTACGAAGTTGACGCTGTACAAAACCCTGATAAGACCTGTAGTCCTTTACGGAATCGAGACAACAACGCTTCTCGCGGAGGACCTGAACGCTCTTGGAGTTATCGAAGGTGCTGCGAACTGTCTACGGTGGAGTACAGACGGGTGTTGGTGAATGGCGACGGCGCATTAACCATGAGGTGCACACGTTGCTTGAAGAGAACCCTATTGCACACCTAGCGAGTCAATAGGTTGCGGTGGGTCACTCACGTCGCACAGTGTTTCCAAATCGAGAAACGGACGGCAAAACTATTTTTTCAAGTCCTATGTTATCCATATATTCTAGTAAGTTGCTTCGTTTACTGCTGTCCTTCATATGCTTTAATGGAATCAGTTACAAATTTCACCGTATAGAGGGCGCCATACCTAACTTTTAAACGTGACTTGCTAGATGAATACTTTCTTCTGCAAAGTTGTGTAAAATTTTATTACAAAACTGTTTGCTGAATACCTCAAACCTCTAGAAACTAAGATTTCAGAGCTACAAGACGTTTTTTAAAAAGGATTTTTTAAAGCAGTTTTTCATCCATATGTTCAACTCCAAGGCCTAAAACATGACTGTATAATATAGAGAGTGACGTGATAAATCAAGATGAACAATTTCTAGTGGTATATTGGTTATTTTATACAGTATTCATGAATAAAAACTGGAAAAAAGTGTTTTTAGCAAGTCACGTTTAAAAGTTAGGTATGGCGCCCTCTATACGGCGAACTTTGTAACTGATTCCATTAAAGCATATGAAGGACAGCAGTAAACGAAGCAACTTTCTAGAATATATGGATAACATAGGACTTGAAAAAATAGTTTTGCCGTCCGTTTCTCGAACCCTGTGAAATCACTAATCTTCAGCAACCCTGCCAACAACAGAAGTAGAGGGGCGCATTGTGGACGCTGGCTCGACCAGATCGAAGGAGACTTGCTGGTAATGAGACGCCTGGGGAACTGCCGAAACATAGCCCTAAATCCGAACAACATGGTGACAACTTCTTGATGCAGCACTACCACGGCTCTCGTCTGATTAGTCCGGTCCGGTCCATTTCAATTTTCACTTCCAATGAGCGCACCCTTTCACATACGCTAGATACTCTACACTAGATCCTGTGAAATATTTCACGCGCATCGTTCACTGTCACGCAATAAAATTTGCTGAAAATCCAACCAAATGATCGTCACCGTTCTTTCGGTTAAACGAAAATGCAAATCAAGCAACAAGCGTTTTCGCAATGATAGATTAAAATTGATCCAAGAGCGACTTAACCGGACCAGTTTCTTTCGAGGCAGTATTTTTTCCATTCATCGCTAGTCGTGTAACATCTCTGTATAGTACACAAACCGAATATGCAAAATTAAAGTTTACACAACAAAACATAGAGTAGAAAAATTTTCAGAAAATTGGAAACGGGAGAAATCAAACAAACGCGTTTTTACTGTGACTGACGGATCACTTGACTTTCTTTTTTCACAAATAATGAAAAGAGAAGGGACATGAACATTGCATGATAGTGAAATATTTTTTTGTCATAATAGAACTTACATGGTAATATTCATACACCCATGAATGGGTAAAATTTTACTATTTTACTTTTACTTTTATTAAAAACTGAGAGAATAGAAAAAAGTGACGTTTTACCTACGCACACTAGTAAACGTGTAAAGCCGCGTAAAGATGCGTTTGTTTCCTCCAAACTGTAAATCATCACATATCGTTACTTCGATTTTTCATTCACTTTTGGCCATTTTTTGCTGATCACGTTCAACAGCCTTTTCCGATTACTGATCACTGATGAGAACTTCGTTCAGAAGCGAGTTAGAAACATACAGTAAGTGCTCAACTGAATATTTGTTCAGCTGCTTAAAACGTAGCATGCCGAACAAAACAGTGATTTGGTTATGTTTTCCTCAACGCGTGGCACCAACACTTTTTTACGTAAATAGGTCGATTGGAAAATGTGCAATGGGTAAAATTGTACTCATCGTGAAAGCATATTCTTAGAAAAAATGGATATTTTTTAACACGTTGATTAGTGCAAATGAAATACATAAATGCACCGCAGTCTTTTCAAGTTAAATGAAACATCGCGTGAAAAATTATCACAGATTGAAAACGGGCAGGAAAATCCAATTTCAATTATTTGAAAAATTTGATCGTCGTAAAAACTAAATTTTGCATGGATGCAGGATGTATTGAAAAGTGGATAGAAGTTCACCCATTTTCTGAGAAAATTCGTTTTGTAAATTGTACCAATTCTTTGACGTTCTTCTGTATACGCGGAGTGACTCATGAGAGAGATGCGGTTCGTAGGAGCTATAATGTTATATCGAATTGTATTTGGATATGAGAATGGTATAAAATTCAAAATTACGATAGAGAGTTCATGGGAAAAGCTTAAATTACTTCTTTCGAAATCCAGATATTCAAAAATTTCTAGATACCTCAAACTTATTTGTTAAAAAATCCCAATCACGATACACTCACTAGATAAACAGCGATGCACAGGGACTGCTGGCGTGAATCACGCATTCGCTTGCCATTTTCGTACCAAAAGCAAAGAAGTTTTGTTGCTCCCGAGCCCTAAGTTAATATCGACATGTTATTGCGCTTTCGTTTGATACAGTGCATCAGGCAAAGCCCAACCCAGTTTTGGTAAACATTGATATTCCATTCGCATCCTGGCGAGGATCGGAAACGACCATGTAAGAGCCAATCTATAACCCGAACGCAACATCCGAACGGTAATAAACCTGTCACAAACGATGAAACTTTATCTTCTTCAAGCATGCATGCGTTGAATCATTAGACCTTTTGATTTTACGACTCGCGGGCTCCGATATCCGAGATACTAAAGCAGCCGAAAGTCGAAGATATCACCTATTTCTGAGTGCGGAGGTGATTTACAACAATGTGTCGTCATCATAATTCTTTGTTTTGCCTTAACTGCCACCGTCCCAGTCCCAGGGCATTCGCTACCTAGGGATGAAAGCAGGGACGGATCGGAAATCGTAAAATAAAATTAGATTTTGAATATACAAGTACGATTTTTGACGGATGAGGAGAAATGTTTATGTCCAACCTTCATCACCTTTCGAGTTTTATAGAAACCTGTTTTTACGGGATGGCCTGGAAAACGTGGGGCAAGCAGTTCGGTCATGTGGAAAATGATGATTTATTATTACGGTCTTACTTTGGATCTAAAAACGTGCTTGTGAACGATTCCAGCAACAAAAGTCCGACTGCCGGAGAGAGATAGAGTAAACTATCATTCAGGATGAATTGTGTTGTAACAAATCTGTATTTACTGATGAAATATAAAGAAAAGGGTTTTTTGCATATGTTCTGACCGAAATCAGGTTGTAGTGCGAATAGTATAATAAGCAGTTTTACATCATATTATTCCTAAAATTATGTGCTGAAGTTGAGCGACTTTCAAAGAGCGATCTTATTTATAAATCATAACTCCGTTGTTTCAACATAAGTTTTAAGGAGTTACACAGCAACGTGTGAACATATTCGTGACGTTGTTAGATTGGTTACGCAACAGTAACTATAGGATAAAATACTTTTAATTCCATTTATCTGGCGGTACAATGTGATAGTTAAGTTAAAGTTACTATTAATTTTTTTTTCTCTCAATTTCTAATTTTTTAGATTATTGGATAGTCTTACTATACACACTTAGATTTTATTGCCGAGAACTCAACAGCTGATAAATTCAGCGAAATGTTCTACAAATATTCGGCAGAATTCAGATCACTTTTGCCCAGCATTGTCTGAACAAAATTTAGCAACGCTAGGCACAGCGCTCTCGGCTGACTTTCCTGTGTTCGGATATTCCAATTTATACTAATCAACCGGATCGTCCGCCCCCACAGTCTATCTGACATTGCTCCGCTGGCATTGGCATTTCATCCAAACCGCGAACGTGTTTCTCTGGGAAGTATGCACTCTAAACAAGAAACACCATCGAGCCAAATGCTAACAACAGAAACATCGACCGAACGTGATCTGACTTCACGCTTGGAAACCCGCGGGCATCGCAGCCTCTTCACAGGCGCTGTTCGGGAGTAAAGTTTCCTCCCACTAAGGGAAGAATTTTCCCAACTACAATAGCGTGTACTTCGTTTTACTGGCGGCAAAATTGCATGTCGATGTAGAATGTTGGTGTTGCCTTGCGCGCCATAAATTCGTCACAAACCAAGATTCAGAGGCTGTGAAAAAGGATACCCAATTTACCGGAGGTCTCCCTCTTTTTCCTTTCAGTTTGCGCCTATAACAGCAGTCAAGATTCACACCAGCATTTGGGATCCTTTTGTGGGAGACGACGCTTATGACGGACACCCAACCTCGATACCAGTTGGAAGACGGACAAAAAAGTGTTCCGCGTTCATCATGACACCAATTTGGAGCAAGCTTTTAGTTGTGCTCTCCGGCGATTGGAAGCTTTTCAAACTGCTCGGAACTAGAAACAACGCTTCCGGCAAAGCGCTCTGCAATCGAGCAATAGAAGATGTGCTGCTGCATAACAAAGTGTCTTCCGGACTTATTCCGGAACGGAAGTATACTGCAGTGGATTCCATTTTTCATATCAATTGCATTTTACCGAACTTCGACAAGCTGGTTTTTCTGCAGTAAGTGTGGTAAAATAATTTTGCTGAAACGCTTAATTCAAAAAAATCTTCAAACCGCCCAGGGAGTAAAAAACACTTAAATCCAACTCTCTTTAATCAAAAGCTCTACTTTGATGATTGTATATTCAATTGTTTGTATCCTGTGTTTGTATCCAACTAATGTATCCTACCTGTAACATAACTCATTTCATGTGTACAATCATATATTCTGTCGATGATTTTTTCGGCATAAACCACTACAACTGCATTATTTTTACAGGTAAGGTATTGTGCTTGTAGTGGTAAAACCTTCCGAAAAATTGTCAAATCTACCGCAAAACAAGTGTAAATAATGCGTTCGTTGCATAACCACTGCGCTTTAGTCTTTGAATAACTTCTGTTGGAAACCAGTTCAAGAATAAGAACGGAAAATGAGATTTTTTTGGTTTTTATTCACTATATTATTCATTATATTCTTAAGGCGATGTTTCATGAAAACATTCAAGTACAGTATCGTCGTTGGCACTACCCGATCTTCACAATCGTATGATAACGATGGTGTTACCTCATGTAGTATAAATCTATCAAACTCTTTATACGACCTGTTTTTCGACAAAGGGTTCAATAACATACGAGGAGTGCTTGAGCGCTAAACAATCATGAGTACAAACAGGTTGTTTTAAATTATTCAAATCAAATTATTTTCAAACTTAAAACAGTACAACAAAAAAAGTTCCAGTCAGCATATTCATACGCATATTCGTGTTTCGATTGAAATATTCGTATTCATATGTATCACACAAACTCACACTAGACGCGCAAAATACAGCATATGCGTACTGTTTTGGAGGCGATATACGCACTGAAAAATAATAGTACGGGATTCTTTGATAAATTTATAAACGATAATATTCGCAACTGAAAGCGATTTATTTCATACTTTCTTACGAATTTAAGTTTAGTCCGGTTCCGACATAATATACGATTGTAATCTTACTTTTGGGGAGCTGCGTAGCCGCAAGGTTACAGAGTCCGCTTTGTCGAGCGGATGGTCGTGGGTTCGAATCTTAGTAGAACCTGGCCATCCGGTGTCAAAAAAAATGGACTTAAGCATGGGTTTATTCTCATTCTCATTCTCATTATAGTAGAACAATAAGCGTGTAAAGGAAGAATAGCACATTACACACAAGCACTGATGAACAATAATAATAAGTATGCCACTTCTCAATAGAGGTATTGCTATTAACAGAAGTGCGGGATACAACAGACACCCGGGCATATCTCACAATAGATCCTACGATTCTGGTCGCAGTGAGGAAGTCCATACAGGAAAAAAAATCTTACTTTTGTGCAATCAATAGAAGTCAAGACAAGAATCCATATTTATTTATTTTCATTTATCATTTTTTGAACTTTATTTGAAGTTCGATCAACCATAACTTTTTCAAGCACATATGAATCGAAAAGTTATTGTACTTTAAACTCGAAGGTTACTAGTTCTTCGAGAACAGTTCTTCAATTCAGAATGTCTGTGGTCGCTACTACTGATAGTGCTGACAACACTGGCGCACAGTTTGGAACACGTAATAAAGTATTTTAACGGTATGTATTTTATTATTTCATTAAATAGGAAATGTCAAAATAGATACATATTTCACTGACTTTTCAAATTTTAACAACAGAACTATTGGAAAAATTTGTTTTGAAACTTAACAACCGTAAATGATTTCAAGACAGTCTGATTTCAGGAAAAATCATTACAGAGGGGTGTCAAGTCGCACTCCACGGAAAAATGTTTTTATCTGTCCCAATTAATATTTTCCAGTTGGCTAAAATCCCAGTAAACTCATTAAAGCGGCTGCGGGTAACCAATCGACTATTAGGCTTCCACATATCAACACGAGCTCTATTACACTTGTGAACACAGGTTTGGCCCTACAGCACAACCTGGAAAAAATGAGAGATTATAGCTTTTCAACCATTCCTTGTGAATTTAGGTGTCTCTAAAACAGACAACTTTTTGTGAGAGTTGAATTAGTTTTTTGACGTGGGACTACGTCTTTGCTTACTATACTGGAAAGCATTCTGTAAAACTGCAAATAAAACTGGCAAATGTTGTGTCAGATTTCAAACGCTAATAATAGCATAACCACATGATGGATAACAATAACCAATATGTTGTTGGATAAATAAAATGTAAAACAATTTTGTAATATGCTTGTTATCACTCTAATTTCATTGCTAAGCGGAAAAATTGATAAAAAGTTCGACAAATTTACGCGAACAATGAACCAATCACATGCGAGCATTCCTAACACAGACGACGTGAGTGGACACCATCCGTTTCCTGTGATATTCTCTGTATCAATCTATACATATAAAAATGCAGCTCTGTCTGTCTGTCTGTCTGTCTGTCTATCTGTCTGACTGTTCCATATAGGCTTGGAAACTACTGAACCGATTGGCGTGAAATTTTGTATATAGGGGTTTCAGGGGCCGAGAAAGGTGACTAAGTAATTCGAGACCCCTCCCTCTTCTGGAAGCGAGGGATCCCATACAAATGAAACACAAACTCATGCACATCTCGAAAACAAACCAAGCAAATGGAACCAAATTTGGCAGGTGGATGTTTTTAGGGGTAACAAATATATCCATTATGGTTTGAGACCCCTCCCTCTTCTAGAAAGGAGGAGTCCCATACAAATGAAACATAAATTCATGCACATCTCGAAAACTAACCAAGCCAATGGAACCAAATTTGGCAGGTGGATGTTGTTAGGTCAAAAAATATATCCATAATAGTTTGATACCCCTCCCTCTACTAAAAGGGAAGGGTTCCATACAAATGAAACACAAATTCATGCACATCTCGAAAACTAACCAAGTAAATGAAACCAAATTGGGCAGGTGGATGTTTTTAGGGGTATCAAATATATCCATAACAAATTGAGGAGGGGCGTCAATTTTTAAAAGGGAGGGGTCCCAT
This sequence comes from Wyeomyia smithii, assembly GCF_029784165.1. Lineage (NCBI taxonomy): Eukaryota > Metazoa > Arthropoda > Insecta > Diptera > Culicidae > Wyeomyia > Wyeomyia smithii. The sequence continues at coordinate 159,700,654 of NC_073694.1, forward strand.
ACAAAAGAAACACAAATTTCGCACAGCTCGAGAACCAATCCACCAAATAGAACCAAATTTGGCATGTAAGTGTTTTTAGAGGTAACAAATATGTTCATAATGTTTCGACACCCCTCCTTCTTCAGAAGGAGGGGTTCCACACAAATTTCTGCACATCTCGAGAAATTATCAAGCAAATGGAACCAAATTTGATATGTTGAGGTTTCTGAGAGCAAGAAAATTTTTTGACTCCAGACGCCATTGTTAAATTTAAGAAGGAAACTTCCGGTTTCTATCCGTAAAATGTCTTCAAATATCAGTTTCAAATCCAAGATGGTGACTTCCGGTTTGAAAAACAGCGGGGTATGACCAAATACCACCCAATATGGGTATTTCCGAAATCGTGATGATACACTGAAACCACAAATCGACCTCCGACAACATTTTGAGTTGTAAAATGGTGACTACCGGTGACTGGAAAACTGCCGAAAATGACCAAATACTAATATGGGTGTTTTTTAGCCAGAATGACGTTCAGAGGCCAGAAATTGTCTCCAAATGCCATTTTGAAATCCAAGATGGCGCTTACGGTTTCTGAAAAACAGCGAGATATGACCAAATACCACCGAATATGGGTATTTGCGAAATCGTGATGATGCATTGAAACCACAAATCGACCTCAGACAACATTTTAAGTTGTGAAATGGCAACTTTTGGTGCCTGGAAAACTGCCGAAAATGACCCAAAAATAACCAAATATCGGTTTTTCTTTAACCAGAATGATGCTCAGGGGCCAGAAATTGTCACAAAATGTCATTTTGAAATACAAGATGGCGACTTACGGTTTCTGAGAAAATAGCCGAAAATGACCAAATACCATCCAATATGAGTGTTTCTTTAACCAGAATGACGCTCAGAGACCAGAAATTGTCTCCAAATACAATTTTGAAATCCAAGATGGCGACTTCCGCTCTCTGAAAAACAGCCAAAAATGGCAGATTTCCATCCAATATGAGATGCTTCGATACCAGATTGATACACAGGAGCTAGAATCGACCACAGACACCATTTTGAATTCTAAGATGGTGATTTCCGGTTTCTGGAAAACAGCCGAATATCACTAAATAATACCTATTATAGGTGTTTCTTCAACCAGAATGACGCTCAGAGGCCAAAAATTGTCTCCTAATGTCATTTTAAAATCCAGGACGGTGACTTCCGGTTTCTGAAAAAAAAACATAAAGTGACCAATTACCACACAATATGCGCGTTTCTTTAACCAGAATGATGCATGAAACTAAAAATTGACCTCAGGCACCATTTTAAATTGTAAAATGGCAACTTCTGGAAAACAGCCGAATACTACTACATATAAATATTTCCGTAATCGAAATGATGTATAGACGCCAAGCATTGACCCTGAACACCATCTTGAATTCGAAGATGACCACTTTCAGGTTTTGAAAAACAACGAAAATAACTGAATACCACCCAATATGAGTATTTCCGGAGAGGTGATGTACTAAAGGCAGAAAACGAGGATGTTGTCATTCCGATAAAATCAATAATTTCAAACGATATAAACAAATCGCAAGAAATCAATGAATTTGGAATGTTGAAAATTATTAAATTGACCACAAAAATAGGCGGGACGAAGTTTGCCGGGTCAGCTAGTATCGAAATATAAATTGACAGAGTCTCCCCGTCCCAATAGGTCAATTTATTTTTGCTTCCATGAGCTTAGACTAATATGATGTCTCGAAGGTAAAAGTTTTCCGAAACATTTGAAACAATCCCCATTCTTGAACAATTTCTAAACCTGCTTTCAGAACCTAATAAAAACTGATGTCGCGAAAGAAAATATGCCGGTGAAAGCAACAATGCCAGTGGAGTAAAGAGCCGCAGGTCTCTTGTCGTCTATGATTGCAGCGGTACTCTTCTATTCATACATTTCAGCGGTACACTTCTATTCGTACTGCAGCGGTACAATTCGTATTGCAGTGGTACACTTTTATTCGTACATTTCTATTCGTGTGCAATCGAGGAAAAACTGCAACGCTGCTGCTGATGGTGATTGAAAGTTTATCTCATAAATAAGATTACCATAAATTACTCAACTAGTATTGTAAATTTTTGCAACGGATATTTATTTAATTTTATTTTCGATAATCACTAAATAAATGTGACCGGATAGTATCGAAAGATTAAATTTCCAAACATACAAATGTATAGAAAAGTAAGAGCCTGCGAATTCTAGTGAATTTTTGGTTTATTTACTAAGATTCATTCAGAATCTCTTTTTACATTTCAAAATTGTTTGATGATATATAATTATTCTAAGCTTTACCATAATAAACGTATATTAGCTGTCTTCATAATACAGCGAAGGTAGTTGTAGGCAACTGAAAAAAAAATTTCAACCAAAAACAAAAATGGAATTGTTGATTCCTATGATTTTTTGCTGGAACTTGTTCATAATTTTGTTTAAAATATCTTTTTATGTTTGCCAACTAATGAACTTTTGTAAGGACTTCCATATTATTTTGAAAGTAAAGTCCATATCATAGATTTGATTTATTCAGTGTTGAATGAGACAAAACCATTCATTATGATAACGTAAGTATTATTGGATTTGGTTTTTTAAGATATAGAGTTAATTCTGACTTCGACGCATTACGAGAAATTTTTGGTGCTTCTTCAACAAGCACGATATGCTTGTTCCTTGTCAAATACATGTTGCACAAAAAATACTAAAGAGCAAAATCATTTTAAATCGCCTGGAAATACGCGAAAATTTAATCGACCATTTTTGATTTGAATGAAACTTTGCCCACGGATTTGGCTTAGCAAACTGAGCATTTTTCACAGGTGGAGAGATTTTTTACACCCATGAGTTACATTCTAAAAGGGCGTATGCCTTTTGGCATAGGTTTTATTCGAAGCATTGTAGCCCAGAAACCGTTGGTTGTATAGAAAAACTGTCTGAGAATGAGTTGTAGAGAATAAAAATGCACTATAAAAAAAATATACACTGTACAAAAAAATTTTTTTTTGACCAAAAAAAATTAAAAACAAACATTAAATTTCAATTTAAAAAAAAAAGAGTTGAATTTTTTTTTTAACTTTTTTTTTAAAGAAGCTTGACGTTAATGCGCAACTTTTCAAAAAAAGTCCAGGATGGAGAAATGAAAAGTAATTTTTTTATGGTAGATTATTTTTTTTATGAAAATTCTAATTCAAACTTTTTTCAAAATATTTGTATTCTGATGATTTTAAAAGATGCAGAGAGTTATTTTGAATCAAAAAGCGCTTGGTAATAAACATTCTAAAGGCATCGGTTTTCGAGTTATTTCTGATTCAAGCTCGAAAAATTATAATTATTTAGAAAAATACACGGTTTTCTTATTTTGTCCATAGTTCTCCAGCAAAAACCATACGTTCATTGGAATGCTTGATCAAAAATATACAATTCATTCTTTGACAACAAAACGATTTAGCGAACGGTTCTAAAGAAAAGAGTTAAATGTTCTAAGTAATATAAATATATATAAGAATCAGGTATTTATTTTCGAGTTTTATTATATTAGGAACATACGTTTTTATGACATACATACTTTACAGAACTAGTTTCACCTTATATTTTATATACATCATAAGTAAATGATTCGTCATCTTTTGAAAACAGCTTCGTTTGTATCTTATTTTCTAAAATCGGAACAAAAGAGTAATACTTTTGTGTGGCAGCTATCATTATAGATTTTTTGAAAATATTGCTCCATTCTGTTACTCTTTGTTCATATTCTTCATATGATACCCAACTAAATGACTTTTTTGATGAATTCTATTTACTTTTCAGATTAGACCAATTGCGCTTGTAATGGGATGTTCATGCTCTTTAGCTAAACTTGCATTTCCTGCCATTCGTTTTAATATGCCACCAATTGCATTGCATGGGCCTTTAACATGAGAAGTCGCAAAAAAATGCCACTCTGCATCGACGTTATATTTTGTTTTGAACTTGCCAAGACTTGCAAAGTTTTTTCTATTTTCATATTGTGAGGCAGCTCCATCAGACATTAATATCGCTTTTTTCAACTCTATTGTTGTTTTCAAAAAACTCATTAATTTGGCAATAAACACCTGAACCGCAACAGTATCATGATGGAGTACTTCCGATATTAAGATGAAGCTGATATTCTTAAGTGTTCCAGATTCTGAATAGTAAACAACGAAGGGATGAATGGTGGCTTGACTATCATTCCAATAACTACACGAATCACAAGTTGATAAAGACGTATTAAAATGAGCTTGACTGTGCAATATTTTTAATTTTGCAATAACGTTTTCGTTTAATTTGCGTAAGCTTGATGAGCACCGATGATCAGGAAAGGGTTTACAGCATTTGGGCTTGGTGTATTCCATTTTCACTTTATTCATCTTCACAAAATGCAAACTGTTACTAACACATCTAGAGTAGTGCAATCGTATTTATATACGAAAACAGATATTATAGGTAACCCAGTAGTTATTGGTTGCGTACTTTACAAACAGTTGTTATTAGTAAACAAGTAGGTAGTGTTGCATGACAAACATATTTTTTTATAAAACATTCGGCAAGGGGGAACGTGTAGGAAGGCTCAGGTTTAGCGCTTGAGTTATTTATCCAATCGTTTTATTGTCAAAGAATGAATTGTATATTTTTGATCAAGCATCCCAATGAACGTATGGTTTTTGCTGGAGAACCATGGACAAATTAAGAAAAACGTGTATTTTCCGAAATATTAATAATTTTTCGAGCTTAAATTTAAAATAACTCGAAAACCGATGCCTTTAGAATGTTTGCTACCAAGCGCTTTTTGATTTAAAATGACTCTCTGCATCTTTTAAAATCATCAGAATACAAATATTTTGGAAAATGTTTGAATTAGAATTTTCATTAAAAAATTAATCTACCATAAAAAATTACTTTTCATTTCTCCATCCTGGACTTTTTTTGAAAAGTTGCGCATTTACGTCAAGCTTCTTTAAAAAAAAAATAAAAAAAAATTCAACTCATTTTTTTTTTAAATTGAAATATAATGTTTATTTTTAATTTATTTTGGTCAAAAAAATTTTTTTTGTACAGTGTATATTTTTTCAATGGTGCATTTTTAATTCCCTACAATTCATTCTCAGACAGTTTTTCTACACAACCAACGGTTTCTGGGCTACAATGCTTCGAATAAAACCTATGCCAAGAGGCATACGCCCTTTTAGAATGTAACTCATGGGTGTAAAAAATCTCTCCATCTATGAAAAATGCTCAGTTTGCTAAGCCAAATACGTGTGCAAAGTTTCAATCAAATCAAAAATGGTCGATATTCGACCATCGGTCATTTGGCGCAATCTTGCTCTAAAGGCATAACATCGCCAAACAGAAACGATATTCTTTCGAGTGTTGTTGAATATATTTCAAAAATCGATTTCCAGTGGAGGCTGAAAATAAAAATACGTAAAGTCGCTAAGCAAACACATTGATTCTGTCTGCAGACACTGAATATTTTGTAACAAAAAATCCCCTAATTACAGTGTTCGGTCCCACGTCACCATTTCATACAACCCTAGGGCTGTATACCTTGTAGTATTTCGTAAACATAACGTTGAACGCATCTGGCGAGCAATTACTATGCGACATTCTGACGCACTTTAACGTACTTCTGCACAAAGCTATAATCTTTCTAGGCGACTATTTTGAACTTTAGGGCCGCATATTTTTTCTTTTTTGTCGACCAGTATTATCTCCAAAATTATGTCTTCTCATCTGGCATCCATGTCATAATACGTTAATCAGGGTTATGTTTTTCACCGGTTAGTCAGCTACCATTTTACAGAAATGATCAAAAAATCTAACGTCATGCTTACTCAAAGGTCGGTTATGGATTAGTATAAAAAGCAGGTAGTTTTTTGAGTTAAAACCCGCTACTGGGTTTAAACTAGGAAATACCGTAATTTCAAGTCAATTTTAGCCCGTATCAGCCGATTTTTTTCTGAAAAGTAGTCACGATCGTGATGTTTATTAGACGACCACCGTTTATCTCTTAAATGTGCCATAATTCCGTACAATTATTTACATTGCCATGTTACATTTCTGGGGCTGCAAAATACATGATTACAATCAGGTTTCCTAAATCATGAAAGCTGATATAGGAGAGGGTTCTGGCAGCACGGCTATCACCAACTCGTGCGAATTCTCTGCTTATGCCTTCAGACTACGCCGGATATCACCTGATATCGCCAGATAATACCGGATACCACCTCGGGTGTTCACACTACAGTCATATGATATGGTTTGACATTTGCTTTGGTAATTAAAGAGAGTAGAAAACAAACAGGTCGCAGCAGAAACTAGACAACAAGAGCAATGTAATTAGGATAGAGATGTCAGCTAGTTGACTCGTACTTACGTGAACTCTCATATGCAATTGTCAAAATGTGCGGGGTGACAAGAGCAAAATTATTTTCTTCCTTCTTACTCGCATGCAATGCGAATTTAGAAATTTGTAGGGTTGGGTCAAATGTCTTTTCACCGTTGCCAACTGCTGCAAATCTGGTTTTTATTGGTTTTCGAACATGATATCCGCGATATCATGTAGCCGAGGTGATATCCGATGATAGCTCGATTGTGTGATATATTAGGTGATATGGCCTCGATAGCACCAACCGCCTGATATCAGGTGACACGCGGTGTAGTGTGAACGGGGTATTAGTGAGAGTTCACATTTAAAGTGTTTTTCCGTCAGCATTTTTGCTGAAACTAGTGTGTTTGGTGTGAGTGGTTACTGCAGGCTGCAGAGGCGCTTGAATATGCGACTATTTCAATGGATTCGTTAATATAAGTACAAATTATTGATATTCGAGCTCATACCCAGTAAAAATATTCGTCACCCTATCTCAGGTCGCACTAAAAGTGCAGCAAAATTTCGCGTGTGTGGATTGCAACATTGGGTTTTTACTGCTGTTTTTTTCGATCCTTCATTTAAGTGACATTTCCCGTACATACACTGACAAACGTGTATTGTGACCATTTTACGAACTGGTAGGGTAGGATACTAGGAGTGATCTTTGATCACTCTCTTTGCTTCCCTCTTTACGATATATTTTTATTCATTAGTGTACACCACAACATGTGGTTCACATTGTGTACAATAGACTTGGACACTGTTATATGGGAAAAAAGCGATGGTGTTATTTTTTCGCTCCCATCCACTTTTCGTGTTCCTTATGGGTCCTATAACAACCGTGTAACTTTTAAGATCGATCGGTGCAACTATATTTTTGCGCCCGATTTTTAAAGTTTCCAAACGATTTTATATGGGAAAATCAACTTTTTCAAAACTTATTCTCTAGAGATGTCAATTTGGCTTCTAAAAATATATCGATACATAATATTTGTAGGAAATTTTCCTGGGAAAAACTCTTCTGAAGACGTAAGACGTTACGATGCTTGTAGAAAAAGTTATTTACCCCAAACTGATTGAATGTCTGATGAACGGCACACCATTGAATTTTTCCAGCAACACTGCTACAGCATGCTTCATTTAACTATTATTCAATTTCTTAATTGAACTTGATAATATAATTAAGTAATACGGTAAATTTAACAGCGATGTTAATACATTGAAAATTGATCTGATTTTTCGACTATGAATTGACATAAATATTTTAACTAAATACAGTTCTATATATAGTATATAGTTCTTCGATGAGAATAGTCGAATGATGGAGAAACTTTCATGTTTATTAACTAAAATCCCCATACAAAATGCTGCTTATCAATCAATGGAAATAGGAACTTCACTGTGTAAAAATTAGCTGTTCATGTGCAAGAAGTTTTGATTTAATAGTGGTACTTTATCAGTTAATTGTAGCATTTTCGTTTCACCCTGAAAGTTTGACCCAATCTCGCACCAGCACGCATTCAAACAGCCTTCTGATTCTCGTTATTTCCCAAGGAAAAATGGCAAGCATGACCAGAAGGGCAAACTAAAAACACTTTCTTTTATTATATATATTTTATTTACGATGGGCAATTGTCACTCGGAACAAAATATACTATATTGCAACGGTAGCCTTTATGAACCAAAACAAAGAAATTATATTTTCTAGTAGCAGATGAAATATTGTTGGGCAATGGAAACAAGATTTGTTATATTTTCTACGAAGTTTATTTTCTGGAAATAATTTGCATCGTGTAATAGCACAGCAAATATATATCAGCAAAAAAATGAGCAAAGAGACTTTGATGTCATTCTAGCAAACAGAGTTTTGAACAAATATTTGTTATAGTGTAAAATAGCGTAACAAATATATTTACCCGAAGAAAAATTTTACGCAAATAAATTACATACCAATTATTGCAACTATTTGCCTCGTCTAATGTGTGCTTAATTGACATAAATCTACAGCACTGTAGTGGTAACCTAGGTTACCAATTTTGCGCGTAAATAACTGCAGCGGATTTCTAGGTAACCTACTACGACGGGCTGCGGCTACGTTCATACGATTGAGCAGTGATTCAAATTTTGATATATGGAAGCGTTTTTAAAAATGGTTTGTTTTACAAAATTCAGGATAAATCTAGCTAATTTTACTAAATATACAATGCTAAACAATTCCATAGAAGCACGTAAGCATATTTAGTTTATTTGTGCAGTGATTTCGCGAAACTTTGGTGTATATTACGTGCGTTCTTCGTGAATATCGGCTTAATGAGATGAATAATGAAGCAGTTCCCCAGTTAGTAAATTTTTAGAAATGTTAACTATATTGTACTCACGATCTACCGATCGATAGTCGTAGTAGTTACGGCGCAAACAGATTTATTTTCCTCAGCCATGCCCAACGATATTTTTCTCAGAAATACTTACAGATTTCATTTAAAATTCTTTTTGTGAGTTTATGTCAATTTAAATCAAAATATTATAATGATGGTGAATGGTATTGTTTTGTAACGTCAAACAGCGAAAATCATTGTGACGCAATTGGCGAAGCATAGAACTAGATGACAATAGGAATTAAAGGGTGATTTTTTAAGAATTTGGTTTTTCTTAAAAAAAAAAAAACGCATAAAAATTACAAAACTGTATGAATTCTTTATTTGAGCCGATAAATTGGTTTATGCTATTTACTTTTTGAAGATAATTTCATTCAAATGTTGGCCATGGCTACGTTTTAAATGGTCCATACGAAAAGTCCAATTTTGGGTCATATTTTCGAGCATTTCGGCTGGTATCTCGTGAATAACGCGTGTAATGTTGTCTTCCAAGGCTGGAATTGTTGTTGGCTTATCTGCATAGACGAGAGACTTCTAGCGGTGTTAAACCCGTACATATCGAAATCCGTACACCGTGTTGTTTTTCTTCAGTTTTAAGCATTATAAAAATGAAAATTCATATGATGATTACATGTACAATGTACATGTAACTATCATATAAATTTTCATTTTTATAATGCTTAAAACTGAAAAAAAATCAAGGTGTACGGATTTCGATACTGTACGGGTTTCGATCCAGCACGGTAAACGAAACTAAACCCAACGGCGAAACTCGACATGCTGGTATAGAGGAGAAACGTAACGTTAGAGTCGAACCTACCCTCGAGGAAGTTTCGGACAAGAAAAATAAAGCAAAACACAACACAGCTAAACTTCCATTCAGTTATCAGTTTATAATTTGGGCTACCTTTATGTACATCATTTAGTATCTTATATCCTACTACTACTGGCCTCTACATTCTTATAGTGTATGTACATTCATCGAACGATCCAAAGCAACTTCAAGTTTAACACCTTGAATCACACGCGAGACTAGCAACACCTATCGAGAATTCCTAATTTGCGTGAGTATCTATCGGACGGGCCGCCCGAAGTCGACATCGAGGAAACACATCTGAGATAACGTGAAAAAATAAAACTCCTTTCACAGACATCAATCCCAACGCAGTGTGCGAATGCTGTGAATGAGATGGAAAAAAAAAGAAATTGTAGAAATACATATACGGGTGAAGCGTTGAGTTTGACAACCTACCTTCAACTAAATCCTACGGGTGCGCTCGGCTTGAAATCAGTCTTTCCGGCAATGAAATTATTATTGTTGTGTGGTTCAAGCATCGTGCATCACAGCCACCAAAACATCGCTAAGCGGAGACACTGGCGGCGGAAGACAGCGGTCTTCGCGCAGGCGATGTAGTCTCTTCTATTTGGGTTCTATCTGGCATAGGGTTTACGAAGGTACGTTTTGGTTGAGCGGCGTTCCGGGCTCCGGCTGACGCCTATTACGTAATGGTGACGTGCAGCGGCGTTGTCATCGCGCTCAGCTGATCTTGGCCATATGGATGTTGTTGCTGTTGTTGATGTGGCTGCTGCTGCAATTGGTGTGCTTGCTGCTGTTCGTAGTAGTAAGGCGGATTTGCTGTAGTGTATACGGGTGGTGGTGGCATCGGAGGATTGCTACTGTTTAGCAGGGACATCTGATCATGCTGGCTTGCGTAGAACTGCTGGACGTCATTGTCCAGGTAGTTGTCGATGAGACTCGGGCTCCGCCGACGCTGGTGTTGTTCATGCTCCTGAAGCAGTTGCGAAGCGGACCACGACTCGAATGGACTCAGCGTGCGGTTGTCGTTGATGGTTACCGTCGGTTCGTATCCACGTGACAGGGTGCTGTTGTAGTTGATGGCGTCGTTCGGTGAGAGGACGAATGACTGCGTGTCCGCCATCTGTTGCTGGTGCTTCAGTTCATCGATCAGTTTCTGTTCGATGGGAAGCGTCCGGGAGTTGTAGATGGTCGGGATGTTCGGACTAACATTCGTCTGCTGGACGTAGTCCGGTGAGGCGGATGTCGAGCTGGTCGCGTTGGATGAGGAAGATGTTACGTTGCCTGCTGTTACGAAAACACTGTGCCCTAGTGATGTTTTTGTCTCGCTGGTGAATGGTTTAATGGGACGCTTCTGGTCGTCCCCGTTGGAATTATTTCGTTTTTTTATAAAGTAGAAGTAACAACAAACGAGAATGATGATAATTAGGAATATAACTCCTGCTATGATGGCAAGGAGAACTTCAACTTCCAGGCTGATTGTGTCGGCGATTCTTTGATGAATGTTAACGCGTCGGTTGTGACTTTCACGGATTTCGTCGTAGGATGACCAGACGGATTCGTAACTTTCCGTCCCGACTGAAGTGGATGGCGACAGTGAAGTGGCTCGTTTCGGCTTTGGTACGAATACTCTTACGTAGTTCGAAGTTGATCCACCGGCTACACCGAGTGCGTGTGCTCGGACAGCGAAGTAAAGGATCTGTCCGATGAGATGAGGCTCGTGGGATAAGTTCATTGTGAAGGAACTTTCATCACCAACAGAATTGATAAGAGGCGTATCATGATGCCACAAAAATGCGGCTGTATCGAAATAATCTACAACGTCGCGAATCGATGTAGCGTATTTAATCTCGTAGCGGGCGATGTTTTTTCCTCCCATATCCGGGGTTGTCCAGTTAAGGCGCACCCTCATACCATCGATGTCCACTATCAAGTCGCTTATCTTTCCAATCGTACGCGAGCCGATTTCATCCAGTTGATCCTGTGATAGAAACACCGTGATGGGCTGGAGTGTCCGTTGGAACGGAACAATTGAGGACATCAAGGTCGTTCGAACGGTGCTTCCACAACATCTGGATGGAGCACCTTTGAGTACACTTTCCGACCGGGTGTAAGCCATGTTTCCATTATCGGTTGCTGTCACCTCAAACTGGTAAGCTCCTGCACCGCCGAAGTCATCTGCATTGAAGTATCGCGAGTAAATTCCATCATTTTTGGTAATATCTGGATCTCCGGAACCAGTATCTAGTAGTCGAAATTTCTGACGACACTCGTTGCCGCTTCCGGCCGGACAAATGCCATCCGGGCGGGACACTGTGACTTCCACTAGAGCGGCAATAATAGGCAAGTCTCCTCTTTTAACCTCAGCGTAAATTACGGGGGGACTACCGACTCGCTGCCGAATCCAGGATCGCGCTTGAATTGTTGGTGCATACTTGGAACGTGGTGTCGCGAGTACTTGCACGTAATGCGGCTGAGGATGTCCATTGAATCGGTCAATTTTATAGCTCCAGCTGCCGGTTTCGTTGAGCGTAGCAGACACCATCAGCTGTTTAACCAAGGATCGAGCGTCACTTCTGGACGAGTAAACAATACCACTCGGGCTGGTCAGTTTCATGTTAGCAATCAGTGGTGACTCTGGATTATGAACATAGACGAAAAAGTAAGCCGGAGGTCCCATGAACGAGTCCAGGTGGAAGCTGCCGGTCACAATTTGGCTGGTTCGCTTTGACATCATATGGGTAGCATCGTTGTCATCTGAATCCAGCAATTCCTTACGGTAAATTTCGATCGGCAAATCGTTTTTGTTTCCTTCGTAGTACTGCCGACCGATGTTGGATAGTGCGTTGGTCAGCTCGAAATAGGTTGTCAAGTAGCTCTTTTCTTGATTGTACTTACTCTCAAAGACCGAGAACGCAGCACCGCCGGTAGACACTGCAAGTGCGTCCAGCGGTTGGCGCCGAATCACGTTCGGATAGTTGATGGTAGAGATGCGAATTCGCGAAGCACTGGCGGAGGCTGCCAGCGAGACATGATCGATGGAATATTCCATTCCGGGAGCGATCACCAGAATGATCGAGTTGGCGGGTCCGTTCATGCGGGTACGTTCGTTCAGCAGGTGGATGGCGTCCGCTACTGCACAGCTCAAACACGCCGGTTGACGAGAATCGCTTGGTGAATATGGAATAAATGACGCGACAAGATCTTTGTTTTCCTGGATGTAAAGCGAGGAGATCTGGAGTATCTTTTCTGTGGCTGTGTCGTTTGCTAGAACCATTCCCACCTCAGTGTTGGCCGGTAGATCGTAAACGACCCACTTCCGTATAGCCGAACGTAGAAAACTCCAGGATTCTCGCATCTGCATGTCAAGCGTTTCATCGATGATGATTACATACCGAGTCGATTTACGAGTTTTGTAGCTGAACTTTGGTGTGGTGTTGATTATGATCGATGGGTTGACGTTGATTTGATTTTCCATGATGAAATCTGGATGCTTCAGGATTACATCCAGAGTACTGCGACGGTCACACAGCTGATTGTGTTTGGTAGGAGCGTACCGATTGTGAGTTCCCTCATCGCAGAACATGGTCACGCTAGGAGCTTCTGCGGCAAACATAATGCTTGAACGAGCATTCCTATCCACGATGTCGCTGATATTGTAGGATGCAGGACTGCCACAGAGACCACGGTCGTGAACCGGAGCGTCCGAGCAACCTGTCAGCTTTAGCTCGTGGTCATCGTTGATATAGCACCGAGGGTAAATAAGATCCTTGGTGAAACCGACCTCATCGAAAACACCGTACCGATATTTGGCCCACTCACGGACAAATTCCCGACCGATGGTGTCCCGTCCCAGGATGTCAGCATCGATGAAGATTTGATCGCCCATTTCGCCACAGCCCGCAAACTGTTTCGTCCAGAAGGGAGATTCGGTTTTGGAATGTGTTTTGATCGTTACGTCACTTCGCTCGCCACTGGCCGAGGTTCGCGTTTGGTTGTACGGAATGCAAGAATTAGGCCAATGGGGTGGTAAAATGACGGTAATGTCTCCGTAGTATACCCGACCGTCCAGCGCCGAGAAGAGATACTGCGAGGCCGAAGTCAGCATGATCTGTGCGAGAGGGGAGAAAAACGTAAAGCTGACGTTAATTACTGCTATTAGCCAGTTCGATGATGAACTCATGAGAAAATGTGAATACCCCACCCGCGCCTCCTTTCCATTAATAACTAACAGTGGCCGCGGCTCTACCACAAACGTATGTGGCTGCTAGCCTTTCGTGCAGCCGAAATAGAAATTGAGCACGCAACAAAATGCCTTGCGGCTGATTGATGATGATGCACAGCAAGTCTGCGCCAGTTGAGTAATTTAAATTGACCGAAAATTGCACGTTACACCAGCTCGGGAAAGATTTGATGATGCGAGCTCTACCGCGTCTGATGCAATGTTCCAATAATGTTCGAGTGGTTTGAGGGCAGCGCTTCCAAGGTTACCACCGTCAAACTCATTTATTCATTCACTCTGCTTACCGGGAAGAACTTGATTTCATGGAAAGTTAATGCAGAAAACAAAGCGCGTCCGGTATAATGTTCTAAAAAGCTATAGAGCATGATATCCTAAGGCAAAACGAGATAACTTTTGTTATTACCCTCCGCCTCCGCTTACATTTCCCATCCTCGGACAAAATCCCGACTGGAGCCATCGTTTGAGCAGCATTATCGGTGATAGCATCAAATTGCTCATTATACCCGCTGGAAGAATGCCCTTGCACCCAGCACTTGGAAAGTAATCCCCATAAACTGTCCCAGATATGAGTTCCGTTTGGGGTCACCACATTTATTCAACTGAAACATAAACCATTCCAGCCTTTTCGTCTTGCAGCGTCTCACACACGCCACCAGTTAGCATATCACCAGCCGTAAACAACGAAGATATGAATCGAAGGACTTACAAGCGAGACTAAAGCTACCAACAACAACAAAAAATAAGCCAAAGGAGAAACAGAAAAGTTAGTCAAAATTTCCAGCATCATCATCGCTCGCACCAAGCGAGCAGCCCTCTAATGGATAGAAAATTTTGACCGCCGCCGTCGTTGTCGGTAAGCTCATGTACCCGTTATCATACTACCTTGATCTCCGATCGGGATTGGTGTTATAATTCCCATAAATCGAGGCAGCAATTGTACACACACGGACCGCCGCCACCACCACCACCAACAACGGGCGCGGTCCATTTTGCGGTCGTCGATATACTCGTGGAATTTACGCATAGCCTGGGGGATTTAAATCGACACTGGGGCGGCTTTTCGGCACTCAGCCAGGGATGGACTTACCATGGACGTTAGACTAGTTTCAGCGGGACAGTAGGAATGGGGAGTGTAATCTTATCGGGTATTTAAGCTATTGGAATGACGTACAGGATCGGGTAGAAAGAATAAACATATTACAAAAAGGCATTTTGTTTTCTTCCCTCGATACATTTAACCCATTCCCGGCGGAGAGAAATCAGTTTTTACCTCAAAAAATGAACTTCAAATAATTATTACTTATCAACTATATGTACAATTGATACAAAATGTATTACATAATGAAGATCAATCTGATCTCTAACGATACTCAATAGATTCAGGTAATCGTCCAAAAATGGTAAAAAGTCATCTACGCACACTAGGGTGGCAGCGAAAGTGGTCATGCGAAATTTCTGAAACCGACCATGTACAATTAGTTCATTGGCCCAAAAAAATGATTTGTGCAAAATTTCAGCTCAATCGGACATGAGAGTTGTGATTTTTTTGATGTAAAATGTCTTAAAAATGCAAAAAAAAAATAATTTAAAAATTACGGAATCGATTCGGCAGACATGACAGCGGTTATGAATATATTGGTAAAATTTAGACATTCAAAAGAATATGAATCTATGTTTTTGCTCTGAAAAATATATAACTTGAATCATAACAATTCATTGCACGTGATTGCAATAAAGTGAGGTATGAAATATAAGCAAATCTATATTTTCCGAAAAACCACTTATTCCGAATTCATTATTTGAATCAACTTAATTTCCATGTGGTAGCGGACTATTATCAAAACAATTGGCATTTCAACTCTAAAGCGCATAATATTACTAAATATATGACAAGTAATTGAAAATAAAGTGATTTTCTATTGATTTTGTTATACTTTGTATTTATTCGATTTAAAATTCAACTGCAAATCACTTCATATCAACGTGGAGATTTTTTACCGTGCAGGAAAAGGCAACACAGTTAACTGTCACTCACTTATCACCTGACAGTTGTCAACTCACAGAGATAACAAATGTGCAGATTTGTCTGTAAAAGGAAAATTCTCAGAGTCCGTGCGCAGTTTTTTATTGATTCGCAGATATTTGCAGTCTTTCCACAGTTTCTGCAGATTTTTATCAGAGTCTCCTTATATTTGCCAGATTAAACATCTGGCATCTCTGTCAACTCGTGAAGAAGAAAGTAAAAGAGATTTTCAACGTTGTTCGCACCTACGCGAAATTGCATATTAGGGTGGGGAATCGCTATATGGAAAGAAAACGAAACTTGATAACAGAAACCCAGAACCAAGATTTTTTGTTCTATTTGGAGCCCTTAACAAACCTAAATTTATCGGAAATCGATTGGTTTTGTCTCCGCTTGGCGCATTACATTTCAAATTTATATGAAGATTTGTATGAAAAAACCAACTTTTTTGCATTTTCCATTCTAAAAAGCTCAAAAAGTCTCAAACCATAGGTTTCATGATTCAAATGGTAGTTTTTTGATGCCTAACAACTTGGTCGAAGACACGAAAGAGCTAGGGTGTCCCAAAAGATACTAGAGCTGTTCAAAGTTGATTATGTCGAAATTTATGTTGTAAATCATGTTTGCTGCCAACACTGCCAATGTACTGTCGTCAGTCAGAAATCCATCAGAATTAACCTCTGAAACACGTTGTAGATTCTACCTACGCCTAGAATATTGACCTGAATTTGTTTGCTTGATCCAGCTGAGTGTATAAACTCGTTACGACAGGTGACTTCTCATGGGAACCCACTGACGCCAGTACATTGGTAGAGGTGACAGAAAACAAGATTTTCTGCATTTAAATCGACATACTCAACTTTGAACGGTTATAGCTCTTCTTAGGGACATCCTAGCTCTTCAGTGTCTTTTGCAAAGTTGTTGGGCATCTAAAATACTATACTATACTATACATAATGTAGTGCATTATTAGAGTATTATTGAGCTTTCTAGAAAGGTAAATGCAAAAAAGTAGGTTTTCCCATATACATTTTCATACAAATTTGAAATGCAATGCGCCAAGCGGAGACAAAACCAATCGACTTCCGGTAAGTTTAGGGTTGTTTGGGGCCCCAAAAAGAACCAAAAACAAAAATATTTTCCTTTTCGCACGCAAAAACCTAACAAAATACTTATCATCAGAGTCGTCATCGCGAATTGAAAATGGCTGAGCGCTAACAGAGACAGAGAGATTCTATACAGTACTTCTTGCATATAGAGGGAAAGTGAATTAAATGTTGACTGAAATGAACATATACAGAGGATTTCCTTTTTATACGAATGTGTCATTTACTAATCCTTTTAAGAGGTTCTGGCTTTTGTTTCGGATAACATCGAATTTGCTTGCGTAAATCTCATTTGACAGTGCTGCATCTTTCGTTGTAGGTGTAATGGAAATGTATGATGTAGTAACGTTCCTTCCTCCCGATTGTCTTGAGTTCGATTTGCTACTGATAATAAACCATTTGATAATAATTACCGTATAGCTGAATTAATAATGCCTATATTAAACCCTTAGTATTGATTCACTTATAACCACAAGCCATAAACAACAAGTCATTTGCCTCTTGCGCTTTTTTCGCCAGTTGCCAGACCGAATTATTCGGCAAAGTTGTAGCACATTCTATGATAAACAACTTTGTCAAAAACAAGTATGGATTTCTATCTGCCGATTTAAATGGAGTTTTCTACTGATTGCCACTTGAAATCAATTTTTTCAATATAACATATAATTAACATAACAATATACATTAAGTGGATCTACCCACTTAATATTTGATCACAGCTTTCTATTTTAACGCCTCTATTGGCGGTTATGAGAAACCAATGACAGCGCAGTGATGAGGTTTTCTACCGTAAATAGCGTAATGAAACGATTGAATGGCACTCTAACGCTGGATCGCGCTGATCACAGCAACCGCAGAAGTGAAACGATTGACAAGCAGCTACGATTCAAAGTCTGCAGAGCAGTTCAGACGAACCCTGCAATCGACCAGCGCGATTTGGCTAAGAAGTTCTCGGAACCGACGAATCGACAAATCTGTCGGCGTAAAGGCCTGCGGTCGTTCCACGCTAGCAAGCACCCCAACAGGACCCTCAAGCAGAATCTCGTGGCAAAACGCCGCGCTAGGATGCTGTTTGCGAAAGTCTTGACCAAATTCGACGGCTGTATTTTATTGGACGATATGACATATGTAAAAATGGATTTCGCGCAGCTCTCAGGACGAAAATTCTCAATGTCCAAGCGCAAGAGAACCAAGCGGTTTTGATTCGTGTTTGCTGACAAGTTTGCTCAAAGACTGATGGTGTGGCAGGGGATCTGCAACTATGACAAAAAACATCACCGTATCAGCCATGAATGTACAAGGAACATTGCCACCAGAAGCGGATTTTGCTGTTTATCCAATCACATGACGTCATGGATTTGTACAAGGAGAATGGAATTGATAACTATCATCGAAAAAGCTATCAACCCACCAAATTGCCTAGATTTTCGTCCAATTGAAAAAAAATATTGGGCGATAATCAAGAGCAAGTTTAAAAAAAGTGGCAGAAAGATTAATAAAAACCAGCTGGTTCACATAGATGGTAGAAGGAAAGGGCGGATCGAGTTGGCAGTTGCACTGTGCAGAAGATGATGGGCGGTATAAAACGAAAAGTGCGTGATTTCATCCGAAACACAGACGAATAGTTTTTTCTGTATTTTTCCTTCAAAGGTCAATAAATTTGCTACCAAATTTTTCTTCGTGTTTTTTTGACGAAGATATTTGGAGTGATTTGCGATTAACACTACAATACTACATTAAATTTGTGCATTTGTGGCAAAAATCTGCGTTTTTCTTTTAACCCTTTTCAAATGAGCCTGCTTTAAGCATTCTGACAACGAGATTCGCCCACCTTTATTTCGCCTTGTTTTTGTTTTTTCTTCAGTTGTGCCTCTTTAAGTGCGCCTGTATTCTGAAAACAATGTTGATCCGCCCTTCACTGTCGCCTGTTTATGAAATATTTCGCAAATATGCCCGTTGCTTCAAAACAATGAAAAGGAACTAGTTCCAAAGTATCTTTTGTTTTGGGTAAATTGTTTTGTTGCCCTTCACTAAAAACTTGATTTAAATAATTTTATCGATTATTACGAAAGAAAGGATTTTTTCCATGAATTTTGTCCGTCTTTTCGAAACCGATGGTGTAATGAAACGATTTGTTTACATTTTGCTAGTTGTGCCCTAATCTCGAATCACTCCGGATATGTCTCATTCTGTGCGACCTATTAATAAAAGGATCAAGCTTAAGTAGTGATTTTCTACAATTTCTCAATGTTCTACAATGTTACTCGTTATAACGAAACAAACACTATCATCGAAGAAAGTTTATTTTTACCTCTCATACTTCTTTGGTTATAGACGATTATCTCGGCGCATTAACTTACTAACTCACTTCACAACCTGTTTCTCACTTTCAGATGGTTTAATCACAGAACTTTAACTTTTATAAAATGAAGAGTAATTAACAAAATGACTTTGCTGAAGACAATACGGCTCTAAAATCTTCTTTTGAGTAAAAAGTAATTAATTTGAATGAGTGGATTATTCAAGTAAAAATCGTCAATAACCATAGAAATACGTAAGATGAGAATAAACTTCCTTCGAAGAAATTGTTTGTTTCGTTATAGCAAACAATATTGTAGAACATTGAAAAATTGTAGAAAATCACGACCGAAAGTTAAATTAAAAACAATTGATTTTTAGTTGTGATCTATAGAAAACTTCACAAAAGTTCGTTTGAATAGGTAGATAGACGTATGCTGCCTATAATCGCATACAAGTTCCACCTGCATTCTTGTCGCTCTTATAGAGAAGGTATGGTAAATCTCTATCTCATTATATTATGTCAAAAATGTGGGAATAAACCACGCTCAACAACTGAAATAACTTAAGCAAGAAAAATAGCTTTACGCGTTGTTTTCTCAACATGATGAAAATTAAGGTGGGACTGATATGCGATTGTAGGCAGTATGATGCCTTCTACAGAGTGGGTTCTTTCAAAATGTGCTTTTACTTGCCGAACAAAGCGGATTCTTTTTATTCAAAAATGAGAAAAGTAAAATTCGTTTCTGTTGACTCAACCAGGCCCACCACTCAAGGGGGCCCCAAAATCTTGCTTCGGTCGATGATTCGGCACGCAAAGAATGAAGAATACCACCACAGAGCGGATATCTCTTCGTTCGTGTTTTTCTAAAGTTACATAGAGCGCACGGTGTAGCCCCGAATCATTTTGCTTACTTTTTTACTTCGTGGCATCTCCGTCTTTTTATGCTCCGCTTCTCTTTGCTATGTGTATTACACGTTACAGCTAGTGCAGAGGATGAGCGCTGACGACGTATGCGGGTGAGTGGGTGACTATATATTTGTGTTGTTTTTGAACTTAAATGTCATGAATTCAATGAAATGAAATTTAATGTAATGAAGCAGCAAAATAATGTTCTGTTAAATAGTTTCAAAAGAACATGCCGTGAAAATTTGTTACCTGTTGCAATGGGGTCCTAAAGTTTTAAACGGTTTTCTGATTTTTATATATCAGCTGGAAGAGTGCAATTTTCTGAGCAAAACGTGATTTTAAAAAAATGTTTATCATTTTCCTTTGATTTTTAAATAAAGGATAAAAATCTGCTCGAAATGCCTTAAATGACAGTTCTCTTATATACCGTACATGGGCGAAACGTCATCTAAGACCATTCGAGCAGTTTTTTTATTCTTCATTTTAAAATCGAAGGAAAACGATAAACGTTATTTGAAAATCACGTTTTGCTCAGGAAACGCGGCATTTTTAAATAATATATAAAAACCGGTATAGCTTTAGGACCCAATTACTTGGATTTGTTTGTTTCGTTTAAGAAAGCATGCGTTTCGGTAAATATTTCCTGTAATATGATGTTTAAATTGCTCTATATTTTTGAGCCTTCAGCCAGAAAATACAGTGGATTATAATCAAGACACTATTTTGATACTTTCCGTCGTTTCAGGAAGCGTAATCATCAATCGTTACTAAAAAACGAGCTTATATTTAAAAAAAATATTACAAAATTCTTATTCAAACTTGGTACGCACAGCATCTCAAGCAGAGCTTGATTGTAGCTCTTAGCTCCATAACCCACACACACACTCGGGCTAGGTGCTTTGGTCTTCAGCTTGGTGCGCAACAAATTAAGAAAAGCATCACACAGCAAATATCTCTTCACAGATCAAAACCAAACGAAAAAGAAAAAACGCTCAACGTGCCTACAGGTGACTGGACAAACACAAGATTATCGCATTGCATTCGTAGCATTTTTAGCTTTTGTGCCGAGCTGGTGCTTGCTACGAATGTCACATAAAACGATAATACGCTCGTGGTGCTGGTGTCTATAATTTGGCGATGTCACCGAGCGGCTCGGAGCAGTGCTTTTACCAAGTTTGGAAAACTCTGTCTATCTGTGTTGCTGTATGGCTAACGAAAACATGGAACAGAGCGAGGGAAATAATCTGCGTTCACGCGAGACTATATGCACCCGAAAACAGTTGGCTCTAAGTTGAAGTTGATCAAGTTTCTCTAAGTTAAAGTTGATCAAGAACTATTTGAGGTCAAAGATGAGTAACTTGAGATTAACAAACTTTGCCATTTGTTGCCATTATCTCGGCGCATTAACTTACTAACTCACTTCACAACCTGTTTCTCACTTTCAGATGGTTTAATCACAGAACTTTAACTTTTATAAAATGAAGAGTAATTAACAAAATGACTTTGCTGAAGACAATACGGCTCTAAAATCTTCTTTTGAGTAAAAAGTAATTAATTTGAATGAGTGGATTATTCAAGTAAAAATCGTCAATAACCATAGAAATACGTAAGATGAGAATAAACTTCCTTCGAAGAAATTGTTTGTTTCGTTATAGCAAACAATATTGTAGAACATTGAAAAATTGTAGAAAATCACGACCGAAAGTTAAATTAAAAACAATTGATTTTTAGTTGTGATCTATAGAAAACTTCACAAAAGTTCGTTTGAATAGGTAGATAGACGTATGCTGCCTATAATCGCATACAAGTTCCACCTGCATTCTTGTCGCTCTTATAGAGAAGGTATGGTAAATCTCTATCTCATTATATTATGTCAAAAATGTGGGAATAAACCACGCTCAACAACTGAAATAACTTAAGCAAGAAAAATAGCTTTACGCGTTGTTTTCTCAACATGATGAAAATTAAGGTGGGACTGATATGCGATTGTAGGCAGTATGATGCCTTCTACAGAGTGGGTTCTTTCAAAATGTGCTTTTACTTGCCGAACAAAGCGGATTCTTTTTATTCAAAAATGAGAAAAGTAAAATTCGTTTCTGTTGACTCAACCAGGCCCACCACTCAAGGGGGCCCCAAAATCTTGCGAACACCAAACCGGTCTAACTGCCCAACTGAACTTAACCTCGTGCTGGGTGCTTCGGTCGATGATTCGGCACGCAAAGAATGAAGAATACCACCACAGAGCGGATATCTCTTCGTTCGTGTTTTTCTAAAGTTACATAGAGCGCACGGTGTAGCCCCGAATCATTTTGCTTACTTTTTTACTTCGTGGCATCTCCGTCTTTTTATGCTCCGCTTCTCTTTGCTATGTGTATTACACGTTACAGCTAGTGCAGAGGATGAGCGCTGACGACGTATGCGGGTGAGTGGGTGACTATATATTTGTGTTGTTTTTGAACTTAAATGTCATGAATTCAATGAAATGAAATTTAATGTAATGAAGCAGCAAAATAATGTTCTGTTAAATAGTTTCAAAAGAACATGCCGTGAAAATTTGTTACCTGTTGCAATGGGGTCCTAAAGTTTTAAACGGTTTTCTGATTTTTATATATCAGCTGGAAGAGTGCAATTTTCTGAGCAAAACGTGATTTTAAAAAAATGTTTATCATTTTCCTTTGATTTTTAAATAAAGGATAAAAATCTGCTCGAAATGCCTTAAATGACAGTTCTCTTATATACCGTACATGGGCGAAACGTCATCTAAGACCATTCGAGCAGTTTTTTTATTCTTCATTTTAAAATCGAAGGAAAACGATAAACGTTATTTGAAAATCACGTTTTGCTCAGGAAACGCGGCATTTTTAAATAATATATAAAAACCGGTATAGCTTTAGGACCCAATTACTTGGATTTGTTTGTTTCGTTTAAGAAAGCATGCGTTTCGGTAAATATTTCCTGTAATATGATGTTTAAATTGCTTTATATTTTTGAGCCTTCAGCCAGAAAATACAGTGGATTATAATCAAGACACTATTTTGATACTTTCCGTCGTTTCAGGAAGCGTAATCATCAATCGTTACTAAAAAACGAGCTTATATTTAAAAAAAATATTACAAAATTCTTATTCAAACTTGGTACGCATAGCATCTCAAGCAGAGCTTGATTGTAGCTCTTAGCTCCATAACCCACACACACACTCGGGCTAGGTGCTTTGGTCTTCAGCTTGGTGCGCAACAAATTAAGAAAAGCATCACACAGCAAATATCTCTTCACAGATCAAAACCAAACGAAAAAGAAAAAACGCTCAACGTGCCTACAGGTGACTGGACAAACACAAGATTATCGCATTGCATTCGTAGCATTTTTAGCTTATGTGCCGAGCTGGTGCTTGCTACGAATGTCACATAAAACGATAATACGCTCGTGGTGCTGGTGTCTATAATTTGGCGATGTCACCGAGCGGCTCGGAGCAGTGCTTTTACCAAGTTTGGAAAACTCTGTCTATCTGTGTTGCTGTATGGCTAACGAAAACATGGAACAGAGCGAGGGAAATAATCTGCGTTCACGCGAGACTATATGCACCCGAAAACAGTTGGCTCTAAGTTGAAGTTGATCAAGTTTCTCTAAGTTAAAGTTGATCAAGAACTATTTGAGGTCAAAGATGAGTAACTTGAGATTAACAAACTTTGCCATTTGTTATTTGTGATTTCTGATTTTGCCAACCAAACGGCTCGGAAAGTGAGTAGGGTAGGGAACATATTCTTAGCAGCTTTAGGAACCGCCTGTGTATTCAGACAAAATACTCGAAATGTGTTGGGTGAAATTCAAACAGTAGTATATCAATCTGTTCTTTATCGTTTTCTCTGTCAGAACATGTTTTCAGATTGTAAAACTAAGTTAGCAAACTTTTACAATAATCACTTGAAGTTACCAATCGAGGGACACTATTCCAATCACCCCGAACATATTTTAAGCAGTTTCCATCTGTTTTGCAGGCGTTTTTTGCAGCGAAGTGGCTCCTGAATGGCTGCAATATAGGTCGATTTGTTTCAAATGTTGTTTGCTCACAGATTTCTTTGTGATTAACTGTATTTCTTATATTCTTAAGACAGTTAGACAATCAAAGTTTTCGTTTCCATCATTGAAATTGTCGATATTGATAAAAAAGCAGGAGTTTGAGGCCTGTTTCCTGCGACTGATTAAAATAGGCGCTACTGCTTAAGCCGTTCCTTACCCTATCTAAATACCTAATTATTGATTTTGCGGACAACCGAATAAAAAAGTAGAAAAATCTAAGTTTTTTGTTTGTCTCAATTCTTTTTATGGAAAAAAAAAACTGCCCGGTCATTTTCATTGGGAGCCCACATTTTTGTTGCCGCACCAGGCCCACCAATCCATAGCTACGCCACTGTATGGTGCGTAGGTTTCTGGGAGAAAATAAACACATGACTAGACTACATCTGCTCTGAGAAGCGATTCGCTCGTTGCGTTTGTCTCTCCATATGCCGGTCGTTAGGGGAACAAAGAATAGCAGCAGAAGAATATCATGTCGCCTGAGCAGCAGCAGAGGTGTGGTGCGGTGAGAAGGAAAGTGTGGGGGAAGGGACTACTTCAGCAGCGGTTGACTTGAGCGAGAGTAGGAGAGCATACATTGTCATTTTCTTTCTTTTTCTGACAAAAAATCTTATTCATGGGTAATAACATAACAAGATTTGATCGCTCTGTGTAACAGAGACGAATAACTTCATATACCGAGTTGTGCACATTGAGAGCCATATGTTATGGTGTACGCTAACGACAGGCAATATATCGTAAAAAGAAAAGCAAAGAGAGTGAACCAACACCGATACTTTGTTATTCGCATACTGACGACGATGTCAACTCATCTTAGGCTTCCTATATGTATTCAAAATCGCTAGAGGTGATTTTTTTCCATCGCTGCTGTTGAGTGGATTCATCACAAAATTGCAACTCTTATAACATGGAGTTACTGAAGACGCTGCGGCTCTAAAATCAATTTTTTGTGGTTAAAATAATTACGATTACGTTTTTTCAGCTTTGAGAAACAGTGTGCAGAGCTATTCCTAGAAACTGAAAAACTGTGTCCGATGCTATTTTCAAAGCCAAGATAAGGACTTCCAGTTGCTAAAAAACTGTGGATACTAAAGAAACCCTATTCAAATACTTCCTATTATTAGTATTTCCAGAACTGGGGTGTCGCCTTTTAAACCTAAAACTGGTGTCCGACGTCCTTTCGAACCCCAAAATGGTGGCTTCTAGTTTATCATTGATTATTGGCCTTTTTATGAACGATATTCAACACACTTCGTGGCATATTCTTTACGCAATTTGCAGTTCGTATGGTAAGTTGTTGAATCTGTACTATTACCCATAGGACCTTCTTAAAAATTTAAAAGTGAAAATTCCATCATCATTCCGGAACGCCCAAACCAATCTCTACTTAGCTTGGCGTAGGCTATTCTTCGCGCAGGAGAATAAATTGAAATGGCTTATTTGGTGGGATAATCGTCTTACAATTGAAAGTTATAGATTCGTATTTTTAAGATATTTTTGAGAAAAGTTAAGGGTGTCTCATATCGAATCAAGAAGAAACGCTGTAGAAAATTACCTTTTTGACCGATCTTTTTCAAACTTTCAGATAATGAAATAGAACCCATGAGTAAGCTTTTGGTATATTTATTCTATTTAACTTCTATACCATAACCGTACGCTCACATCGTACGCCTAACTCCACTCTGTAATACATCAAGCTGCAGCTTGCTCATTTCTTCTTTTCTTCGTGTCTGTCTTAGATTTGACTTCCTTGAGATGCTCAAAGCAGTCCGATACCTTACACGTTCCAGTATGCGATACTCTACAGATTCTTCCCCTCGTTCGGTTGTCGGTGCACAGAGCAAAACCGGGCTGATAAAGAAAGCTTTTTCATAATCGAGTACAGTTGTTCAAGCACTCCTCCTAGTCGAGCAATTTTAGTCGAGTACTCCTACTCGTTAGCAGGAACTCGCGTACACTTTTGCAGTCGCTGAGTAGCAATACAAAAGAGTTTTTACGTGTCGGTGCGTGCTTGCTGCTACTCAGGGGAATGCATGAAGAAGAAAGAATAACTCGAAAGCGTGTGTACAAAAGACTTGAGAAGCGTAGCATATGTCTCGTTCTCAAGCAAAAAGGAGGATAAAGGTTTTGTTCTCGCTCGCCTTGCAGCGCTGTACACGACTCATTGTTGGATGCACGAGTCCGAGTTGTTTTTCGATTTCCCGATGAGAGAGTTGAGGATTTTCCCGATGCTTGCGCAAAATCTATCGCAATGTTGCTTTTCGGGTGACGAAAAACTGACAGCGAGAAAAACTCAGTGCAAACACTACACTCTACTTTACGAACTAATTTAATTTTTTGTCATATTGACTTACATTTTAAGTTTAGTAAAGCGGGCAATTTATGTAGTTTCGCGGGAATGCGAAGATGAACGGGAATAGAAGGTGTGACTAGAATTAGAAAAAATTTTCCCTCGTCCAGACGGGACTCGAACCCGCAATCTCCGTTGTCTCCGGCAAGGTGTTTTGGCCAATTAAACTACTGGGTAAGGGTAACTCTTCCTAAGACCAATGTCGAATCACCCTCTACTATTGTGTTCCCGCATCTCAGCACGCCACGATGAAACTGCATACACTGCCCTGCGGAAGTTTATTTCTGTCAACTGAGAGAGTGGTCTCTTTACGCACACTATGTATAATGACTTATTATATCTACAGCGGCGCAAGCGATGAGACACGTCAGTTGGTGGCCAACCCCCATGGAAGGCGTATCACGGAAGAGCTCCGTTGTGTTAATTTTACTTTACGAACTAATTTCATTTTTTGTCATATTGACTTACATTTTAAGTTTAGTAAAGCGGGCAATTTATGTAGTTTCGCGGGAATGCGAAGATGAACGGGAATAGAAGGTGTGACTAGAATTAGAAAAATCCATGGGAGTTGGCCACCAACTGACGTGTCTCATCGCTTGCGCCGCTGTAGATATAATAAGTCATTATACATAGTGTGCGTAAAGAGACGACTCTCTCAGTTGACAGAAATAAACTTCCACAGGGCAGTGTATGCAGTTTCATCGCGGCGTGCTGAGATGCGGGAACACAATAGTAGAGGGTGATTCGACATTGGTCTTAGGAAGAGTTACCCTTACCCAGTAGTTTAATTGGCCAAAACACCTTGCCGGAGACAACGGAGATTGCGGGTTCGAGTCCCGTCTGGACGAGGGAAAATTTTTTTCTAATTCTAGTCACACCTTCTATTCCCGTTCATCTTCGCATTCCCGCGAAACTACATAAATTGCCCGCTTTACTAAACTACACTCTAAACTACTTCTTCCCCAATTTTCAAAAGAAAGTATTCAAATTTTACTTCTTTTATGTCTAAAATATCAAAAGATGTTGAGGTAACTCGAATTCGAACGATTACCTAATATGAATAAAAATTTTGGTTTTACTGTATTTCTGCGAAATGAAAATGACTTTACTGTCGCCAAAATGTAGATTGTAGTAGTCTTCAACCTCAACGTTTTAAAATTTGATTTAAATCGTTAATAATTAGGTTGATATACGCTCTCTGTTCAATGTTTCGTTTACATATTTTCGATTTCTCCCATAGTTTTATGTTAACAAGCGTATATTAAATTGATTGAAGTTTCATTGGCCCAACACGGTATGCCCATTTGCTTGGGTAATTGAAAACTATCCTGTTTCATGGCAGCCAGCAGGCTCGAAAATGTGTTCAAACCTTCTGGTAATTACCTGGTTTAAATTGGTTTTCCATATGTACACGATAACGCAGCATCCATCGCTGAGTAGAGGTTGTTAGAAATTAATTGTATGAACGATTTCCGAGTAATGATTCCTGTTTTTTTTTCATTGATACCATTGCATTGAAGTATGTTCATGCCAAAGTTCTGGTCATCAGCAACATCGCACATTGCGTTGTGATGTTGTCTAGTTTAGTTCGCATCATTAATAAACCCGGCAACCGGCTGCGAATCCGTCCATGTTTGGCTACCAGTGCATGTTTACGGTCTGCCACAAATTTGGCCACGAGATGAGCAGAAACAGTGCTCCGGCGGCCGCTCCTCGTCTGCCAATTCCGCACTGCTGTGGGCTTCCGTTGGGTCAGCGCACAGGAGGTATCAATATATCTCGATAGCAATTAGAGATAGACTAAGCTCCTCATGCCGAGAATTTCAGCCGGTTCTGTTTTCTATTTGTTGACCAGTTATTTTGCCATCAATGTCTGCCGTTGCCAAGCGTTGGAAGTTTCCTCTTGATGTGCGGCATGTACTTGTATGTATTCATTTATTCATAGAGCAGCTTGGTGCCAATATGCTTGCAGCTCCGACCCTTATGCAAGCGACTTTGGCTCACACACAGAATTTTGCCTCGGCTCTCGCATCGATCCGATACTGATTGCGGCCCGTATGCTGTGCACACTGTGGGACACTCACTCTATGTCTCTCTGTTGGTGAACTTAAATAGAATCCATGGATTATGTAAATGTTTTGAATTGAATATTTGGAAAGTTCCAGTCCGTCTGGAGATTGGCCAAACTACTGCCCAAGTTTTATTGCGCTCTACATTTGTGATCGACACCAGAGTGTCTGGTCCTAAAGCACATCGTCAAGAAAGATCATTATCATTATTGTTTTCTATACAAAACACACTCCAATTCCTATTACGAGCTGGAAAATTGACTAGCATGAATTTAGCATCGCCTATTAAAGCTTTGAATTAAACAATTCAATCTTTTTGTTGTTTTATTCAATAGACAGATAGAACGGCAGAGCCTTTAAGTCATTTTAACCCAAACCTGCTGGGATAACGAAATCTGTTCAACGTTCTTATCAAAACAGCTCGAGGTTAAACTGCTATCCAACCTTCCAAATTGAAACCCACGCTAGCAAAAATAGACATTCTGCATACCCTGACACAGGCCAGATAAAAAAAGACAAATTTAAAAGTAAAACCTCTCCGTCCTTTCTTGGGCCTCCACTAAGGAAAGAACTGAAAAGAAACATAACTTTCTCGCCCAAACAGAGGCCAACCAAACTCACATTCAAACATCCGGACCGGCAGGAGCACAGTGGCTAAAATGTCAAGAAAAGCTACTGGCTAAGATTTCAGCCGCACATTTGCGTATATGGATTCGAATCCACTCGAGATAGTCCTAGCCTGGAAAGTTCTAGGATCCTCCAACTCCGGTCGGCAAAGTTTCGAACAAAACGTTGAACGGATTAGCTTAAACGAGCTTCCCCTTTGGCTCCGTAAGCGTACCCACATGTGTCCTTCGGTTGAAAGTTTTTATTCCGAACGCAATCTGGGTGCCAAGGAAAAGGCTACTCTACCCTCTACGCTGTGGAACACCTTGCCGGGCGGCAAGGCAAGGCTCCCCTGCCCCGAGAGGAAGTTTATTCGAGGAATAAATTTCGTAGTTCATGTTTTCCTATAAACATGGTAGGACAGATTGAAATATAATTCCGTCTAGTTGAACGGCAGAGTTTTCTGCCGTTGCATTTAGTGTGGCACAGCGTTCACATGTGTGTGGGTGTGGACCGGACAGCTTATCACTGAGCATACCAGACCGGCGGACACTGCGGTAGCTCGGACCATCTCCCTGGAAATTGCTATATTCTGGGTTCGCGGAAAAATAATTAGTGTACAGCTGACTGGGGGCACTGGTTACGATGAGGTATGCAGTGTTGTACGTGATATGGTTTTCGATGACAACTGGCAGACTGATTCACTGGTGGCTTAAATTGCAATTAGAAATCAAGTGATGTAAGAATGTTTTTTGCCTGTTAGTAAACTGTTTTAACTTTCACTAGCTTTGATACCCGTAATTGAAACTAATACTCATAATCAAGCAAAACTAAGCAGGCTGACGCCTAGGTTGAGTTAGAACTTTGCTCTACAATGTTTTTTTTTAAGATTCTTCATTGAGGTGGTTTTCGCCACAGAACGCCATCAAAAATAGTTAAATTTATAAGAGCTATGAAATTAGTCAAAAATGTCAGGAATTGTAGAAAATAAAAAAATGAAAGAGATATAAAAAATGACATCATGTATAAAATGTCAACATTGTCAAAAAAGTTGAAAATATTGGAATAAAAAAAGTGTCAAAAATTTCAAAATACCAGGAATGTTGAAAGTTCAATAAATAGAGACGAAGAGTTTGTTTATAGGAGTTCTGGGTAGAGTACCACTTCTTCTTCAAAATAAAACAGCGTTGGGGGAACTGAGTCTTGCTAGATGAAAATATTCTGTCAATTTTTTACTGCTTCAATTGAGAATATGTAGTCGTCCTCAAAAGGATGGTTGGGTTCACTTTCTACCAAGCTAGGAATAATCCTAATTATGCCTTGTTTCCCGTTTTCTTCGAGCGCAGAAAAGTTTGGATGATAGAACATCTTTAGAAAAGTTTTTTAGATGTAATTATGCTCGAATTTAAGAAATCCTGTTAACGAATTATGTTTAAACAGTTTTTTTTTATTTTGTAGCTAGAAATGCTTGGAACAGGTAACATTCTTTTGCTGCCTCAAATTATTTCCATTTTGAGAATACTCATCTCATGAAGCTTTCCTCAAATTCGGTCAAATCTCTTCCCGTAACCTGTTTGACCCTCGTAACAACATAGAACATCGATTTTTATCTTATTTATAGCAATGATAGACGCAATTTCCATTTAAAACTATTACACAATCTAGCAGTAGCAATTAACACCTCATTTTAGGCATCTCTATTTAACTTTAAGTAACCTTCAGTGTGAAGCAAATAATCACAAGGCACCAATTGTTATAGACTTGTCTACACCCAGTCCGGAAACGCTTTTACCCTCGACCACTGTTTGTAATATCCGCTTTTGTCCCTTCCGTTTACCAAACAATTTAATGAACAGTTGTTTCAGTCTCTCAGCCTGCCGTACGGTGGGGGTGGTATTACAAAGGCTTACGGCAGGATTAGAGCCACTGCTGATCGGTCGTGTTTGTGTTTCTTGTGAGTGTGTGTGTGTTTCTTTAGGCGATATAAATGATGCTCGCAAAGCCATCATCAGATGCTACGTTTCAGATACATTAAATTTTGACAATCCCACTGCTAACAAATCGTGTTTTCACGAAACGATTACAACGGTGTCTTATAGAGCTTAACACAGCCGTCTCAAACCTCGACCGGAGGGGATTCTAAAGCAGCAATAAATCTGCAAAAATTCACTGTTACTTGTGACGTGTAACCAAAGCTGACTGCACGGCACAAAACATCGCTTATTTGCCGTCACCCATTGTCCCATTATAAACGCCGACAATATGGCGAAGCAATAGACAAAAGTAAACCGAAGTGTGAAACCATTCTCATTTCCAGACAATAGTGGGTGGTAAAGCAAAGGTCATCCTTGCGAAAACGGGAGTCCTACCGGGGGAATCCTGGAACCCGTCAAGCGTAAATAGTGGTGAAATAATTTATTGCCAGTCCTGCCTGTCTCTGTTTTCCGGGGGGATACTTTTGAGCCGGCTCTTATAGCGTGGGCTTTTCTACCTTCACTCGTTAATGGTTACCCCTTTATGGGTGCTTTCCAACCGACGCCTCAGTTCCACATGGGTTGAGGAAGATCGATACAATTTCGATTTACTAATGATGGCGTGAATAAAAAACTTTTCTCCTGCAGAACTTTTCAGGCCCTTCGAGGTTACGTTCGGTTTTCCGCAGTTTAGGCAAACCCGAAGAACGATTATATTAAGCTTTTTACGAAATTGCTTGCTTTATATGGTAGAAGATGGGGTATCTGCTGGAATCTATGCCTCGCCGAACCAATTACTGTTAGTGTGCTTCAGAAGCTGGTGGAAAATCCACTATACGGTGATACATTGAACATTTTCAACTGATTTGCATAAGCCGAACTGAATGGGAGGAAGCTAAATGCAACTCATTCTTTAAGTAACTCAAGTACTGCAGAACACCCTCGGACCATTAGTTACTGCTTGTTTTTCGATTTCGATTCAATCCGGTCTCGATTGAATATTCAGAGGAAGTTCTCACTGCTAGTAGGATATTTTTTGTGCCTCCACAAAGCCCATCCATTAGTGTTTATAGCTTTCTTCCTGTGCAACTGAAGACCAGAGTCATTTCGGGTAAACTGTTTTCCTTTCTCTCTCTTTCTATCGCTGTCTTCTATTCACCCACATTTTCCTCGGAAGTGTGTTACGTCTGCCCAGTATTTGTACAACATTTTTGGCAAGCCTCACCGGTAGCGGAGTTTATCGCTGTTTTCCGTGTTCAAGCTTTTGGCCGTGTAGCGCACAGTTGGATGCGGTTGGTGCTGCTGTCTTATGGAGTGACGAGAGAGAAGATGAGCCTAGAAGAGGAAATGGCGCGGTGAAGAAGCATGTGGCTCGAGTAATGATTTGACCTCTTGATACAACTTTTCCTCTACTAAATTGAAAAGCAGCATTTCAGGGTATCGATTTTTTTCCATCTCGTACCTTGTTCTGTTTTGAAAAGAGCAAAGAATGCCTCAGTGTGGAAGGTTTTTTTCCTGCTCATTTCCTGTTCGTAAAATTATGAGTATTATGTAAATAAGGGGGCGCATCGATCGCTAGAAATTTTGCCCTGCGGCTGCGGGGGCCATGTCGCGCATCACCGACCGTACTTGATTGAGTTTCTAGTTTCAGACTTTTGCTACTTGTGAAAATAATTCCAAGTTTCATCTTCCCAAGCCACTACCTTGTTGTTACGTAATCAAATTTTGAGGCAGTAAGAGATTATTTGTGGGGATGTAATTCGTGGGGTTCGTCGCTTGGTGTGTATCATCGCACCAGCGGTACGGGGAAACTGTTATACAAACCCTTCTTGAAACTTATTCATTGAATTTTTGTTTTTCATATACCTATAAGTAACAATTTAATTTTGAAAAGAATAAATACATTTCTTTGAAAAGTTTAAACTTTGAAGCGCTAGTAACTACTTTCAGAGAAAATGCTTGTCGGGCCGAGATATCAAACTGAAGTTCTCAATTGCCATTCAATTCAGTTACAAGTATGTATCTTCTTTACCATGAGGTAGCAGGTATGTGTTGACTTCTCTAACCTTCTCTAACCACTGCAAATGTAAGCTCGAGAATTTAGCATCACATGAACTGTACTTTCTCACTTGCCAAAGTGCGAAACAAAACCAGGGATGTCACTTACAGATATATCTCTAAAACTGTTCATGTGTAATTCGAAAACAAATTTCCACGCGGGAAATAAACGAGCTATTGCATAAAAAGTGTCCCAATTTAGATGTTTATTTTTTAATTTGGCCTTTTTGATTAGGTTAAAACTTTGCACGGAAACTCTTATGCTAAAGATGCCATTTTGTGCTATTATAATTTTTTTTTTAACCACAACTAGTTTTTGAAAACGGTTTATGTGAAAATGATACATCTTTAAGATGTAGAAAATGATTTCGTCTCTCTTATATATTGTTATAAGCTGAGTTTTCAAAAATAAAATTAAAAATAACAAATTATATATCTTGAAAAACTCGTTCTTTATGAATCTGTATTTTCTAAAAGAAACTTTAATAAGCTATACAAACACTGATAGCATACAGAAATGAGAAACATAAAAATAAAAATGTTTAAAAAAATAAGATGAAACTAGAACGCAAAGTTGTGCACAGAAAAGTGAAAAAAATCATTAGAAAAATTATCATAAATTAAATACAGGTTTTCCTTGTTATAACGTATCTATTTTTTTTAACTCTTTACGTTACATCGAGTTTACATTATATCGAATTTTTATACTAAATACAACAGAAACGTAACTTTTATTTTTCTTCTGAACATGATTCATAATTTTATAGTACCGTGCATTTCATTATTTATTATTCTTGCAGAAATTATACCGTAAAGTGACATAAACAACGAACATATTTAAAAAATGTATAACACGTTTCATCTACAGTTATATGGGGTTCCCAAGTAACACACAAAACACGTTAAAAAATAAGTAACAATAAAAGTAGTCATATAAGTGTACTACGAGTGTATTTCGAAAACAAGCTCTTTTTTGCTGGTTTTGGAGATGTTTTGAATGACATGAGCTCAACAATAACAATATCCTCACTACGTCTTTTCGTAAGACATTACATCATCTAATAACAACACTACGTACCTGTAAAGGACTTTTCCTTAGGACTATGGTCGTAGTATTCAGCAACCAACGTAAAATTCTTTGATCCAATTAATATTTGAATTATTTGAACGATTTCTATATTTATTCGAAGCGGGTCAAAATGCGCCATCAGCTGATAAACAAAACGCTTGCAGTGTAACCAATATCACTCCAACTTATGTTATCGTATATCTTACAACGTTTTCTAGTTGTTTAATTCAAACGAAAACTTATGTTATCGTATATCTAGCAACTTTTTCTAGTTTGTAATATTCAAACGAAAAAAGTAACTCTTTTCTAAAGGTTGAATATTATTTTTTATCATCAATTTATAATCCATTGAAACTGCCATTGATAAAAACAATTGTCAAACTAGTTGCACTGCGCATAACAACACATTTGCGCATGCGCTTTACTACAGTTGTCATAGCAACAGATTTGTGCATTGCCGTCAGTTAGTACTTGAGATGTATTTTGCCACTTCATTCTATCAAGTTGGCTTTTGAGCAGTGTTGTAATAATTCATATAGTATCGGTACTTGTTCTATAGCAGCCTAAAATTTTTGCGCTTTTCTGGTGATAGAGATGTCATGAAATAGGTAACGTCAACTATTCTATAACAACGCGTTTTACTTGGGTAAAATGTTACGTTATATCGATTTACATTATAAAGAGGATTCGTTGCAAGGCAGGTTGCGTTATAACGATGAATACCTTTTGCTCAAATAGGGTGACAAGTTTCATCACCGAAGTTCAAAAACTAACCCTGCATATTTTGTTTATTGTCTCAAAAAATGACCTGTGAAAAATTTCAGCTCGATCGGACAAAATTTAGGGGTGCCTCAAAGTACTTAAAGTTGTGATTTTTCGACCCTCGAAAATCTACCAAGGGAGGAGTAGATGAATTTGAAAAATCGAAAATTGTTTTTTTGATGCCCAATTACTTAAAAAATACATCAAACTTCAGGATCTGGTGTTTTTTGATGTTCGCACAAAGGAGAAGATCTGGTGTTATCTCAAAAACAAAAAACAAACAAACAAATCGTTTTTTCTGGGACTTGTTTTTGGTACATTTGAGTGGTATGAATGAACCGCCCTAATGAAAATCAATTTCGAGATGCCTAATAAGCATTAAAATCAGCCTTTTTAATAATCAATAATTTGCAGATTTCATTAAAAAATAAATATTTTAAGAAATGAGCTTTTTCAAATAAAAATTTTTAATAATATTTTATACCTACAGGGTGACAAAAAAGTCCGGTCACACAGGAAAATCTCAATATTTCAAAGAATAAGAATAAAATCTGAATCTGGCTTTCATAGCTTTATTCAGTAACTCATAAAGATACTTCACAGACGATATCTCGGAATTACACCACCTTTGTCTGATCGAACCAGCTTCAGACGTCTCGGAAAGTCATCGCAAGCGGCGCGCACGTGCCCCATCGGCATCTCGTCCCAGATTTTCGTGCTAACTCGCTTGAATTGCTCCAAATTTGTTATTTTATAGTCGTTCAGCTTCGACATCATGTATCCCCACACGAAATAATCCAGTGGATTCAGATCCGGAGACAACGGAGGCCATTCATTCTTCGAAATGAAATCGAAATGAAAGTTTTCCTCACACCACACCTGAACAAACTTTGCGGTGTGGGATGGGGCGCCATCTTGCTGGAAGCAGTTGTAATCGTCTTAAAACAATAGTTTAGCTTGAGCCAGAACATTTTTGTTCAAAACCGTGTTCAGGTAGTACGGTGCGTTGATTTTGACCCCTTTATCGATAAAAATAAGAGGCAGTTTACCTCTCTTGCAAATGACTCCCCAAACCATCACTGACGTCTAATTTTGGTACCGGGAAACGTTCAGCTTGTCCGCAGGAGCTTGCTGGAGGCTCACACTTCAAACTCGATCATTTTGGCGATTGACTGTTTGCTCCAAAACGAACAGCTTCTCGTCCGAAAAAATAATCTCGTCATCTGCGCGCCAGCCGAGCAACTCCCGCGACCGTTGGTCCTTGTCCTTTGTAGCTTTGGTAACCCTATGAACCACCTGTTTTTTGTACGGTGTAAGTTTTTAATCCTTGCGCAGAAGCAGGCGGATTGATTCTCGGTTCATTTTAAGGTTCCTGGCCAGCTTCCGTGCAGATTGGGCGGGATTCCGGCGAATCCGGTCTCGTATAATCGTTTTCAGCCTTGGAGTTCTCACAGACTTTGGTCGTCCAGATCGTGCCTTGTCCTCGGTGCCTCCGGTCTCTAGGTACCGATTTATGGTTTGGTACACGAATTTCCGATTGATTCCGAGCGGTTTTAGGTGTTTGAATATGTGTCCGGGTTTGTACCCTTTCACATATTCAGCGATAACAGTTGCTCTTTACTCTGCCATGGCTCACAACTCAATGTAAACAAACTGCACAGAAACGAAACTCTGCCACTTTGGGCAGCAAAGTTAATCCTTTCATTTGACATATAAATGGCACCAGAGAGATGCAACGTGTAGGCGACCCCAAAAAAGTGTGAGCGGACTTTTTTGTCACCGTGTATTTACTTATGCGAAATTCACGTCGAGGAACACCCGGTTAAGCTTCAACTATTTATTAAAGAGAAGTTCACGGTAAGGTACACCCGGGTAACCTTCAATTTCGACCGCACGCAATGTATTTCTATCAGTGCCTTAGATTATCGGTATTTATTCACGAGTAGATGAATTGAATTATTCTCAGTGTTAGCACATTTTTTTTCTGGTGCAACTCAGTAACCAATGCTCACTGCGACAAAGCATGAATTTCGTTTACCATATTCAATGACAAAACTTTGGAATGAATATCAAAGGCCTTGTAAATGATATTCAGAGAAGTTTCGGTAATTATCAACCCAAGTAGTGGAAGTTTGTTCAGACACTGTACACCGCACGGTACAATATAAATTGTCGAATGAGGTTGTTTTGATTTTCACTGCTCTGAAATGATTTTTATTGTTGACGTTCAAAATAACGACACGAGTGTTAAAGTTTATTCGTGCGGTGTTCATCGGTTGTTTGGTATCATGAATATCAATATTCGAATGGGTAGTATGAGTATCAATATAAAGAAGGCTGAAAATCGCTGATTTTGAATATCATGACAGTGAATGTTCTCAGCACTGATTTCTATAATCATTTTTTTGCAATAATGAGTATTACTAAACGTACCATTCGAGTGTCAAAACCGAAAAGTTGGAGTTGCTAAGCGCACGCCGTGCCTTTGTTTACTTTCCTTGCTTCGCTAATTCAGTGTAAAAAATTTTACTAGATGGCTGAATTTGTCTGAAAAAAACGTTGTTATATCGGTTCATAGCATTCTGTGTTGACTTAGTGTAGAGTTTTAAAAAGAGCCACGGTAGGTTTCTATTTCATTGTGAATTTTTAGGATTTTAGATTGCCCCTTATTTTTTCACCTTTTGGGGTAAATGCAAACGCAGAAAAGGGCAAGTTAAAACGCATATTTGAATTGACATCGAAGAATCCATCCTAGTCCGAAATAACGTGTGAGAAACTATTTCTAAGTATTCCAAAGAAACGCTCGACAAAGTGAAAACAATAACACTAGCGGAGTCGGTATACCGGTATATCAAAACCAACATTGTTCTGGCGAGTCAACGGGTAAAGCGGTTTAAAGAGCAACTCTAGAGGTAGACTGACAGTTAAACATTTGAACGTGGAGTCGAAAATAGCATCCAGTATTAAAACAAAGGAAAAGTGGGGTTATGGGTTGAGTAAAAAGAGATTATCCGTGCGATGAAGCAGTATCTAAAAAAAAATTGTCCGGACACCGTTTCGAAATTAAATTCCAGGAGATGACTTTTTTGAACGTTAAATGACGAAATAATTTGTTTCAAAAAGCCGCAGTGTGTTGAAATGGCTGGAAAATGAGCCGCTGATCCTTCTGTGATCTCGCAGTACTTTGAATTGCTCCGAAGCGCTAATCTTACCATCCTTCCCGAGAGGATGTTTTAACGTTGACAAAACTAACTTTTGTTTGTTTGGTAGTTGGCGAAAAGGGTGGAAATGCTTAAGGAAATAAGCTTCCTCCTCTCATTATTTTCAAAGATAAAAGTATTTTGGACTGAAGTTTTTGACGTAGAATTACGTCTTACGGCAACATATATAGAGGTACAAATTCAAAAACTGAGAACATCTTTTGG
Organism: Wyeomyia smithii; assembly: GCF_029784165.1. NCBI lineage: Eukaryota > Metazoa > Arthropoda > Insecta > Diptera > Culicidae > Wyeomyia > Wyeomyia smithii. Next base: position 159,739,228 of record NC_073694.1, read on the forward strand.
GTAACAAAATTGTCTATCTAAAAAACTACTTTCGAAACAAATCTGAGATTACAGTTTTTCCTTCTATACTACTTTATGTTTTTGAAAATAATAAAACATTTTTCCAGTATTCTTGATTGCAAATTCATACAATTTCATAAAAACCAGTTTTAACAACTTCTCTCTAACTCTTTCTTAAGCGGTTATGGTCTTGCAACTGAATTGTCTACCTGAAAAACTCTGCTGAAAAAAAACTAGATGACTGATTGTTCCAAAATTACTTTTTGTGTTAAAATGTCCGGACATATTCAGCAATGCTTTTTTACATGAGTACGAAGAGTTGAACTTCGGGTAGACGTTTCTTTGTGAAATAGACGAGTAAAAAAATAACAAAACCAATTCGGTTATGAATTGAAATCGTTTGCATACTTTAAGGGGTTGTATACCTTTTTGGTTTTCAAATAATCGTTTTCAAATAATCGAAATTTTAAATATTGCATTATCTTAACCCTCTAGTGCCCAAATTTGTTTTCAGACGGATTTCGAAAGAATCACTTTGAGTTTTTATAAACATTTTTTAAGTAATGATTGAAGCTTTTTAGAGGTGTAACTGAAGACCGTCTAAAGGCGGCAATGGGCACTGGAGGGTTGAACAACAACTTCCTGAGAATATTTTCACAAATTTTCATAAAGATCTGAGCGATAGGGAGGAAGTTATAGCGATTTTAAGCGCGCCTCGTTACGGCCGCATAAGCTAAACTTGAAACTACATCCGCGTTTATCTCGGAATGGTGTTTCTCGAAAAATGACTTTCCGTGTTTACGGTTGCGGACATACAACTGAACCGATTTTTGTTTTATTTGTTTTTAATGTTCGTTATTGAATTTCCCGGTCGTTAAACGATCGTTTTTTGATACACGAAGTTAGACTTTTCCGAAAAAGATTTTTAATACAATTTTTAGCGTTCAGAACATGTTTTTTTCAGGAAAAACGTTCGCGTTTGCACTGAAAACAAAATATCTACAAAAATGATCGTTCAGATACCCGGTACACTTCTAAACTGATAAAAAATATGAGTTTTTTGATTTCTGTTGATCTTCCGGGGCGCTGTCGTAAACACCGCTAACCTCTGCAAAAAAGAAGCGTTCCGAGAAAACGGCCATTACTCCTCAAATAATTGGTCTTTCATATGAACAAACGTGTTTTTTTTTGTTGTTGATTAACTGAACTCTTAGAAAATGACTACTTTTATGCTATAATATAAAATACACACACACATACACACACATACACACACACAGACACACACACACACACACAGACACACACATACAGAAAATGCTCAGCTCGTCAAACTAAGTCGATTGATATATGAGATTTGACCCTTTTGGAGCACTTTTATACCTTTGGTTTTTCCAGTGATTGCTATACCGTTCTAGGAGAAAGGCAAAAAGGTGTTACACTTAAAAAGAATTCCAAACTTTACTCTTTTTTCTCGAGCAAAAAGGTATATAACCCCTTAACTTCGGCTCACAGAGGTACAATATGATAAAAAGTGGAACTTAATTCCATAGCGCCTTTCACCTTCATCCTAGTTTAATTGTGTCTTCGGAACAATTGTTTGTATGAATTACCCGTATAATTGCAAATTGTCAAAAATTATGAAAAGATTGCTTTACTAAAAATAAAGGAACTAACTTTTTTGTGTTAAGAGATGGAGGAATGGTTTATCCAGAAAAGTTGTATAAAATGCGAAAATATGAAACTCTGTTAAACAAATGAAAATCCTGTCTTCATTGGGTACAAAGTTTTGAAGTATATTATGTGGAACTTACTTAAAATTTTGTTTTTTGTACTTAACTTTTGTAAGTTGCATTTTACACGAAAGTGTTGTTCGGAGGAAATATTTGGGCACACAAAACTTACATTTTGGCTTGATACCGTACATCTCCCGGACTTTTCCTTACAGAGTGATATCTTATTTTAGCTTATTTTTCCGAGAACATCATGAAAGTATAGGTTAAAAAGGGGCAAGTGGAATCATGATGTCGATACTTTTTCTTGAAGTTAAGCTAAAGTACTTTATACTCTTGCAAGTTCCATTTGTCCTAATCCACTCATATTAGAGTACAGCGAGTGTATGTAACAGTAGATTTTCATATAATAATAATACTAACTATTCTATGTTATGAGATGAAGGAGTAGTTTATTTGGCAAAGGTGTAGAACGAGCGAAAACATGAACTTTGCCTAACAAACAAAATTCCAAAAAGTTATAGCTTATTTTAACTTATTTTTCCGCAAATTTTAGGAACATATAAGGTAAAAAGGGGCGAGTGGAATCATGATGTCAATAGTTTTTCTCAAAGGTTAGCTCGAGTACTCAAAGCCGTTATAAGTTCCATTTATCCTAATCCGCCCACTGTTTTTTCTATACGTTACTATACGTAACAAAAGTTAAGTTCAAAAAACTTAATTTTAAGTTTTGAGTTAGTTTTATTTAATGTGCTTTATAACTTGGTACCCAATGAAGATAGGATTTTCATTTGTTCAACAAAGTTTCATATATTTGCATTTTATACAACTTTCCTGAATAAACCATCCCTCTATCTCTTAACACAAAAAAGTTAGTTTCTTTTATTTATAGTATAGTAAACTTTTCATAATTTTTGACAATTTGCGATTATGTGGGTCATTCGTACAAACAATTGTTCCGAAGACACTATTAAGCTAGGATGAAGGTGAAAGGCGCTATGGAATTAAGTTCCCCTTTTTGCCTTCTTGGACCACTGTGCGGCTGTGCTGGGAAGCTCTATATTTTTCACTAGTCACAAAATCAAAATTTTTGAATTTTGGTGAATGTATAACTAATTTTTCAATCGATTGCTGTAAAAATTAAGGAAATCTATTGGAAACCGACTGAGTTTTAGGCATTTGAAAGTGAACAGCTTTCGTGACGCCCTCGTTATTCCCGGTTTTTAACTTTGTATCCTCATACATGTTGCCGTAAGACGTAATTCTACGTCAAAATAAATATATCAAATCAAAATTGGAAGAAATTGGAAATTGGAAAAAAATGAATGATTGAACTCAGTGATCCTGATAGAAGAAAGATCGAATAAGATATTATGCTTTTTTCAGGAATCAGAGAGAAAATAAAAAAATGAATAAATGATATAAGAGATCAAATTCAGAAGGCAAATACATAGAAAACATCGAACAAACAGAAAAGAATAACGATATAAAGATATCAAAGCTTTTCAAAATAGTAAAAAGCTGTCAAAAATGACAGCGGGTATAGCAATGCGAAAAAAGAGTAAATAACAAAATAATAATAATAAATAAAAAATGACAGATACGAATTGATATGCGGGATGAAATGAGTGGGAAAATGCGCGATTCTAGAGAAAAGAGTAAGAAATCAGAGATAAAACAAACTTAAACTAACGGAAACATAGTTAATTAACTAGAAGGAATTAAGAAAAAGTTAGAAACAATAAGAAAAGAAGGAGACAGCAGGCTGAATATAAATATAAGAAATATAGTGAAAACTTAGTGTTGAAAACACAAATATAACACACAACATAGAAAATCAATTATATAGACACTAAAGAAAAAACTAAAGAAGAAAATTTATAGAAAAGGAAAAAACAGACAAGAAGTAAACTGTGTGAAAATAGAGGGTAAACATAAAAAAACTAAAGAAAAACTATTTTCCCAAATTAAAAACCGAATAACTGAGAAGCAACATGGCTTCTTCAAGGGCCGTTCAACATCGACCAATTTACTTGAATTTATAAAATATTCATTGAATGCAATGGATAATGGAAACCATGTAGAAGCTCTTTACACAGATTTCAGTAAGGCATTTGATCGCATAGACATACCAATGCTACTTTTCAAATTGTAAATAATGGGACTTGAGCCAGAACTCCTGAAGTGGCTCGAATCATATTTAGGGAACATCCATAAATGACGTAGCTTTTTTTAGGTTTTTTTGACCCCCTCCTCCCCCATCGTAGCATTTCGTCACAAAGGCAGGACCCCCCTCTAGATAATTACGTAGCTTTATAACACCCCCCCCCCCCACATAATTTTTATTGCAAATTTTATTATCCAAAACATACCTTGAGTCATAAATGAACAAGAAAAGATAAGGAAGGGATAAAAATGACCCTAAGCAGACAAAACAGTGATAAAAAAGAACAAAAAATCCAATTTTTTTTTTTAGTTTCATGTTTGCTACGTAGCTTGGCTTTAACCCCACCCTCCCCCTCGTCACATTTCGTCACAAAACTGCAAACAGGTCCCCCCCTCCCCCCTCAAATGCTATGCATTTATGGATGTTCCCTTAACCAATCGCCAACAAATAGGTAAATTTAACGGACAAAACTCAAATCCGATTCTAGTCACTTCTGGTGTCCCCCAAGGCTCTCATTTAGGACCTCTTCTTTTCATCTTGTACGTTAACGACATTTCCTTTATTCTCAAAAAACTAAAAGTGTTAATTTATGCCGACGATTTGAAGCTCTTTTTGGAAATAAGAAATGAAGAAGACATCAATGCATTCCAGAATGAAATATACATATTCTACACATGGTGTAAAAAAAGCTTACTAGTGTTAAATGTAAAAAAATGCAACCACATCATTCTGTCGAAAAAGAACAACACCAAACATTACAATATCATTAGGAAACCAAACTGTAGCAAATTGTGAAAGAGTTAGGGACTTAGGAGTTGTCTTGGACTCCAAACTAACCTTCATTGACCACTACAACACAAAAATCCACAAAGCTAATGACATGCTAGGATTTATAAAGCACTTTTGTTACAACTTTCAGGATCCGTATACCATCAAAACATTATATATAGCCTATGTAAGAACGATACTGGAATACTGCAGCATTGTTTGATCACCCTATACAATCACACACGAAGAAAGAATAGAATCGGTACATAAGCAATTTCTATTGTATGCTCTTCGTAAATTAGGTTGGACATCATTTCCTCTTCCATCATATGAAGCTCGTTGCATGCTCATAAACATACAATCATTGAAAGAGCGTCGTGAAATCGCAATAGTGTCATTTGTAAACGACATCGTTTCGCAGCGCATTGATTCAGCTACACTTTTATCTAAGCTAAATTTCCACGCACCTCTTAGACAACTTCGAAATCGAAACACGTTTGCCACCAATCATTACCGCACAAATTATGCAAAATTCGAACCCTCGAATCGTATGATGGCCACTTACAATCAATACTGCGAAACCATTGACTTTACAATGTCTCGGCATGAACTTAAACACTTTTTTAGCTCAATACGCAATCGCATCGCTTATTGGAAAAAATAGTTTGTATGTAAACATTGTATTAGAATATTAGAATATTGTATATTGTCTACTTCTGATTGACGAAATGAATAAAGAACATGAGCAATGGACCGAAAACATAGAGGAAAAAAAAGTAGGAGGTTGTATCCAAGACACGACCGCATAAATGACGTAGAACTACGTACACTATCAACAAATGCATTGAGTGTTTCATTACCCTAGTAACACAACTGTTTTTATCAAAGTTTTATAGCGCTTTTTTGGCTGTATTGAGCGCTATAAAACTTTGATAAAACCAATATTTTTACTTGGGTAATGAGTTATAATGTCTACTAATGAAGGGTTGTGAAGTTCGTGAACCGAATTCAGCAGTTAGCAGATCGTGCCGAGTTGAAAACCATACACAGCACACACACACAAATCATACCATATCATAGACACACACATCATACCATATCATTATATCATACACGCATCATACCATATCATACACACATACACACACACATGATACCATATCATACACACACAGCAAGCAAGCGACCAATCAGAGGACGTTATTTTTATTTCAACAAGGCTTGACAATTTTCAATAGTGCAATAGTTCGTATTTGGGCAGATGCGTGTATAATTTTCCAATCGATTGCTGCAAAAATGAAGAAAATTGGTTGAAAACCAACCGACCTATAAGCATTTGAAAAGGGACTAGCTAACACACATTCGTGCTAACTTCGCACCATCCAACACTTTTACGTATACATTACTTTCAGCTCACTGAAGTCTGAAATTTTAATGGGACTTTTTTTTAATTTATTAGACATTCTTTAACGTTCCAGCAAATGTACATCAATCGAAAAAATTTCACAGAAAATTAAACTGCTACCGTGGAAAAGCGTAACCCAACTGCCTGCTGCTACTAACTGCTTCTTGGCAGATAATCCGAACTGCTTTTTCTAGCGTACAGCTCAGCTGTGCCAAAAGTTGAAGCTATAATTTTCCAACTTTAAACCGACCGACAGCAGGAGGAGCGATTGCGAAAGTTTCCAATACTGTCACATAATTTCTGCTCGTGGCATCTTTCGCGGCCCCAAGCACTCCAAAGTGATCTTAGTTGTATGACATATTTATGTTTTTTGGCGGGTAGAAGCACCGTTTAACGAAGAAGTTATAAAAACGAAGCTCTGTTTTTCTGGAAATTAGTTTACTGAATTTTCTAAACCATACAAAATTATAAAGTCTGGCAGGGATCGGAATAAAGTACTAACCGAGAGTTTCTCCAGCGTAAACCACTTTACGAACTAAACTTTTCCCTCTCAGATTGGATTGAATAATGTTGAAAAAAATTGTCCTTTAAACCCGGCTGATAGCACATATGGTATAATTAAAACAATACATCTTGGAAAGCATTCTAAAATCGCAGGTACCATATTTCATTTTCCGACGTGCGTGCTAGTGGGAAGCGTCATCGTAACACCCCGGACCTTGCAGGGCCCAGGGCTTCTAAGGTGCTAGCACTTCGCCAGGCAATTCTGAATTTCCCACACCGGTCGTTTCGCGCTCGCATGCCCACTCGAGTGGTGGAGGATGGATACTCAAACTTCTGTTTGCACTCAATTATCTCTAAACCGCGCCATCTCTCACCCCTGGGCGCGCGCGCTCGTATGTGTGAGTGTGTGTTTGTATACAAAGTACAATCAGAGAATTTGTTCAACTATTTGCACTTTACAATTTACGAGAGCCACTCCGCTTCCATGGCAAACCATGGCCGGGCGAGAATAAGCAAGTGGTTACATTTTCCTCGTTTCTTCAAAATTTTCCCACCAATTACCGGCTGGAGCAGCAACGAAGGCAACGCCGCGCATATTAAGTTGAGCGTTGTCGAACCGCTTTTTACTCGCTATTCAATCCTGGTCGGACTGCTGACTGCAAGGGTGTCCGTACATGTGCAGCAAGCAATTTTCCACAGCACTGCGAACCTCGGCATTTGGAGTCTTTGACTTACTGCGGCTCCGTCCCCTTGTCGTGGTTGCATCTAGGCTAGGAGTTGTGGTTCGAGCTGCACAAGAGCAACCACAGCAAACAATAACAAGCCTGCTGCGGTGCCAGCCATAACGAAGCCGCAGGCTCAGGCACCGGGAAGCTTCAAACCGTAGAGTGTTTTTCGTACCTACACACCGAAGCACTTTTGGCTGACATTGTTTGGCCAACCCGCAGCCAGGATCAGTCGCAACTTGTGAAAGTGCAAAACCGGCAGTAAAACCGAAGCTAGCGGCAAGGATCGCATCCCCTTTAGTATCATTTAATAAATATCATTGAATTCCACCAACACTCCTCGAAATACCTCCACCTAGTCACGCCAATGGGGAAGCGCTTCAGCTTCTTGCTTTTTATATCGCGCCGTAAAAAAGTGCTGCGTTTGCCTCTAAACATGAAACAAAAAACCTCAGCTCTCGCGAAAAGCATGTCTGGGATTAAACGGGATAACTTTTGCTACTCATGGTGAGAAGTTGCAGACGTTTTTTTTTTTTCTCTTCTGACTTTCTACGTTGGTTCTGTATCCGCGTTCTACTCTAAATCAAGCGTCAAGTCATTCTACTCTTGCAAACGAATCCGTTTTTCTCTACCGTTTCAGATTTTCTTGTGCATTCGGCTGCCGTCCTGATGCTATCGGCCCGTTTCCATCCCACTCCGAGACACGATCGAAGCTGTAATTTGCTCCTCCAGAACGTTCCAGAGTTCGTCCGAAAGACGAAATCAGCTGTTTCAACAAGATCCCCGATAAGAATAAACGATTTTGACCTCATAACTTATCGATTTTGCCGTGTCGGACATCCACTTCAGCTCACTGTGAGTACCGAAAGCGTGTCCTACATGAGATGGTACCATCATTCGCCACCGCTGCAGTTCTTGCCGGGAACAGCTTAGGCACGTGGTGAATTCGGTGGCTTGCTGGCAATAAGAAAAGATGATAATAAAAGTAGTTGAGGAAATGATATTTTTATTACATTATGCAGATATAATCCTCCCCTGCACAGCGGGGGGCGACCAAGCTTTTGCTACCGGCTTCTGCTCGTGTGCACTGCGAGAGGATACGAGGAATCAGGTTGGAGAAAAATTGCGGTTACCTATCTTTCGGTCTTCCGAATACACTCTCTGGACGTTTCGTGACCGTTCGTCGCTAGAGTCTATTCCAAATACAGCCTGCCACTGTTGTATGTTATGCCAGAGCCCATCATTCCTCCAACGATAACAGGTGGACGGAACTGTACCGGTTCCGACTGCATAAATCTACCTCAACTGTGCTATGCATTCATTAGGATGCAAGCGTTCGCTGTACACAAAATGGCATGATGTATGGTAGCGGGACTCGCGCTTCTTCACTTCTTCACAGCGCAGATGCACCGGGCCGAGCAGCATTCGAAATGCTCCTTCAGGATGTTGAGTAGGTACTAGTCGTGAAACTTTGGTCGCTGCAGGTGAAACTCGGGCAAAGTGGTGTGTAAAGTTTATTATTTCCCATGTGCGTTGTCTGACTCTCGAAGTTGGGGCCTTTTTTAGTGTGGCTGGACTGCGGTATCAAAATTACAGTCGCACAAGCGTACCATTCTGGGAGGTAGATATTTTGCACTTTTCGAAGGTTATATGCAAATAGGAGCGGAAAAAGGCTAGGCTTCGAAGATGTTCTCGCACAAATGCAACCGCTATTGCTTAATGGCATTTCAGGTGAGTTTTAGGTTGTGCTGCAATTGGTGACTTCTCTGATCGCATTCCTGTGTGCCGCGCGTCAAAATGAATTGAGTATATAGTGCTACGAAACTGGGTCAAGATACTATACTAATTGAATTGACAAAAAATGATTGTTTCGTTACTCATTTTCGAAATAAATTTAAAAAAAAATATGCTGGTAGAAAAAAAAAAGTTGAACTTTAAGTACTACCTATTTGTTTTCTCTGAGGCCGTTACAATTTTTTTTTATTTATTATTTTTTTTTATTCTCACTTATTTTCCGTCGGTCTAGTTCCGCCACTGCTGTGATTTTTTTATTTTATGTCATCGAAATTTTTTGACGTAGAATTGTGTCTTACGGCGACACATATAGGGGTACAAATTGAAAAACCGTAAACATCGAGGGCGTGACGAAAATTATCCACTTTCAAATGTTACCGATTAACTTCATTTTTAAAGCTATCAATTTAAAAAAAACATCTATGCACCCGCTCATATGCAGCAAAATGAAGTGTGATAATTCAAACTATTGTACTATTGTATGCGACCAGATCTGCCGTGATACAACATTATGACGTACATCCATTTGATCAGTTTTTCAATAAGGCCCAAAAACGAACGGGTTACTTGTCACTTTTGTATTGAAATGGTGCATACGTCATTTTGTTTTCTTGATTTTCTGCAACGTACGAATAAGTAACAACTAAAAGAAAGATACCAAAAGATGGGTCTTCGAATAACGAACAAATTGGCATGAGAACCCCATATTCGAAAAAATGGAGCTTACGTCAGTCTGCGAGATTACGGCAGAGATGCTTGCTTTCCCTACCACGGTTAACAGAATATTATACCTTGTTAACTAATAATGAACTAATTGGGTTATATAGGCACCTGCTTTTGCTCAAACCAAGCAGTTTACTAGTGGACGGCCACTAACCAAAAAGCAGCGGCAGCAGCGGCGGTAGTGGTAGCAGCATCAGCGATAGTGGCACTAATTTCTCCAGTCAATATATGCTTTTTTGCGATAGCGATAGCGGCACTACTTTCTTTTGTAAAAGGCTGCCCTTTCCACTCTATTATCAAAATAGTACCTTATTCCCAATGTCTGGAATAGCACAGAGATTCCAATAATAAATTTTGAGGACGAATTGAATACTTAATTGAAGAGTAAATAATTTCTCATTTATTCATTGCACTTTATTAAAAATGTTAGAACGCATTGACAAAGACGGTTGTAAATTTGGCTTCAACTCCATGTCTCAGCACGAACCGATTTTTTTCCTTCTGCAATATGCAACACTAAACAACAGAGTACGACACCTTCTGTTATCTGCCTCCATATGACACTAAAACGCATAATAAATCCTTGAAAATTGGCAAGTCCCAATTATGCAAATACTGTGTTATTGCAAATGGTCAAGCTTTGTTGAAACGCAGATTTCTATTGATCTGAATGGTCGTGTAATGCTCGCTTTCCTAAACACAATCGACTGTATATTATACCATAGTATAATAACAGGAAATGCACTCTTTGCACTATATAAAAGCCTACCACTGTTCAAATTAATCAATTTACTAGTGGATGGCTACTATGGGCGGTGCTAACTAAGTAGCAGCGGTATATCCGATCACTGTTGCAAGAGGTTGATTTACTGTGAACTGGATCGACAAGCAGCAAACAGCGCTGCACCAGGTGGCAATTTCATATATCTCGCTGTCTTCTACAGCGGCCGGACCAACAGAGTAAACAGCACCTTCCACAGCGCTAGATTTTGGAACTTCCTTCTGTGGGGAAAGCATCGTCGACATACCTATTTTTAATTTTTATTTTTAATTGAGATAGTTAAAAAGAATTTTCCACATCTGGCTCACTAATCGTGAGTTTACTATCAAGAAACGGAGTGATATTTACTGCTAAGAACTGTAAGCATCATACAAAAAATCAGCATCCGTGATTGATTCGCAATAACTTTACAAAACGAATAACGAATAAACTGTCACTAAACTGGCATACCGTCGTTTTTGTTCAAAACTTGCCCAATTTATAATTCATAGTTTCGAGAAAAACGGGTTTCAAATTTCTTTGGGTATATTAATATAAAGGCTTATGGAGACACGTTACAGGTAAACCATTAACACAATTTCATGACGTGTAGGATGACTGTCGCTTTGTTGTTTCCTCGGTAGCTTTTTCTTTTACTGTCAGAACTTTATAAGCTACTAAGTTCTCCATAAAAGCTAACAGATGGAGAACAGAATATAACAATAAGTTTGATCAAATGACTTCGCAACATTCAACACAATTTTTCCATCTTTCTTTCAACAGAGTCGACATAAGAATATATCGTCGGTCTCGTGCAACACTGACACAACTCAAAAATCATAGTTTCGAGGAAAACGCGTTTGAAATTCAACGTCGAAAATTCATTTTTCAATTTTCAAAACAAGAAAACTTTAAAGTTTAGGATTTCCGATTCTTATATAACACGTTTAGGTCGGTTATGCACATATTATGAGCACGTTGTACAAGTTGAAACTTTACATTTACTACTTTTATAGAGAAATTTCGATTCGTGCAGCAGAAATTTTGAATTGTGCCAGTGTTACACGAAACCGACGATATCGATCGTATCCCCAAACCTATTGCAATAAATATATTGACATAAGATAGGCTGTCGTAATTCTACGTTAACCTTGTGGTCATGTCTTAGAAACAACTCCTTCAACTATTCCCAGTTCCGTTGAGAGTAAGATGCGCATTAGGGTGGGACAAAAAATAAATGTTAGCTCCCATGCACTTTTCGTGTTCCTTATGGGTCCCATAACAACTGTGTTACTTTTCAGATCGATCGGTGAAACGCCTGATTTGCGCCCGATTTTTAAAGTTTCCATACGATTTTATATGGGAAAATACACTTTTTCGAAACTTATTCTCTAGAAATTCCCAGTTAGGTCCAAAAATTATATCGATCCATGATATTTGTAGGAAATTTTCCTGGGAAAAACTCTTTTGAAGACCGTAAGGCGCTACGATGCTTGTAGAAACAGCAATTCACCCCAAACTAATTGAATGTCTGACGGACGGCTCACCATTGAAATTTTCCAGCAACACTGCTACAGCATGCTGCTATTGAAAACTTGCTTAAGTATGAGAAATAATTTCGCGTGAAATTAATTTTCAAAGTGTGATTTTTGCTCATAGTATCTTTGGGGAAGCTTCCAAGATTAATTTAAACGATATCATTTCTCATCACATGGTTGAATTTGCAACAGCAGCATGCTGCAACAGTATTGCTAGTAAAATTCAATGGTGAGCCGTCCGTCAGACATTTGGGGTGAATTGATATATTTTTAGGACCCAACTGTGAATTTCTAGAGAATAAGTTTTGAAAAAGTGAATTTTCCCATATAAAATCGTATGGAAACTTTAAAAATCGGGTGCAAATCGGGCGTTTCACCGGTCGATCTGAAAAATTACACAGTTGTTATAGGATCCATAAGGTACACGAAAAGTGCATGGGAGCGACAAAATAACACCATCGCTTTTTTCCCATATAACCGTGTCCCAGTCTAATGCGCATATGTGTGTACGGAAAGCCCCACCATTGCAATGACGATCATTAACCAGAGGATGCACAATTGTGTTGCTATGCGAAGTGCAACTAGATTGACAATCCGATTTATCAGTGACAAATTATATTAATTTTAATTGCGCTGTTTTATTCGCTGTTTCAACGTTGTCTGGACAAAAAATCTAACAAGTTTTTTAGTGTATTGGTTCAAACAACAGAAATAAACAACAGTAAACGTCAACGGTCGCTGACAGCTTCCACACACAGCATAACTTCTGCACAATGGTGTTTGCATGCAAGTTCCTGGTTACCAAAAAATTGTTTAGTATGGTTGACAGTGCTGCGAGTTTCGCTTCGATAAAGTGTCTAGTAATAGTGTTCATAATGTAAGATGTTGAAATTGTATTTGATATCTTGTTTAGGGAATTTATTGTATTTTCGAACGTATTATCAGGTTGATAATTATTTGTTTTGACAATTAACGCCCTAGCCGAATAGCCACTTCACAGCAAAAAGGTACTCTCGGTAATGATATAAAGAAGCAAGTGCTACATTCCGATTCGGAACTCGACCTTCTGTTTATTATACACAGACTTCGCAGCCAACTGTTAAGTGTACAGGACAATTGCGGGACTAGCGTTACGATCCTACTGACACTAACAGTCTCTTCCGAGCCGAGACTCGAACCTACGACAACTGGCTTGTTGGGCCAGCATCGTACCTCGAGACCAGCTGAAAGGGCTCAGTACTGATATATTATGAGGATAATTAGTGTGATTGCATCTAAAAAATTTGTTGGTCTTTATTCGCTTGTAGAGCCTCGATAAAGAATACAGATTATTCGAAACGTCGGTGTAAAAGAAAAATATCGTTTTCTTTTTCACATTTTAAAGACTGCGAAGCTAAAAAAAACTCCTCTACAATACAGCATCAAAAAAACAGTTTTGGAAATCTCGATATCAAATTTTTTTTCATTGGTCCAAAAAAGAAAACTTCCGGAGCTCAGATTGCAATGTTAACCTTTAAGATCTTTGCCAGGGAATTTTAATAGAAAAATCCCCGTACATGCAGAATAAACAATGATCGCCTGGAATCAATTCGGTTGCTAGATTGATTTCAATTAACAAATTCTACTTAAACCTAACCTAGCCCGGAGAGAAACAACTCTCTTTAATGTTTTTCTTCCTGTCCTTTTCTTGCTGTTTGATTCTTTGTTTTGTTCTTGTCTCCTATAATTACCAAGAAAAAAACATCGTCGCTACTCTTTTTACCTAGCTTTTCAATCGTCGTGGGGCCGTCGTTATTTCTCCCACGGGAAACAAGGTGTCTAATATCAGAACTTCGTTCCAGCTAAGGAACGTCGGGAAAATATACTTTTACAGCCTATGCAACGGAAGGTTGCATCGAATGTCTGTCTGTGTATTGAAATGATCTTTGAGCAAAAATTTTGCATGGTGACTTTTTTGGATAAGACGAAACTTTTGAGACTTGCCGCTAAACGAAATTTGGAAAGCTAATTTTCATGCGATAAACAAGCCTGGGAATGAAGGCTCAGATGAATATGATGTATACTTGAACTTGAACTTGACTTTAAAGTCGCTTTCGACAAGATTGACCACCGGATGTTGCTCCGTAAACTCTCTCGACTTGGAGCATTAAGTAAACTCGTTGCGTGCCTTAAATCGTACCTGTCGGACAGAGCAGTGCGAGTTGAAATTGATTTCTGTACTTTGAAACCTTTTACTAACGCGTCACGGATTCTTCAAGGAAGCAACCTGGGTCCACTGCTTTTCATATTACTTTCAACAATGCCGCCTCGAGTAATAAAGAATAATTGTAAGCTGATTCATGCGGATGACCTGAAACTTTATTTCGTTGTGCGTTCCGTGGAGGACTGTAAACGTCTGCAATCATTACTTAATATTTATTTACTATATTGCCAGTACTCTAAGTATTGACAATTGTGTAGTATTTACGTTTCATCCATCTCTAAGCCTATTACGTTTGCATAGTTGAGGATTATTCCGATCTCCACTGTTTCAAGGCTCTATATTGTGCTCTGAATCGTCCTCTTTTAGAAGGTGCTGTTGTAGTATGGTGTCCACATCAAAACTTTTGGAGTATAAAAATCCAGCGCATCCAGAAACTTTTCCTTGTACTGGCCTTAAAAGATTTAACGTGGCACAATCCATTCCTCCGTATCTTGACCCATACTCTCTCTCTCTTTCCTTTTCTCTTTCTCTCCTTTCTCTCTCTCCTCTTCTCTCTCTCTTCTTTTCTCCCTCTCTCCTTTTCTCTCTCTCTCTCTCTTTTTCTCCCTCTCCTTTTTCTCTCTCTCTCATTTTCTCTCTCTTTCTCTCCTTTTATCTCTCACTCCTTTTTCTATCTCTCTGCTTCTCTCTCTCTCCCTATCTCTTTCTGTCTCTCTTCCTATCTCTTTCTCTCTCTCTCCCTATCTCTCTCTCTCTCCCTATCTCTCTCTCTCCCTATCTCTCTCTCTCCCTATCTCTCTCCCTCTATCTCTTTCTCCCTCTCTCTTTCTCTCTCTCTCTCTCTGTTTTTCTCTCTCTATTTCCCAAGCTGACGCTTCAAATTTTGGAAGTTCTATACGAGTTTTTATAATTTTACAAAATCTCGAAGATTAAGCAAATTTTTATTCAGTCGAATGTGCACTTCCAAAGAGTAATGTTAATATATTTTGTGCAAGCAATTTAAATGAAATTTTGATGCCTTGACTTAATCATGATTGGTAGGCAAAATTTCTACGTTCACACCCCTCCTGAATTACACGTACAGTGCTGTTCATCAAAAATGGTTGCAGAGCTCATCCCAGAAAAATCATTTAACTTCAACAGAATTTTAACAGAATTTGTTTTGTATTTGTTCGTTGAATATAGATATGCAAAGAGGTTCAAGCGTGAACGACTCATCCGTTCTAAAATATTTTATTGCACCGGCTTCAGAATGTTTTAAACCTAGCACCCGTTAAAACCATGACTTGCGATAAATTTTGGCTGCCTAAGATCTACGTAAAATTCCACAAAAAATGTCTCGATAAGCCCAGTAGAAATAAGTTCTATTTCTTTAAAGAACCAGCTTAGGATAACTGATATTGGAATTATCTTCTTGAAATAAGTTGTTTGACTTAAATGTTTGCATTGTTATCAAAGCTCCACATTTTCGAAGCATAGAAAATAAAACTGAATCTTTCGGGCAGTCATTTCGTCAAACAGGTTTGATTACGATTTTTTCCGTCTGGTGTTCATTGGTTTATTTCGAATGACAATGATAACTGGTACAACTAACGGATTGACTGATGCAAAGTATGACTCTACTCTTTTCTTCAATGTGTCATTTGAAGTTAGCACCGTATCACGTCATTTGATGTACTATCATCAAAGACAGACGTCCAGGTAAGAACAAATTGATCGAAAATTTTGTGTAAATTTCCAATCAGAAATACGTTTTAAATTATTTGTACTCTAGCGCCACATGGTGAGCTTTTTGCTACAACAAAATCAATACACAGGTGAATGATGCTGGTAGTGCAATCTGGTAAACGTATTGCTAGTATTAAAAAAATGACACATGTTTAGAATTTAGTTTGGATGTCACTTTTCGAACACGTAGTCGTATCGTTAAATCGTAATCAACCGCACTATATTGTGGCACCAGCACTAAATTAAACCGACTTCCGATCTTTTTTTCGACATTTTAAACACATAGAACAACTGCGTGCTCACGTAACATGAACTGCAGGAATGACTCCAATGTATTTGTTTTTGTAAACCGGACTGATAGTGCAATGGCGGCTGAGATGATTGCAGTGTTGCGAGAACACCTAAAATAAACATCGGAAGTGAGCCTGACTGCCAGTTTATCAACAACGTTTCGATAATTTATATTTAAATTCACAATATTATGCATGGAATGGAACGCTTGCACTCGTGCATTAACTGCAAGCCGTTGTTGGAACACATATGGCAGCATCCATTGAGTATGTCACGCAAGTTTTGATCAATATCAACCTCCGCGTCCTAACCACTCAGAGTAGTGATTCTGGTGTTGGCGGTGGCAAAAATATCTTCGGCAGGAAAGTACTAAATAAAAAAGGTTGTGGAAAACAAATTCTAAGTCCCAAATTTCCATTTCTAAGCTAAGATGTGCTTTGCTCCATCAGCGCTCAAAGTAATTTTCAATTGAAAATCGTCTTCCACTACCGATGCTTTTAACCTTCGCTTTCAATTAAGAATCGTTTCTTCCCTTTTCAGCTGTCACAATCAATGCAAGAGCATTCGAGTAGTTCTCATGTGACTAACAAAGTGCTCGAAAATGAATTAAACAAATGATTATCAATTGAGAGCGTTGGCAACAAAGTCACGCCTGATAATTTTCAATTGAAAATGATTTTGCCATGCTCTGGTTGTTGTAGTCCATGATTACGAGCTTCTCATTTCAAAATGGTAAAGAATGTTTTCTTGAAGACGCTGATAAGCATCATCTACTGTCAAATATATCTGACATTGATAAAGCCTTCGATTGCTTAGCTAGCAGATAACTCCGAACTGAACAAAATTCCAATCGATGACTGGAAAAACAAACCGTCAAATCGTGAGTGTACGGAAGTATCGGATGTGTTGTGGATTAAAGGCGGTGACTGTTGGTTTCGTTGGAGTTATCCACTATTTTTAGCAATGAGCTTTCAACAAGAACGAGATTAACATATCATTAACCCCAGAAAGATAGCCTGCGTCAATTTGACTCCTAGCTTTTAGTGACATTGCCCTCTTCTTTTTGAAATAGTCCGAATCGGTTCTCTATTTTCAAAAAAGCTGAATTCTGGTATTTGTCGTGTATCGATGTTTTATTATTTCATCGAATTTTGGGTTAATATCAAATCTATAGTCCATTGAATATACCAAAAAGATAATAAACATAGCAAAAATTTGACATAAAATCATTTTAGTCATGTGAAGGCCAGAAACAAAAAGTAAAGATTCTAGGAGTAAGGCAAAACCACAATCGATGGGTAGACCAAATCGGGAGGTTATAAAATCTGAATAATACGGTATTGTACGGTAATTTACCATTCATTTTACATTTCCATTTCCCATTAGTTTATACGTGACGAAACGATACTGCATCCTATTATTGCGATAATCATAGAAACATTTGCATTTCGATTCAAAGCTGTACCCGAGTTTTGTGCGTACTTCAAGTACGACTGTCGTGTATCGCGCGGCAATTTGCCACGGAAACACAGAGCAAACTAGCGAAATGAAGATATCCCAACTACCTATTTGTTCCCCACTTCCGCTGTGATCCATAAAATTCGGAAAAAATCACGTTTCCATATTCGATACACTTGCACTGTATCTGTCGCGAAAACAAATGACATCCAGCGGCAGTTTAACGACCCACCTGGAATGGGGCGAGAGTGCAATAACTATGAAGCATGCAGTAGGTTTGGTGTCCCTTCCTACTTCTTTCGCTTTCTGTGCTCAATTAGCATTGGAAGCCGAAATCGATCATGGCCCGATACCACCGATGGGATCGGTTCCTCGCCTCTCATTTACCAACACCAAATCTTCCCCCTTGCAAGCCATCCTTCCACCCACTAACAACTGCAATTGCACTTACAGCACAGCAGCCAAATGCCTCCCAATTTATATATAGGCATGCACATACAAGTGCAGGTAGGTACGTACCTCGACATTGTGCAGAATGGTTTGGCAGTTTTCCACCGGCACGTTATCCCTTATCTCGATGACGATATTTTTGTACGCGGATTTTTCCACGTAAACCGAACTGGTGGCGGAGGCGGAAACCGCAGGTTCGATTGGCAGTACTGCCACGGCCACCCACAGCCACAGGAGCTGCACCGTTTGCGTTATTGGAAACATCACTCTCCGGTGGGTCTTTGATGTTGTTTGAAGTTCGTGTTCTGCTGCTAATCGGCCGCGTGCACTATATTTTCTGCGCGGTTTCTGTTCGCTACAGTTCATTGCTTCCGGATGACTAGCTCCAGATGCGTGCGCCGTAAATTTTCATTTTTTTTCACTGTCATAAACTAGCACGTTATCTTTGCTGCTAAATCAGCCGTTCGATTACACTCCGCAAAAAAATAATAATTTCCAATTCTGAACCACAACACACTCGCCCTCTCGCGAATCCCCTGCTTGTCGCTTTCGTTGTGTAACCATTCACAAAGGACACGATTGTACTCTCAACGGATACTAAGCACCCACCAGCGCAAGCACCAATTTCGACGATATTGTTTCCCTATCTTCCTAAGTTCAATGTTAGTCTAAAAACCTGCTGCGAGTTTGTTTGTTTTTTATTTCGCGCTACAGGCGAACCACTAAACTACGATGAAAATCAACCGGTAAGGTACTTTTCAAATCTCTCGTCGTACTTGGCAATTCCACTCCGCGCTTGAAACACTTCAAAGCGGGTCCATTCGCACGTATAATTCTATCCGTTTGTCTTCCTTCCACTCTAAACAACACACTTGGTATGACAACACCGGATAGCACGTGAAACGCGACCTCACAACCAGCCTTCGACCATTCCACCACTTTGTATAACAATTTGCTGATCTGTTTTATGGTTGCTGGTTTACCACCTGCCAGAAGACAGTAACCCGTAACTGGCAATTACGACCAAACGCAACGAACGTCAACTGCGGACTAACCGACGACGACCGGCAGCAGTATAAGCATTGCGGTATGTCGAGCGGACGGCATCGTCTTCCTTTTAGCCTACATACGGTACAACAACAGCATGTCTACCAACCACCAGCACCAGCAAGCCATCATCATGCTGCAGATCAGCCTGTTTCGGCCCGATTCACCCCGAAGCACGAGTGGGAGAGGAAAACATGAAGCGAGCATTCGGGGCCGATCAGTGCGTTCATGCGGTGGCAGTTCGGGTGATTCATTCCGTCTGAGTCAGATGAACACCGTACGGCCGGTGCAAAACGTTTCACAATCACAACAAATCGGAGACCGGTTGCCACGGTGAAGAGAGGTTTGTTTTGGTTTTCATAACGGTCATTCGTTGCAGTTGCGCCTATGTTGAGCATATTTTTGCCGATGATGACTGCCTGCCCATGTTACAAAGGGTCATCCGGAACGAAATTATGTTTGTTTGCTGCGCGACAGCCAAGGTTGTTGCATCGGTTCCAACAAGAAATACCGCAACATATGTTGCGTCGTATTAGAAACAGTTTGAGCTTATCTCGGTAGACGTTAGTAAGCTTGTAATGAGCTATTTGAATCAAAACATTGTAGTTTGAAAACCTTTGGTGAAACATATTGGAACATTGGTGTTGTAGGAAACTGATATTTGTTTGTGTATTCCAGTTTACATGTTTTCAGAGACACCTAATCCAGTCCATGATGAAACATTGCTTTAGTTACAACAAAGTTAAATATTTCTTTTTCCAATCATATTTGCCATTCTACAGAAAACTATTAAATATTGAAAATATTTTATCCGAATTAATAATCCGAAAGATCCAACTGTTTTTAAATTGTTTTGATTTCAACTAATTTCAACGGAATTCAACGCATTTTGAAACTGATGGGTTTTTTATTATCAGACAAAATGAAACGGTCTTAAGTATTCTTATATCTCTTCCTTCGAACGAAAATGTCAACCTATAAGAGAAATTGGAAAATTTTAATCGCCATCTCTGTGTGATTGTTCCCGATATCATCACCATCACCTACGTCAAACAATTTTTTCTTATAAACCGCAAATCGCAGAATCACCATTTACCTAGAAACTTACTGAGGAATATTCACTTTCTTGGAAAATGATAATGAGTTTTTAAAGCTTACTTACTTTACTTTACTTTTATGGCGACGGAACGTTGATATCCTATGCCGAATCCAGCATACGTCTACACAAAACTCGGTCTTGGGCTGTTACTCTCCAGTCTCCCTTTACACCCGCTGCTCTGGCATCCTCGCACAGTGGTCGGAAAAGGTAATTTGACGAACTTAACTCATTTGTGCTTAAACGGTTGATGTTAGCCAAAGACAATGTTCAAAAGAATTGTTCGCAAAAATATAACGGAAATGTTGATAAGAAAATTTTTTGATCATGGCCTACTATCATAAAAATAAAAAAATTAACCTTTGATACAGTGAAGATACATGAATAGTTTCTTTATCAAAGTTGTAGAACTTTTCAAAATATGAAACTTTGCAGAAGATATTAACTTTCTATGACGTCTATTTATTGAAATACAAAGCATTGTCACTGTCAACCCCCTCGAATTTAGTTTTTCTAGCATAACTTTTTAAATATTGTTTTCTCAGGAACATAATGTTCTAGACAAATATGACCAACATAAAAATACAGGTTTCTGTCGAAGACAGCAAGTTGCTACAATCGCTCCATACTAAGTTAGAGCGTTTTTTCATTAATCAATGTCCAAGTTTTAAATGCATATAGGGGAGAAAAAGGCAAACCGGTGCACGTCATAAAATACTTATTTTAAAGCTTAGACCTTGTACTATAAGCTAGTTAAACATTGATACTTGACAATTCATAAATGAATGAGTAGAGTGGTGTTTTAGGTATCTATGTTTCTGGGGTTTTCTATACAAAAATGCACCAACTACCTGATTACTGAACGATAATTTGTGAATTTAGGAAACAGATAACTCGCAATACTTTCAAAATTAGTGAGAACACTTCTTAGGTATATTTAGTTGTTGATAGGTGCATCCATCAGTCATTCGACGTGAGTTAAATAACACATAACAGCATTGTTTATTGTTAACTAGCTGACCCGGCAAACTTCGTCCCGCCCATTTTTGTGTTTAATTGATTAATTTTCAACATTCCAAATTCATTGATTTTTTGCGATTTGTTTATATCGTTTGAAATTATTGATTTTATCGGAATGACAACATCCTCGTTTTCTGCCTTTAGTACATCACCTCTCCGGAAATACTCATATTGGGTGGTATTCAGTTATTTTCGTTGTTTTTCAAAAACTGAAAGTGGTCATTTTCGAATTCAAGATGGTGTTCAGGGTCAATGCTAGGCGTCTATACACCATTTCGATTACGGAAATATTCATATGTAGTAGTATTCGGCTGTTTTCCAGAAGTTGACATCTTACAATTCAAAATGGTGCCTGAGGTCAATTTTTAGCTTCATGCATCATTCTGGTTAAAGAAACGCTCATATTGGGTGGTATTTGGTCACTTAAGGCTTTTTTTCAGAAACCGGAAGTCACCATCCTGGATTTTAAAATGGCATTTGGAGACAATTTCTGGCCCTTGAGCGTCATTCTGGTTCAAGAAACACCCATAATAGGTATTATTTAGTGATATTCGGCTGTTTTCCAGAAACCGGAAGTCACCATCTTAGAATTCAAAATGGTGTCTGTGGTCGATTATAGCTGCTGTGTATCATTCTGGTATCGAAGCATCTCATGTTGGATGGAAATCGGCCATTTTTGGCTGTTTTTCAGAGAGCGGAAGTCGCCATCTTGGATTTCAAAATTGCATTTGGAGACAATTTCTGGTCTCGGAGCGTCATTCTGGTTAAAGAAACACTCATATTGGGTGGTATTTGGTCATTTTCGGCTATTTTCCTGAAACCGTAAGTCGCCATCTTGTATTTCAAAATGACATTTTGTGACAATTTCTGGCCCCTAAGCATCATTCTGGTTAAAGAAACACCCATATTTGGTTATTTTTGGGTCATTTTCGGCAGTTTTCCAGTCACCAAAAGTTGCCATTTCACAACTCAAAATGTTGTCTGAGGTTGATTTGTGGTTTCAATGCATCATCACGATTTCGCAAATACCCATATTGGGTGGTATTTGGTCATAGCTCGCTGTTTTTCAGAAACCGTAAGTCGACATCTTGGATTTCAAAATGGCATTTGGAGACAATTTCTGGTCTCTGAACGTCATTCTGGTTAAAAAACACCCATATTAGGTGGTATTTGGTAATTTTCGGCAGTTTTCTAGTCACCGGAAGTCACCATATTACAACTCAAAATGTTGTCGGAGGTCGATTTCTGGTTTCAGTGTACCATCACGCAGAGGCGTCTCGTCCACCTGTTCAACCTGTTCATAGGACAGGTAGACAATCTCAGAAAAAGAGTGATTTTTTCACATTTGTAGGGTGGATAAAAATCATCGGAGTAATTTATTTGTAATTTCAATGTTATCCCGAACATCCTCATTTTATTTTCTACATAGTGGAAATTTATGCACCGTGAAGAATGTAACCTGATGGGCTACACTTAGGACTACGCCATACAACTCACACGCAACGCAACCCACACGCAATAATGACTACCGTTTGTTCAGACCTTTCACCTGAACTAACCGTCGTTCAACACTTCTCTGCACCTTCAAGTGCGGCAGGGTAGACGCAGTCATTTATTCTCACCACTACTAATGCGACGCCTCGCGTGAAAATGACATTTTTGGTTCAAACTTTCTGCTGAACAAAACCGATGTCAGCGAGAGAAAACATTCATTACACCTCTCTTTAGTGTCTGGTCTTCTGTTTCGTTATGCCTTTCTGTTTCTTCTCTCGACGTCATTGAAATTTGAGAGAGACCACGTGGCCGCGAGAGTTTGCAGATCCATCTTCAGAGCTTTCGTAGTGCAAATGAAAAACG